>NC_143438.1:642083-1284166 GCF_987193195.1 Phasianus colchicus
GTCCATTTTCAGAACATCCCTATTGCCAAGAGAATTAGAAATTTCATTTATGTAAGTCAGGTACTTTATTCATTATTTTCTCACTATTTCTTTCTGTGTGGCCCTCATCCCACATGGCAATGCCTTTCCTATGCTGTAGAGACCAGCAGAGAACACAGGAATCTTCACATACACTCTGTAGTTCCAGAAAAAGAGAGGAACTTATTGGTGCTATATTCAACTTGTCACCAACCAGAAATGCCAACTCCCTTTCAGTAAAGCTGCTCTCCAGCATCTCATTCCCAAATCTGTATGTATAGCCAGGGCTGCACTGCCCCAGGTGCAGATTCTAACATTTGCACTTCTTCAAATCCAATTTGTTAAGATCTCTCTGGAAGACTTCTCCACCCTCAAAGGAGGTGCCTCCTACCACAAACTTAATTAGTGTGTAAAGTGTGATTGTTTATAAAAAAAGACCGTCATCAGTAAAACCCCTGAAAAAACCCTAGTAAGATGAAACCTATGTTACCCAACAGGTCATTCTTACTGAGTACCAGTGCTAAGGCACGCACAAGCCGAAACCCAAGATCACTCCATCCCTGGTTCTGCTCTTGTAATCTGCAGTTAATACTTCGTTGCTGGTATTCTGTGATGAAGATGTTATGTTCACCCTTCTTTTTCATTCTTGTCTTTGATTTCCCTCTTTCCCCTCAACCTCATTCAATTTTTTGTCATGTTCATTTTGGTTGTTTAGACGAGCACTGAGCAAGTGAATTAAACCTACTTCCTCAATTAAACCAAAGTCAATTTGGGGAGAAGGTTAATTAGCTGTATTTGTTTGGGTTAGTCCTGTAAATTAATTTATTGATGTGACAGTATATCAGTGTGCCATGATTTATAAAAGACACTTGAAAAGCAAAAAGGTTGGTCATGGAACATACAAAGCTACATATTAAAAATACGTACAGAGGTAATAAAAACTATTTTTAATGGACACTCTCTGATTATGAACATTTTACACCTAAAAGAATGCATCAGGGGATAGTTGCACGAGAAGCAACCAAGCACCACAGTATACTTTCTGTCTTGAACAAATTGTTAGTCCTTAAGTACATACAAATGAGTTTAGAAACTTAGCATCAGGCTTCTTTTTATAAAACTCCCTGTAAGTCCATTTCATGGCGCACTCTGCTGCATTTTTTTTTATAGCTGTGTGTAACACTGAAAATCAGAGACATGCAATATCAAACCAGATTTGAATGACAGCTGCTCTTACAACACATACAACACACAGTATAATTCAGCAAGTTTACTTCTAGTTAACTTTTATGTGAATTTTCAGCCAACTATGAAAACTACATGAGAAAAAAACATAAGATTCTCAATCTCTTTAAGACATGGGTCAATCTGTCAGCATGAAGCACCGTACAGCAGAAAGATCAGGCACCTTGGAACCAAAAGCACAAATCTACACATGGAAGCCACTTCCTCCTACTGACATGAGAAGGCAAAGTGGCATGGCTTGGATGAAAATGTGAAAGCTGTCTTTGAGTAGTATTTAGGACTGTGAACAAAAGCAAAAAAATAATACCTGTGTTGTTTGTTGGTATTTTTTCCAACAAAGAAAGAGAAATACTTTCTTACCAGTTTTAGAATTAGTATGCACACCTTCCGCTCAGCTCCAAGCTGAGATGAACAGGTAACATGGCACTGCTGAGCACCACAGGATGACAGGGAATCATACTGCCATTCACCTATGCACTCAGATTGTAAATAGGCTTTTAGACAAGAGCCTCTGGGGATTCCAGGAGAAAAGATGATAGAGGTGAAATCCTAAGGGTGCACAAGGCATGTGCACAAGGCATGTGCACATCCTAAGGCATGTGCACAAGGAGTACAGAACTGCTGTGAGTGGAAGATCGACTGGTGGAGTAGCTCCCTGGCGTGCCAGAGGGAAAGGCAACAGGGAGATACTCTACCATCAGTGGTGGACCCCCTGGCCTGTCCTTGTCAGGTGGAGGAGGAGGACCTGAAGGACGAGGAGGACTGGGAGAGAGTCCCTGCTCGATATTATGGGCAAACGCCCTCCTTCCCTACCTTGCATCCCCAGGTCCCTCTAAGCAATTGGTTTGTAGCATTGGACGTTGAAGGGAAGGTAAGTGGGGAGGCACAGGAAGGTTCCCCTAAGAGGTTACCAAGGGCAAGGCAGTCTACTCTTCCAGACCCAAGCCATAGGGAAGTGTGATGCCTTCCTGGAGTCCAGGTCAGGGACATAACCAGAAAACTCCCATATCTAGTTCATTCCATTGTTTACTTTCCATTACTCACAGTTCAGGTGGACAACGATTAATTGCTCAGAGAAGTCTGTGAACTATGAAGGATTTCAGGGGTTTAGGACAAATAGTTCAAGGAGTGGGAGTGCAAGTGGTGTTTTGTTCTATACCTTCTGGGGTGGTGAACGACACGGAGCAGGCTAGGAAAACACAGCTCACAGGCTAGTGTTGAGGCAGGACCTTTGGATTTTTTGACCATGGGGCAGTTTACCCAGTCCCTGGCCGGTTGCCCATGGATGGAACTCACCTGTCTCAAAGGGGAAAACGAATCGTAGCACAGGAACTAGCGCAGGGCTTATCAAAAGAGCTTTAAACTAGCTATGACAGGAGAAGAGGATAGAAAAGGGCTCAGCAGAGATGAGCCTAGTAGAACAATTTTGAAGCTAGGGGTGAGGAAGATATCTCAGCTGAAGTGCATCTACACCAATGCATGCAGCATGGGCAACAAACAGGAGGAGCTGGAATTGATTGTGCAGCAGGCTATGACCTAGCTGCTATTACTGAAACGTGTTGAGACCACACCCAGGACTGGAGTACTGTGATGGATGGCTCTTCAGAAGGGATGGACAAGGAAGGAAGGGTGGTGGTGTGGCTCTTTATATTAAAGAGTGTTTTGATGTTGAAGAGCTTGGGGTTGGGAATGATAAAGTTGAGTGTCTATGGATAAGGATCAGGGGAAGGCTTGCAAGGATGACATCTTGGTGGGGGTCTGTTATGGACTGCCTAATCAGGATGAAGAGAAGGACGAGGCATTCTATGAGCAGCTTGCAGAAGTTGCACAATCGCCAGCACTCGTTCTCATGGGAGACTTCAACTTCCCTGATATATGTTGGAAGTACAATACAGAGCAGAGGAAGCAGTCCGAGAGGTTTCTAGAGTGCATGGAAGATAGCTTCCTTACACAGCTGGTACAAGAGCCTACCACGGGTGATGCACTGCTAGACCTGCTCTTCACTAACAGAGAAGGACTGGTGGGAGATGTGAAGGTTGGGGACTGTCTTGGGCAGAGCGACCATGAAATTATAGAGTTCTCTATTCTTGGAGATGTCAGAAGGGTGACTAGCAAAACTGCTATCTTGAGCTTCCATAGGGTGGACTTTGGCCTGTTCAGGATGCTTGTTGTAGGGATCCCTTGGGAGTTGCTCCTGAAGGCTAAAGGGGTCCAGGAAGCCTGGACACTTCCCAAGATGGAAATCTTAAACGCAGAAGAATAGGCTGTTCCTGAGTGCTGAAAGGTGAGCCATGGGGGAAGAAGGCCAGTGTGGATGAACCGGGAAATTTGTAGACACTCCAGGAGAAAAAGAGAGTCTACATCCTCTGGAAGAAGGGACAGACTACTTGGGGAGATTACAAAGAAGTTGCTAAGGTATGCAGGGAGGAAGTTAGAAAGGCGAAAGCCCAACTTGAAGTCAGATTGGCCACTGCAGTAAAAGAGAACAAAAATCCTTTCACAAATATATAAACAGTAAGAGAAGAAACAAGGAGAATTTCCATCCTTTATGTAGCAGGGAATGTGATCACTGAGGATAAGGAGAAGGCTGAGGTTCTCAATGCCTTTTTTACATCTGCCTTTAATAGTCAGATCAGTTATACTCTAGGCACTTTATGCCCTGACCTGGAAGTCTGGGATGGTTGCAGAATACACCCCTGGTGATTCAGGTGGAGACAGTTAGAGAGCTCCTCCTCCATCTGAACTGTCACAAGTCCATGGGACAAGACGGGCTCCACCATAGGGTGTTGAGGGAGCTGGCAGAGGTGACTGCCAAGCCACTTGACATGATCTATCAGTGTTCCTGGTTATCTGGAGAGGTCCCAGAGGATTAGAGGCTTGACAGTGTGACTCCCATCTACAAGAAGAGGTGTAAGGAGGGTCCATGCAGCTATAGGCCTGTCAGCCTGACCTCAGTAGGGAAGGTTATGGAGCAAATCATTTTGGGTGAGATCACATGGCATCCAGGGGATGAGGCCCAGCCAGCACGGCTTCATAAAAGGCAGGTCATGTTTGGTCATCCTAATTTTCTATGACTGTGTGACCAGACTGGTAGATGAGGGAAAGGACTAGACTTCAGCAAAACCTTTGACATACTGGTGGGATTTTCAGGGCAGATAAGTATTCATCTGCCAGTGCACAAGCTTGTACAGTCTCTTCACTCTCTCTATTTGTTGCCAGTTTCTAAATTATCATTAACCCCTCTTGTAGGCGCTCTTACTGGCCGTGCAGTCACGTATGAAGAGGTACTGCCAGGACCAGGAACAGTGACATCCATGTCACCGCCGGCTCTCCACAGCTTGTGGAACGTACAGCAGCGGTCCATGTGTTCGAGCCATGGTCTGAACCCATCAATATAGTAGCAGATTCTGCTTATGTTGCAGGCATCGTGATGCAACTGGAGTATTCTTATCTAAAGGAGACAACTAATGTGCAGTTGTTCGCACTTCTTTTGCACTTAAAATGCTTTCTAGATTGCTCAGAATCTTATTTCATTCAGCATGTTCGTTCTCACTCCTCTCTGCCAGGCCCCATTTCCGAGGGTAATGCGCAGGTGGACAAACTGGCGGGAGCAATTGTTATCCCTGATCAGTTTGCCCAAGCACAGTGATCTCATGATTTTTACCATCAAAATGCAAAGGCATTACAGCGTGCCTTCCAACTGACCAAAGATCAGGCCAAACAGATCCTATGGTCCTATCCAGACTGTCAAACTGTTGCACCAACACCCTCTATTGGAGTTAATCCTCGAGGATTGTGCTCCTTAGAAATCTGGCAAACAGATGTTACATACATACCAGAATTCGGGAAGTTCCGTTATGTTCATGTTTCTATTGATACATTCTCCACCTGTGTTTTTGCATCTGGGCATTCAGAAGAAAAGGCAAAAGATGTCTGGAAATACTTCCTACTGGCATTTGCAGTTCTTGGGGTCCCAAAAACAATTAAAACAGACAATGGGCCAGGATACGTAGACTGTGCTACCTGCTCCTTCTTTTCAGAAGTGGGGTATTCAACCAGAGAGTGTTGAATACACCCCACTCTCACACAGGTCAAGCGCTATTATCAAATGAGCCCATGGTACCTTAAAGGCCATGCTTCAAAAACAGAAAAGGGGGAGCGTGGGTATATGACCCCTCAGGAAAAAGTAGTAAAGTGTTCTCAATTTTCTAAATCGCTGGACAACACAAGGCCCTCCAATTTACAGGCATTTTGTCTGTAATACCTTAACTCCTGTCAAAGTAAAAGCACAGGTTATGGTAAAAAATCTGAGCTTTAACAAGGACCCTATTCACTGATAATTTGTGGTCAAGGGTATGCTTGTGTTTCAACGAGAACAGGTCCAAGTTGGGTACCAGCATGATGGGTACAGCCATCCCTTTCGTCACCTCTGTAACATGATCATTGTGTTTTCATCAGCATTTTGGATTTCAGCTCAACCAAAACAGAACATATGGGTCACCCTCACCAACAAGACAGGACAAGACACACTGTTTGTCAACTGCATCACCAGGAAACCCGTTCCCAACATGCTTGGTGGGACAACCCCAAGACAAATGGCCCATCCCAAGCTCTGTTCTTGGGATAGCATTTAGCACGAGCGCAGTAGATGGGATGGATGGGTACTACATCTGCAACAGAGCAATCTGGAACCACAAGAACTGGAACTGTGGGGTTTGGTTAAAATGGATTATTGTTTGTATTTTAACTATAGAGGAAAGAATCAATCATTAGTTCAGTGTGGTAATTCTAGTGTAGCTGCTTATAGAAATCACTCTGCTTAATTAAGCCTGGGAGTGTGGATACAGAATGCGTTAAAAATAGGGTTAGTTTGTCTTATTCCCTTTCTCTGTGTTTTAATTTGCATTCCTTGCTTATGCAGCGTGTTCAGAGAATGATACTTAAAATTATACATTAAATCACGCTTTTTTCATTAGTAAAGAAGGGGGAGATGTGGGAGATGGAGAGGTCAGTTTGACCTCGTCAGATGTCGACTTGCTGATATTACAGCGCTGGGAAAGAGAAATGGATAGAATAAACAGAGATGTTTTGTAGCTAAGCATAAGATAAGTTCTCTGCTGTTTATGAAGACTTGTTCTGGAACTTGCTTGCTTTCTAGATTGCTAATGGAAATGTACTGAATATACGTGTTAGAATATTTTTATATTCTTGCTTAGAAGAATAAAGATAGAGACACAGCAATAAAAGAAATCTTCCTTCCATGAAAACCCTGTGTCATGTTGCTAACATGTGGCAGTCTGGCACTGAGCAGAAGGGAGGTATGGTAAGATTGAAAAACAGTTATTGGCCACCTACTCCACATTACAGGCAGTAGAGCCAATAACTCAAACAGCTAAAGTTATGTTAAGACAATCTTGCCAATTCAGGGGTGGGAGATCTGACCCACTTTCCAAAGACATAAGTGGCCCAAGCTAGACAATGCTTCTTTTTCAGGAAGGGAAATATTCCATGTAGCATATGGATGGGCCCAGCAAGGGTAACCCAAGCAAGTGGAAAGCAGGGGCATACCATCCCTTCAGTCACCATCAATGAAACAATCTGCTTTGAAGAAGGGGACAGTAAGAGAAACCAATAGACTGAACTGCGAGTCATGTGGAACCAGGGAACCCGATGATGGTGCACTGAATATCTGCACAGATAGTTGGGCTGTGTACCGGGAGATCACTCTTTGGATTGAACAGTGGGCCACTCAGGACTCGACTATTCATGCCTGACCCATCTGGGGCAGAGATACGTCATTAGACATATGGAATGTGGTTATTCACAGGACCGTACATGTCTACCACATTTCTGGCCACAAGCCTCTACAGTCACTGGGAAACGATGCAGCCGACAAAATGCCTTGAGTCTGATGGATTGAGGTTTCACCCTCTGAGAACATCACCTGCTGGTTACATCAGAAGCTGCGGCATGCTAGACAAAAGACAGTGTGGGCAGTTGCTAAAGCATGGGGACTGCCCATACAACTGTCTGACATTGTAAAGTCAAGCCAAGACTGTGATGCTTGCTCCAAAACGAGACCAAGACTAATGCCCAAAACAACAGTCCATCTTGCTAGATGACACACTCCTCCCCAGTGATGTTATGTCAATTATGTTGGGCCCTTCCCTTGGTCTGATGGGGTGAGATATGTCCTCACCTGCATTGACACAGCAGGTGGACTAATGCAGGCCTATCTACTGCTGAGAGTGAACCAGGCACATACCATCAAGGCACTCATCGAGTTAATAGCCACCTATGAGGATGGCTCAAGGCACTGACAGGCAGCAAGAGATTCACTTCACCGATGGCAATGGTACAATGTTGGGTGGAAGAAATCAACATTGAGTGGTGATTCCACCTGGCATATCATTCAACAGGGGCAGGCGTTATTGAATGCTATAATGATATTCTTAAGGCTGCCCTGAAGACAGACTCTAAGTCCCTAGAGGAGTGGACAAAGAGACTCTACAAAAATCCTGTGGGACCTGAATGAAAGGCCTAAAGACAGTAGACTCAGTGTCCTGAAGATACTACAGACAGCACAGGCCTCCCTGCTTAGGATCAAAATTATGGGCACGGACATTCGGGTAAGATTCCAGATTGGCAAGGATAGTAATCTTCTGTTCTCTGCCCCTGAGAACTTAGAACTAGGTACCCATAGAATAGAATGGCCTTGGAAGATTCAAGTAGGACCAAAGTGATGTGGCCTACTTGCATTTTGGGGGAGATTATTGGACATTGGGGGTTTGGTAGTCCCTCTAGTAATAGTACATGACCTGCAGACATCATGGTCAACACTACGGTTTGCATCGCTAACGGGACCCTAATCATGTCCCATAGCAAATCAGGATCCCCTTCTTTGGCACCTGCCATAGATGAGTTATGCTGTCTCAGATATCGGGCCAAAAGGTGTGGTACAGCCGGGACATACCCCAGTGCAAGACAAAGTGTTGACTCAGGACAGGAACATGGACTGTATCTTGCAATGGAAATGCAAGACATGGCCTGAAACAGTGACTGAGCACCTGGTAAGAAGGCAGGGCCAACCCAGGGGAACTCAAGTGCATGCAATTAGAATCACAGAATCATAGAATCACAAGTTTGGAGAGGACCTACAAGATCAATTCCAGGCGGGCTTTAGCCTTCCTCGTCGCACCCCTGCAGGCCCTGACAACATTTCTATATTCTTCCCGAGTGGTCAGACCCTTTTTCCACATTTCATGGACCTTCTTTTTCCCTTTGAGTTTGTGCATGAGCTCCTTGCTCATCCACACAGGTCTCCTGCCACCCTTTCCTGATTTCTTGCTCACAGGGACGCACCGATCCTGGGCTTGGAAGAAGAGCTGTTTAAATGCCAACCAGCTCTCACAGGCCCCCTTACCTTCTAACACCCAAGCCCATGGGATAGCTCCAAGTAGGTCCCGGAAGAGATCAAAGTTGGCTCTCCTAAAGTCCAGGGTAGCAATCCTACTTTTTGCTTTGCTCCTTCCACTCAAGATCTTGAACTCCACCATCTCGTGGTCACTACAACCCAAGCTATCCCCAACTTTTACTTCCTTAACAAACCCGTCCTTATTTGTGAGAATAAGGTCCAGTAACACCCCTCCCCTCGTCGGTTCCTCCACCATCTGCATCAGAAAGTTGTCTTCAACACATTGCAGGAACCGTCTGGACCGCGCGTGCCTGGCCATGTTGCTTTTCCAGCAAATATCTAGATAATTGAAGTCCCCCATAAGCACTAGCGCCTGGGATTGCGACACTACTTTCAGTTGTTTGTGGAAGGCCTCGTCAACCTCCTCCTCCTGATCAGGGGGCCTGTAGTACACACCCACAACGGTGTCACCCATACCAGCCTGCCCCTTGATTCTCACCCACAAGCTCTCCACTGCTACATCACCCTCCCCCAGGTGGAGTTCAATACATTCTAGCTGCTCTCTCACATAAAGAGCAACTCCACCACCCCACCTCGCCAGCCGATCTTTCCTAAAAAGCACATAGCCCTCCATGACAACATTCCAGTCATGCGAGCTGTCCCACCACGTCTCCGTGATGGCAATGAGATCATGGCCTTGTGACCGCACACAGATCTCCAACTCTTCCTGTTTATTTCCCATGCTGCGTGCATTAGTGTATAGACACTTTAGGGAAGCAGCACCCCCCTGCCTCTCTCCATCCCTTTGAACTCCACCCTTTTCACCCATCGAACTCCGTTTTGAGCCACGAACTACCCGCTCAACCCCGTGGCCCTCCTTCTGTCCCCTTCCCCCTTCATACCTAGTTTAAACACCTTTCAATGAGCCCTGCCAGTTCCTGGGCTAGGATCCTCTTACCCCTTGGAGACAGGCTACTTCCATCTGCAGCCATCATGCCAGGCGCAGAGTAAATTGCCCCGTGGTCAAAAAAAACGAAGTTCCTGTGCTTGCACCAACTTCTTAGCCATTTATTTATGAGGCGGGTTTTTTGGATGCTCTCGGTATCCTTCCCTGCCACTGAAGGTAGGGAAGAAAAAACCACCTGCACACCCGTTCCTTCAACTACCCGCCCCAGTCCCCTGAAGGCTTCCTTGATAGACCTCAGGCTTCTCTCAGCGACTTCATCGCTGCCAGCCTGAACTATCAATAATGGGTAATAATCAGAAGGGCCAATCAGACCAGGAAGTTTCCTAGCAATGTCCCTGACCCTTGCCCCAGGGAGGCAGCACACCTCCCTACGGGTAGGGTCAGGCCGACATATAGGGCCTTCCATTCCTCTCAGCAGGGAGTCACCTATGACAACCACCCTTCTGTCCTTCCGGGTGGAGGCAGTCTTGAGGCGTGGGGTCGACCGCTTCGCCCGAGGCAACCTCACAGGTGGACCTCCCTCCACCCCCTCACTCACCTCTCCCTCGAGATTCAGGGCCTCAAACCTATTTTGCAGAGGCACCTGGGGAGCCGAGGATGGTCGGGATGGAGGACAGAGATGTGTCCATAAATACTCCAAATCCAATGCTGAGCTCTCAGAAAAAGCTGTCTCCTTTATATATGGTAACAGCATTTTCATCTCCAGAAAGTATGCAGAGTATGGACTGGGCAGTGCTCCTTGTGACCAGCTGCAACTGTTTGCACCTTCAGAAGGGAGTAGGATGGTGACGTGCAGCTGCGTTCTGTGCCTGCTTTGTAAATGATTGGGCACAGGTATTTGGGAGCAACACACCTTGGGTCAGCACACACTGAGATGCTGAAGAGCAGTTCAAGCTCCCCCGGGGTACCGGGCTGTACTGTAACTGGACTGAGTATGTCATTTAGAACCAGAAGGAAGGCTCAGCATGGCCCACTGCTGTAGTATAAAATTCACTACTAGGCAATTACATTTTAACACCAGCAGACCATTCATTTGTGAGTTTGTAAGTTTTCAAAAAATGTTTAAAGTTGGGAGAAATAATCCAGTCTGCCCAACAATGAGAAAAGAGCCCCATATTTAACTGGAATGACAGAAAAACTCTCAGTGAAGTGATTTTTCAGTGGTCCTATGAGAGAAACTGGAAGTCCTCCTGAAGATCAGTGGAGAGCTACATTTCACTATAAGCAGAACCATCAGCTGAACCCTCGGTAGCCAGATAACTGTGAGCTATGACACCAGATCAGCTGGCACCACTTGGTTACAGGCAGCCAGCTGGAAACAAACAGGAACTGGCAATGAGACACAGCCAAAAATGCAGTCAGCCTGGACCGCTCCCATCCTTAAACTCGACGATGGGAGCTCAGGAGGCAAGTGCCCACTGAGATTCACACTGTAGTCCTTCTGGGGATCGCACTCCACTATGGCTGCCTGGCTGTCAGAAGCCCACCTCCTTACCTAGGCCTGCAACAGGGGCAATCACTGAGCACAAACTCCTCCTGGAGTCATGGGGTCTCGAGCAGGCCCACACGGAAGGGCAGGCTGCATCAGCATTGAGCCAGTTCTCCTCTTTCAGAGGAGCTGGGCTGAGTGAGGAAACAGCCTGTTCAGCTGTTCTCCTGGTAGACTGAGGTAAATGGAAGGGTCAAAGCACTGAACAAGGATTCTCACGTTTTATAGAATTTTACAAAACTCAGGTTTTGAGATTCCCACTTCCGCTTTATCCAGCCCAAGTACAATTAACCGTCTGCACTTCCCCTACCCCTTCCTTTCACAAGCTGGGAAAAGCAGTTTACAAATGCAGCTTTCAGATGTTGATGCACAATGAAAGAAAAAAATGAAAGTAACAAAAATTATTTCACAACACAGAAATAAGAAATTAAAACTACAAGCTACTACAAGTAACCCATCCTCTCTAGATTAATACAACACGTTTAATCACTAAAATACTCAACTTCACAGACAACAAAGTATGAATGTCAGAATCGGCAAATTTATAATGATGGTTGGAAATTAAAAAAAAAAAAAAAAAAAAACTGACAAGTTTTCTGTGTCACTGTGCCAAGAACCTGTTCAATACACTTGAACACTCTGAAATATGAAACCCCAGAAGCACAAGAACAAAGAGAAATTTTGATATGCTATTAAACAGTGTCACAAACAAGACTGTATTGCTGGTAGTGATACTCACTGAAGGGAAAACGTGCAGCAACTTTTGCAATGTGAAAACAACAAGGGAAACACAGCTTACTCTCATTAAAAATGAGATTCTGCAGAGCTGTGAAGGCAGCACCTCCTGATGAAAGTACCCCAAGACTGCTGTCTGCCCAGAACCACTGCTGTGCACTATATTCATACACATTCCTGATAGTGCTGACCTCTCAATCCCCCTTCTATTAAACACAAGTTAGAGAATAAAAAATTACATTAACACACAAGTGAGATATATATATATATAGTATATGATATAAAATAATAAATTTGCAGACGATACTGGCTTTGCCGTACAGTACTGCATTATACAACAAATATTTCTGGCCTCTCAGGCATTACTATTTAATTACAATAGAACACCTTTCTTTCATAATTAACCTTTGAAAGGAGTTTGTGACCTTGGGACCTTTCTGCACACTTGCAACACACTGTTGGAAAATTACTCTGCCAGGAAAAATTTCCTTTTATGCTGAGGCTTAATGAAGTACAGAGACTTTTATGGGGAACACATGAGATATGAGAACCGTCCATGCAGTCACAGAATCACAGACTCACACAATTGTAGGGGCTAGAAGAGACCTCTGGAGATCATCTAGTTCAACTCCCCTGCCAGAGCAGGCTCCCTAAACCAGTTTGCACAGGTAGGCGTCCAGGCGGGTCTCCAGGAAGGAGACTCCACTACCCCTCTGGGCAGCCTGTTCCAGGGCTCTGTCACCCTTATCATGAAGAAATTCTTACGTGCATTTGTGTGGAATTTCCTATGCTTCAGTTTGTGGCTGTTTCCCCTTGTCCTATCACTGCACATAGCTGAAAAAAGTGTAGCCTCGTCCCTTTGCCTCCTGCACCTTAGATACTTACAGACATTGATCAGATACCCTCTCAGTCTTCTTTTTGCAAAGAAGGCTGCTCAGCCTTTCCTTATAAGAGAGGTGCTCTAGGGCATTTATCATCTTTGTGGTCCTCCGCTGGACTCTCTCCAGAAGATCTCTGTCCGTTTTGTACTGGGGAGCCCCGAACTGGGAATAATACTCCAGGTGAGGCCTCATCAGGGCAGAGTGGAAGGGGGCAATCATCTCTCTTGACCAGCTGGCCACGCTCTTTTTAATGCACCCCAGGATCCCATTGGCCATCTTGGCCACCAGAGCACACTGCTGGCTCATGGCCAATGTGTTGTTCACCAGGACACCCAGGTTCCTCTCTGCAGAGCTCCTCTCCAGTCGGTCGTCCCCCAACCTGTACTGGCACATGTGGTTATTCTTTCCCAGGTGCAAGACTCTACACTTGCTTTTTTTAAACGTCATCTGGTTCCTCTTGACCCAGCTCTCCAGCCTGTCCAGGTCTCACTGAATGGCAGCACAGCCTTCAGGTGTGTCAGCCATTCCTCCCAGCTTCTTATCATCAGCAAGCTTGCTGAGAGTGGACATTATCCCCTCATCAAAGGTGGACATTATACCCTCATTATACCCTGATCAAAGTCACTGATGAAGATGCTGAACAAGACCAGACCCAGCACCAACCCCGGGGGAACACTGATCTAGCAGTGATCTAGGAGGGCACTGTTCCTCATCAGCCTCTTTGAACTGAAGGCACACAACTGGGGAGCACACCCATACACTGCCAAGAAGAGAGCGAGAGAGAGACAGAGCAAGATCTCATGACTTCCTCCCATGGCTTATCTTCCTTTCTGAACATGAAGTCCTCTGGGATGTGTAGTTCTTCTTCTTTTCTGAGAACCAGCTATCCGGAAAGTTGTCAGTCCAGAACTGGAGTATTAACTCTTTAATTACCTGTGCTTTACATGATGTTATGATGTAGAATACCTATAACAAAATTATAAAGTCATGACGGATAGTGAAGGAAAGTTCAAAATTAGATTATAGCTTTGCATTCTCAAGATTTAACTTCATTGTCCTTCCTTTGATGCTAAGCAGAAAAGAAAGGCTTGGGATAGTCAGTTGAGAAAGAGTGGAGATACAGGACAGACAACAGGTTAATTATGGACACCAGCTACCACAAAATTGACTTGACCTGTGTTTTTACTATAAACTGGACAAGGAAACCAACTCTGAAGAGAAAATAACCTCACACCTGAGCTGCTTGCCCTCACGTTTAGGAATCTGACACATAAATCAAACCTCTCTGAGGAAAACAAAGAGATAACTCAGATTTCAAGGTTTTTAAATTATGTTTTTGACGTATTCCTTCTCTGTGCTGACTGAAGAGCAAAACACTGGAACTGACCTCAGAAACTCCAGCCAAGTTCTAATTGTTTTGTTTGTTCTGTTTGTCTTCCAAGTTCTAGACAAGTTCTAACTGGGGACCCCTATAGTGACAGACTTTTTGAAGAGAATGAAAAGTGCAACTTTAAACCTTGTCAATAAGACTTTCAGTGGACATTTACTGCACATCATCCATCCTCTTGCTTTCTCTTTTCTTTCAGGAAGCACAGTGAAAGAGAGATTCTCTCTGTCTCTCTCTCACACACACACAAAAGAGGAAAGCATATGAATTTTGCCAAACAGTTGCAAATAATATTGCTGTAGTTATTTATACTACAGCAACAAACACCAAGGACAACAAATAGACAAAATGGATGAGCCAGCCTACTTCCACAATATTTCCAGAAATCCAAAGTGGCTGGAACCCGTATTTGCCAGCGTAGGCTGGTCAAACACAAGTACGGGATCTACAGCAATGCTGAGCGTACTTCAGAGCGTTCCTCTTTCTTTCTCTCTCTCTCTGCCCATACACTTACTCACTGTTTTTTCCCACTTTTGAAATACTTATCCAAACAAACCAAGGAACAGAAACTGCAAGAAAAAATTCTTCCTTTCTGTATGAGAATCAGGCAGGTAGGTAGAGTAAGCCAAAAACAACAGTTCTGGAATACATTTAGAAGTTTCAGTGGGCTCAATTCTTGGTGAGACTCCCATCAGAAAAGGCAGAAGTTCCTGCCGACATTCTAAAGCCTTTCTTCTAATGTAGATATTCCTTCTGATGTCAGATAACAGCCTTGCATGCATTCGTCAAAAGGGTTACAGCTAAACAGAGTTGATGAGCTATGTCACTGTCAGGTCAACATACTTGGTAATGACTAAGTGTTGAGACTTCCTGAGGACTATTTGTTGATACAAATCACTTTCTCTAGAAATCTCAAAGAAAAAATAAATAAATAAGATTCCAGATCTGTAATTACTTCAGCATCTTTGCAGTGAAAAGGCCCACATCTAAATAGCCAGAGACACTCCTTAAAATGTTGTATCTATCACTCCTAATTTCCACACCTTAAGAAACCAAGAACAATTTTATCTTTCAGACCCTGGGCTCCAAACACAAGCACTAAGGGACTGAAACTCATGAGGACTGGAGTTTTTAAAAAAAAATTCCAAAAGGAATCATACTCATACTCTCATACTTTATAGGATCAAGTGTTAATTCAGCTTCCATTGAACCAATGTTCAAGCTTGTGATAATAACATCTTATCTAGCACACCTGAATTAATGTTAAAATTGATTCTAGTAAAAGTAGGACCAGCACATCTATAAAGCAAGATATTTATGAAGGTCTGAAGCAAATTAATTCCAAGTAACTAAAGGAGCACTGACATCAGGAGCTTTTACAATAGCCATAGAACTTCCAACAGTGTAAAATACTTCTAGAAATGATGAGTTGTGTCTGCTACTTGAATTAAATTTTCCAGAATAAGAAACCTATGACAAATTTTTCTTTCTACTTCAATGTGATTCACTGTCAATGAAAAGTCAAGCTACTGTTACCATCTCTCATCAGCGTACTACATAAAAAATTGTGAATTTTTAAGAGAAAAGCCATTAATATGAGGTCCATAGTTATGTATTACGCTTCCGCCTGCTGTAAATACATGAAATTGAATTAAAATGAGTCAAAAAGAGCTTCATCCATTTACTTAAGCAAATCTCTGCTGTAATCAGAAAGAACCAAGATGAAAAAAAAACAACCACTGCCCCAATGCCCTAATAATGAAAAAATGAACAACTGAACATCTATGCTCTATGTGTTACAAAGAATAACACATGACAGAGGAAGAAAAATTAGGGTGCCATAAACTCAAAAGATTCTTAAATAATTCTTATATTTTGCATAATTAATACTGTGCATAGCTTTTGTGGCTCATCTCATCAAGAAGCAGATCACGCTAAATCCAGCCAAGTATCTGGTTGCATACATTTGCTATGACAAAGACAAGAAGAGTCATCATGCTTAGCTGTTAATTTGAAATCAGTAAGAACAATATTTTCTTACTCAGAACTCTTAGCATCTCCAACTAGACATGCAATTTGAGGAATGCGCTCTTCGTTAACTTTTCCAAAGGTCTGGTCTTTGCTGAAGAAGAAACAGAACTGAGAAATTTTTCATGATTCCAAACTGAAACAAAATACATTTGTGAATGTGTTATAATAATGTAACAAAATAAATGCTTAGTAGCAATGACAATATATAAGGTAAGTAACAAAAAGCAGAAAGATAACCAAGAAAACTGCCTTTGATGTAAGCCCAACAATTATTTTAGAGCTTGTCACATGGAAAGCTGTGCAGCAGTCTAAACAGTTATGTATGACCAAAAAAACAAAAGCAAGAAAAACCCATCACAACAAAACAAAACAAAAACTCTGCTGTTTTCAGTATATAGGATCACTTACTACTTTTAGTATCACATTTAGTATATTTATGCGCTGCTATAATCTAACAAAACAGCCTATCCGAAGAAAGGAGCAGAGGCAATGAGTAGAGCAGAAAAGTTAAATATTTTCTGACTTCCATGATTTTAAAGTTCAGTTTTATTACTTGATAGTGTGTGTGAGCACGAGACAAATGGGAAAACCAGCAGCACAACACCCATCTTCTCGAACTACTGATGTCCCTTCAGGCATTTAGAACAGTGAATAATGTACATTTAATCAGCACAGTGTCCCATAAATTATATCACAGTCTCAATTCAGTACTGAAGAGCTAAGCTGTTCACTGGTTTTGTTCTTCATTCTTATTATCATGGTAACTAAGTAATCAAAACTCTTGAAATTCAAAAGCTGCAAACATAACTACATTCAGGCAGAATAAAATGAGGATACCTGCTTTTAAAAAGAAATCATCATTCTTTTTTTATTTCGTTTTGTTTAAATGCTTGTCTGCCCTAAAGCAACACTGGGATAAGAGAAAAAAAAAATCTATAAAACAACAGTTTGATAAAAGACCATAGCAAGCAGTAAGAAGGCTCTGACATCAGCAACCTTAGAGAACTTCAAACTTCTACAAGATCATCTTAGTAGTGGAATCTTTCTAAACTCTAGCTATGAAAATAATACTTCTGCCCTGCAGTGACTCCCAGAAAACACATGTTCTTAAACACTTTTCACTAGATAGCTTAAGGCAACAGAAAACCAAATGTTTATTCTACAGAGTAAGGAACCTTCTTTTTTCTCTCATGGGTCTTACTTTGACTGACTTCATGCATTCATCCCTAGTCCCTCAGTTCATTCCCAGGATCGTTTCTTTTGCTGAGTTTCTAACAAAGATGGCCTTTTTTTTTTTTTTTTTCTGTATTGCCTTGTATCTTGCTCATTGCATGGGATTGCACTATAGTATCCTCCTGACATCATTTTCCAAAGATGCTATCAATGGCTTTTATATAGCAAAACTTTTGACAGCATAAGTCCCTAATGGAATTTGCCTCCCAACTCTATAATAAATAACTAGACACTACATAACTAGAATAATAAACCACTGTAATAACCTACCATTTTTTTTTCTTTTGCTGTAATCATCCAGTATGTTTTTATGCTCTAGTACTTCAAAGAAATTCCCTATTGTTCTGTTACTGTGAACTGCAGCAGGGTTTAGCATTCCAAAGCATTACAGAAGGGAATCTTAATTACTCATTCTTTTCATTTTTCCAAATCCATTAAACAAAGAGATCTTGGAATTTCCTGTTGTTGGATATATAGAGAACTAAAATCAGCAAAAAATGCAGACTATTAAGTCTCAAATGTTACTTAAAATTTTTATCTTCTATCACAAATACTACTATTTGTAATAAGGTGAGTTGAGCAAAAGGCCAGGAAGATCCTCCTCTGTTTTTGGGGTTGCCAAGACATATCTAAAAGTCTGCAAAAATCAATGACAGCTGCTTTTCAAAACACCCACCTGCTGGCCCTGTCTGTACAGATTCTGAACTAGAAAGGCTCTTACAATACACACGTCACAAATTGCAAGGTTTACCATATCTCTGGGATTTTAAGATTAGTATTTTGAAGCAAAGTGTACACCAGTAATTCACTACAGAAAACTGGTAGAGGTCAAGGTTCTACAATAAATTGTGGACAAAGCTCAGCCTAGTAAAAGCTCTATGCTCAAAATTTCAGGTAGTGCGAAACCACTGCAGGTACTAAGATCAATACATCATGCAGTTCCTGAGCTGAAATTGTGGTGCTTGCCAACTCTGTTCAGTGCTAGAGTTGTTTCTGAAGTGTAGCCTAGATCTCCTTCCTCAGGGCACTTGAAATAACTGCCCTCAGACTGCTGTAGTTGAAGGACATGAACTCAGTGCATGCAGTCCAGCATCAGTTACACTACTATAAGAAAACATTTAAATCTACATTAAGTGGCACTGAACAGCAAATATAAGTTACTAGATACAAACTAGAAATTAGATTGCTGTTCCAATTTATATTAGGAGAAATGAACTTCAGTGCTGACATATCAAAAGGCTGATACTGCTCTGGGGAGAACAGAGTAGTTTAGCTGAGACTAATGGTAAGAGTTACTGCTACTCTGGAATGCCTGCTGGATATGGCAATAAAGTATGCAAGTCTATGCGACTTCACAATCACCATTTTTATGACCATTTTCCTATTTATAAATAGTAGCTGCTGTAAATTCACTGAAGCTTTATGTCAGCTGCCAATTCTGGATCTAGTATGAATTTGAGATATATTACAATTCATCAAGAAATGAATTAAAAGTACAACAAAAGGGCAGCATATGCCAACAAGAAATGTTCATTGCTAACAGGTAAGGGAGTGTCAAAGGTTTATGGGCTGATTTGGCCCAGTTCTGTTTCTTACTGTTGTCACTTGCTTGAGCAGGACGACGTCTTCTTTTAATCAACATTGGATGATGCAGGCTGAGAGGAAAACAATTTGATCAGTCCCTCCAGTAGGCTGTTTTGGGAATCCTGATCCCCATCAGGATGTATCTGATACCACCATGGATTCATTGTTTCCATTCAGCATTAAGCATAGTTGACAGTTCATCTATCATATTTTCTTGATTGTTCTCCATTCTGTTCAGCTACCTTTGAAATAGCTGAAACACAAGCTCGTAGAGGGGTTAAATGTAACTCAAAGACCTGAAATCTATTAATCAGTTCATTTAAAAGGGGTCTTTTTTTTCTTCTGCCATATATTGCTGCTAATGTACTGGTACCTTTCTGATGCAGTTCTAGTGAATTTACACCACATATCTGGTGTACATCTGACTCTCTCAGGATCATGCTCTTGGTTTGGATCATAAGGAATGAATGCATGGTCATGTTTCCACCACGGCGCATTCTCTCAAATAAGGGATGCCTTTTTCCATGTCAGTCCATTTCTTTTTCTCAGGCATCAGATCGTCTTTGAAGGGGGATCTTTCTTTTATGGCTAGTAGCACCCACTTCCAGAGAGTGAAGGCCTCATCTTGGCATGTACTAATGCCTGTGACAATGGCTGAGTCTCTAGCAATGCTACCCAGCTGGCAAGCATCTCTACTATCTAGCAACTACAGTGCTGGCCCCACTGTCCCAAGGCTCAAGTAACCAGGTGACAAGCAGATCAGTTTGGGAGTGGAGGCTCATGATGAAGAACTGTTCTTAGAGGGTCCAAATTGCAGCAAAAAAAATGCATCTAGGAAGCTGAGGGAGAGCGAGGCAGCTCCCCCCACCCTCGGCAGCATGGCAGCTCTGATGTGTGGGCAGAGCTGGGAGTGTCAGCAGCACCCCTTCCCCTACAGGAGGGCAGCAGGGATACCCTGTGTGGTGTGAGCAGGTGAGCAGGATGAGCAGGATGAGCAGGATGAGCTGCTCAGAATGGTGGTGGAGCTAAAGAAGGACGTAGAAAGGTTGAGGAGCATCCAGGATTGTGAGAGGGAGATTGATTGGTGAAGTTGCACTCTGCCATCTGTACAAGAAGGGCATGGGGGAGATGATCCCCCTGTTGCTTGAAGAGCATCTACTCGCTCAGTCAGACGGGATCCTATGCCCTCAGAGACAGCGAGAGATGGAAACAAGTCCCTGTTCAGGGCAGCAAGCTGACTGCCTCTCAGCCTGTCGCACCTTTCCAGGCACCCTTACATAACAGGTATGAGACTCTGGAGCTGGAGGGACGGGGGGAGTGGATGTTGGTGAAGGTCTATCACGCAGAAGAGGTTGCCCAAGGCTAGTCAGACTGCTCCCCGTATTGCTACAACGTAAGTCAGGAAAAAAAGAAGGGCTGTCATAATAGGGGACTACCTTCTGAGGGAATTGAGGGCCTGATATGCTGCTCGGACCTGTCCCACAGTGAGGTGTGTTGCCTGCCTGAAGCCTGGCTGAGAGACGTTGCTAGGAACATCACTTGTCTGGTCAAGCCCTCTGTCTATTATCCTTTACTAGTTTTCCACACTGGAAATGAAGAGGTAGGCAAAAGAAGCTCTCAGATGATCAAAAGGGACTTCAGGGCTCTGGGAAGACTTCTGAAGGGATCGGGAGCGCAAGTTGTGTTCTCCTCTGTCCTCTCAGTTGGTGACGGGGATCCGCACAAAAGGAGGAGGACGGACATGCTGAATGAATTGCTTTGCCAATGGTGTTGTACTCTGGGCTTTGGGTACTACGGCTCAGGACACAGCCTTGAGAAAGGGGAATGATGAAAGCGGATGGGAGATGACTGACTAGAAGGCCCACAAATATTTTAGAGAGCAAGCTGGCTTGGCTGGTTAGCAGGGCTTTAGACTAGATGTGATGGAGGAAGGGGCTGTACTGGATGGCAGAGAAGAGCGTGGGAATGCTGTCACCTTGGGAGGCAGTAAGGGAAAACCCCAGACTTGTCCTGGAAGTGTAAGGGACGGCTCCTCCAAGAAGGCAACGATGCCAATAGCTAAGCTGAAATATCTCTGTTCTAATGCACGCAGCATGGGAAATAAACAGGAGGAGTTAGAAACCATGGCACGATTAGAAAAGTATGACCTAACTACCATCAAGAAAACATGGTGGGATGAATCCCACAATTGGAATACTGTGGAATTTCAGAAGGGACAGACAGGATAGGAGGGGAGGGGCAGCTGCCCTCTATGTTAGGAAGTAGATAGATTGTGAAGAGCTGTGTCTGAAGAACAGCCATGATTAGATCAAGAGCTTGTGTGTTAAAATCAAGGATCAGTCCAGTAAAGGGTTGGGGTCTGCTACAGGCCATCTGATCAGGGGGAGACTGTTGATGTGGCCTTCTTGCTTCAGCTGCAGGAAGTGTCACACTCACAGATTCTTGTCCTGATGGGGGATTTCAACCATCCAGATATCGGCTGGGATATCAGCATTATGATGCTAATCAAGATGCTCCTAGAAACTATGTTAAGGTACATACAAGACAAAGAGGTGATTTGAAACAGGTGTTTCTGTATTTCCAGCAAACATGCTGCAGCTGCAGTGCTGCAGACAAATAGTCAACTCTAATTCTATGTAAGTACTAAGTCTGGAACTCACTGAAAACGCTGTCAGAAGGCTTTCAAGTAGACAAATGTTTTCACATAGAATATATTTCAGATATGCATTAAGACTAAGTGAATAATCTTAGCTGATATACTCCCTCCCTAAATATATGCTTGGAAACAGCACTCCCATTTTCAAGAAAGGGGAAAGGATGACTTGCAGAACTACAGGCTGGTGAGCCTCACCTTTGTACCTGAAAAGATCATGGAGCAGATCCTCCTGGGTATCATGTTAAGGCACATATGAGACGACAAAGTGATCCGAGACAGCCAGCATGGCTTCACCAAGGGCAGATTGTGCCTGACCAATCTGGTGGCCTTCTATGATGGACTGATGGTAACAGTGGACAGGGGAAATGTGACAGATGTCATCTACCTGGACTTCTGCAAAGCCTTTGACATAGTCCCTCACCACATCCTTCTCTCTAAATTGGAGAGGTATGGATTTGAAGGATGAACTGTTCAGTGGATAAAGAACAGGTTGGCTGGTTGAAGCCAAAGGGTTGTGATCAGTGGTTCTATGTCAGGTTAAAGACCATTTACAAATGGTGTCCCTCAAGGGTTGGTCTTGGGACTCTTCAACATCTTCATCAATGACACAGATGACGGCATCAAGTGCACCCTCATCAAGTTTGCAGATGACACCAAGCCAAGTGGTGCAGTCAATGCATTGAAGGGAAGGGAAGCCATACAGAGGGACCTGGACAGGCTGGAGAAGTGGGTCCATGTGAACCTAATGAGGTTCAGCAAGGCCAAGTGCAAGATGATGCACTTGTGTTGGGGCAATCCCAGGTATTTATACAGACTGGGAGAAGAACTCCTTGAGAGCAGCCCTGCAGAGAAGGACTTGGGGGTCCTGGTAGACAAGAAGCTGGACATGAGCCAGCAGTGTGCGCTTGCAGCCTGGAAGGCCAACTGTGTTCTGGGCTGCATTAAAACACAATTGGCTAGCAGGGAGAGGGAGGTGATTGTCCCCCATCTACTCAGCTCTTGTGAGACCCCATCTGAAGTACTGCTTCCAGGCCTGGGGCCCCCAGCACATGAAAGAAGCAGAGCTCTCGGAGTGGGTCCAGAGGACGCCCACTAAGATGATCAGAGGGCTGGAGCACCTTTCCTATGAGGAAAGGTTGAGGGAACTGGGCTTGTTTAGCTTGGAGTAGAGAAGGCTCTGGGAAGACCTCATCGTGGCCTTCCAGTACTTGAAGGGAGCATAGAAACAGGAGCGGGAATGGTTGTTTGTGAGAGTGGATAGTGATAGGACAAGGGGGAATGGTCTTAAACTGAGAATAGGGGAAGTTTAGGTTAGATATTAGGAAAAAGTTTTTCACCCAGAGGGTGGTGAGGCACTGGAACAGGTTGCCTAAGGAGGTTATGGATGCCCCATCCCTGGAGGCATTCTAGGCCAGGCTGGATGTGGCTCTGGGCAGCCTCGTCTGGTGGCTGGTGACCCTGCACATAGCAGGGGGGTTGAAACTAGATGATCACTGTGGTCCTTTTGAACCCAGGCCATCCTATGATTCTGTGATTTTCACAAAACAGTAGGCTGACCTTGACAGGAAAGATGCCTCATAGTCAAGATACTATTTAAAATCCAATAGTAACTTCGCTGTAAAAAGGTACTGATAGAGATGGTAATTTGAAAAAAAATCAATTTATGGATAAGCACTCACAACAGATGTAGTGTCAGAAAATATTACCTGAAGAGGACCTACAGCAAGTTTAAATTTGGGTATATTTCACTGCTGCTGTAAAAGTCTGCTCTCTGCTACTTAAAAATACAGACTTCCAAAAATAAAGAGCTGAAATTTCTATGGTGAGCAAAGTATTTTCCTCTTTCTCTACTTCTTCCATATCCACAATCTACAAAGTGTTGTAAAATCTCTAGGTATAAAAGAAGTGGCTGGGAGAGCAGCATAGAGACATAACTAGACCCCAAATTCCTTAACTGAAAGCAATGGTCCATGGAAGAGACTGTTTAGGGGAATACTCAAAAAACAACAAACATTACAGTCATACAATCTTATCTCCTTCCTGTCTACTCATCCAATATTAAATAAGCATTGTGCATGTCATTATTCAGTCAGCCTACCCCAGAAGGATTTGGTTACTCTATCCCACTAAGCAGTCAGGGACATTTTGTAATATTAATGGCTGTAAGAGATTATTCTTTTACATCATTGTCTCAAAGCTTGCTGGTACACAGATGAACAAGTCCAAACAAGTCCTGGGCAAGGGTTGTGAAACCCTTTGTCTGAGGGACACAGGTGGACAAGGCCAGGGGCAATGAGAGAGAGAGAAACCGCAGATTTCTCTGCCAGGAAGCAGCCTTTTCTGTGGGCTTATCTCAAGGAAGATGGCCATCTCAGGGGGTACTGCACATGGCTCTTACCCAAGCACCTAGGAATGCCACGCTGGCAGACGAAGGAGGATAAAAAGGGAACCTACAGCCATGAGATTATGTTTCTGACAACAGATTCCTCACGAAGAAGAAGAGGTTTTCTGACAACAAATTCCTCACAACCTGAGACCTGCATGCTGAAGAAAAACAAGGTGTCTGATATCAGAAGCCTCACAAGCCTGCATGCTGACGGACTCTCCTGGGCCTGCTACCTGAGACCTGCTGCTTCCTCCTGGACTTACCCTGCCACTTCTTCCTGCTACCTGCTTGCTGCCCAAGGCTGGCCATGCTGCTGCTGCTCTGCCCCTGCTGCTTTTGACTCGGACCTTCAAAATGGCGTGCAGTGGGACTGCTGCTGGATCCTGGCGGTGACTATCCCTGCTTTATGCAATTCTTGCTTCTTTCCTATCTTTTTTATCGCCCTCCTTCCATTCCCCATCACCCTAATTCATAATAGTTGTCGTCCTCCCCTTCTCCATTAAGAACTGTAATAAACTGGTTGGACCAACATTTGAACCACTGCTTCTTAAAGTCATGCCAGATATACATATATCAAAGAACCTCCTTTCCCTCCTATAAATTGGAGCAAGACAATGGCTAACATTCTGTTTGATTTAAAACTTTCTTAGACAACATTTATGAGCAGAAAAAGATCGTTCTTTCAAGGAAGGCACAGTGGCTAATGTGTCACAGCTGTTGAAAAGATTGAAAAATACCATGGACACGTTTTCTTATCATAATGCACAAGTGTAATAGCCTTGTTCTTCAGTTAAGCAACATCAGACTAATCAATATTTTAATTCTGTAGCTGGATTTAGCAGTAAGCCCACAGACACAAGAACACTCAGCCAGAGGTTAAATGAAACCTAAGGAAAAAAACTATTGTAATACATCTTTCCCCACTAGAAAACTGAAGATCCTATTTAACAGCACTCCGCTATTTCTGGAAATACAACATGGATGGGCACTTCATCAGATTGCTGTATAACATTGTCATATTACTACAATTATTGAAATAATTTCATTTTTCGAAGCATAACTCTGTTCTTTACAGTTACCTCTGTCAGCATTTCAAAAATGGGAAGTACTCCACAGCACAAAGCCAACTAGTATTTTGCCATCAAGTGAGGACATGCAGCCATCTCTGGACCATTTGAGTACCACAGCTTTTAAGGGCAGTGCTTTCAGAAACAAGAAACAGATTCAGGTCCTGAACTTGAGCAAAATCTTACACAGAAGAAGTCTTAACATTGTAGTAATATTGCCCCTTACATGGAACTTTACTAGGGAGACATTAAAAATAAATAAATAAATAAATAAAGAAGCACACATATAAACTTGCAATTATGAATGATGAAACAATGATGAAATTCCTGGAATAAGTAATTGTTTTTTTTCATTAAAAAAAAAATTAAGAGCAGATTCAAAATCTTGGGAACTTTCATTTACTCTCCATAAAACTTATTTTTTCAGCCACTAACATGGGCTTCAGTATTTTCCAACTTAACACAGAAACAATATCAGGTATTCAACAAAGTAATTTCAGTTAAAGATATATTTACATTTAGAACCACTTACAAAGTAGCACTACAAACAAATGTAAGCAAGATATTTTTCCCCTACCATTTTTTAGGGAATAAGGAAATAAAATGGAATCTACAAATGCTACTGAAATAGAATCACAGAATGGCATGGGTTGGAAGGGACCTCAAAGATCATCCAATTCCAACCCCTCTAAAGTAGGCAGGGCTGCCAGCCACTAGTCTCAAGTTGCCCAGGGTCCAATCCATCAGGACCTTGAACACTGCCAGGGCATCCACAACCTCTCCAGGCAGCCTGTTCCAGCATCTCTACATCCTCTCTGCAGAAGAACTTCCCCCTAACATCTAATCTAAACTCTTCCCTCCTTCAATTTAAAACCATTCCCCCTTGTCCTATCACTATCTACCCATGTAAGAAGTTGATTTCCCTCCTGATCATAATCTTTTAAATTTTGGAAGGCTACAATGAAGGCTCTCCCTGGAGCCTTCTCTTTTCCAGACTGAACAAGCCAAGTTCCCCCAGCCAATTTTCATAGAAGAGGTGCTCCAGCCACCCTCTGATCATCCTTGTGGCCGTCCTCTGAACCCTCTCCAAAACCTCCTTATCTTTCCAAAGTTCAGGTCCCTAGAACAGGACACAGTATTCCACATGGGGCCTCATGAGGGCAGAGTAGAGGGACAATCACCTCCTTCACTCTACTGGCCACAAGCAGGTACTTGACAGGATGAAGGTAAGGCCTCACTGAATCAAGTCTTCCTTATAGGCACCTCCTAGACACAAGAAATGCACACCTCCATGGGACAAGTTAATAAGAGCCCAGTCTTCCACATATTTTCCACAGTGAGGATAAGGACTGTGAGGAAAGTCATAGAATTTCCATCACTAAGAATGGCTACACTAATAAATACAGTCAGAGAACATTTGAAGGACTTGACTGATGCTCCCAGGTTTGTTTATTCACATTCTACCCTCAGTCCTCTTTATCTCATCTTCCTACATTCAGTTTCTTCATATCGGCTTCACTTACCAGGAGACTGTTTTCCTTCTTCTGTTCCCCCTTTACTGATATGCTGTCTTCTCTTTCTCTACTACATCCGACAGAATAAACCCATCAGTAAACCACGGGTGTTTTCTACCAGTTTACTCTGCTCTCTGCTTTTGTGTAGTATCCTTCTCCAACATTTAATCTATCCTGCCTTTAGGACAGTACTATCTAATTTTAGGAGTTGATGACTGTATCTGGCACAAAAGTAAGAGGATGTAGCCTGGTCAACTGTTTTAATAAATATTAAAATAAATAATAATCATGGTAATCTTGCACTACTCCACTATTGTCACTAAGCCATCTTCTACAGTTAAAGCGGTAAAAACTACTAAATATCTCCTGTAAGCAAAGAATTCGTCATTCACGAAGCACAGGAAAGGAAGTGTTGTGGTTTTGTGATTTTTTTGTTGTCAGTATTACACATAATAACATCATGTAAAGCAGTGGGAGTTGAAGAGTTAATGTTCTGGATCTGTGGACTTGTGGACTGCCTCTTTTGGGTGTTTGGTTCTCAGCGGGGAGGGGAGGAGCGGCATTCCCCAGCGGACATCATGCCCAGAGGAGGAAAGGTGGAGCTCCTGGCAGGTCATGAGTCTGCCTCTCTCTCTCACTTTGTTCACGGTGGAGAAGCATGTGGTCCCCATGTGGTCTATCGAGTAGGGTCTCTGTCTTGGACACTCTCTCCCTCATATATTTTTTTATTTGTTGGCCTCAATTTCAATTGTATTGTGCTGTACTGTATTACCTTGCATTCCGAGATCGTATTTCATACATTGCATTCCAAGATCCTATATCATATATTGCATTCCTTCTCAGATTGTTGCCACTGCTCTGTTTTTGGACCCATCTACCATCTTCCCTTTCCCCTTCTCCCCCCTCCCAGGGTGCAGACCCATGAGTTCCCTGTCTCATTAGTCACGAGGTGGCCCAGCTTGGCCTGTAAGCCGTAAATGTTTTTTTCTCTCTTTCCTTCTTTTCCAGGCCTGTGAGCCTGCTGTCCTCTGTCACAGACACAGATATAGAGATAACTCTGTGACAGGAAGCTCATGCACATTTGCACAGATTGAAATAGTACTTTTCAAAGTATGTCTGTAAAAATAGATTTCATACAAACCTGTTAAAAACAAAGGCTAATTAGCTGCAACCACTTTTCTTGAAGTCAAGCAAAGTTACACCTCGAATTATTTTAGCCCACATTTTATCAACACAGTTTTTTCCTTTAAAAAAAAAAAAAACACCGAAAAACCTCAAGGCACATCACACCTTCATTTTTCTTGATGTTAAAGTGACAGAACTAGTGAAAAAAAAAAAATAAGGGACACTTATTTAGATAGGAAGAAGCAACTTACTTGAAGATAACACTTCTGCCTCAGTATACTGTACTCAGTATAACAAGATTGCAATAACTTTAAAAAGTTGGTCAAAATTTTCTGGTTTTTTTTTCCCCTTGCACTTTTCTCTCTTTTTACCTGATTTGTGAAGCTGCATCTTTGGATCAACAGCCAGTGCTTCCTTCTCATTACTTACATACACTAGAATTTCTATGAGACCTCAAGCTGCTGATCTAGCACTGTTCCTGAGGACGTTTCATTCCTTCAGAACACCTTTCAGTTCGTATACTAAAATACCCAAGGCCTCCTAGTCCCACAACAGTCTCTCTACAGGGACTCCTCAAGAACCAAGGTCCAGGAGGCACAAGTTTGCTGACACCTCCAGTAATCTGCTAGTCAAATATTAACAGAAGCTTGCCCTGGATTCAAAGTTGAGGCTTAGTTACTAAAGCTGAGATGTCTTCAACAAAAAACGTTTTAGGTTCGCTATGTTACTATCTTCCCTTTTCATTTTTCCTTTGACAGAAAATATTCACCTCTCTCTTGAGACAACCTACCAACAAAACTTCTATCAGCTTAAATATGACTTCTGCTACTAACTTTTCCAGACACTCTGAAAAACTATATGCATGACCAGTATA
This sequence comes from Phasianus colchicus, assembly GCF_987193195.1. Taxonomy (NCBI): domain Eukaryota; kingdom Metazoa; phylum Chordata; class Aves; order Galliformes; family Phasianidae; genus Phasianus; species Phasianus colchicus. The sequence continues at coordinate 670,690 of NC_143438.1, forward strand.
CTTCCAATGCAGATATGCTCAGAGGACAGGAATGCATGGCAGTAAACTCAAGCAAGACATTCTGTAGTCCACCAAATTTTATTCAGCTTCTCATCCCAATCCCTCACTGAATTACTATGGTTTAGAATCCATTAGTGTTACAGTAAGAAGCACTCCACACTCTGCACAAATTTGATGGCAAGAGGAAGATCTAAAACTCCAGAGGACAGACAAAAAAAGTCTGGTTTAACAAAGCAGAGCACAGAAATACTGCCATTCTATGACTAGTATAGTTTGCTGTCTGTTTTCCAACCTCAGTCCTCAAAACAGGAAGGGAGGGAAGCTGGGACAAATTAATAAGGTCAAAACATTCTTCCTTCTTTCAGCATTTAATACAGAATATGTAATTTCAGTGCATTCTCTCAAGTAAAAAAAATACCTAAAATCACACCTTGAAGATTCCTCAAATACATATGACTATCCCTTCACTAAGTATTTCTGGAGGACAGTGCAGGTCAAGAACAGCCCGTCTGGGGTACAGCTCACATTCAGAAGCTTTGAATCATCTTGTGCAATTCTCCTTTCTTTTCTCCTTTCTGTGTCTAGACAGGCACCTACTTGGCTTTGCTGGAATTAGATGGCATGAATACATCCTCCTAACTTCATATCTTACTCCAATTCCTTCCTGCCTACAGTGAAATCAAACAGCTCTATCTGCCCCAGTTAGTTAGAAGGAATCCATCTGCAAGGTTTCCAGACTGGTAACAAGTTAGAGGAATCTGTCGTTTGACACAAAGTTGTGAAGGACTACAATTTTGCACAGGAGAAATTAATAGCTCCAGTTTTTTTAAGATTTATTTCTTCTCACACAATGTCAGTAAATCTGCAGCTATCATACCAGAGATGATGACTAGCACTGCACATTAAGCAAAAGGGTAGTGACATTTGATTTGCATTATTTCTGGCACGCACACAAATCCCCACGTTTTACAACATAATATCAATATACTTCATTTTATTTTGATTAAAAGTTACATCTTTCACTGATGACCTTTAAAGAATGCTTGCTTCCAGACATTTAAATGCACCATTGATATACTATACTTTGTCATCAAAACAACGATCATTCCTCAGATGCCTCTGAAAAGCTATAGAACCTTTCACAGAGCAGCACATAAACTTCCCACTGATGTAAGCAATACAGAGAAATGCAAATACAGAATTTGCATCAGCTCACTCACTGCATTCAGCAACGAGGGACACAGTCTGCTGCTCCACACCCTCAGTGGAAGGTTGCCCTAGTTAGAGGATATTGCCACAATGCAATTCAACAGACATTAAGTTTATTAGCTGGGTAGCAGCCAAGTAAATTAGCAAATTATATATACGTATATGTAAATTATTCTTACCTTTGCTCCACAGGCAATGAAAATGACTTCTGTCGAAAGGCTGGTTCAGAATCAGAAGGCAAAACTTCAACTTTCCTGTAAGATAAATGTTGACTCCTATTAGTAAGAATACGGATTTTTCCCTCCTCTTCTTTTCTCTGCATTTTAGTCCATCTATCTCAAAGAAACTCCTCTCATTTTCTTGCTTCTCAAGTTTCATCTTTTTTCAAGATAAAGAAGCTTCCAGAATGTCATTAGATACCTTTTACCTTGCAAGGTTTTACTGACAGACTTTTCATTTATAAAATACTGTCATACACTGAAGGTCACACTTAGCAGGACTGCCCATCAGTACAGCTCTACCATTTAATCTCCTGCTTGTTGGTGTCACCTGGATGCAGCATTGGCTGATACTAGTTTTGCCATGTCCTCTGCTAACAGGGGAGGATTTGACTATCTCTGCAGTTGTTTCTAATTTAGGTCCAATAATCCATTCCCCAGCGGAATGCAGAACTCTTAGGGATATCAGAAAGGTAGAAAACAATACATTCAAAGTGCCAATTTCCAGCTGCCTCACAAAATAAGACCTCAGCAGCAGCTTAAGAAAGGCTGCCATCTCCTTCTATTACGCTTAATCATCTAGTGGTGCCCTTCTCAGAAAACAAAATCACAGGTTCTTACACTGATACAATCCAAATAAGACATGGGTGCTGTAAACTTCTTCCTGCTACTGAATCATGTATGGCATTTCAAATGTGTTTCATTTAAGCCCTTCAGCTTATGGAAATGCAGAAGATTTTAGCTTTAGTTGCACATTACAAGGACTCTTGCTATATAATAAGATGTGGTTTCGAAGTCAGAGTCCTGGTTGTAGGCATCCACACTGGAACTTCAAAGGCTGATTTTCCAAGCTGATGCTTCCATGAGCTCCCAGTGGGGCCTGTAAAGGCTGCTGATTCTTATCTGTTCTGTTGCTGTAAAGAGCTAGATGTCCCCAGAACAAAACAGTTATGAGGGTTTTTGTTTCTTTCTTTCTTTTTTAGCAAAGTCATGGATTGCAGAAGGGTAGAAATATAAAATAATTTTTCTCCTGCTTTTAGAAAAAGGGAACATGCTTGTCATTTCAAACTACTGCAGTTGATGCATGATAAAATGCTACTGATGCTACCAAAATGAGAACAAATATCAATATTTTAATGGTGCTCACTAAGCTAATGCAAAGCTGCAAAAAGGACACAGCCCTCAGTAGATACAAAACAGTAATAAAATTGAACTGCAATAATTTACAACCACTACCTTAAAAGCTATTAAGAAGCTGGAACTGCTGATGTCAAATATCATGCCAATGGATGAAATGACGAAATATGCAGCACACATTACTCTAAGAAAACCTGACAGGAGCTCACTTTGCCAGTGCTCTGAGCACTCTACTGCCTATTCCTTTGAAAGCAAATTTACTTTAAGACCACTTATCTTTAAAGCCCTTAACTAATTAGGAGGCACCTATCTCCTAAACTATCTACCCTTTTCAACAAAGATAATTATCATTCTGACCCAACCACTGACAAAATTGTGCACAGTTTGGACTAATGGGAAAGAGACTTCCACAAGCAAGAATTCAGCAGTAAAGTATAACTTGCCCCCAAACCTGGCTACCTACACTGAAGAAGCTTTTGTTGGCTTTTTCTTAGAGGTAGAACAAGTTGGTCCCTTGCACAGCTTCATCAATTTTTAGTGTAAATTTCTCTTTCATTATGTAATTCTCTTGCAGCTTTTGCAGATTGAGCAAATTCAGCCACCTACAGAATCACAGAATCACAGAATCACAGAATCGTAGGGGTTGGAAGGGACCTCCAGAGATCATCGAGTCCAACCCCCCTGCCAAAGCAGGATCCCTACACCAGGTTGCACAGGTAGGCGTCCAGGTGGGTCTTGAATATCTCCAGAGAAGGGGACTCCACAACCTCCCTGGGCAGCCTGTTCCAGTGCTCCGTCACCCTCACCGTAAAGAAGTTCTTGCGCACATTGGTGCGGAACTTCCTATGCTCCAGCTTCTGGCCATTTCCCCTTGTCCTGTCTCCGCACACTGCTGAAAAGAGTCTGGCCTCGCCACTTTGCCCCCCACACCTTAGATATTTATAGACCTGGATCAGGTCCCCTCTCAGTCTTCTCTTCTCAAGGCTAAACAGACCCAGTTCACTTAGCCTTTCCTCATAGGGGAGATGCTCCAGGCCCTTCACCATCTTTGTGGCTCTCCGCTGGACTCTTTCCAAGATATCCCTGTCTTTTTTGTACTGGGGAGCCCAGAACTGGACACAGTACTCCAGATGAGGCCTTACCAGGGCAGAGTAGAGGGGGAGGATAACCTCCCTCGACCTGCTGGCCACGCTCCTTTTAATGCACCCCAGAATGCCATTGGCCTTTTTGGCCACAAGGGCACACTGCTGGCTCATGGCCAACCTGTCGTCCACCAGGACACCCAGGTCCCTCTCCACAGAGCTCCTCTCCAGCAGGTCATCCCCCAACCTGTACCGGTGCATGGAATTATTCCTCCCTAGGTGCAAGACTCTACACTTGCTTTTGTTAAACTTCATCTGGTTCCTTACTGCCCAGCTCTCCAGCCTGTCCAGGTCTCGCTGAATAGCAGCACAGCCTTCGGGCGTGTCAGCCAATCCTCCCAACTTCGTATCATCAGCAAACTTGCTGAGGGTGGCCACTACCCCCTCATCAAGGTCATTGATGAAGATGTTGAACAGGACCGGTCCCAGCACCGACCCCTGGGGAACACCGCTGGTTACAGGTCTCCAACCAGACTCTGCACCGCCAATGACAACCCTCTGTGCTCTGCCAGTCAGCCAGTTCTCAACCCACCTCACTGTCCACTCATCTATCCCGCACTTCCTCAGCTTCGTTATAAGGATGTCGTGGGAGACAGTGTCAAATGCCTTGCTGAAATCAAGGTAGACTACATCCACTGCTCTCCCCCCATCCACCCAGCCAGTGACAACATCATAGAAGGCTACCAGGTTGGTCAAGCACGACCTCCCCCTGGTGAACCCGTGCTGACTACTCCTAATAACCTCCTTTTCTTCCAGTTGTCTGGAGATGGCATCCAGCACAATCTGTTCCATCACCTTTCCAGGGACAGAGGTGAGGCTGACTGGCCTGTAATTACCTGGATCTTCCTTCTTGCCCTTTTTGAAGACCGGAGTGACATTGGCTATCCTCCAGTCTTCAGGCACCTCCCCCATTCTCCAAGACCTCTCAAAGATGATAGAGAGCGGTTCAGCAATCACCTCTGCCAGCTCCCTCAGCACCCGTGGATGCACCCCATCGGGTCCCATGGATTTATGAACATTGGTGTTGCCTAGGCGCTCTCGGACCGCCTCTTCCCTGACTAAAGGGAAGTCTTCCATTCCCCAGACCTTCTCACTAACCACCAGGGCCTGGGATTCCCGAGGGGGAGCTTTTTCACTGAAGACAGAAGCAAAGAAGGCGTTCAGTATCTCCGCCTTCTCAGCATCCCCCGTTACCAGAACACCCCCCTCACTTAGTAGGGGACCTACATTCTCCCTAGTCTTCCTTTTACTGTTAACATACTTAAAAAAACCTTTTTTATTATCCTTTACCACCTTTGCTAGATTCAATTCCAGGTGGGCTTTAGCCTTCCTCGTCGCATCCCTGCAGGCCCTGACAACATTTCTATATTCTTCCCGAGTGGTCAGACCCTTTTTCCACATCTCATGGACCTTCTTTTTCCCTTTGAGTTTGTGCATGAGCTCCTTGCTCATCCACACAGGTCTCCTGCCACCCTTTCCTGATTTCTTGCTCACAGGGACGCACCGATCCTGGGCTTGGAAGAAGAGCTGTTTAAATGCCAACCAGCTCTCACAGGCCCCCTTACCTTCTAACACCCTAGCCCACGGGATAGCTCCAAGTAGGTCCCGGAAGAGATCAAAGTTGGCTCTCCTAAAGTCCAGGGTAGCAATCCTACTTTTTGCTTTGCTCCTTCCACTCAAGATCTTGAACTTCACCATCTCGTGGTCACTACAACCCAAGCTACCCCCAACTTTTACTTCCTTAACAAACCCGTCCTTATTTGTGAGAATAAGGTCCAGTAACACCCCTCCCCTCGTTGGTTCCTCCACCATCTGCATCAGAAAGTTGTCTTCGACACATTGCAGGAACCGTCTGGACCGCGCATGCCTGGCCACGTTGCTTTTCCAGCAAATATCTGGATAATTGAAGTCCCCCATAAGCACTAGTGCCTGGGATTGCGACGCTACTTTCAGTTGCTTGTGGAAGGCCTCGTCAACCTCCTCCTCCTGATCAGGGGGCCTGTAGTACACACCCACAACGGTGTCACCCATACCAGCCTGCCCCTTGATTCTCACCCACAAGCTCTCCACTGCTACATCACCCTCCCCCAGGTGGAGTTCAATACATTCTAGCTGCTCTCTCACATAAAGAGCAACTCCACCACCCCGCCTCACCAGCCGATCTTTCCTAAAAAGCACATAGCCCTCCATGACAACATTCCAGTCATGCGAGCTGTCCCACCACGTCTCCGTGATCGCAATGAGATCATGGCCTTGCGACCGCACACAGATCTCCAACTCTTCCTGTTTATTTCCCATGCTGCGCGCATTAGTGTATAGACACTTTAGGGAAGCAGCACCCCCCTGCCTCTCTCCATCCCTTTGAACTCCACCCTTTTCACCCATCGAACTCCATTTTGAGCCACGAACTACCCGCTCAACCCCAGTGGCCCTCATTCTGTCCCCTTCCCCCTTCATACCTAGTTTAAACACCTTTCAATGAGCCCTGCCAGTTCCTGGGCTAGGATCCTCTTACCCCTTGGAGACAGGCTACTTCCATCTGCAGCCATCATGCCAGGCGCAGAGTAAATTGCCCCGTGGTCAAAAAAACCGAAGTTCCTGTGCTTGCACCAACTTCTTAGCCATTTATTTATGAGGCGGGTTTTTTGGATGCTCTCGGTATCCTTCCCTGCCACTGAAGGTAGGGAAGAAAAAACTACCTGCACACCCGTTCCTTCAACTACCCGCCCCAGTCCCCTGAAGTCTTCCTTGATAGACCTCAGGCTTCTCTCAGCGACTTCATCGCTGCCAGCCTGAACTATCAATAATGGGTAATAATCAGAAGGGCCAATCAGACCAGGAAGTTTCCTAGCAATGTCCCTGACCCTTGCCCCAGGGAGGCAGCACACCTCCCTACGGGTAGGGTCAGGCCGACATATAGGGCCTTCCGTTCCTCTCAGCAGGGAGTCACCTATGACAACCACCCTTCTGTCCTTCCGGGCGGAGGCAGCAAGCAGAAAAGAGTAAATTCCTCCATACAATGACTCCAGATTATTCTTGATATTTACATCAACATGGGAATTTCCAGTCTCATCCACTTCTTGTCCTAGCTGCTGCATTTGTATCTTGCAGTCTTGCGTGCATAACTTACAGACATAACAGGTGCACAACTACATCAACAGCCAGTTATACGCAAAAAAATATAGTTAAGAAAAACTGTTCATCTCAGCCATAGTCTTTTAGCAGTCTTAGAAAACTCCCAATCTTTGGATAAAGCTGGATCATTTTAATCCTGCTGCAACACAGAGAGCTGCTTCCTTACTTTTCAAGGTTGCAAATAAACCAACAGTTCCTTTGTGTTTCTCTGGGACAGTCAGTGATCAAACTCATTCCTTCTGAAAACTGTTAGTTCCCTTCTTTTCTACTTACATACAGCTGCACCCTTTGACAAAGCTTTTCTCATTGTTGCTTAGAAAGGATTTTACTCAAAGGAGGTGTGAACCTCCCTGATAGCCTATGTAGCGTCTTTAATTCAGTCACAAGAATTCTAGTTGGTTTTAGAGCACTCATTTACTCTTCTAAAAGCCTTTGTGGCTTCTTTCTGTCATACTATACTCATCTAGCTATTCAATACATACATATATAAAATACCATTATGCATTTTTATTGGTGTCCCCTTGTCACATGCCAGTCTTCAAGCCATTTGTCTGCCACAATAATATTCAGAAGGTGTATATATTCTTAAATGCAACGTTTTGTCTGGTAGCAATATAGGCCTCTTCCCTTCAATTTAAGAATAATGTCACTAGAAGCCACTCTGCACACTCAGAGCCTTCTGGCTACTGAATTTCAGGAGAAAAAAAAACTTTAATTACTTCAAATGAAGAAGCCTTTAGGAAAAAACTCTGCTAGATGCTTTATTCGTGAAATGATGCGAGCAGCCACAGGGAACTTGTGCTAAGACACTGTCGTGCCTCAAGGTGCTAACAAAATACGACTCCCACATCCAGACTTCAGAAGGGACCTTCTGCTAAGCAATATTTTTTGTGTTTTACTGCTTGCCTGTAGGAGAGCCATTCCTCACACTTCTAATGATCAGCCAAGAATCTTCCCCAAAGAGAGGCAGATTTAGCACAGAGGGAAGAAAAAGAAATAGACAGAATGGAGGCAGAGGAATTTTACCACTAGAAAAGTATTTCATGAATTTAACATAAGTAAAAAGCTGAAAGACAGTTAAACATTTTCAGAAAATTCCTGCATTTGTTGAAATACAGCTAGATATTTATCAAGATCTTTGCAAAAGATGCTGTAGAGACTTGTGAATTTCTGATCACATACATGAGAGATCAGATATACAACAAACTTCTGAGCAAAAAGCTCAAAATGACACCTCGGAAAACTCTTTCCCTTATGGACAGCACAAAGACACTCTTACTGATGCTCTCACATTGGTCTATTTTCCATGATTTTTAAAAAAGAGTGATTTGTATTCAAGTACCACCAATCAGGAAATTTCTACCCCGCAAGTTCATTTTTTTCTAAATGATCATTCACTCCTACTAAAATGTCAGAGCATATGGGATAGAACATGGAGTTTTTTCACAATTCCAAAACACTGACACTGACAAAAGACAGCTAAGCAAGAGTCCGAGACTCTTCTCCATATAGCAGTTGAAGTTTCTTATACTATGAAAGAATTAACATTGAAATGGGGATTCTAAGAATGCCACAGAAGTTATAATTAGTGAAAAACTCTCATAATGAAATTAATTAAAAAAAAAAAAGTGGTTTATGAAAACAGAATAGATAACAAAATAACATTCACACACTGCAGTGAAAAACGATAAGGGCATTGCTACAGATAAGCAAAGCGAAACTACTGAATCGATTTATGGTGTTATTTTTCTTTCATTAAACTTTCTAATTTAAATGCAGTTTGCCAACAATCAGAAATTATCAGTGTGGACTGAAAAACTTGGTTGTAAAGGTTACTGTAGAGGAACTGTTAAGTCATGGTTTGAACTGGTGATAAAGTACCTGGTGCTCTATCTAGGTAGGAATCTAGCTACTGGTAGGAATCTACCATTGAAGAAAATATGACTCACAGTCTTAAAAGATGGTTCGAATCTGGAGCAGTAGGATCCTTGTAATATAACTGGATGAAAAAACAAGAAAGAAATTGAAAATACTTCTGGTGAATTGGAAGCTATTAATATAATCTCACAAAAATTGACAAAGGTGACAAAACTTGAGGCTCTAGTACAACTGGAACCACCTAGAAATGTGACACATACTGACTCAAAAAACTAAAACTTTCCAGGGAAGACCAGCAGGTGTACCACCTGAGGGATGGCCACCTGCTGAAATAGCAATACATACTCTGGCTCACCCATATACAGCGGCTGAATTAATGGATCTAGTACAAAGATTTAAACAAAACTGAGAGAAAGTGTCGCTCTATGGTTATTAAGACTATGGAACATGGAGACAGAAGGTGTTATGGTTAATAGCACTGAGATGTCAAAGCTAGCTCCATCACATCCCACCCAGCCATGCAGCAAGGATTACATTGCCATTAGATATGGCAATGAGAACCAGATGCTATCACAATGGCTAGTTGCTGTGTGTAAGCTTACATGGCAAATGAAAGAGGTGTGCCTGCTCAGAATGGAATAATAAGGAATAGTAATGTGGGATAATACGGACAATGGATAATAGCTGACAAACATATACAAGGGAACTAAGGATGAAAGAGGTCATTTACAGGAAGGACTAGTTAAATTTACAGTTGGCATGAGAAATCTAATCCTACAGCAAGTTCCCTCTCATCAATGAGGCACCCCAAATGGGTTGCTGAACAATTTTGTGCTCCCTTCCCTTGCAGACCTTGCACTGGGGATCCATAAGTGCCCTTGGGAGGTATAGACAGGACCAAAGTGGTGTGGCCTACTTGCACCATGGAGGAGGTTTCTAGAGGAGAGGGGGGAAAATCAGTAACTCCGCAAGTAATCGGTACGTGGATCGCAGAAATTACAATACGAACCCTGATTTTCATTGTGAAGGAAACACTGATTGTGCTGCTTTGGCAAGACAGAATCCCCTCCCCTTCTGGTGCCTTATATCCATCAGTATCAGGCCAAAGGTTTTGGTACAAACATGCTCATGATCAGGCAGGAATAATGCAGGACCGTAACAGCACATTTTCTTTCTTGCCTTGGAGGGCAGACTTCCCTGTTCCAGTACTTGTTAAACATTTGTTTTACTCTCCCTGAACAAGACTGAACTCTGATACGCTCCAGTCATTAAAGAATCGTCATAACATTCTGCTCTTCAGTGGCACCCGGTGGTGGACTTTCTTGAATCCCAAAATTTTGAATTTTAGATAGGCATTAAGAGAGCATCTTGGACACTAACAAGGCTAAAGGTATTCTTGGCTACATCGGGCAAAATATCACCGTCACGTCAGTAGAGGTGATCCTTTCCACCTTCAGCATTGGTGAGGCTGCATATGGAGTGTTATGTCCATTTCTGGGTTCCCTGTACAAGAGAGACATGGACATACTGCAGACATTCCAGTGAAGAGCTACCAATATCATGAACTGGAGCACCTCTACTATGAGGGGAGGCTAAGAGAGCTGGGACTGTTCAACTGGAGACAATGCCTATAAATCGCTGAAGAGAAGGTGCAATCAGGACATAGTCAGGCTCTTTCCAGTGGAGCCCCTTGCCAGGACAATAGGTGATGGGACAAGTTGGAATAAAGGAGGTTACCTCTGACTTATGAGGAAACATTTCTTTGTGGATGGTGGAGCCCCAGTATGTTTTGTCCAGAAAGGCTGTGGGGTCGGTCTCCTTCTTGGAGATCTTAAAAGCCACCTGGACGTGAGCCTGGGACCATACCTGAGCAGGTTGGAGCAGATGGACCCAGAGGTCTTCCAGTCTAATCCGCTCTGTAAAGAGCATAGGTATTTTGCTGCAATTGCCTCATTCTAAGTATACACACTAAATATTAAGCTTTGTGTTTTGCAGACATTTTCTGAGATAATAAATGATCTAAGTTTGATATCAATCACAGAATTGTAGAGTTTGGATGAGACCTCTGGAAATCATCTAGTCCATCCCTCCTTCTAAAATAGATTCCATTGAGTATATTTTTTGGAAGAACAAACTTTAAGCTGTTTAATAGATTATTGCCCAAGATTCCCTGGGATGGTGTCTTAAAGTCAAAGATGTTGAGGAGGCTGGCTAGTCTTCAAGGATGCCTTTCTGAGAGCACAAGAGCTCTTCATCCCTCTGAATAAGAAAGTGGGCAGAGGAGGGAGGATGCCGGCGTGGCTCTGCAAGAACCTGGGTAAAGAAAGGTGCATACAAGCTCTGGGAACAAGAGCATGTCACCTGGGAAGAATACAGGGATACCATCTGGACTCGCAGACATGAGATCAGGAAAGCCAAGGTGCAGGCAGAACTGAACTTGGTGAGGGTCGTGAAAAACAATAGGAAGACTTTCTACAGGTACACTGGCCAGAAGAGACAGGCCAAAGCGAGTGTACCTCCTTTGGCAAATGTAAAAGGAGAACTGGCTTCAACAGACAAAGAGAAGGCTGAGGTACTGAATGAGTTCTTTGCTTCGGTCTTCACTGGCGGCCAGGATTCCAGTACTTTTCACATCACTGAGCCACCTGCCAGCCCTAAACCTCTATGTGGCAACTGAGGCATTAAATCCCCCCCACTGTGAGCACAGAGCAGGTCCAAGACCGACTGATGAGACTGAATGTGTACAAATCCATGGGGCTGGATGGCGTGCATCCCAGGGTTCTGAAGGAGCTGGCTGAGGTGGTTGCTGAGCCGCTCGCCATCATATTTGAAAAGTCGTGGCTGTCAGATGAGGTCCCAGAAGAAGGGTCACGTCACTCACAAGAAAGGGAGCAAGGAGGACCCGGGGAACTACAGGCCGGTGAGTCTCACCTCTGTGCCTGGGAAGATCATGGAACAGATCATCCTGGATAACATGCCTGATCACACGAGGAATGAGTGTGTGATCCGAGACAGCCAGCACGGCTTCAACAGGGAAAGGTCATGCTTGACCAATCTGGTGGCCTTCTATGATGGAGTGTTGTCATTGATGGACAAGGGAAAGGCGACCGATGTCATTTACCTGGACTTCAGCAAGGCCTTTGACATGGTTCCCCCACCACATCCTTATCTCCAAATTGGAGGGATGTGGATTTGATGGGGGGACCACTCGATGGATAAGGAATTGGTTAAAAGGTCACAGACAGAGGGTGGTCATGAATGGTTCCATGTCCAGGTGGAGGCCGGTAATGAGCGGCATCCCCCAGGGGTCTGTCTTGGGACTGGTGCTCTTTAACATCTTTATCAATGACAGCAATGACGGAATTGAGCGCACCCTCAGCAAGTTTGCTGACAACATCAAGCTGAGTGGTGCAGTCGACACGGTTGAAGGAAAGGATGCCATTCAGAGGGACCTCAACAAACTTGAAAGGTGGGCCTGGGTGAGCTTAATGAGATTCAACATGGCAAAGTGCAAGGTTTTGCACTTGGGCCAGAGGAATCCCAGGCATTTATACAGACTGGAAGGAGCGGTCCTTGAGAGCAGCCCTGCGGAGAAGGACCTGGGGGTCCTGATGGATGAGAAAATTAACGTGAGCCAGCTCGGAAAGCACATGGTATCCTGGGCTCTATCAAAAGAGGGGTGGCCAGCAGGGACAGGGAGGTGACTGTCTCCCTCTGCTCTGCTCTTGTGAGGCCCCACCTGCAGTACTGTGTCCAGTTCTGGAGCCCCCAGTACAAAAAAAACAGAGAGCTGTTGGAGAGGGTCCAGAGGAGGGCCACAGAGATGATCAGGGGAATCTGGAGCACCTCCCCTACAAAGATGGGCTGAGGAAGCTGGGCTTGTTCAGCTTGGAGAAAAGAAGGCTGCGGAGTGAGCTCATCGCAGCCTTTCACTAGCTAAAGGGAACCAATAAACAGCAGGGGAATCAACTCTTTGAAAGGGTAGATAACTGCAGGACAAGGGGAAATGGTTTGAAGCTGAGGGAGGGAAGATTCAGGTTGGATGTCAGGGGGAAGTTCTTTACAGAGAGAGTGGTGAGGTGCTGGAACAGCTGCCCAGAGAGGTTGTGGATGCCCCATCCCTGGAGTCATTCAAGGCCAGGTTGGATGGGACCCTGGGCATCCTGGTCTAGTATTAAATGTGGAGGTTGGTGCTTGTGGCGGGGGGTTGGAGATTCATGATTCTTGAGGTCCCTTCCAACCCAGCCCATTCTGTGATTCTGTGATATTGCACAGGAAAGTGCAAATATCTCCAGGGCTGCTTGTTCCAGGACTCTGTCACCATCGAAGTAAAGAAGTTATTTTCTCATGTTCATTTGGAAGTATTCCTGTTGGTGCACACTGCCCTTTTGTTGGTGCTCTTTCTGCTGGGCACCATTGTAAAGAGCCCAGTCCCACTCACTCAGAGCTTTTAAATACTTCTAAGTGTAGATAAGATCCCATCTCAGTTTTCTCTTTTCCATGCTAAACAGTACCAGGTCTCTCAGCCTTCTGTCCTAAGGGAGATGCTCCAAGCCCACTGGCATGTTTGTGACCCCCTGCTGGACTCTCTTCAGTAGTTCCCCGTCTTTCTTAAACCAAGGAGCACAAAAGTGGACACTACTCCGGATGTGGCCTCTCCAGGGTAGAGTAAAGGAGGAGAACATCCCAGTCTGCTGGCCACGCTCATTCTAACGCACTCCAGGATAACATTAGACTTCTTGGCTACAAGGGCACACTGATGGTTCATAGCCTATGACTATGGACCCATAGTCCACCAGGACACTTAGGTTCTTCTCCATAGAGTTCCTTTCCAGCAGACCAGCCCCTAACATGTGCTTATGTGTATGGTTATTCTTCCCCAGATGCAGGACTCTACACTTATCCTTGTTGAACCTCATAAGGTTCCTCTCTGCTCAACTCTCCAGCTCGTCCAGGTCTTGAACGGCCTTCTGGGGCATCAGCCACTCCTCCCACCTTTATATTATCAGCAAATTTGCTAAAGGTGGAAACTTTAAAAAGCCAAGGATTGGACACACAGACTTGCCATAAAAATATTGACACTGTTACAGTGAATTTGTTTAACTTATCTACACACTGATCATTTTGATGGGAGTCTAAGTCTGCACCAAAGTGAAAATGCAAACAGATCAAGAGAAAAATCAATGAAATTTCCATTTTATCTTCAAGCTGAAAAATCAGCACAAATAAAACAGTTTTAACACTTTTCCTTTACAAGATAATAAAATCTCTTCACTTCAGAGAAACTTTGGGAACCAGTGACCCTCAGTGCCCCCAGAATTATTACTACTATTCAAGTAAATTCCAAATTTAAAAAAAAAAACAAAAAAACGAGAAAGTTTGCTTACATTCCAGCTAATCAATAGTCATGTCAAATACAACGTTCTCCTTGCATTTTCAAAATGCATTCTCACATTGTCTGCATACACTATACTTACAGCACTTTCTGTCTGGGACATCTCTGACTTCTAGGAATAGAAGTCAGCATACAGATTCCCTGGATGACTTCAATTACTATGACAGCTCAATGTTTACACTGCAGGAGTAAGGTGACATCAAGGAATAAGAAGGCATAGAATGAAGATGATAGTATTCAGGAGTCTTTTTTGCACGTTGGTGCAGAACACAAAACCCTAAGCAAACACTTAGAAGCATAGCATTGTGAATAGCCTATCAACACCTTGTCTTACCTATCTAGGATATATTCTTTGGTGCCTTCTAAAAGGAATAACAAGATTCAATAGAAAACTAATGATTTACATATTAGAGTGCTGAATAAAGAGTAAGATCCATGTGAAAAATAAGTGCTTGACTTCTTAGCACTAAAGCCCTCTGCTCTGCTGCAACAAAGCACTCCACTGACACTTCTGGCATTAACATTTCCCCAGCACATGAAGATTTGATTTCTAGCTGCAACAAGATGCACCTGGCATTTAAGAGGCTGATTCTTTAATCTCAGAACCGTTGCTATCCACCAGCTAGATGTTTCTCTGCTGATCTGATTTCAAGGGCTGTTTTAAGTGGCTGTTCTCAGAGCACATCTCAGATATTTGGTTTCACAGCATCAACTACTTACTTTCTAAAAACGGGGAATGAGCTATACATTTTACCAGCACAGATTAATTGTTGGAGCAGTCCCTCAGGAGACTGATGACCCACACTCAGGTTCCTCCTCTATCGGAGGGAACCCACATCCAAATCCCTCTTCAGAAAAACAGCTTTTCTCCCCCCAAGACATGACTTTATTCTCAGGGAAGCAGACTGTTCCCGCTCTGCTCCAAAAGTTCAATACATTACTTGAATCATTTTCATTGAAGAGCTCAAAAGAAAAAAGATAAAAAGAAAACAGCATGTGGAAGTTTGACTCTGCAGTCCACTGACTTGGATACAGTTTATTCCACCAAATCTACTTATCCAAACTTCCCTTTCGCACCTTGAATAAATACTCATCGTGGTATTACATAACAACTGATCAAGTACTTCATAATTGTATTACATAGTAAATATTTGAATAAAAACTTTTTCACGATTATTACAAGAACGTTATATCCACTGTTGTTTCCTTTGTACCATGGTGATGGTCTTTCAGACAAAAGCATATCCTTTGGTTTGGTAAGGTATCTTTCAGGTGAGCAGAGTGGTTCTGTCTGTTCTCAGAAGATTTGGCACATGGAGTTCCAAAAGGAGAAAATCACTTCCTGCAACACTGCAAAAGATGACTAAGTTCATCAGAACAATATTTTAGATGCCTCTTCTTTCCCCTTCCTCGTAGTATTCCCATTGACTACAGCCAGATTCCTGTTTAGCACCTTTTTTTCTGATGTAATGTGCTCTCTCTATACACCAAGTTCTCCCACTGCCCTGTGTACACAGTCTAACCATCACACCCAAGCCTAGGCCCTGTGGTTAAAAGTTCCATGTAAATTCAATTAACATTGCTGGGGTTAAACTCCAGAACAAAGTTGTGAGTTCAGAGAGTAACATCTCATGTTCAGAAATGGAGAAAAAAGGAATTATGTAGCTGCAGGAAGATGACATTTCTACTCATCAACTGAGCAAATATTTAAAAATAAAAGTTCCCTGCTACTATTCGAAATGATTTTATATTTAAAAAAAAAAAAAATCGCAAATCAAACATGGATTCCAGCCTAACTGCTTTCGTAAGTTTAAGAAGCTGTGTTTTCCTATTTCCCCCTAGCCATTTCAAGGAAATGTGGTATCCCTTATTGTCTTGAACCCTTGCTTGCTAATCAAGGACTCATGCACATGCACAGAGCATGCATTCAACCATTGTGGACTCCAGAGTCAGTTGTTTTTCATATTCAGAAGGTTCACTGAGTTTACAAGAGTTATGTAAATTATTTAAGTGACCTCTGCAACCACCGATTATTTACTCCTCAGGAGTTATTGGTGAGATCAATGAGAAAACTCCTATTGATTTCACTTGTATGCTTTGATGTAAATCCATGCTGATACAGCGGTGTCTGCAACACCTGAGGCCTGTTCTGGCTGTATGCCAGCCAGATGTCAGAGCTCATACCTCCTTCTCAGTCTTGAAGTTTTACCAAAGTGGATTTTTCTAAATCGGAGGGAGCAGATCTGATGCAGAATCCGGAGTGCCACCTTAAACACTCAGGAAGCATAAGAGGCTTTTGTAAAGGTCAGGACAACAGTCTGCCTCAGCAGTGGTGGTGGTGGTGGTGGTAGGAGCAAGGCTCTGGAAAGGAGCAATGAATGCAATAAAGTCTTCTCTGATTATCCCGAGAATCCTTCTAACAGATGCAGGGAGTAAAGGCAATGACTGCAAATTCACAACAACATTCACTAACACTTAACTTTCCTTTTTTCTGACATGCTGCAGATCATATATAGTTAAAGACAACTGTTTATTTCTTCCCCCTTTCCACAAAAAGCCTGTAAGCAAAGATGAGCTCTGGGATCATTAAGAGAGGTCCCTGTTTGCAAAGTCTCTTTCCAACCAGCTCCTTCAATTTCAATACTAAAACTGTCAAGCTTCATTAAGAGTTATGGGGAATAACCATTTCACAACCATAAATCCATACAGCAGAAAAGTAACATGACTGCCTTAGTGAACATCTCATTTTTAATAACATAATATCTCTTTCTGAATCCTAATTTAGGTTCCCTATATTCAACTTTATATTGTAAATATATTTATTGCTTTTCCTGCAGTGAATATTAAAGACCGTCACAAAATAATTTCATCCTGATTTCTTCTGGTTTCTTTGACTATTTCAAGTGGCCTTCAATGCTTATCCTACTGTTTAGACTTCTATCCTGTTCAAATTCACAATAGCTTTTGTGATCATTCAAAACCTCCGCAGAACTGCATTTGTATCCAGCTGCTTTTTCTATTTTCTTCCTCAAGTTGCTTAAACAATGCACAACGCTCCACGCTGTCTCAGTACCTTGAGCAGAACGGTGTTCAGAAAGAAGGTATGAAGAGCTCAGCAATTAAGCACTGCCCTTTAAAACTAGCTCAAGCATTCAACACTGCCACCCAGTCTGAAAGGCCAGCGACCACAACCCACTCTTAAAAAGTCCACCAAAGTGGCACTGTTGCACAGGCTTTGATTTAAACCTCAAGGCAATCATCCATTTCAGGGGAGCTCTGCACTTGCTTCCATTTAAAATGTGTTTTGGTTCTCCACCGGAACCTCTGCCAAATCAGCATCCTTGTGAGCACAAGAACACAGCAGAAAACCAACATGGTCTGAATCACATTTTCAGGAAGAAACTGAAATGTAACAGACAATTGCTCACAGAGCCTTAAAGGCTTGACTCTCACAGCATTTGATGGATATGAAGATCAATGGGACTTTGCCATTTTCTGCGTTGAAAATGTTCCACTTACAGTCTCACCACTAACTCCCATTTATTTACAGAAAATTTCTGGCTTTTACAGCTAAGAACTTGCACCTAAAAATGCAAATCCTGAAGGCTTAAAAATGAAAGGATGATTAAAATCAGTATCACATTACTATCTCTCACTCTAATCATTTTTCTATTATGACTGTCTGAAGAAACTACTGGCTTTCTTCATCTGCTCCATGGACCAAAACAGTACTGCTTACAAAGGGCAGCTCCAAAAGTAATGCCTCCTATTTTGTTAATTTCATCCACAACATGAGAAGTGGATGTTGATGGTATAGAAATAGAGATTGCCAAAATTCCATGACATTCTGTTCCATGTGACAGATGGCAGCAGAAGGGCTGTATGACAAAATGGCATCTGCTGTGGAAGTACAGGTGAAGCAACAGGATAGAACTGAATGAGGAAAAAATTACACTCATTGACATTCATTGCAGCTTCCAGAACCTTTATGGAAACCAAATAGTGGATGTGAGCACAGTGGTTGAGGCATTTCAGCAGTGGCTAAAGTAACAGTGGGTCATCTCTGCTGGTGCAAATTTTAACGAGCGCGGCATGCAGGCTCTTATTCAATGCAGGTGAAAATGCATAGCTAATGGTGAGGACTATGATGAAAAATACTGCTTACTCTATCAGCGTTACTGTGCTCCTTGCAGCACAGCATGGTAGTTTCCATGGAATTAAATATAAGGTGTTACAACTGCCAGTTGGCTAATGGCCATACCACAGCTATCCCCGCACAGAATAAAAGTTACAATAAAAAGGAAACAGGTTCTACAGGCCCCTTCAGAAACAATGGTTATGCATTAAGCAACATTTGGGTCAACTCAGAGAGGAAAGTCTATCATAAGATCTAAATGCTTAACTTACATAGACTGAACTACTGGACTGCAAACTGTAAAGCTGTTTATCAGATCCAGAGAGGTACAGAAAATACACCCTCACCAGTGAGTTAATACATTATGAGCAGGGATGTTGAGAAAAAAAAAAAAAAAAAAAAAAACAACTAAAAAACCACAATCCTCTCTCTTCTTCATTAGCCTATCTGAAAAATATGTTTAATAATAGTGCTTTAAACTTCTATTTCCATTTCTAGGTTTGAAATCACTTTAGAAAGGTGCATAAGTATTATTCTCATCTCACTAAGTAAGGAGATTCGCAGCAATTTGTATGAGAAGCAGTGTTCTCTAGTGAATAACTTAAGAAGCTGAAATTATCTCCCCAGGGTTTTCTTCCCAGGTAAGCTGTAAACTTCAGACTATGCTGAAAACCACGGAACAAAAATGTACACAGTCCATTTGAAATTGGTGGGTCTCTGTGTGAGAATGAACATCAGAAACTCATTACATAGATCTGAAGAATTAGGGAATTAAGCCAAAAACTTGTTTGCTTGCAGACTTCTTAACTGAAATTTATAGAGACCTTAAGTATTTGCAAAATTTTTTCTAAAAAAAAAAAAAAAAAAAAACCAATCCAACAAAAACAACCAATATTTGGCACTGAAATCAATCTGCTTACTCATAATATTTTTCCCAGCTCTTATTACCAGTGCATGAGAAAACAGTAAGAACCAACAATTTCGTGGGTAAAGGATGAAAGAGTAATCAAAGGTGAACTATTAAAATACAACAAACAAACCCTAAATGTTTTTAACTCAATAATAGCTCAGTAAATTTTATGCAGAAAATGTGTATTTCATAGACATAGTGACTCTTCCAATCCCAAATAGTCAAAGAACAGAAGATGCTAAACTGGAGTTCTGGTAATCAAGATTTTCAACAGAGTTTTAAACCCCTACAAATTTTTGGAATTTGTAGTTAATAAACAAAAGGTTTAAAGGCTATTAAATAATCTAACTTGCTTAACAGAACGATTTCTTTAATTCGCTTGCACTTCTACTAAGCACAGTGAGACTTTTTCAAGGCAGCCAGAAACAACAGTTGAAACACTCACCATGGATTTTAGTTTATTTCAGGACTGCATCACCTCTCTCTGCGTCACAGTCTTGTCAAGATGCAAATCCATGGGCTAATTTGCATCCACTCTGATAACTGTTATATCACATCTTCAGAGATTACAGCTGTGCTTTTCTACACAGTTGTATATTCATATGAATATTAATTCACTGATTACAGCCACAGTTACTAAAAATCTAACACAAATGCATGCTGATGATGGCGACAGACAAAAATGAAAACATGGGGTCGTATCTGTAAGGCATATATGTCTGGTTTGCCAATCAGCCTCAAATCTCTTGATCAGTCCTGCAGCATGCTATGTGAGCAAATGAGCTACAGATGGCAGTCCCTGGTCCAGCACTACTCCAGAGGTCCAACTGCAGCCCCTTCCCTCACCCAAGGCATTTACCCACCTCCATGCTGGGAAATGTCTCCTGCAAATGGGACTCACAGGTTGGGGTGCTGGGTGGGAGCCTCACATTTGGTGTAAAATTTCACTAGATATGAGAACTCACAGAACTTGCCATCTGTGGATCATAGTTAAGAACTTCTGCTTCTACTCCCCTATAACTGCACTACAAACAAATAAAAGTGCTCAAATGTAAAGAAAAACAGTGAAGATGTTTCACTGCTTTTTATCACATTAGTCTAGAACTATAACTGTGGGTCCCCATGCAAGAACTCGTGTTTGAAAGGAAAAGGAGAGGGAGCTTTGGCAAGGAAGGAAATTCCAAGCATGAAAGATTACCAGCCAGACGCAAAAATGCTCAGTGCCAGAGGTGAGTTGTTAGGAAACCAGTGTTGCATGCGTTCAGACAGAAACAATCACAGAGGTGTAGATATGAATCTCAAGTCGTGTGGATGTGAAGGCACCTAAAGTTTTGAGCTATGAGGTAAGGAATCTTTTCCACACCAACACAGAATCCTTAATATCCTTTACAGTACTGTTGTTCCATTTTTTAGCTTCCATAGGTTGCACTGAGAGAACAGGAACTGCCATGGGCCACATATAAAATTTATAATAAATTTTATGTAAAGTAACAAAGCTTATTTTTTAATGAGTTTTTATTAAAACACAAATGACAGAAAGCAACAAAAACAGAAAACTAGTGGATTTTTGACCTTGCTTTTATGAAATACAAGGCTGGTTTTATGGCAGTGGTTGACGTGAGTTCTCAAGGTGTTTGTCAGAGTTTTTTGATGAAATATTACTCTTCCTGTGCTTCATCCTTGACAGTAATCTGATAAAGAGACATGACCAAATTTTTGAATTTTTGAGTTGAATATCCAATTGTAACTCTGTATGTTTGCAACTAATATATTTATGCCAACTGAAAACAGTAGCAAATATGCAATTTTTTATTTTTGAAATCTTGAAACCTATTCTCAGATTTATCAAAATGGAAAGCAGAGCTGCATATTTTCCACTGTTTTAGCCAATGTATCAAAATGCATGAATTTGTTTGCCATAATTTAAGTTTCATTTCAAACGCTGTTTTAGCCTGAAACATAGCACAGATGAGGTGATTTTCACCTTGAAGGCACATGTTTAACTCATTTAAATGCACAGTCAAATCCACCAAAAATGTTTAATCTTTGAGCCATTTTTAATACTCAGGTTCTGGAACAAATTTTCTTTTCGATTTCAGAAAGTACTTGATTTTACTTTGCAAAGTCCTTTTAGCATTTACTCCAGCTTAGTCACCTACCTTCAGAAAAATAAATGGCCCCACAGACAGCATCCATACTTTTAAGGAACTTCTAGAATTGGTGATGATTCAGTCACTTGGACTTTATGAAATTCATTTGATGACAATCTGCATGACACTCTCCATTTTTAAAGTTTTTGCACATCAGTTTTCTTGATGTCTGATGCAGATGTCTCATCAAACATGAGTTTCTGGAGGTAACTGCATTATCTTCTATTTATTTCCTAAGTCACTCTTTTTTACCAATCATCACTGGGCACCATCAGTAGATTTGAAATTAGCAGCATTTTCCAATTCAATAGATTATTCTATTTCTTCAGTTCACCTGGCTACAGTCTGGTGAGGCAAACTAGTTTTAGAAAAATCCAGTTTTTCTTTTTCTTTTTTTAAAATTATTATTATCACTACACATTGTATCTGTCATGCTTTCTATACATTGCTTAACAAACTCATCATCAGGAAATGGTTTTGATTTTTTTCCAAACAGATTTGCTATCACATAACTAGCTTTTGTAACAGAATCCATTTTAGTTTTAACTTTTTTAAAAATATTTTGTTGAGATGACAGACTTTTCTCAGTTCTATTTTGTCTTTACTGACCATTCTTTGACATGAACTGAATTTGGCAGCATATTTCTTCATATAATGTCTTCTCAAATTGTAATCTCTGAGAACCGACACAATTTCCTTGCAAATCAAGCACAGCACCATATTATTTGTCAGCACTGTCCTGAGCCCTCCCAGTGTCCTGGGGCTGGCCAAGCGCCCAGCATGGCAGCAGGGCTGCAGTGGGAGCTGAGCTGGGCCTCATGCAGCCCGCAGGATAGGCATGTCTGTTTTATAGATGCTGCACCTTCATATACCTTTGCCCATTACATTGAAGCACGCTCTCAAACTTCTCTTACAAAAATGAATACAGCTCTTTATCTTTCTTTGATCTATGCTCCTTACTGTGAAACTCTCTAGCATCCCTTACTTCTCAGTGCTCTTCTCTTGTGTTTAATAACACAGGAATTGAACATCGTTTTTACAATAAGTCGAACAAGACAAAAGCAGAGGTAGCAGATTGCTTCTTCAATGATGTGCCCTTTCTCAACAATTACAGTCTCTGCCACAGCACTTAGGTGAACACACATTCATCTACGTCACTTTCAGAACTTCTTACTTGAACAGCTTCCTCTTCAAAAACAAAAAAGAGTTCAGACTTACACAGTGGTTTGTATTTAATTTAGCCATCTGCCTATAAGCAATTCACCCAGAAATCCAGGTACCATTTCATCTGCTACTCATCTTTTCCACTACACATGTCCTGTTCCACCAATTTTCATGTGCATAATCACCCCCCAATAATGATTTTGTAATTTCTCCTATTGCAGACAAAATATGAACAAGTACAAAACCCTGAAAAACTTCTTGAGAAGCACTTATATACTACTGTTAGTTGAGTTCTTCCATCTGTACAACTGTACCATGCTGATTTTGTGCCACTCCAGCTTTTAAAATGAAAAGTACCACTGTATATCTTATGGAACCCTGGGAATACTGCACCTCTCTTACAAACTCTAGTTCACCTGACAATATCTTTTACTATTACCCGTATATTCTCAGTAGCATTTGGTTTAATTGTAGATTCAAGGTTTAGCTAATAACAAGGTGTTTTGACAGAAAAAATAAAACAAAAAATCCTCACAACCTTCAGACTATGTTTCTATATGTCTTACAGAAAAACCTCTCTATCTGTATACATATACATACACAAAAGTATGTAACTATGTGTTTTTAGGACTAAGTTCTACTAAGACCCTAAAATTGTTCTAGAAAATACCCCAAATGTCCAAGCTGTATGATTAATATAGACAAAAGTGTCTGAACCAATTTTTTTTTTCCAACAAAATTGTCACCCTCTTTCTCAACTGCAAAAATAATCTTTAAATTACAGAGGAAAAACTCAAAAGCACTATATTTACAAAGACCGTAGGATGCTTTTTACATTTCCCTTGCAAAAATGACATCATTTGCAAGGCTTTTTTTGGTCGAACACCAAAAGACTCCAGCGCAATTAGCATTATCAAAGATACACAAGTTCTTCACAGAAGATAACAGAAGAATAATAAGCAGGGTGTGCTAAATCATCTGAACAGCATGAGGCCTTGAAAAAAACATTTATCTCCCTGCAGAGAAACCACAACTATATAAAGAATTTACTTTACAAAAAAATAAAGAGACAAGAATGTGAATAATCTGAAGCAGTGAATAATAACATGCAAAAGATCATGCTGGGAGTGAAATGACTGGAAAGCATCCTTGCAGAAAAGGACTCAGAGGTACTGGGGGAGACCAAGGTGAACATGTACCAGCAATGAGCCCTTACCGCAAAGAAGGCTAGTGGTGTTCTTGACTAAAATAGGCAAAGTATCACTAGAAGGTCAGGAAAGGTGATTCTTCCCCTCTGTTCAGCACTGGTGAGGTCGCATCTGGTGTACTGGGTCCAGTTCTAGATTCCCATGAAGAAGAGAGACATGGGCATAATGCAGACAATCAAATGAGGGGCTACCAAGATCATGAAGGAACTGGAGCATCTCCGCTATGAAGAGAGCTGGAACTGTTCAGCTGGAGAAGGGGAGGCTCAGGATGATCTCATCAATGGCTATAAATCCCTTACGGGAGAGTACAACGAGAACACTACCAGGCTCTTTTCAGTGGTGCCCTGTGCTAGGGTAAGATGCAATAGCCACAAATGGGAACGCAGGAGGCTCCCCTGAACACCAGGAAGCACTTCTGTGCTGTGTAGGGGATGGAGCTCTGGCACAGGCTGTCCAGAGGAGCTCCAGAGTCTCCTTGGAGATCTTCAAAAGCATGGTCCTGGGTGTCCTGCTCAAGTAAATGGACCCAGAGGTCCCTTCCAGCCTCAGCCATTCTGTGGTTCTGTGAAATTTCATGTTTTATTCCAGCTGAACTGTTCCACTGTTATTTTATATGTTGTGATCAATTCCCAATACAAATGTAGAGGGAAGAGTGGTAAAAAGGTTGTTCTGAAAAAACACACAACCAGAGCCCTGATCAGTGCATGAGGAGCTGTTACAATCATGGAACAGAACAGGTTTTATAGTAATCTCTGATAGCAAAGGATCTGTTCGCTTGATGTTACATCCTATCACTTTAGCAATATTTCTAAATCAGTCACAAGAACATGTGCTTTTCACTCTGAGCTGTTAGGTCATAACTGTTTCAGAGAAACTGAATTTAGAGTTACACACATTCAAAAATTAATAAAAGTACTGCAAAGAAAACTCATGGGATTCTTTCAGTTTACTTTAAAAGGTTGGCAAACTTCCTTTAGTTTTTAGTTTTAAGCACACGCTAGCAGGCTGAACAGATCAAAGAAGTCTGGATAGAGTAATTGAGTACAGTTTAAGAACACGAGCAGTTTGTTCTTGCTGATAAATTAGACAGCTGCTCTGAATTACATTTCATGCTGTTTTCACAGAACAACTCATTTCCTCCTGCTAGTTCTAAATCTACTTGGAACTGTATGCAATTAACTCTACCACCTTTCATTTATCCTTCAAAAAAATCCATTTTCTTTACTTACACTAGGTCTCTATATGTTTTCCTTTCTCCTACAATTTTATAAAAGTAATAGGCATTGGTAATAGAGAGGATGCACTGCAGCACTATGCAGGTTACAAAATAAGTTATATGATATCTCTAAAACAACTTAGAAAACTGGGAAAAACAATGCACGTTCTTGCACTACAGAATACACCATTGCAAGCTCAAATGAACTGATGAACTACAGGTTTTCTCCTGCATTTTTAACATATTTTACACCTTCTAATTTTTGTTCCCTTTATTCAAAAAAAAAAAAAAAACCAAACAAACCAATATTAAGTGTCTGCTTTTTGTTTTCTGAATACACTTCACATCATCTTCAACCAACTTAAAATTAACATCATGCAATCTATATTATAACTGAATGCAACATCAAGCTAGACTTTTTTAACTGAAAAAAATAGGGAAAAAAAACAGGAAAACCATTGTGATACAGAACATTTATCAAGAATACAGTTGTACAATTGCTATTTAATACAAAGACACTCATGAAACAAGCATTTAAAAAGACATCTCTTTAAATAGTACCATTAATGCACACCACAGTAAATCAATGGTAAAGGAGTAAAATACTACTTCAAAGAAAGATAACATCTATAACATCCTTGAGATGGGAAAACAGTTCTTGAGGTTAACACATTTAAAATCATGTTTAACGTGACGCATGCATTTCAGTTCTCCCTCCTTGCCAAAGTTTGAGTGCAACATGTGGAAGTACTGCACTGAAAGCTGAGGCGAATGGGGCATATGGCTTCTCTTTCTTGAAAGAGACCACTAAAAACTTTATCCCTAATTCACAGAAATCAGCTATAATAACTCTGTTGACTACAGTCGGCTATGTTTTGTTAATAGGCATTGAAAAAAATGCATAAAATCATTTAAATGAATTATAAATGCATTCATCTAATATAAAGCCTCACAGAACTTCTCACTGACAGCAGTTGAAGCTAGCATCAACAGCAAGTTTATTTACCAAGTTATCATGATTTATTGTCATTAATTAAAAAAAAAAAAAATCACAATAATATACACGGCCTCAAGTTGCACCAGGGGAGATTCAGCTTGGACATTGGGAAAAATTTCCTCTCCAGAAGAGTGGTTAGGCGTTGGAATGGGCTGCCCAGGGAGGTGGTGAAGTCACCGTCCCTGCAGATATTCAAGAAACTAGATGTTGTACTAAGGGACATGGTTTACTGGGGAAATA
Source organism: Phasianus colchicus (assembly GCF_987193195.1). Taxonomy (NCBI): domain Eukaryota; kingdom Metazoa; phylum Chordata; class Aves; order Galliformes; family Phasianidae; genus Phasianus; species Phasianus colchicus. The sequence continues at coordinate 696,824 of NC_143438.1, forward strand.
CTGGTAGTAGGTAGACAGTTGGACTTGATGATCTTGCAGGTCTTTTCCACCTTGGTGATTCTATGATTATATATAATTTGGGTTAAGTACAGATTTTTCATGGCAGCAAAATTCCACCAGAAAATAGAAAAAAAAATAGAATTTCTGTTAGAGTTATGATGAAACTGAACTAACATTATCTTGCAATTCATATTTCATTTTGACACTCCCTTGGCTAACTGTATAAGCAAATGTTAGATCAAACACACTACATTCTCAAAATTCAAAATACACATTCCTTCTACAGTTGTAACTTACTTGCAACTTTACTCTGCACTCCACTGTTTAAGACGTTTTCTTTTCAATTTGCTTCAATTCTTTTTTTTTAGTGTAAAAAAAAAATCAAAAACAAGGAAGAACAAAAAGTATGTCACTTCATTTCATGTTAAGCCATTAAAAACGTGAGTTTAAAACACTTGCAATGATTTATGAACCACATCCTCACTTTTCAAACATCTTTTCCAGAAGTAAGAATAATTTGAATGTCAGTGCACAGCAGTTCTCATTCATAGTGTTATGAAGACTTATTCTTTTGAATTCTTCAAAATGTCAAAAGTGAATTTTTAAGTTACTTATTCATTTGAGTAACAGATTTCTGCTTTGCTAAGGTAACGATGTGGATACTGTTGACTCACCTTAAGCATTTTATCTAATCATTTTAAACCAACTGACTTTCAGCTATGATTTCTATCTGCCATACATACGTTTTTCCTACAGACATCACAAGTTAGTCATATAAACCTTTAACCCTAATCACTGCAGAAATGTTTAGAGGAATCAGAAGACTTTCATAAATAATGCATGTATGATTACTCGCATATTTTTCAATGCACATTAGTATTGAAAGTATCTGCAATGGCAGTGCATGTGAATCATCAGTCCCTAGGTCACCATTCTGTTGCCATCTCACATGTTTTTCATACCCTTTCTTATTTTGGCCGTTAGTTATGCTCGTGGCACCCACTGATCATCAGAACTGATATTCAATTCACATCAGGAAATTAATTCATTGGTGGGTTTGTTTTTTTGTTGTTGTTGTTTTTGTTTGTTGTTGCTGCTGTTGCTTTTTTTAAAGGAAGAAACTCTGAACTGCAAACTACTCTCCTGTATATGATGAGAGTGTACCTGACACCAGCAGGTCTGCATGGGAGGACAAAGGTCCTACAGGCTATACAGCACTTTATTTTAAAAGTTGCAGGTGGATAAAAAAAAAAAAAAGGAAAAAAAATAAAAATAAAAAATAAAAGAGATGCAGTTGTTTACTGACTTTCAGTATCTGCTTGGAAGACTACTATAGCTGTCTCACAAAAGCAGAATTTCTTTAAAACTATTTTAAAAAATAGCTCTAAAAGATAATGCAGACAGAACATGGTCATTTGTTATTTGAGAAAGTTTACAGCAATAAAAGAATAAAATGGTACAGATGGACATCACACTTTTAGAGAAATTCAAACAATCAATGAATCAAACAACAAAAAAAAAAGCAAGCAATTTCAGGGGCTTTAATTCAAAGCACTGGATAATATTTTCGATGAAGTCACCGCTAGATTCTATAGAACAAGTACAGCAAAAAAACCCCTTTTTAATATCAAAAATCTGTGATTTATTAGTCCCTCACAAAATCTTATGCAGGAGGAGAAAATTTAAATTCATGTAAGCGATTAAATGCAAATCCTTCCCAAGCTTTTTGTGGCAATCTTACTTCAGAGTTATTTGAAGAGTCATAGCAAGGTTGAGTCTGTATGCTCATAGCCTAATTAACTGCACTGCATTAAGACTCTCCTGAAGATCAAAGCAGTTCCTAATTCTCAGCAGGAAGTAACCAATAACTACCCCTGAAGGACATGTATTCTTTTCCTCCTGGAAAATTAACAAAGCTGCTATTATTGTTTCAAAGAATTCAGTGCATTCAAATTTGCTCGAGCACTTTCCATTGTTTTAGTCATTCTAATGATAAAGAACGTTCCCCTAGTTCTAGCAAGGGAAAGTATGATAGAAATTGAGTATTGCATCTTACTGAAAGGTAGCATTTTCTGTTTAACTTGCACTACAAAGAGGAGGCCTGGAAGGTTCAGCCTAGGAAGTTAAACAGATCACTGCTGTAACAACCTTAATTTCAGGGAATGAGCTAGAAACATCATACTGGTCAGTGTACTATTTTCTCATAAACAGACCAACATGTAAATAATCTAGCTTTGCAGTTTCACATTCCTCTCACAACCACCTTAACATAGACAGACCTACATTTTATTTTAATGAACTTTTCCTAAGAGTCCTTTTTTTCTTGAAATTTCACTTTAAACATGTGTATTTGTTTACACCTGTACACACATTTTCTATTATAACTTTTATTAGTATTTAGGAATATTTATCAATTTAATAATATTTAGAAATTAGCATAAAACGTTCATTAAATGTAAGGATATAATTCCAAACATCTTTCTTAAAATAAAGCTCAAGCTTGAAGAAACACACACACACACAATCTAGCCAGAAGGATCTTAAGAAACCATTCAATAAATCCATTTGATCAAAATCAGAACAAATCTAACACGGAAAGACGGGATAGTTAAAAGCAAAGAACAGATTAAATACTGTGATCTAATCTATCATCAACTAGATGTCCCAGTCAACCTTTTTCCTTCTTGTTACTTTCACAACGTTCCAATAAACTAAGGGAGTTGCACTCACTACATATCCAGAAAGATTCATTGGGTGGTACGATCTTTTGTTGCCAGACCGCAGCATTTCATTTGAAAAGCAAAAAACTGTGCTATCCATATCAAGTTATAAGATTACATAATCTAATACTGGAATGCATAAAGCAGTTTATCAAATTATTGCTCCTTTTCCATTTTGGAATATATTCACCACACTATCAACTATCAGGAGGGACTAAGAACCTGAACAGCCAAGTTCAACAGCAATTCTGTGTTGTAGCCCTGAAGACTGAGTTCTGAGAGGAACCAGATATCAATAACTTCTCTGCATAGTATCAACATAGTCAAAGCATTTTAAAATTGAGAGTAAAAGAACTATTTACTGGCTACAAAATAGCAGCCTCTCCCACGCATTAAGGACTGCTACAGGACCACAAAAAAAGGTTCTTTAACTCTTCTATCACTGCATTCCAAAGTTCAAGTGGACTGTTCATTAGCTGTCATTTCACAAGGTTCTGAAGAAGAATTAAACTAAAGAAAATGTGTTGATCAGTGATCAATTCACATGTATACTCAACATGGTTTTTCCTGTGGCTGTCCCACAATGTTGACAGATAGTTATGGAGTATATTTACTCTTCTTTTAGTGGAAGATCTGTTTGCAAACAAGTTTTTAATCACCCTGCTCTGATAGGAAATTTGCATTGTAAGCCTTAATTCTCTATGGTCAAAAATAATCTTTTTATTTTTAAATGTGCCTGTAACTAATTACAACTTCTTCCCCATCCCTAAGTAAGGCTAGAATACACTGCATGCTGCAGGACATTTTTTGATGTATTTTTTCTGAGCTCAGGTAATAAAGTAGGTATTCTACAAGTAGACAGTTTCTGCAAATTGAACAGCCACACTAAAACCAGATTTTCTTTGTTTTAACACAGCTCTCAAGTAATAAACTAATCAGGCACTTTTTTTTTTTCCTCAAGAGATTTAATCACTTTCCTGCATCATTTTCCTCAGTGCTTTGTCATAATCATAAATAATACAATTGGTTTTAATTTGTATAGTTTCCCATGCAAAGAGCTCAAGCACTTTACAAAGCAAAGAAGAGGAAAGCTCTTCTAACCTCTAGCTACAAGATCGTGAAGAATAGTTAAGTAGTGAAATAAAGCCCAGTGTACTATTTAAACACCCTTTAAGAACTCTCAGATTGTTTTTTAATGCTGAGAAATAAAACATGAACAGTGATAATGCAGTTCTGGTCACAGAATATACAAAATATACAATTCACTGCACTGAAAAGAAGTCTGGTAAGACTTCAGTGATATCTGCAAGACAACACTTCTGTGTGTTCTTTGAGAATGGCAGCAGTCTGCTGAAAGAAACATGCACTATGTACTTTGTTCACAGAACGCTGAGATTGGAAGCAACCTTGCCCACCTGGTGCCACTTGATGGGGCTGTAAGCAATCACTCATGTTCAGATGGAGCCTCCTGTGTTTCCGTGTGCGCCCTCTCCTCCTTTCCTGGCACTGACTGCCTCTTATCTTGTCATTTACTAGGTTACTCCACACAAATCAGTACACAGAATAAGAACCTTTATGAAGAACAAGGCAATAGAAAATTGACTAGATAAGATTCCATTCTGCAATTATATCTTCACAGTGTAAGAGATCTTGTGCACGCTGTCTTGTACTTACTTGACTAAACCAATACTGTGAAACCAGGCCTCCTTTTACTCAATGAGATCTTTGCCACTGATTTCAAAAGGTACAGGATTTGACCTGTGATGTAGATGCCTTTGTCTCAGCCACTGCCACTGCATTTCTCGCATCTCATTAAGCTGTATGAATTGTGCAACACGGTGTGGGACAATCTTTGCAGGAGCAGTGACACCAGAAGTTAGTCCCGGAGGCACTCTGAGCTCAGATGTCCCCTGGACACCCCCACAAACCAGGAGCATTCACCTCACTACTTTGCTACTAACATCCAGCAGAGGAGCAGTGACAAGTATGCAGAAGGTGTGACTGGGAACACAATACAAAAGTTTAGCCCACAGCACTGATCTATTCTTTTACAGCATCCTATGCCTTCAGACCTACAGAAATGAGGAACTGGAAAAAAAATATCATTAGAAAAAATAAATGTATTTAAGTTATATATTTTAATATAGTTTTATAATTGATATTTTATTATTTATATATTATATAAAATCATATCTATATATATTTACCTGTAAATATATAAAAGACGTCTACCTATCTCACTGTTCTGATTTTTGCAGTTACTAACATGACAGCATTACCAGCTTTGGGAAGAGCAGAAGAAACCAAACTTGCATAAAGCAGAGCTTCTCTTATTGTATTATCTAGCCACCTGCAAGCAGGGATCTTCCTGAACCAGAGGTTGCAGGCCTTTAAGAACTATTGCTATTTACTTCTTCACAAACATTTCTAATTCTACTGAAACTCTTAATACTTAGAATTTACCCTATATCTGTTGCAGTAAGTTTATAATTTAACTGTACTACACAAAAATTACTTTACTTGCTTCAAATCCATTTTTTTTCCTCCCTGGTAATAGTTATGATTTTATCGGCTTGTAGTGCATTTCCTTTCAGCCTTCTCTTTTCCGAGTGAAGTTCTAGCCTACTGACTTTCTTTGTACAAAAACAGTCCACACCAACAGACAGTATCTCACACGTACATTCAGTTTGGTTCATCCAGCATCAAACAAAACTCTAACAAAGTTCAATGATCCAAGTCAAACTCCTAACTATTTTCGTTCCTTACTGCACACATTTGAAATATCCCAACAACTGAACTTGAAGTTAATCAAGAAAATACATTCAGTGCTAGTGTGATTGGGCACAACAATATCAAAATTAATGAGCAAATGCTGAGGCATATCAGGTGAGAATTCCACACTAGATATATCTAACTTAGAGTGATACACAGCTTAACTGTGCATAGTTTGAATTGATTATTTATATCTTATAATTCACCGTAGGTTTTTAAAATGCATAACAATCTTCTGTCTGCCAGAAGCATGCAGGAAACATGAATAATAACAGAAAAAGAATACAAATCTACATTATTTTACAGTTTTACCTCTCTTTTTCTGAAGTAGAGGTATAAACTGCTGTTGCCTTCAAATTTACTAACGAATTATATTACTTACAGAATTAGCATTTCCACAACTGCCAACTCTGCTGCCTTACAAAAAAAAGAACCATAAAAGGGCATGGGAATGACAGTATTTTTGTAAGAAGTATATATTTTTTATTAAGTAGTACTAGGCTCCACCTTATAAATACATGCAGCAGAGAGCAAACTTTGAAATTTTTGGGAAAACAACCCAAAACAAATCCTTATTAGTAAAACCGAACTGCTCACAAAGGTAAACTTTGATAAAACTTTTTTTTTTTAATCTCTGTAACTGTTGAGCTATGTCAGTCATTCTACAATTGAAACGTTCCATTGTGAGAGAATTCTCACTACTAAAATATGAATTTCAAGTGTTGCATTTGAAATAAAACTTTTTAAGATGATATAAATTGAAATTCTTCAGCTGAGCCTAGTTAAAATTCAGGGACTTCATTTATATTTCAACTTCTTCTCCTATTTAAGGACAAAGATTTCTTTTAAAAATCTGCAGAACACTCCTAGACAGAGTAACTGCTTTTCAATCCAGGACCTGTAGTGAAGGCATAAGGTGTCTGTGAATATAGATGCTCACCTCACCTTACTCTTCCAAAAACTGCACATACAGAGCATAGTAGCTCTTACTTCTGTGGGAAAAAAAATTGAAAAAGGAAGATGATCATCCAGAGTCTCATAGTAGTATACAACCTGCTTCTTTGGTACAAGATTGACAGAGAACCATCATTGGTTTTTTGTTATTTTCTTTAAAAGATGTTATATTTTTAGCAAGAGTTCTGTCAAGCAACATTTTAGATAAGAAATGTTCTAAAATTTATCTGCTTCCGTGACATAAACACAGTGCATCATGCTAAACATATGACTCCTGAGCTCTTCGCTCCTCTGAGCACAATCTGATTTGCAACAGAGATGTTAAAGATGTAGCAAGTAAATGCTGTCTGGATGATGTGAACTTATAGGCAGAGCTAGAACCCCTGCAGCAGGGCTCCATTTGCTTCCAAGAGTCACAAATGACCTGGTAGTGTACTGGTAAAACAAATAACTGGACTCTGAAACAATCAGAGTGTCACAATCTAAGATACTTCTGGCACAGGTGCATGCACATCCACAAGAAAGCACTATTACCATTAAAGGTGTAAAAGAAAGGTGGTTGAAGAAGATGTGCTGTTTACCATAGTTACCCCATTCTATTTGGTCTACATACTTTTAGGGAAAGGAGTACTGGACAGTATTTCAGGAGCCTCAGCATATCTGTTTTCTGTCTACAAAGGACTAAATCTTTCTGTTGACTTTAACCACACAGAAAATGGCAATAAAATACATACTGGAGGAAACAATAACTGCACACAACTCTTTTCTTGTAAAACCATCATCCACACCGGTTGTTAATAGCAAATACTGATAATTTCAAGAAAATAGCACTCCATTATTATATATAATATTTAACATCTGTTAACACTTTCAACCATTCCCAGTATGGATGTATAGACAATACCACCAATTGATAATACTAATTTTTATCAATTTTATTTATGCTTAATTTCTGCATTAAAAAATAAAATCCAATACAACAATAAAAATGCTAATTCAGAAAGTTTTGCAAAGATGGTGCAGACAATATAACAACATGCACAAGAAATTAATTCTATAGGTGATGTGGAAAAGATGATTTATAGTTAACAAGACAGTACTTAAGGCATGAAAACAATTAATCTATCAACATTAAAGATAAAAGAAACATTTTGCCATCAAATATTAATTATTAAAAGTGCTTTTTCTAAAAATAAGGAGAGATTTCATGAGCACCAGAAACAAAACCAAAGGCAAGGGTTTAACTGTGAGTAGCAAAAGCTGAAAAAGCAGTAAACATTCTATTTCATTTAGCTAATCATTCTTAAAAATCTGTGATGTTTAAGAGGGTAGATTCATACCTAAAACATAACTGACACATGCAATATTAAAGCTTATATAATTTTACAAAATATTTCTCTGACCCTAGAGAATCACGGCAGATGACATCTCATTTTTCTTACATCACTACTCTATATCTAGCTAACTTGAAGAAAAATCTGGGCATTCATACTTATCAAAGCAATTTACACTACACAAGTCTCCTACTAGATACTATCAGGAGCTGGGACTGCACACAAGCACTTAATGTCCCTGGTTCAGAAGGGTCTGTATAAGAGACTGAGAGCACCAACCCATCCCAGGACTCAGTCAATGTTATCAATGAGTTCTTTCTGACATTCCTTAAACACAGAACACGCAGTGCTAGCAAGAGAAGACACCTTGTCATGTTATTTAGAAGCTTTCTTTGCTCATCAAACCTTTGAACAACTTGGAGCACTGTCTGCTTAACAGCAAGCAAACCTATAATGTCTATAGAGATGCTTAATAATGAAGCACTGAATGGTGTGTTCTCAAGAGAAAAGGAATAAGCACTTTCTCAGTAATTAGTTTTCAGCCCTCTCAGTTAGCCAGCCTATAAACTTATTTTGCACATTATAAAGACCAGAATAGCCTGCACACTGATCCCGTACATTATAAAGATCAAGTCTGGATAGGATAAAGTCTCGCTCTTTACAAGCATAAAAATTATCCTGCTTATCTCAGTCACATGTAAATTGCAGTGCTTAGCTAACGCCTACAGAACACTAACCAGTACACTCAGAATTCTGAGTAAGATGGTAATTGCCAAGGCAGCATGGGGTAAGTATACCCAAAGACACTTAGGAGTACTGCCCTATCAGTATGGTTATAGTATAATAGTCCCAGAGCAATCAGGAGGAGGGCTATTTCTAGCACCATGCTGTGTATAGGCAGCATTTCCAATGACAGAACATTTACAGGGACTTGAATGCTACAATTATAATAGTTATTCAGTTGTTAAAGATGGCAATGTTAACAACATGCAACATTTTCATACATGTGACCCATTACATGTAATGAGACTCATACGTTTAAGTTCCATCAAATCAAAAGCGAACAACACCTTGCATTCTAAATAAGAATCCCTGAACAACTTGAGCAGCTCTAGGAAAAGCTCCTGAAGAAACATTTGCTAAGAAACCTTAAAGATGTTACCTTAAAGGGCCACATCTGTTTTACTGCAAAAATAGGTGATTCTGTTCTGTCTTGTTCCCTTAAGTAATTTTAATATTAAAGAAGTTATTAGATTTATGGCAATGAAAATAACTATTCCAAATTCTAAAAGGACAATGAAAAACAGCATGACTAAAATTGAACCAACATTGTAATAAACTCTTAAGAGCAGAAGCATACTCCACAGGGACACCTTCAGGGGCACATGGTGCTACATGCACTGACCACATCTCTGTGGAATCACATGCACTTTTCTGAGCACTGCAAGGCATGAAGGATATTCCAAAGCATCTCCACAGGAAGCAAGAAACAGAAAGGAGGAAGTCAACTCCTCAAATCATAAGCTGCCATGAAGTTCCCAAAATTCTGCTCCACTGTTCAAACCAGGGTTACTGAAATCTTAAATGATTTTGCAACCAATTTCCATGTCGTTAATGTACACACTGGAACCTGAGATCCCTGTCTCTCAGCTCTCCACTCCCAAGAAAGGACCATCTCCAAAAAAAGGCTGAATTGATATCTGGATACTTAACTATATTAGTACAGAAAGTTGCATAGACTCTCTTATTGCAGCTGCCTCCAGGTTTACTTGGGTTTTACTAAGCTTTTTTTTCTTAAGAACACCTTGAAGTCAGACTGAGTAAGCTGCTTTCATATCACTAAACAGAGTCCATAAAGGGATTTACAAAAGTTTACTTACATAGCATAGCTCATGTCTCTAAATAAACTTCCTCATGTAGACAGTATCAAACTATCTCCAAATACCCCACACATATTTAAAAGCAAGGTAGATCTTTCCCCTCCAGCACAAGGATTCTCTTGATTTCAAGATCCAACTCTTAGGCAACAGTTTCTTTATTCTTTCTACGATCTCAGATGTCACCAGGGAATTTTAACAGTTCCTATCAAACCATAGGAATACACACAAGGAATTTTAGAAGTATATTAAAGAAGCCACACAGACAGAAAAGATTTGAGACATTTCTTTATAGCCCTAAACCATCAGAATATTATCCACCAAGAAAGAAAACTGGGGCATGCACAACAGGTGCAAATCAGCATCAAATCAGCATGAAAAACAGTGGTGTATTTCACACTTCCAATAGGATTTTTCAATTTAAAATAGGTTAAGCAAGACACTGAAGAGGTCATCAAGTTTCTAACAAATGAAGGAGCTATCAAGTCTAACATGAAACTCTATAAACCACTGGAAGATGAAGTAAACACCCTTTTAATTAAAACGTTCTGAATTAGTTTGGTTACATCAGCTTTTCTACACACATTAACTAAGCAAGGACTGCAGCTGCAACACATACTTTCCAGTGCCTTGACTTCATTTTCAAGAAAAACCAAATGCCATACATCACAGGAGACAGAAACAAAAGATGTAAGACAGTAAGATGATGGTAAGCAGCCTGTATGCTCACTAGACCTCATTCACAATTTGAAATGTAGATGGGTGCATTTGGTAGAACACAATTGACTTTTACATTTTCCTCAGCAAAATTAATTAGGTTCTGATGCACATCCATTCACTCTCAAATAGGCACAAAAACCTTCAAGGTTATTTTCAAATTATTTCCACATAGGTTTCCTCACTTTGTAAGGACTGGGAATTGAAACCTTCAAAGAAGACACTATAGGTTCTGATGATGCATCCTCTCACAGCACCTTAACTCTTACTATTTAAAACTCATGTCTTCCAATACAGCAATTCTGACCTCAGCTCTTCAATACCATTTTTTTTTTTAATTTGTGATTGACAGAACTTTTAAAGTAGTGTTTATACTATTTTTTTGAGCAAAATTGTAACATTATTTTAAATGCCAAACAAGCAGTCATGACCATAACTGCATCAGGAAATTAATGACATTAGCATCCATCTGAAAAGCGTAGAAAGTTCTAAGGACGGTAAATTTTCACATATGGAAGACATTCAGATAACACAACTTTCTGAAAGAGGTTAAGAATGACTGATACCAATATAAAAGTCACTTGAAAAGACACACATCATTTAGCACAATATCATTCTCAAATGAAAAGACTCCTCCAGTATATAGAAAATATTGTAGAAGACCAGGACAATAAAAGTTAAAATGAACACCGAGTTCACAGATCTCAAGAACAGAACTGGAGTCTTTCCCAAACAATATGTTTTAATCTACTTTTGAAATCTCATATACATGTAATGATCAGCAAAATATCTCTCTGCCAAATATTGGTGCTTCTTTATCCTCTGCTTCTCTGGCTGTCAGTTCTGTCAGACAGACACACCTCTACACAGACTCTGAACACTTCTGTGCTGAGCAGAACTGCAAAGAAACACCAGATCCAGACAGGGACTTCTCTGTGCAGGATGAGACTGAGGAGTGTGCAAGGCATTTTGTCATCTCCATCCTCTAGACAAATAGCCTGTGAAGACTTGAGGTTGCTAAAATAACGCAGCAATAATTCCACTCAAAGTTCAGCCTTTAACTTGAAAATTAAGCTTCAGAATTACAAAGTTCCATATAAATCCATTTCACATTTACAATTCTATCTTATTATGTCTGCCCCTCTAATTTGCAGTTATCTTGCACTGCTTCCCTATCATCTTCCCACTGACTGGAAAAGGGGAAATGTAATCCCTACTTTCAAGAAGGAAAAAAAAGATTCAGGAAACTACAGACAAGTCAGTCTCATCACTGTGCCTGCCAAGATTATGAAGCAGATCCTCCTGAAAGCCCTACTAAGGCATGTGAAAAATAAAGGTGAGATGACTGGGGGTAACCAACGTGGTTTCACCAAGGGCAAATTGTGCTTGACTAACTTAATGGCCTTTTATGATGGAGTTACAGCACCAGCAGAGAAAGGAAGAACAACTGAAATGACCTACCTGGACTCATGCAAAGCATTTGACACTTGTTTACAACATCCAAGAACACACAGCTTTTGCTACTCCAGACTTCAGTAACTTATGACAGAGCAGCTTAGGAAGTATTCTTCCCATATTCTTCCCAGCCCCCTCCTCCCTTACCATCTCAGTGCACTTTATTTCTATGAAACAGTTCTGAACCACCAAGCACTAGAACCATCACAATAAACCAGATTTCCAGACAGATTCATAGGTAAAGTATAATTCACAGTCTAAGCCCAGCTGCTTCTTTTTGTGAGATATCAAGGAACACATAGATTAGTAGCTCAAACTAAATAGATAGCAACTGAAAAAAGGAAGAAAAAGAGTTGCATAATAAAAGTATCAGTAGTTTCAAAGTCACACCTTGTGCACCAAGCCATCGTAGAGCCAGTGGTTTGCTGCACATTGTCCAAGCGCTGACGTGTTTTGACAGTGCTGCCATCGATGCTGAATTTTCAAGCTCAAAACAAACTCAGCCATTTGCCAAAGCAGAACATGAATATATTTCACAGTTTATGTAATTGCTGTAACACAAATCATCAGGAATGCTGTAAATGGAGGCATGCATTCTCACTGGAGATAACCGTACAACTGCACTAACAACAGAGTTAGTCTCTATGGTGAAACATGAAACTGAATAACTAATTCCATAGTATAAAGTTAACTATAGTTAACTATAGGAGTTAACTATAAACTTGTAAATGCATTCTGTTGCTGATTTTTACACTCAGACAACAGCTAGGAGACTCCTTCTGAAGGAAAGTTTCTTTTCACTGTCTACCCCTTTTGCAATCAAAAGAAGTGGGTTCCTAGAAATTTTCTGTCTCTATCTGTATGGGTATACACATCTGCTTCTCATCAATAATCTGTAAAAACTATCAAGGAAAGAGAACCTGAAAAATTATGGATTTTTTTCAAGGTAACAATTTAACAATTGTTACAATTTAAATCCCAATTAGCAATAGTACAGAAACAGATGAAGTGCATTCTCAGAGACGTACTTCACTGTCTAGTCAATTCTTCATAACTGCTGTACATGGTTCTCTTATTTCAGAGTTATGGAGCTCCACTCCTCACACCATATTTCACATTTATGTGCTTTCGGTGTCATGTAATTTTTCTAAAAATCACCTTTTGACAAATAGCACTTGCACACTGCAGAAGAAAGCATTAGCAATTTACAAACTGAAAACTTCGAAACACAAGTTAGTTGCTGCTTGTTTGAGCAGCTTCTGCTCAAACTATCATGAACAGAGTAAAAAGTTCTGCTGAAACACCAGGTCCTTTCCTTACTTTCTTGATACCTGTACAAAAAGTTGACCCAGCATACATGATTCTTAAATACCTAACTCAATCCCCTCCTTAGGAGGAGCTTAAGCAGCTTAGGAACTTCCCAGCCTCAGTACAGGAACATCTTCAGAAGATCATCCAGCCTGTTCCTCAGACTCAATGCAGAATCACAGAATGGCCAGGGTTGGAAGGGACTTCAAGGATCATGAATCCACGTGCTTTCCGAGCTGGCTCACGTTAATTTTCTCATCCATCAGGACCCCCAGGTCCTTCTCCGCAGGGCTGCTCTCAAGGACCGCTCCTTCCAGTCTGTATAAATGCCTGGGATTCCTCTGGCCCAAGTGCAAAACCTTGCACTTTGCCATGTTGAATCTCATAAGCTCACTCAGGCCCACCTTTCAAGCCTGTTGAGGTCCCTCTGAATGGCATCCTTTCCTTCCACCGTGTCGGCCGCACCACTCAGCTTGGTGTCATCAGCAAACTTGTTGAGGGTGCACTCGATTCTGTCATCGATAAAGATGACACATTGATAAAGATATTACAGAGCACCGGTCCCAAGACAGACCCCTGGGGGACGCCACTCGTTACCGGCCTCCACCTGAACATGGAGCCATTGATGACCACCCTCTGTCTGCAGCCTTTCAACCAGTTTCTTATCCATCGAGTGGTCCACCCATCAAATCCACATCCCTCCAATTTGGAGATAAGGATGTGGTGGGGGACAATGTGAAAGGCCTTGCTCAAGTCCAGGTAAATGACATCGGTCGCCTTTCCCTTGTCCACCGATGCCGTCACTCCATCATAAAAGGCCACCAGATTGGTCAAGCATGACCTTTCCCTGTTGAAGCCATGCTGGCTGTCTCAGATCACATGCCCTTTCCTCATGTGATCAAGCATGTCATCCAGGATGATCTGTTCCATGGTCTTCCCAGGCACAGATGTGAGACTCACCGGCCTGTAGTTCCCCGGGTCCTCCTTGCTCCCTTTCTTGTAAATGGGAGTGACGTGACCCTTCCTCCAGTCATCCAGGACCTCACCTGACAGCCATGACTTTTCAAATATGATGGCGAGCAGCTCGGCAACCACCTCAGCCAGCTCCTTCAGAGCCCTGGGATGCACGCCATCCAGCCCCATAGACTTGTACACATTCAGTCTCATGAGGCGGTCTCAGACTTGCTCTGAGCTTACAGTTGGGGGGGATGGCAAGTGGCTCAGAATCAGCTCTCTAGATTAAGTTATCTTAGTCTACACTTAAAGGAAAGGTTCCCAAAGACAAGAGATACATCATCTTTCTAAGCAGTGTATTCCACTATTTACTGTTGCTACATATACTTTTTCTTTGACTGAGTTGACTTGAATCATTGCTACAGATGCATGACTCTCCCGCAGTAGGATTTCCTTGCCAAATTCTCCTCTTTTGACAGGCTCTTACACTTTAGAAAAGTAACAAAACACAGAACTTCTTTTAGTTACTGTTATAGTAAAAAATATGTTTTCCATAATCATTTATCAGTGGAAGAAAAAAAAAAAAGAGGGAGGGGAATAAAACTGCGTCACAGAAATAGACTACAAAATTACATTTCTAATTTCAAACAAGACATTACCAGCACTTCCACTGGATTTCTAAATTTCTAATTCCTCTTCTCAGTCCTAATTTACACTATTTGGGCTGCATAACTGCATTATTTCAGAGTTCAGTCCTTTTGTTAGTATTTCAGAATCTTCTGTTTATTCAGTTCCAGCTTTCTTCTCACAGGAAAATGACAATTTATTTCAGAAAATGTGTATATATGTGTGTGTATGTATATTTGTATATGTGTATACATATAGACGCACACACAAGAAATAAAATAGTTGGGTATAATGTTCTATAAGTTCAGCATAACTATTACCTCTGCTGTTTAAGCCTTTTGTTCTCCCTTGTGGAATTCACAATTATCATATTTATCAATAAATAGGATCAATGGAAATATTTTTAAAGCTTCCAGTGGTTCACAGCAGCCAGCACACTGTACAGTTTAGTTTTATTATAAAAGTTCTCGCTGCCTAGGGACTACAACCAATTAATACAGCTCTTCTTGTTTTGTTTCTTTGTTTTGTTTCTTTAATTTTACATTGTTACTTTTTAAATTATTTTTTATTAATTTTTATTATTATTATTTAAAACATACTACATATTCAAAATGTATGGAGGAGATATAATCCTAGAATTTCTGATTTGCATCGAAAGAGTTCTGAAATCTTCTTCCAGTTCTCAGAGACCTCCTTCAGGACATGAGACTAGTCACTTGCTGCTCCATGCTGGATATACTCATCCCTTTCTTTTTCCATTAGCCTCTCCTGTCTACTTACATTTGAAGGTTGCTCCGAAAGTACTCGGTCCTATTTGTTTCTATGGAAACTACAACACATATAAAGAGCACAATCATACTATTTGATAGAGCAAATTCTCAGCTACAAAACACTATTTTTCCAACGTAGTCACCACCATTAGCAATTAATTTTCACTAGTGATAAACAAGTGCCTACATGCCATGCTCTCAAAAATCTGCACCAGTGGAAGTGATCCACTATTTCACAGTTGCCATGATGGCACTGTTACTAGGAAAATGCTGCACACACAGTACATCTTTCATTGGCCTGAACAGATGAAAGTCACGAGGTGCCAAATCTGGACTATGCAGTGGGTTTGCTAAGACAGTCCATCCAAGATTGGCAATGCATTCCATGGTCTTCCAACTGCTGTATCCTGGCCTTACGTTGCAAGAGAAAAGTTCTCTAGCCTGATTCTGAAAATTTGAAAAAGAGCCTGCTGCAGGGAAAGGAGACAGGCAGGCTTCAAACATGGTTCAGTACACACTGCCCATGTGCATGTTAGGAAAACTCTCCCACTGGAGGCGCACCATGCTCTAAGGAAGTGGATTTTCTTCTAACATTGCCATTGCTCCTCCAAACTGACAACTGTTGTGCACTCTGCATAACCAGCTTCATACCTGGGGAAGGAGGCTGTATAGCAGTGCTGTGGTAGTTGTGGGTTTAAGATTAGAACAAAACAAAAACAACCAAAAGTCGGGGAAGTCAAAACAAACCAATAAATAGTAGATGTACTTTCCTACTGACTTGCAGCACTTTCTTGGTACAAAAATTTAATTTTGTACCATTATGACAATGCAGCTAACTAAGGCAGAAGAAAAAACTTCTTCCACAAGCTCAAATGACAAAGCTACCAACTATGGCTCAGTTTAATAAAGTAGCTGCACTAATACTGATCAATATATCAGAACAATATTAATGTTCTTACATAATAGAGACACAGGATACTAGTTGAGTTTCCATTGGAAAACCTACAGACAACTTCATTCAAGGAAGACTATCTGGTATCACTGATATTATTTTCCACAAAGGTAATAAATGAAAAAGGATGAGCTTTAAATTTACAGAAAGTACAAGGACCAGGTCTATCAGTTAAATTTCTGGGTGTTGTCTGGTCAGGTAAGACTAAGGTCTTACCCAGCACGATCATAGACAAGATTCAAGCATTCCCGGTTCCCACAAAACTGAAGCAGCTACAGGACTTTTGGGGTATATAAGAACACACAGCAGAACTGCTAAAACCTCTATATCCATTAACAAAAAAAGGTCAAGTATGGGATTGGGGTAGAACAGTACAAGAAGCCTTGCAGCAAGCAAAAATAGCTGTTAAACAGGCCCAGGCACTGGGTATATTTGATCCAACCCTTCCAGCCAAACTAGATGTGCGCATAATACAAGAAGGGTTTGGCTGGGGGCTATGGCAGCACCAGAGATCTGTTCAAATCCCAACTGGGTTCTGGTCACAGATTTGGCGTGGAGCAGAAGAGAGATACAACATGGCTGAAAAGCAGTTATGGGCTACCTATTCTGCACTGCAGGCGGTAGAACCAATAACTCAGACTGCAGAAGTTATTATTAAAACAACTTTACCAACTCAGGGGTGGGTAAAAGACCTAACCCACATTCCTTAGTCCAGGGTGGCCCAATCACAGACAGCAGTGTGCTGGGTCACCTACCTTAATCAGAGATCTGCCTGTCATCATCTCCACTGAAGGAAGAACTGCAATAGATAGTTGGGCCGGTAACATATCACAGTGAGACACCTGAGGAAACAGTGGTTACTCGCCCAGAGAAGAGTCCTATACAGGAGGGAAAATGCCCTATTCCAGAAGATGCCTGGTACACAGATGGATCCAGCACAGGGAACCCAAGTAAGCAGCGAGGTGCCGCATACCATCCCCCAACTGAAATGATATGGTTCGAAGAAGGCCAGCAGGCTGAGCTACAAGCTATGTGGATGGTGATAACTCACAAGCCTGGCAACAGCACACTGAACATCTGCACAGATAGTTGGGCAGTCTACCAAGGGCTCAAGTTCTAGATAGCAAAGTGGGCCACTCAGGATTGGATGATCCATGCCCAACCTATCTGGCGCAAAGTTATGTGGGTTGATATATGGAACATGTTTGTACAGTACTGTGCCTAACCATACCTCATCTCTGGACATCAACCCTTGCAATCATTGCGCAATGATGAAGCTGAAACACTGACTCAGGTCCAATGGCTAGGAAGTACATCAGCAGAAGACATAGCTCAATGGCTGCATCGGAAATTATGACATGCAAGACAGAAAACCATTTGGGCAGCAGCTGAAGCATGGGAGCTGCCCATACAGTTACCAGATATTGTCAAGGCATGTCATGACTGTGACACTTGCTCATGAATGAGACAAAGACCTTGCCAGAAACTACGGCCCATCTCACTAGAGGACATAACCCATTACAGCAATTGCAGATTGATGATATAGGTTCCCTTCCTTGATCTGAAGGGGCCAGATACGCCCTAACTTGTGTTGATACATTGAGTGGATTGGTGCTAGCCTATCCTGTAGCAAAGGCAAACCAAGCCTATACCATTAAAGCTCTAACTAGGTTGATGGTGTCATACAGGACCCCTGAGGTCACTGAGAGTGACCAAAAGCTATACATTTCACTGGTGCAACTGTGCAGAAGTGGGCTGAAGACTACAGCACTGAATGGCGATTACACCTGCCATATAACCCAATGGGAACAGGCCTAATAAAAAGATAAAATGGGATCCTGAAAGCATCTCTGAAGGCAGATTCACAGTCCTCGAAGGGGAGAACAAAGAAACTATGAAATCCTGTGGGACCTAAATGAGACCAGGAGACAGCAGACCCAGTGCTTCAAGAATGTTGCAGGTAACTTGGGCCTTCCCACTCAGGATACAAATTATAGGCAAGGACACCTCACCGAAGTAGCAAATCAGCACCATGAATAGTCTGTCTCTGAGGACCAGAAAGCACAAGGTAAAACAGGCTCAGAAGCTGCAAGTAGGACTGAAATGGCATGGTCCACCTGCACCTTGCAGGAGACTGTTAGAGGTTGGGGGGGAAATCTGTAAACCCTCCCACAGTCAGCATATGGCCAGCTGAAATAGTAGTTGACATCCTCATCTTCATCACAAAGGGGACATTAATTATATTCACGTAGCAAATTAGAACACACCCCCCACACGCACACTTTAGTGTCTGATATAGTCATCCAGCCACAGAAATCAGACCAAAGGGTGCGGTACCTATGGCCAGGACATGCCCTGGTGCTTGTGGAGGTGTTGACTCAAGACAGAAACATTGTCTTTATCTTACCCTGGAGGGCGGATCTACCCCTCCTTGTACCAATTAAACATCTGTATGACTCCTCTTGAATTTGTTAAGTTCCAGCATGCTCCAGTGTCCATAAGGAATCTTCATGCACTCCATGGTGGACTGCTGAACTTGTGGGAATTGACAAGCGCAAACCTGTCAACTGCTACAGGTCCTTGAATATTTCCCCAGAAGGAACATCAAGTACTGGCCCAACAGAACCACAAAACAACCACTGTCAACAATCGCCTTCAGCACCTTAACATCTTACATGGTGATGGGTATTGTATGTGCATTGCGATGTACGTTGTACTCTGAGTGGCCAAGACAGAAGTAGCTTATCCCTAACCTGATCAATCATTGGTTCATGCTGTGAAGGGTTGGAGTGCAGCAGAATTGCCAGGTCACAGGCTGAAACAATGGTTGAGTACCAGGTGAGAAAGCATGGCTAACCTAGAGAGTTCAAGCACAAGCAAGGCACCTGAGTGAATTGAAGGGGTGGAGCCTGGATCCATGCTTCCCTGCCCTCATTTAAGTGTTAGTAGCTAAGGGAGTAGCATCTCTATGGATAGAGGTTGCAATCCTCTTACACCATCACTGGTTGTTGGAAGGGGTGAGACCATTTTCCTTCTTTATTACTTGTTACTGATCCATAGTGCCTATATCCCATCTGAAGGCAATGTCATTGCCTACTTTTGCCATACAGAAGGCAAGCCAAATGCAGAAAAGAAAAAACAAAAATTGAGTCCGCTATTTTCTTTGTTTTCTGATCCCTTCTTAATATTTTGCTCTTTGAAATCTAATGTCTTCAAAGGTTTTCCAGCAGTCCTGAATATGCTTATTTGGATTAAACAGTATGAAAATTTCTTATGTCTAGAATATGTCCTTATTCAATTTTTTAAATCACAGAAGAAAAAAATAAATAAGAAACTAAGAAAAAAATAAATAAGAAACATTAAGATGCCATGTGGCCTATTTCTCAGCTTTAAGGTTCAATCTGCTACACCTGCTCAACTCCTCAGAAAGCATAAGCCTGAAATTATCAACTGCTAGAATACACTAAATAAATTCCTTTTGGACAACCTTAAGTGCTTTATTATCTGTGAAAGCTGTAATGAATGTGAAGTCTGTCTGTGAAGATCTAGTGACATCCACACCCATTACTGTTCTTCTGTTTTGTTATGGTTTGCCGAGTTCTTTTTAGCATCGCTTCTGTCATAATCTGATCAAGTCAGCTGTTTCCTATTACTACCAGAGTGGGGCTATCGGTGCACTGACATCACACAAGATTAGAATTACCATCATCTACACAAACAGCAAGTGGCTTGTGTGTCTTCCTATTTCAGTAGAGCTATGTGCACATGTGTACAAAAATAATTAGGTATTCATCTTCCTCTAATGGTTAAAGATGGCTTCCTACCCATCCCAAACATTATATACTATATACTATATATATTATATGCTATACCTCTATAGCATTAAAAACCAACAAAGAAAAACATAACCAAAAAAATGAAGGGATCCAAAACACTACGTGAAAACAAAACACTACGTGAAAAAAAAAAATCCAATACTAAGTGGTAAGGTTAACAGTAATGATGCCTGCTAAGAGCCTACTGTAATGCTTCATTTAGTAGTAACTAAGTGCCCCTGTAAGCAACTTATCCAATAATTAGCCCACAGAACAACTGCTGATCTAGCAGAGCAGAGTAGTAAGCAGCAGGGCTTGAAGCCAGGTGCTGAACTACTCCAAAAACAAGCTGGGGCAGCCCAGGTGACTCTATCAAATAAATGGAGCTACTTCTTGCAGCAGTAGGTAACATTCATGTAGAAAAAAATAAAATAAAATCATTTCAACTGAAAAAAGAACAATGTAATAGCTACATTGGAGCACCTGCCAACTTCACTGAGGAATTCCTGAAATAAACTAAAAGGACTAAAATCCCTGATAGCATTTTCCAGCTTTTGTGAACTCAGACACAGCTTCTGAATGATCTCATTCATCTAAAAACCTTCACTAGTCTAATCCAACACAATTATGAAGCTAACCAGTAATCTGGGGCTCCATCATCCTCTATGCGTAAGCATTCAACATTCAGCAGCAAACAAGCAGGCTGATTTCCTAACCCCATAAGTGCCTTGATTTCCTGCCCCAGAATTTTGTATTTTAATCTGCAGGACAGTGCAATATAGAGACCAGACAAACTTCCCATTAAAGGAACACTCAGTTGGTTACTGAAACTTGTACTGAGCTGGAGGTCATTCAGTGAACAGCAAACACATCTTTTTCCCCATCTGTTTCAACTTCCAGCCCTTAGTGTAAGAAAAACAAGATTCAAAAGAAAGTGCAAACCTTTAAAAAAGCAGCACAGTGCTGTATCAGAGGTAGCTTGTTTACAGTCAGTAACACTTCCACAGAAGACAGTAAAACAAAGAGCTTATAGAAAGAGGAAAGAGCATTCAGTGTACTGTTGCTTCCTTTCATTCTCTTCTCACTAAATTCAATGCAGAATATTACAGTACCTTTGCACAAAGGGACAACTATATATTTCCACCTAATTCTGAAAGTCTTTATCCTATTGGCTGTGACTCTCTCTCTCATGACATGAAGATGATATTGCTTCAGTGAGATGAAGCTACAGATTGAGAACTCTGGAACAGGAAAGAAGACGACAACTTAATAACAAAATAAAGTTGAATTTGCAGGTAGGCGGATCACTCAGTGATACTCCTGGAAAAATCAGGAGCAGGCCTAGGTCAGCGTAACTAACTGGATTTGATTCCAGATGGCAGTGACACACTGAGGAACAGTTCAGTTTTATGAAACAGCTAACCAGAATTTGAAGAATATTCTATCTAGGAGAAGAAACCTACACCACACTGATACATTCTTGTACATTCTTGTACAACCTGATAAGGATGTACAAAATCACATTTCTGTTTTCACTGTTGACTATCAGATGGCATTTACAGCCAACAACCGACCTCAGATCTCCTCTGAGGACCTAAATGTTAGAAGCTGCCTTCCTGATTCCTCTTTAGCAGGTGCACTGTTACCACAACATGGAGAAGAGCATGTATTTTTGCACCCCAGACAAAAACTGCAGCAGCATACACATACACATTGCATTCCCATCACTTCATCATGCTTTTGTTCCTACTATTTCTCCTTCCACCTTCCTCCATTGATGTACACATCCTGGTATTCAGCCATACTTTCTAACCACTTAATATTGCTGAGTAATCCCAAAAACTGTATTCCATGCAGTTTCCTACACATCTCGCTGGTGGTCCTAGAAACTAAGACCAGCAGCTCTCACCACAGCACAGTTTGTGATTGTCCTCAGTTGCAAGACTTGGTGCAGGGTAGACTAGGAGAGGGGAACCGCTCATCAGATTGTCAAGCACAAGAGGCTCAGTTTGGTGAGCCTTCTGCAAGGATCAGAACAAATCAAGAGGCTGCAGCTGGGAGCTGCTAGATTGCAAACAGAACAAGATGCCCTTCTGCTCCATTCCACTTGAAATAACCAACAATGAGCAGCATTTCAAGGACTGTGCAAGGTAAGAAATCACCAATTGCATTGGCAGATGAGTGGAAAATCTGGATCACAGTATGGTATGCAAAGTAAAATGTTCCTTGTGAAAACATCCAGCTTAGTAAACTGGCAATCTTCATTACTGAAAAATTTCAAGTGGTATTCAGGGGCAACCTCAGAGTATGCTATGATACTATGACACTGTCAAGCAGTCACAAGAATAGTAGACTTAGTTTTAAAGTTCATGGTATGAAATAAAACAAACTAGAAACACTTATCTCTCTGCAGAAATGCCTGAAGCACAGTCTTGATAAGCAACAGTGCAAGACAAGGATAGAAACAACAGGAGGGAAACAGCTAGTCACTCAAAGGAGGCCACAGAAGAAACTACGCTACTCCTGAGATGACACACAGGCTGTTGCATGACAGCTTCTACCATGAGCCTCCTACAATGGCTGTGTCACAGTTTCACTCTCTGTGGCTTCCACCTGATCCTTTCAGAGCAGCACACAAAACACCAAGCTGGATTTCTTTCAGCCTCTTCACAATTTCATGAAGAAAGTAAAGCAGATTTGTTTCAGTATGTAACACTCAAATTTAGAGCTCAATCCCACTCTGAAATTTCACCTCATTATTCATTCTAAATTATGTTAAGCAAATCAACACAGCTCTGAAATGCAAAGCACATCTCTCTGGCTGTAGAACAGTGATTTTCAGCTGTGCTCCAGCTGTTTGACTTCTAAGTCTCTGAGGCTCTCAGCACATCAGTTTAGCATAGCAGCTTCAAATTTCTACTTCTTTAACCTAACTCAGATGCTGCACAGGGTGACATATCAAAAAAGTTACGAAAGAGCAGGTGGCTCTGAAATTTAAATTGAGGTACATAATACTAGATTCCTCTAAGTGTTTTATTCTAGTTCAAGTATCAGCACTGTAATTTGTGAACAGTCTCAAAAACAGAATTCAAGTAACAGCCTCCAAGCATTGCAGGCAAATCTTTCATACTGTCCTTGTGATAACATGCTGCTGTATTTGCACAGGTCTTTAGAAAGTGATCAGAAATCCACTATATATTTCTGTATACTATATATATATATTATTAAAGACGAGGTCAACAGTACTTGGAAGACCCACCAGTACTTTCTCAAGGATTCAGGAGCCCCATTTCAACTACATGGTGTGGAAAACCTTATTTCTGAGATCCCAAAGTGGGTTATCAGTATATATGAAAACTGTTGAATTGAAAAATTATTCTGATCAGCCTTGCATGCTTTATGCAGGATAACCAGTCTAAAATGCTGAGAATCATAGAACAGCTTGGGTTGGAAAAGTCCTTAAAGATTCTACAGTGCC
Source organism: Phasianus colchicus (assembly GCF_987193195.1). NCBI lineage: Eukaryota > Metazoa > Chordata > Aves > Galliformes > Phasianidae > Phasianus > Phasianus colchicus. The sequence continues at coordinate 720,557 of NC_143438.1, forward strand.
AACCCTGCTGCCATGGATAAGAAAGGCTACTAACAGCGATAAGGCTCCAGACACAGCATCACTGTATTTCACAGGCACACAGTCCTGCATAACTACATTGGTTCATACACTCGAAGCAGCCATTTCTCCACAAGAAGCACACTTCTCACAACCCAGCTGAAGGCTCTGCTCTGACAGGGCTGTGGGGTATCTGCAAACTGAACAGCCTAGATCTTCAACATCAGCCAGGCATAAAAAAGAGGAAAAATAAAATAAAGACAAAAAAATATTTCCAGGAAACATATGCTAGGCCTAACATCACAGAAATGCAACAGCAAATATTTTAGAACATAGATAGAAACACCAGTTCTTCCCAAGGGATAAATTCTTAAGGTACCTTTATCTCAATATTACCACATGCTTTCAGTAAGTAGCAATTCCTCATTTCAGACAAGAAGATATCACAACGAATCAAAAGGTAACTCACTGAAATCTCCTTCCCATGCAAATTCTCCTTCTCTTTAAAGAGAAAAGGAACACTCAGTAACAGCTCAGGATAACAATAAATAAATATAGGTAAGTGAATGTGAAAAAGCCCAACCCACAAAGCCTTGCCTGGCAGCACCGAGCAGGCAGCTGGCTGCACGTGGTGGTTTCACAAAACAGCGAAGGTTCAGCTCAGCGTCCGAGGTCAGAGCACACCAAGAAGGCAGGCCCATACATCCCCTGCCAAACCACAGACTCCAAGGGAGGCCCGGCACCGGCAATACCAGACAGCTCTGGCAAATTAAGTGAAGACAGCAATTAAATCTGAAGGGGTTTAAACGGCAGTGAATTCCCACATAAGGAAGTTTACTTTAAACGCGGGTAGCACGCTCCGCTGGGCCCATCGGACCGATCTGTTTCACTGGCAGAAGCAGCCTCCCGCCGAGAACCCGGTCGGACACGTGCTGTGCCCGCGCCGCAGCGCTCCGCAGCCCCCACACGGCGCCTGGCGGCCCCAGCACCACGTCGAGGCCGTCGCCCGCCCGTGAAGCGAATCTGAGGCAAGCCACCCTAGGAATGCCCCCGCTCCGAAGGCAAGCAGCGGCTGCGGGAGATACCGTACCGGCGGGCAGGAGACAGTCCAGCGGCGTAAAGACGCGCTCCATAGCCTCTCGCCGCTCACCGTGCAATACGAGCACGGAACGCCGGGCGCCCGACCAGCCGCCTCCGCCGGAAGAGCCAGGCGACAGCGAGACCTGGGCACGCCCCGCTTCTCCCGCCGGGGTACGGGCAGCCGGGTTCAACTCCGATGGGAGGAGCGGAAGGCGGTAACGGTAGCGCCGAGAGGCTCGGTTCCCCCGCAATCCGCCGCTCGGCGCTTGATTGAGGAAGCGGGAAGGCGGGGCGGCGGGCAGCGGAGGCTGCTGGCGGCGGTGCGGCGCGGGGCCCGGCGGGGAGCGGCTGCGTGTGAGTTTGTTGTGCCTGCGGCTCTGCAACGAGCAGTTCTGCCAAGAGAAATCTGGTAGCCGAGCTGTGGCTGCAGTCCTGCACCGAGGCCTCAGCACCTTCATGTGCTGCTGTGCTGCTGTCACGCAGCAGAGCACGTCGGAGCCGCAGAACTTCGGTTTGGGGAGTTTACAGGCTGGCTTTCTTCTTGTTTCGGATGCGAGCTTAGCTCCCAAGAGCCTGAACAGGGAAAACAGCCGACACGGGGTGTGGTCGTTTTCCGTAGTTAGTTGTCCCTCCCCGCTTCCAGCCCCTGAGCAGAACTGTGACATTTACACTCAGCTTAACGCCCAGTGGAAAGTATTTTATAGTAATATCACAAAATTTGTTACATAGATAGGCTTTAGTTGCTTGTAGACTCTTAACTAGAAAATAAATAATTCTGAGGCATGGAATACTTTTGTGTGTGTGTGTGAGCAGGGAGCAGGAAGGTCAGACCTCGAGGCCCCCAGGATGTGACTGGTGTGTTCTGCCCCAGCTTGGCATTGCTGTTCCTCCTGTTGCCATCTCCACAGATCTCAGTCACCAACTCCACTCCCCATGCGGCTGTGCACCCAGCTGTCTCCCACTTCCCCTCGCTGTCTCTGTGCCATGCCTGGGTTCCTTGATCTCTACTCCAGCTTTGTCTGAAGCTTCAGCTGATTCCTCTGGCTCAGAGGAGCTGTGCTGCAGTAGAGAACAGCAAAGGAGTACAACCCGTGGCTCCTGCCTTCAGGAGCTCACCAATTTGTCACTGCTATCCCAGGAAACAATCTTCAAGCAAGTGGAAGCTCTGATACAGAGTCCCTCTCAACAGCCACCACATGCTTTCTTAGTGAGCCCTTGATAGAGGCACTTTGGGGTGGGAGGAGATGGACAGACATACACTGGATTTAGAGATACTTGAGAAGAGAGTGAACAGCAGCCAGATAAGGTCTCCAGTCAAATCAGAGGAAAGTGGGACCCACAGATCAGCCCTTTGTGCAGTCCACACTGTTAGGCTGAGGCTTGCAGCCAAATTGACAGATTCAATGGTCTTTGGTGCTTGGGTGAGGCTGGGCCATGTTTATCCTTTATGATGATGTGAGTCTGCAATGACTAACAATGCCTCTTTGGTCTGAACAGTGCAAGCACTAGGCATTCATATTGCCTCTTTCAGATAAGCTGTCCTGCTCCTGTGAGAAATTGCGGTCTACAAGTAATTCTAGGCCACAAAGATTATAAGAAGTTCTGAAGAGTTTAAAGCGTGCATGTCTTGACAATGAGAGAAGTGAAAAGTTCCTGGGAAAATCAAGGAAAATATGGATATCAAGATTATCACTGCTTACACTATAAAAATTAAAAATGTTTCACTTTTGAATCATTTAAAAGTTTTCTTTCCTCTCCACTGAGAACTTGAATTTCAAACAGTATCGGACAGAACTTTGACAGCAGCTGAGCATCTTTCTTTAACCAGGGTAAGAGCAACCAACGTAAGGATGCTGATTGTGCAAGAACCACCATGCAGATGGCACTTCGCTGTCTTCCCTTCTGCCCTTTTTTTCCCCCCCTTTCAATTTTGCTAAGTGTTTTCCCACCAGTAGGTAAAATTATTAAATCTTCTTCGGTATAGCTTATTTTTCTAAAGTATCTGCCAGTCTTTCTGTCATTTTTATTTATTCTGATTTGTTATTTTTTCTGATAAAAGTACAGATAAGCAGCAGTGGCTTGAGAACTGCCGTGCTTTCTCAGAGTGAAGGTCTGCGCTAGTTAGGACTCCATTCTATTTTTCTCCTCTGCACTCTTTCAAATTTTTTTTTTTTTTTTTTTTTTTTAAATTCAACTATTTTCCATTTCTCTGTTCTCTTCATCTCTCTTCATATCCAATGAGGCTTTTTCTGCTCTATCAGACTTCCGCTCTATTAGGAGTTCCAGGCAGTTCTCTGCCCGCCACTGCAAAAAATCAATCTCTTTGCTGATCATACTAATGCATGATTTGTAACAATAGCATTACAAAGAGAAATCAGTCTTGAGAGAGCAGGCTGGCACTAGGATCCTTAAAATCCTTTTGAGATGTTCAGAGGTCTGTAAGGTAAAGCAAAGTGCTGCATAAGTAGCTGAGGGGCAAGCATGTCAGGTGCTCTTCACTCTTTCTGATAACTCTAACTTCCTTCCAGTGCCCTTTCTTTAAGGTTTTGGATCACTCATCCATAGTATAAAGCTCTTTTTAAAAGTGTCAGCTGTATATGAATAGCGTCAGTCAGTGCTGAAATGCACAGATCTCTAAAACAGTACCTAACACAATTTAAGCCTAGCAATGGTGTATATAGTGTAGGAACCCAGCTTGACATTTCTTCTACAGATAGCCCCCTAAGGACATCAAACTGGCAGGAGTCTATTTTATATTACTGAAGAATAAGCACTTCAATCTGCCTTTTGCACTCTTAACTTGGAGCTGGGGTATCAGTTAATTTTCCTGAGAAGGGTTACCACTTAAGGAAATAACATCAGTTTTCCTAGCCTTTGCCTAGGAAATACCCCAGTAAATATTACACCTGCTTTTCCAGGCAGCAGGGAAGATCCAGCATTATTTCTTTTTTCTAGTTGGATCTCAAATCACATACAAACAAAAAAGCCATCCAAACAAAAAAAAAATCCCTCTCCTCTGTTCTTTTCCTCTGTTTCTTTGTCTAATTTACTTTGCAGTGTTTTGCAGAAGAGTGTACAGAGAGGCTATGCAAGAAAGACATCCCAGAAGTGCAGTTGTGCTGTGATTACTACCGTCTCCTCTGGTTAGTTAAAAGAAGCAAGTAATCTCAATCCTAAGTGCACAAGTAAACAGGCCAGCAGATGAAGTACCTGTGTGAGAGATGAATAAGTCTGACAGAGGAATTTTCTGAGAGATGGACAGGAAAGGTTGAGGAACTGTTCAGTCCTTGTAAACCTCCTGTGCTTTCTAGCCAACAGGTCAGGGCTATTACCTCATATGTTTTCTCTTATTTTTGAACAGACTAAATGGCTGGTGTCTATATGGAGAAAATCAGTTTATGTGCATATATACATAAGTATATAATATAAATATGTATAAATATGTATATATGAATACATATAGTATAAAGCACAATGTATATTAAGCTATGTAGGTATACGTTATTCTTATCAGACCCTAGACAGACTCATCATTTTTCTGGAAATTATTCAGGGAAGCAGTTGGTTGGCCAGCTTCTATAAAGGCTGGTTATGCCAGGGCTAGTCCTACATTTCAGCATAACTACAGCTGCTCAGATGGGTAGAGTTGCAGGGTGCTGAGGAGGGTAGTAGCTTTTATTTACTCAGAACAGCTTCTGAGACTGAGCAAGAAAAGCAGAGGGGATTCAACCTAAATTGCCAGAGGTTAAATGGGATGTATGCAACAGGGCTAAAGCCTACAAGGTTTGCTGTGCTTCTTTAAGATGATCAGTCCCTGCATATCCCAGTTTTGATAGGTGGCCCAGGCTAACTTAAAGTAGCATCAATCACTTTCAGGATTTTCTTTCCTTCTTTCAAGTAGCTCAGTCTAGTTGAGACTGAAAGCTTGTCCAATAAACCAAAAGAACCTGTCTCCAGCATTAATGACATGTAGCTCCTCTGAAGACTGAAGTCAATTTTGTTTGATTATGTCAGACATCACAATTAAAGATTGTTTGCAAAGTACTTTGGTACCGTTCAGAAATTATGGCAGATCTCAGTAACTGGCAACGTGTCATAACCTTTTTATTTGGTATATGGAACCAAATTTACCTGTGTATCTTCAAATATTTCTCTTGATGATGTATGACACAAGCTGCCTGTAAGGAGACAATAGAAGTGAGACACTTCTATTGGTCTGTTGGTTTCTGCTGTTCCAGTTTTATTGGTAATCAAGAACAGTTTGTGTAAAGCTGGCAATCAGGATTCAGGCAAGAATATTTTCTCCTTTCCTTCACAATTTCATTTTGAATTAATATTAATCTAGAGTTAAAACTAGTAGATTGAGAGAGCTTATCCTTGTGTCTATTCCAGCATTTATGCTGAATGATAAGGTTGGGAATGTTTAAATAGTGCCAATATCTGATTGTCTGCACAACCCCAAGTACTTTGTAATGCAAAAAATGCAAGCATCAGTAGAGAAATGTGATGCTTAACTATAGACGTTATGTCCTTACAATTCTCCTGTGCAACACTTCAAATCTACAACCTGCTTAAAACTCAAACATCAACTTGAAAGGTAAACCGCTGAGGGAGGAAAAAAAAAAGAGCTGCAAGTATACACAGCCAGGCAGAATTTCTCACATACAATCTTCAAGTCCAGCTCCTAGAATAATTATTAGGGCCATCATCACTTTTTTTTGTTTGTTTTTTTTACTGGTCCTTAAGAGATTAGAATACAGTAATATATGTATATAAGTAAAGTGCAGTTTGTTTCTATGTGATGCAGAGCAGGCTGAAGATAAACCTTATGGATTATTTTAAGTCATACAGTAAAGCAGAAAATCATGCTGTAACAATTCTGTGGCTCACCAGACAGAACGCTGAGAATGGAAGGCCTAATTTTTAACTCATGTTCTGCTATGGACACATGTAGACAGAATCAAACCACATGGATCCATATCCTGAAATGCGTATGCTATGTTTTGTAACATTCTTTGTCTTTGTTTTCTCCTCTGTATAATGGCATCAGTGAAGTATACCCATAGTTTGGAATCAATCTGAGATCAACAGCCAAAACCAAATTAGTCTGTTAGTAATGAACAGACAGAATGGTATTTTACCGTTTAGTTTTATTAAAAAAAAATGAGGAGAAAATGTATTAGAATCGTGAACATCATAAACATAGATGAAAGTAAACTTTAGAAAGAAGATTGTATATTGAAATGGTAACTTTTAGAAAATAAGAATTTTCATCACATTGTGCAATCTAATAAATGTGACTATGTCTTTGACTTCTTGGAGCCAGGAGACTGCACAATTTGCTGAGCCATTAGGAAAGTTATTCGATTAGCCTGGGTTGGAACTTCTCAGAAGCTTTGCTGTTGTGTCCTGTGGTGTCTTCACGCTGATGGGCAGTTGAACTGCACAGCTCTTCTTTTGTACTCCTAGAAGGAACTAGAGGAGAAAATGTGATGGAAAAGAAGGCACACTGGTTGAGATTAGGATAGTTTAATTAAAGGAAAAACAAACAAGCAAAAGCTGTGTGGAAACAAAGGGAGAAAACTATTATGCTCTACTTCCCATCAGCAAGCTGTTTTTGCCACATCTTAGGCAGAAGACATTACTATGCATTTACTCAGAAGGACAAGAGAACAGACATTCAAGAACAGACACAAGTAAGGAGAGCTTCCTCTTTTCTTCCCCTTCCCCAGCTTGTATTGCTGAGTGTGATGCCATCATATATGAAACATCTCCTGACTTAGGCCAACTGCTCTGACTGTGTCACCCCACAAACTCTTGCACACTCCCAACCTTCTGGCCTTAGGGAGGTTGGAGACCAGACTGCTGTGTCAGCACTACACAGCAATAACTAAACATTGATGTGATGCCAATGTTGTTGTGGCTACAGAGCGCAGCACTGCATGGGCTGCTGTGGGGAGATTGAACAGCCAGACGCAGTACATGTTTCATTGACAGCAGAATAAGAATTAAGAAAAATAAGAAAAAATCAGAGAAATGCTGTATTATATTCTGCTAGGAGGAAATGTGTTGTTTTCTTTCTGGCATGTACAGAAACTCTTGTTCTAAAGTAATTCTCAAAGTTAGAGTCATAGAATCACTGAATCATTAAGGTTGGAAAAAACCACTAACATCAGCTAGCCCAACCATCAACTCATCAGCACCATGCCCACTAAACCATGTCCTTCAGCACCACATCTACCATTTTCTTGAACACCTCTGGGGACAGTGACTCCACCACCCTGGACAGCTTGTTCCAATACCTCACCACCTTCTGAGAATTTTTTTTCCTAATATCCTACTAGAACTTCCCCTGGCACAGATTAAGGCCATTGCCTCTCATCCTATCTCTAGATACCAGGGAAAAGAGGCCAACCCCTGCCTCAGTACAGTCTCCTTTCAGGTAGTTTCAGTGATAAGGTTTTCCCTGAGTTTCCTCTTCTCCAGACTAAACAATCCCAATTCCCTCAGCCATTCCTCATAAGACTTGTGCTTCAGACCCTTTACCAGGTTCATTGCCCTTCCTTGGACATGCTCCAGGCCCTCAATGTCTTTTTTATAGAGAGGGGCCTGAAACTGAATACAGTACTCAAGATGCTGTCTCACCAGTGCCAAGTATACAGGAATGATCACATCCCTAATCTTGCTGACTGCACTATTTCTAATGAAAGCCAAGTAGGATGCCATAGGCCTTTTTAGCCACCTAGACACACTGCTGGCTTGTGTTCAGCCAGCTTTCAACTATCAGCCCTTTCTCTTCATACAGTTTGCCAGCCACTCAGCCCCAAGCCTGTAGAAATGCATGGGGTTTTTGTGACCAAAGAGCAGGACCTGGCTCTTGATCTTGTTGAAGCTCATTCAGTTTGCCTTAGCCCATCCATCCAGCCTATTCAGATCGTTCCAAAGAGCCTTCCTTCTCTCAGGCAGATTAATACTTCCTCCAACCATGGTGTCATCTGCAACCTTAGTGAGGGTGCACTTAATTGCCTCATCCAGATCATCAGTTTAGATATTTAACAGAGCCAGCCCCAGTACTGACTGCTGAGGAATATCGCTAGTGACTGATCACCAGCTGGATTTAACTCCATTCACCACCCCTCTCTGGGCCTGGCCACTCAGCCAGTTCTTTATCCAATGAAGAATACACCTGTCCAAGCCATAGGATGCCACTTCTCTGGAAGAATATTGTGGGAGAGAGTCAAATGCTTTACCAAACTTCATGCAGACTACATCCAGAGCCTTTCCATCATCCACTAGGCTGCCTGGTCGTAGTAGGAGATCAGGTTGGTCAAGCAGGACCTGCTTTTCATGAATTCATGCCTCCTAGGCCTGATCCCCTGGTTGTCCTGCATATGCTACATGATTGTACTCAACATGATCTGCTCCATCACCTTCTCCGACAACAAGGTCAGGCTGACAGGCTTGCAGTTCTCTTGATACTCCTTCTGACACTTCTTAAAGATGGGCATCACATTAGCAAGTCTCCAGTTGCCTGGGACCTCCCTGGTTGGCCAGGATAATGCTGATAAATAATGGAAAGTGGCTTAGCAATCATGCCCACCAGCTCCATCCATCCCTCGGATGGATCCCTTCCAGCCCCATGGACTTGTGATAGTCCAAGTGGTATAGCAGGTGTTATAATGGAGGTTATTAACTGTTTCCTCCTGAATTCTGTGGGGTTTATTCTGCTCCCCGTCTCTGTCTTCCAGCTCGAGGGGCTGAGTACTCTGGAGAAATGCAGATAATCACTCTGTGTTTTCTTCTCAGGACCAGATCTCCAGCAAACTTGAATTTCTTACATAAGTGCTTCCCACAGCACCCAAAAGTGCCTATTTTTCATTCTGTCTCTTTACCCTAAATTACACTTCTCCTTATCTCTCTCAGCAGGTGATACAAAGAGGCAGCATCTAGCAAAACAATATAATTCACTTGGAAAATCAATACCATGCATTTGGACTGGATGTGAGAACACATGGGATGGCATGGGGTGCTGAAGTGTGATGAATACTTTGCTGCTTCTTTGTTCCTGGATGTGTGCTACTGTATCCAGAGTGAGAGGAAGTAAGCTGCAGTAGTTTCTCATGATGATCTATTCCGTTCTCATTTCTCTCACGGGAATGAGGTGGTCTTCAAAAACTACAGAGAAAACATTTCCCTGCAGTCATCTAAGCATGCACAGAGATCAGCATGAATCTGTGGCTATTGGATGATGAGCGAGTGCAGAGCTAGTGTCTGCTCACAGATGATTCATATTACTTCTGACCTGGCTGGACTAAATTTGGCCAAAGCCTATGAGGTCATCTAAGTGAGGAAAGAAATGTTGAGTCCTGCAAGGTGCTGAGGAAGTCAGGGATAAAGTCATGGTGAGGGGGAGCCACACTGAGCGGTCTTTGGGGCGGTAGGGATGGAAGGCACCCAGATGCATCAGGAGCTTTGTTGTGTTCCATAAGTGGATACAACATGGTTACAAGTAGTTTAAAAGATGCTAGTAGATGAAAGGTGATGGCTACTATTCCACTCCATTCCATTGTATTCCATTCCATTCCGTCAGTCTGAACAGAGCTGACTAAGCCTGCCCTCAACTCAGTGCTAAAGCTTTTCTGACTTGCCTGCTAATTCTAACCTTTTACAGCTGGTGCATGCAAAGGCACTTGCAAGCTGAAGTGGGATATCTGCTGTTAGTGCTTCTTTAACTGAGAGAAAGAAGAATCCTGAGAGACTCTGTGAAATAATGAAGTACTTACAGTGAAGAGCATCACGTATATTTTGTTGTGTGCACTGGATGTTATTGCTTGTATTAGGACCTAAGCTCCAGGACAAACATTCAAAATATGTGCATAGATAAATATGTTGCATCTTCTTTTATCTTAGTTGCTTAGGTTAGCTGCAGGCTGACATATGATGAAGTTCCCGTTTAAATCTTCAGAGTAAAACACTTTGAAAGCAAACCTATTAAGGTCAATAGAATGAACTTACAATGCCCAGGGTTAAGAAAGAGAGGGAGTAAGACAGTCAGTAAATTGTTCTCCAAATGGCCTGTCACCTCTAGGTCTGCAGCTGGAGGCCTGCTAATGGATCATTCTATTATCTTTAATGAGCTTATTTTTATAGTGGTATCCACATAAAATTTAAAATAGCAGCCTCAGTTTTGTTGTGTGTGATTCTACATCTACCTTAAATACATTAAAAAAATTTTTGTGAAGTCCTAGAAATTGCAACAGCATTATACACAGTGTTAACTTAAAAACACCTAAAATAAAACAAAAAAGTATAGTACGTACAAATGTACAAAGTAATTTCTAGAAAACACATTCAGAATTGAATATATTCCCCAAGCTAGGGCTTTTTGTCTGTTTTTGCCTACTTCATGAGTGAAGTTATTTATTAGTTATTTAGTTCAGACTTAAGATCAGTGCCTAAACATTGATTAGCACCCTATGAGACTGTTCTAGTTGATTTTGTTCATCCTTCGGCAACTCTTCACCTTAGAAAATCTGGTGCCTATATTTTAAGATGGACAGTTGTGCTGCTCAGGAATACAATGAAACATGGAGAGGATTCTTGCTCTTGCAGTGTCTCTGCATTTCCTTCCTCCCGTTTTGGAAATTGTGCTGGACATTTCACAATGCCTGGAATTTTTGCTCAGTGTCATTTAGTCCTTCAGTAATTGCTGAGGCTCACCATATGACTTGGGGGTTTGTCCCTCCTCAGCACTGCCAAGACATGCCACCATGAAAATATTCTATCTGTTTAGGCATTACTAAGAGCTTTCTCACTGTGAAATCCAAATATGAGTGAGGAAAATTCAAACTGAGGTTTAATAGGCCAAGTCATGGTGTATAATTACTCAAGATCACTGAAGTAACATTATTATTTGCAGTCCAAAATCGTGGTTAGCAGGTCAAGGGAGGTAATTGTCCCTCTCTACTCTGCCTTTGTGAAGCCCCATTTAGAATAATGTGTCCAAGTCTGGGGCCCAAAACACAGGAAAGTTGTGGTGGTTTTGGAGTGGGTCCAGAGAAGGGCCATGAGGATGATCAAAGTGCTGTAGCACCACTCCTATCAAGACAGAGGGAGCTTGGCTTGTTCAGTGTGGAGAAGAGAATGCTCTGGGGAGATCTCATTATGGACTTCCAATATTTAAATACAGATTACAAACATGAGGGAAATCAACTTTTACATGAATGAATAGTGATAGGACAAAGGAAAATGGTTTTAAACTAAAGAGGGGAGATTTAGATTAGATGTCTGGGGAATTTTTTACTGAGGGTGGTGAGGTGCTGGAATAAGTTACTTAGATAGGTTGTAGATGCACTGTCCCTGGGGGTGTTCAAGGCCAGGTTGGATGAGGCCCTGGTCAACCTGATCTAGTGCTTGATCTAGGAGTTGGCAACCCTGCCTGAGACAGGTTGGAACTTGATGATCCTTGAGGTCCCTTCAAATTCAAGCCATTCTATGAATCTATGAATGATTCTGCTTGCTAACCCTAAGAATAGAAAGGAGGCTGACAGCATAGCTGCAAAAAGGAAGAGTTGGATAAAATTAGTAGCACAGAGTTTGAGGGAGTTTTCTTCGTCAGTACAGCTGAAATGGCAAGTGGGAACAGAAGCAGGTGGGGAAACCAAGCCTAATAGAAGTCTTTAACCACTGTGGAATGGCATATATACTACAGGATGGTTAAATTCTGGTGAATTCTAGCAGTAGGTTGATGTTAGCATATATTCATGTTGTATGGGAACTGTTGAATCATGGCCTGAACCTCTGATTGATCAGTTGAGGCAAACACTGAGTCAGTCACAGGAGCACAGGTGAAGGCAATTCAGCTGTGTGACCTGAAGAGGTGGAGCCTGGCTGCACCTCTCTTAGACCCTATTTAAGGACTGACTTCCATTAAGGGAGGTTCTTTTTTTGGAGATTGCTCCCTTTGGAGTTTTCCTGTAATCTCAGGAAGTGGGTGAGGTTTTTCATTTAGCATTTTCATTTATTTTTAATTATCCCTTTCCACCATGATAATCTTTCTAGCTATACGATCTGTAGATACCAGCCTCACTATTCTGTTTTTTTTGTTGATTACATACATGTGATAAACCAAAGTTTATCTCACCCAAAGTGCTCATGCTACATGGCATGTACTTTGGCCTCACTGTTACCTTGTTGTTAATCTTATGTGTGATCTGTTCTGTAGAGTTGATTAAATTCACAAACGTAGCTGAAGTTTGAAAGTATTATGTGTTGACACACCATATTCTACTCATTTGTAGCTGGTTTACTGATAGCTGTTATTTACACAGTGAAAAACTTATTTAATTAATTCCTTTAGTTCCATGCTCTGAAATGTTAAGTCTTAAAGTGCGTAAAATTATTTACCTGAATGCTGTGACTAGCCAGGATCTCCTTGCTTTGTATGATTCCTTTATCATCACTTTATCTAGTTTTAACTTCTGTTTCATCTTATCTTTGTTTTTGTCCTTACTGATCCCTGAATTCTTCTTCCTTTGTGTTGAGTTCTAGCCTTTTCTTCCTGTGAGCTGTCCTACCCAAAATAATGGAGCAGAGTAACTTTTAGCAAAGCTGATTAATATTGTTTTCTGCCTTGGCAAGCAGTAGTAAAGGAAATAATCATGCAAATACCACCTATTTAAAATGCTAAGTCAATGAAATCTGTTGTAGTTGACATTATATACTATGAATGGTCTATCTCTCAAAAACCTAAATTTCTTTGGGGGGAGAAATAAATTGTGTACTTTTGATGAAATTATTTCCCAAGGAGTTCTAATCTAGAATATGAGTCCACTTCAATATTATTTTAATACAGTTATAAAGGGTGTGGTGCTCTCCACTCTGTCTCTTTCCTCTCCATTTTTATTATATAGTCATACTCAGACTTCTATTACAAACGTTGTTTCAGGGCATATCTGTCAGTGGATAAATGACCTTGAAACTGCTTTAAAGAGTACGTTGGTAAGATGATAAAAAACTTCTCATGTTTTTGCAGACTGTAAATTATGTTTTTGCTTATGTCAGATGAATGCAAGATTTCATATTATAGTAGATTCACTTCCTCCAAACAGAGGAGTTGCTTACTTAAGAATATTTTTTTAGAAAAAGAAGGCATTTTTAGGCTATTTTTAATTGGAGGTGAATTTTACTTCCACAGTGATGCTCCAAGATTTAAGACCAAAACAGGAAAAAAAATCTCAGTTCTCTAGAAATTAGAGTAAAGAAGCAGTATTGGGTTATTTATTTCATTCTGACTACAGAATATATTTTACCACTATATGATAGTGTAAAATATTTACTTTGTTCATTAAGGCAATAAAAGCATGGCAGATGTGAAAAAGTATCATTACTACAATAAATAACAGATATACTACCAAAAAGGCAGATGACAGATGGTGAGAAGTCATTACATTCTTTGTGCCTATAGTAATTAAGAAGCATACTGTATATGGAAATACAAGCTTTCCATCAGAGCATAATGTGTTAAGTTTATAGCAATTAAACAAAGAGAATGGTATGAAAACACTTCAGAAACCCTCTGTTCTTCTTCATGAAGAAGCTTCATTTGTAGAATATGTGAACAAGAAACAAGCTCAGTGCTATTTCCTGGTAGCTTAAAACAGATTCTTAGTCTACTTTGCAAGACTAAATGAAGTAAATAGCGAGTATCTGCGTATGTGAAATGATATGGGAAAGAGAGAAAGAGAATTGGGGTATCCTTAGTAATTGCTGATTTTACAGCACTGTTTACACCCCTGCTGACAGAGATGCAAATTTCTATCAATTTCTACCAGTTTTGTATGAAAAGCTATGATGAAGAAAGGAAAACATAAGCTCTTGTGTTATGAGACACTTTGGACAACTCACTTCTTAAATTTCATAACACAGTGGAAAATATTTTTTAAGAATTTACAACAAGTTTCATCACACAAGTTGCTTGTAAGTGAGGATTTTTGTGCTTCACTCAAATATGGGAGAATAGAATTTGGGCTCTACAGACAGAGGCGTAGTAAATTAAAGTTCTGACACAAAATATACAGGATGGTTAATTTAACACTTCCCTGTTGAAAAGGATGGTATCTAGCTTTCACTAATTAGAGAGCAAGGTGCTAAGCTTTGTGGTGAGTATCAGTATCAGAACACTCTTTAATTAACTTGAAAGAATTAAGATTTCTTTAGTACTTAAGCGGACAAGATATGTTGCAAAACTGATCTTTTTACTGTAGTGTATTTGATGTGTTTGTACAGTTCAACAGGGAAGCTGGTAGTTCTGATCCTTAAGTGCAAACACAGGTAAACTAATTCAGCAGAACGTAGTGCACCAAACTTACTTCTACTTTCTTACACTCAAATTCTTATGGGGAAGAAGGTAACGCTATCTATATATTGAGCCAAGAATTCATAGCTACTATAGTTACTGTTTTAGCAGTACAGTAATCCAAAACAATTTCATCAATATAGAACAGCTCAATTGGTAGTACAGTTGCATTGCTTTATACAGAAAGTCAGGTACTAATCCTGCTCTCTGGTGTTATAGTCACTGCTTAGCTGTACCTCTTGATCCAATGGTTGACCATTTCAGTCTTCCTTCAGGATCGAGGTGGTCGAGGGAGTTACAAGATGTTAACATCCCAAGGTCTCTGCTCTGAGAACATTGATAGAGGGATTTTCTTTGGTATTGGGTCTGTTCAGGATTCTATTATATACTTCTCATCCCAATCTCATTCATCTCCAGAAGATCTTACTGAAAGTTTGAAAACTACACAACAGCATCATCTAACCACAGGGCAGCGGTTGTGTACACAAGGACCAAGGGGTCTGCCTGTTCTTTTCTGTCCCAGGCACTTGCTGAGCTGAAGCTCAGCCAAGTCATCAGGCCTTGGTCAGGGAGCCAATTACAAGCATTAACAAAACTACAGCTAGCTTACAGCTCAAGACACCCAGGTGTGTCTTGAGACTCTACTCTCAGGTTGACACGAAGCATGTAGCTTTTTTTTAGTGATTGCAAAAAAAAAAAAGTGTGCTCTGTCCTAAAATGGCCTAAACCATTTTTAATGGCTTACAATTTGTGCCATATGTTGCTAAGTAACGTACAAATCAGACAGCATGTAGATAAGTTGGCTGTTAAAGAGTGACTGTTTGGAGCTGTTTCCCAAGGTGATTCTACCACAGCTGTCATTCACATTATCTCTCCAATGCAGCAAGTGTTATGCTCAGTAAGCTTGTCTCTTGTTACAACTAACTTTGATTGTAAAAAAAAAAAAAAAAAAAAAAAAAAAAAAAAATGTCTCATTTGTTTTTTCTTTTCTGTTGGAAGCACAGCTCCCTTCAGTAACTTAATCTGTGACTTAGTAGAGATATGAACATAACAAATCTAAAAACTAACTTTAACAGTGAACGCTAGTTCTTAGGAACTTCAATTCAATGAAGTAGGAAATCAGGCTTCATTAGTTCCAAGGTTGATTAGGCTTTTTAATGTGTAGTGCCTCAGGTTGAATCAGAATTCCTCAGAGCCTTTCCTAAAATGGTAGCACAAACTGAAAGCCTCAGCAGAGCTCTGATGGTGGAAGGGCTGTCGTAGAGACATGTGATGATTTCACAAATCCGAGGTTATTCAGGGGAAGATTTGGGGAGCTTATATTATGTCATCACAATACTATTTTAGCACGTGGAAGGAACTGGAAGACTTCTTGATCTTCACAAAGTAAAGAACTGTCAGAAGAAGGTATCAACAACTCTTGTACTAGCTTACCATATAATAAATGTGATGATTATTTTGGTTAGCTAGAAAGAAACTAAACTTCCAAATGAGTCCATACTTGTTGACAAAAACCAGTGCAACAGCTGTCAATCCAGTGGGACTGTAACTCCTAGCAAACATTCAAACTTCAGTGTGTCACTTTCAATGTTCCAGCTGAGAGCACATAGACAGCATTACTTTTGTGTGCTTGATGGTGAGAAGAATATTCAGCATGCCTGCAGGGCTTGTATAACACTTATCAGAGCTTGCATAGCATCTATCACGTGGCCACTAGCACTGCAGGATCAGCAAACATTTATTTGTCTATCCAGTGGGGAGCTTCAATGCAAATTCCAAGTAGCACATTAGATAAAGTGAACAGGTTGGTTAGAAAAGAGGCAGCTAACCATAACAATCCTGTAGGAAACCATTTCATGTGCTCAGAAAATGTTTCATTCTTTAACAACTACCTGGGAAAGGAGTTTATAGCAGCATATGATTAGTAGATGGATCTTCCATTCACAGTCCAGAAAAGATATTGCAGCCTTTTTGTCTCTACAAATTAAACGAGGTGCTATTTGAACCCTCTAATTACGGAGAGATTTCTCTTCTATGGGAAGATATTACTTTTTGCATCTTAAGATATATGCATCCAGCAAAGTCTGATCTCACAGCTATTTGTCTTGCTTTTTCCTCTCCATCTCATTCACTTCATTTTTGTTTTCATGGTCAGAAGCTATTCAAATATCTAAATCCATCAAAGACCATATGTTGCTCTTTACTTTGACACATAGCCAATATCCTGATTATTTTGGATGTAGTCATTCATACCATTATTGCTTCTGACAAAATAAATGATAACTGCTCATTTGCCTCCCACTACTGAAGCTGTGTAAATTGGATGATGGCACTGTTCAAGTGAAAAACAAATTTTGTCAGTTCCTGATTATTATTCATTTATACAGTGACTTCTCATCAGACAGTGGTATCCACATGTTGATGAAAAGAGAGCCTAAGTTTGGATTTTCTTAGTGTGTACATGTGTACATATGAATGCTAATGTCAGTGCCAAAGGCTATTGTGAAGGTATTAATTCTCCAACTGTTATCTTTAAATACCTTTTATTTATAGTAAGCTTTGAACCGGATTCTATTCTCAGTGATAATTTGAATCTAGCTCAATTTTGGCTCACCTAAACTGTCAACAGTAATCAAACAGAAATTCACACTATAATTAAACCTGTACTTCAAGATTGATTTACAGAAGGGTCTGACTAGTGCAGTAATACTTAAGCTTCCTGGTAGGGTAGTCAGTCAGAGACCCAACTTCTTATCTCTACTGAAATAAATTGTTAAACTGGTAAATGTTTTAGACAAAATAACAGCTTAAAAAAAAAAAAAAAAGGTGGGGGGAATAAAAAGAATCTATTGAAGGATTTTCTATCTCTCAGTGAGAGGGTCTTGAAAAATAGACGAACAAAGTTTCAAGTCTCCATTCTCAGTCTAGAAGAGGGACTTTTAATGGCCCTTTCCCATGTAATTTGAAATCCCTTCATAGCTTCTAGAGAGTGACCTTTAATGCAACAATCTGTTTAGTATGACTAAAGAACATGCATCAGTCCCACATCTGTCTTTATTAATCTTTTCCATTTGATCTCTACTCATAAGTTCTGTCAGCAAGCACCGCATCTCCTTTCTTTCCTTCAAAGAATAAACATATAAATACTGTTTTAAGAATAGCTTTGTCTATACATTTTCCTCATCCATTAACATTTTTTGCCTTTCTTACAAAACAAACAAACAACCCCCTGTGAAATTACTTATCTAATGTTTTCAAAACTAGATTTCCAAGGTTTCAAAACCCAGGACAATTTTGTTGGGGGAAAAGATAGGGTAAGTGACACTTAAAGGAAGATCTGCTTCCTCTAATGTTTCACTAATTCCTGCAAGTTTTGCAGATTTTTTTTTCTGTGCTATTCTCTGCAGTGCTTAAAGCACTCACCTGAAATTATTTCAGAAATAATCAGTCTTTGTGTTTAAAGTAATTGACATGCCAGTGTCATGAGTTAGATTTCTCTGTTACTATTAGAATAGTGGGAGTGTGAAGGCATAAGACAATTTGCTATTTGTTAAAACTGGCAAACATTCTCATCCAGATTGATTTAAACAGGTTATACCAAGTCCCTAACCAACCATCTCTCCAGTACGTACCTCTTTTTGCAGGAGTCAACAACAGAACACTAAAAATTCTGCTAGGCACCATCTGAACTTCAGCCAGTCATGATTTCTCACACTTAATGAATGTTCCAGGTGGAGAAAATTCCAGAACAATGTTGAAGCTGATAAATCACATGTGCATTACTGTGTTTAGTGCTAAAATTGGGCCATATCTGAAACAATATGCAGAGTTACTTTGCTACTCAGCATTAGATGCAAAGAAGTAATTGGTAAAAATCAGGTAAAATTTATTATGTAGAATGAATTTCTATGACCTTGAGTCTCTAATCGAAGGGGATAATAAACTTGCATTTTTCTAAAGTGACACTGGCTATAGAAGACACTTCTGGAGTCACTTAACAGCAGTCAGAATCGTTCAGGTATGTATTATCAAAGAGCTCTATTGCCTACAGCATCATGTTTCTCTGCCATTTTCTGCAATTCTCAAGCCTGTCTTGATGTGAGGAGCTCTCTTCATCATGTGAGGAGTTCTGCATCACCATAATTACCTAAATCCCAAGCATGCATTGATGAAGGATGTTAATTCTGTTGTAGAGAGTAAATGGAGATAGTTGCAAATTGTAAATTACAGATTACTAAACAAGCAATGCTTGAATGGTCTTTCAAATGAAGACTCTCCCATACTTTAAAAAATAATCTATTTTTACCACTTTTATTGCTACATTAAACTAAAAAGCAATTAATGCAAAGCTACCACTTCAGGCAAAGAAAATATATTCTTTTGGATTTAGCTAGGTATAAGCAATCAAAGCACTAGAGATCTTGTCCTTAGTTCTTGGGTTAAGCCACATAAAAGTTGATGTCAAGTCTTACTTGTTTACTAATTTAAAAATAAAAATAAAATTATAAAGCTTAACATCAAGAATTTCACAGCAGTTGCATTCTGTAAGGACTTGCCAATTTGTGATTAGTCTATAGATAAGACCTTTAATTGGACTTGTCATGATATACAATGTTGTGTAGTTATGACCATAATTTTCATCAACATTGCTTTTTAAATCTACTTGATATTTTAAATCAGGATACTCGTCTGGCTGATCTTGGTTATAAGATGCAATCAAAAGATGTGTTTTAATATACTTGGAGACATTTTTCTTTTAAACTGGTCTCAGTAAAACATTTGCAGTATATTTTCTGAGATAAGTTCCTTCACTCTTACGATGTAGAAGGCACAGCACCACTGAACTTCACAGGCAGAAACTTCTAGCCAAGCCAACAATCTCAAACAATGCTCTCTGAATTTTGTATAGCAAAGGACATGAAGTTGCATTATGAGAGCTGTCCACCTCCTTTTTTTTCCCTAAATAAAGGACAGGAAGAAAAGTGTACACTAAAGTTCTTGTCTTCTCTATTTTTGCTTATGTTTTGCATCAGTAAAGAGCTTTTAAAGAAGGCAAAACATAAATGCAGAGCACATTACGAGTGAGGGACACCATTACAGTGAGTAGCAGCCACACTCACTAATGTTGTCATCCTGCCTTTAGTAATTGTTGTTTGTTCTTCAGAGCCCAGACAGACTTCAAGGAATCTTTTCCAAGCTACAAAAGCTTGACAATTAAAGTCTCTGTGGAAATATTATGAAAAGAACAATCATAATAATGAGAGATAGATGTACTGTACCTAAAAGATTGTATTTTACTTCTTTGAGGGTAATTATAAAAGCTGTTGGAAAATTATCACACCCCTAGTCAAGCCAGCCAGGATGCAGATGAACAAATGTCAGCGTTCATTACAAAATGCAGTGGAAGATGAACTGGAGACACTGGAAAAACCTCTGCAAGATGTAAAAAACCTCTGCAAGATGTAACTTTTTGTGATGTAATCTTTGCGATGTAACTGCTTGAAGATGAACAGACAGGTTGGTGAAAATGTGTAGCTATCACTCAAGCTGACTGCTGACGAAACGATCAAGTGGTACTACAGGGGCTTGTCCTGAACTTGGTTGGTATTTGGCTTTATTGTCTCCTGTTATATACTTAGGCACAGCACTAAGGAGTAGTGTGGACAACTTATTTGCCAGCCATCCCTACTAATGTGAGTACCTCTTTATAAAAACAATGAATACTAACCTGCTCCTGTGTGCTTTTTTGGGGATCAGTAAATCATGCACAGAATCAGTAGCACTTTTGCATAACAAGAAGCATGGTCTTGCAGAGCTAAAAATAGACAGACATCTATAGCTACTGGATCACCAGTATCTCAGATTGTACTGTACCTTAACATCTTCAGGTGAAAATCCTGCATATACAGTTAAATAAACTTTGCCATAGGTCAGCTTTAGAATGGTGTTTATTGTTCACTGGTGAAGGCAAAATGCTTAACCAGCCTTGTTTGTTTGCCAGAGGTGTTGTAAGTCCTCACTCCAAAGAGTAGTGGTCAATTACATTTTATATTTTGTCCCTGAACTCACAGTACTTGTGAAGATAGAGGTGACACAGTAGTAGTAAGCAGGTCTTTCTATGAATGGCAGAGTGAAATAATTTCAGAATGATTCCTGTTTTTTCATGATATAGTGGTATTAAACCAGAGTTCTGACTTCTCTGCAGTTTTCTTTTTGTATTGAGACCACAGTGTAACAGATCTCAGTTCTAACAAGTTAAGACATAAGTCCTTTTTTTTCCCCTTTGCTTTTGGGAGGTGCTTACAATGTTTTGCTTATGCTTGCTAGTATTATAAATGAGGTTTTTGTTTTTTTTTTTTTTAAAGCCCTGGTATGGAACCTTGATTAATGTCTAGTGCTTGCAGCTTGCTGGAAAGGTGAAAAACATGAAATAATCTTCACTCATGCTTGATACGAAGTCAAGATTTTATGGTTTTCCTGCTAAAGGGAAAAAAGCTGCACATAAAAATTGCCAGTTCACTTGAGTAGGAAAAAAAAAAATGTAGGGCATTTTTGTGGTTTTTATTGTTGAAAAGTTGAGACTCCAATATTTCTATAGAAAACAATTGGGCAAATTCACAGAATCACAGAATCACAGAATGACCTGGGTTGGAGGGGACCTCAAGGATCATGTAGTTCCAACCCCCCTGCCTAGCAGGGCCACCAAACATACACCTTTACTAGATCAGGTTGCCCAGAGCCTCGTCCAACCTGGTCTTGAACACCTCCAAGGACGGGGCATCCACAACATCCCTGGGCAGCCTGTTCCAGGACCTAACCACCCTCCTAGTAAAAAACTTCCCCCTAACATCCAACCTAAATCTTCCCTCTTTTAACTTAAAACCATTTCCCCGTGTCCTGCTATTATCAGCCCTTATGAAGAGTTTACTCCCCTCCTGGGAGTAAGTTCCCTTCAGATATTGAAAGGCTGCAATGAGGTCGCCCCGCAACCTTCTCTTCTCCAGGCTGAACAAACCCAACTCCCTCAGCCTGTCCTCATAGGGGAGGTGCTCCAGCCCCCTGATCATCTTCGTGGCCCTCCTCTGGACCCTTTCCAAAATCTCCATGTCTTTTTTGTACTGAGGGCTCCACACCTGAACACAGTACTCCAGATGGGGCCTCACAAGAGCAGAGTAGAGAGGGACAATCACCTCCCTATCCCTGCTGACCACCCCTCTCCTGATGGAGCCCAGGATCCCATTTGCTTTCCGGGCTGCCAGAGCGCACTGCTGGCTCATGTTAAGTTTCTCATCTATCAGGACCCCTAGGTCTTTCTCTGCCGAGCTGCTCTCAAGGACAACTCCCCCCAGCCTGTACAGGTGCCTGGGGTTCTTCCGGCCCAAGTGCAAAACCTTGCACTTTGCCTTATTGAACCTCATTAGGTTCACCCGAGCCCAGCTTTCAAGCCTGTCAAGGTCCCTCTGAATGGCCTCCATTCCCTCCACCGTATCGACTGCACCACTCAGCTTGGTGTCATCAGCAAACTTGCTGAGGGTGCACTCCATTCCCTCATCGATGTCATTAATAAAGATGTTAAAGAGCACCGGTCCCAAGACAGACCCTTGAGGGACACCGCTCGTTACCGGCCTCCACCTGGACATAGAGCCATTGACCACCACCCTCTGTCTGCGGCCTTTCAACCAATTGCTTATCCATCTAGTTGTCCACCCATCAAATCCACTTCCCTCCAGTTTGGAGATGAGGATGTGATGGGGGACCATGTCAAAGGCCTTGCTCAGGTCCAGGTAAATGACATCAGTTGCCTTCCCTTCGTCCACCAATGCCGTCACTCCATCATAGAAGGCCACAAGATTAGTTAAGCATGACCTTCCCCTGGTGAAGCCATGCTGGCTATCTAGGATCACGTGCTCGTTCTTTATGTGATCAAGCATATTGTCCAGGAGGATCTGTTCCATAATCTTCCCAGGCACGGAGGTGAGACTCACCGGCCTGTAGTTACCCGGGTCCTCCCTGCTCCCCTTCTTGTAAATGGGAGTGACGTGACCCTATATATATATATCAATACTGATCTGTTGGTAGATTCAGTTCATGATATGCAGTGAAGAAAAAAATACTCTTGAAATCTTTTCCAACTGGAAATGTTACCACTGAGCTGTGTTGAATCCTTAAAAAGAAGTATTAATAGTAACAGAGCGAGTGCTTTGTGGTTTCAGGCTGAGCGGTTTTAGTAAGGGGAAGATGACTGGATGAGGACTTTAATGTATTCATTCTCAACAATCGCACAAAGGATAAAAAAACAGGATTTTAAAATGAAAGGAGGGGAGGGCAGAAGGAGAGTGTCTGGGTCTATTTTGGTAAATAGTTAAACTCCAAAACAGAGACAGGGCAAAAAATGAAGAGGATGGAATTCATCTGCATGTCACTTTTCATTGGCAGTGTGATGCTAGTATGGTCCCTGGTCCATGGATGGCTGGGTATTTTCACAACCTGGCTATGACAATTAACTTACCAGCTGTTTTCCCTAGACTCTCTCATTAGTCAGTAGAAAGAAAATACTTCTCTGGAGAGCAGTTAGAAAAGGAGCCAAACTTGGTTCTGCAGAATTGGTTTCTGGAGAAGTCTCACTTCTCTCCATTGACTGTAGAGGATATTTGAATTTGGTCTTAATGATAAGCAGGGTGAGTACTTCCTTTTCTTCCACCACTTCCTGCTTTGATTTTAAAGGCTCAGATCATACTGTGTTTCTTCTCAAAATGCACAGAAGAAAATGCATTTTAGAGGCTAGACTTGAAATGCCTGGGTGCTTCAACCTAATGGATTTACAAGACATAGGATCAAAAATCTCTATTAATCAGCAGGTAATGAACCACAAAGAGTATTTAAACAGGCTATAAAGAGAAGTGCAGGATTGCTCTTGAGGGCTGTTCTTCTATATGGGGTAGGAAGTGGGAAAAATGACATGTAGCATTATAGACAGGAATTCAATATATGACCTAATTTTTGGAAATAAAACTCCAACTTTATTTGGATTTATATAGAAGAGAAATTATTTGCAGAACACAACAAAATGGTGCTTCCAAGGAAATGATGCTTCAACAAAAATGATGCCTCCGTTAACCAATAGTTAGCATCACATTTCTTGTCTTTTGGTATGCAGTTTTGTGGTATGAATAGGAGTTTTCTCTGGGCTGGTGTCAGTCTGGACCTGGGAACTGTAGTATCAGCAGGGTTGGGTGCACTTAGTTCTCTGCTGGAACATCTTCTGATTCAGGTGATGCATACCAGGACAGTAGCACAATGTGAATTGATGGGCAGAAATTAGTGGAGATTGAGAGATGCACCTCAAAAGTGCTTTCCTGATCTAAATCAAAACACTAAAACACACTGCCCCAAATACAGCTTCAAGGGGCAGACATTTCTTATAAGCACCCTTCATGCTGCTGAATAGACCTGCTTGAATTTTTTTGTCCACTGAAATTAAGTAATTTCCTTTAGAATTCTTCTTCCCTTTCTCCTTAGAAAAAAAAACTTGTTTGTAAACTCCTGTGGGAACTCACCTTTGCCTATTCTTAAGAACATCAGAGCCCAGCACTTCACCACCTTAGATCCCAATGCCTGGTTACTACAGCTCACCAGAGCTGAGAGATGTAATGCCTCTGATTTAGAGTAGTTTTGTATTTTCATTGAGCAGGAACAAGGAAGTACACACAGCTGTAAGACATTTGGGTGATGCCCATTTGTCTTTCACAGAGCAAGGAAAGGAAGAAAAACGACAACTATTTTAGTAGAGGATCAAGCTTTCTGTACTTTGACTCTTATCACTGGCATGTAGAGTTACTATTTTGATTATGGTTGCTGAGCTTCTGTGAGTACTGAGGTATTTCATGAACACTGAAATAAAATCTCAATTAATGCATTAGTTATCTAGAAAAGATACCAATAGGCAGTGTCTATCTTTTTCTTCCCAGAGAATCGATTTTCAATTTTTGTTATTATTTATATATTTAATATATATATTTTTTCTTAAACTTCCATTTAGGTTTGTGGATAGCACAAAACAAACACTACCCTACACTCCAGATGGTATGCCATATCAAGATAACTGGCGTATGTACAAATTCCTTAAGAACTCTGCCACATCTTTGAATGCGGGTAGTGTTAGATCTGCCAACTCTGTCTGTGGCACAACTACAACAGCTTTGTCATCCTGTTTCCCTGACAGACTGTCTCTCTGTTAGCTTTGGGGGAATAATCATCAGCAAATCCCATTCTAGTATTTGCTCTTTTCCTGGGGTTCACAGGAGCTGGAGAGTTGCATGTGTTTGTACCCTTCAATGCATACAGCAGGAACCATGTGCCAACCCTGAGAGGATTTGAAAGACAGTGAATATAGCTTGGTAGCAACTGGAACAGGAACAACCTTGAGGTGAATGTATATAAATTGGGAATTTGATTTAGAGAGATTGTGCTCAGGTATGAGCTTGTGCTTGTTTCAGAACTTGGAAACTATACAAATCAAAACTTGAATGGGAAAGGAAAGAAGACATTATTGGCCTTTCCTAAAATCCAGAGGTAGCAAGCCACTTGCCAGAAGACCATGTGCTCCCTTTACACTTTTTTTAGTGCACATATGACATTTATTAATATTGCAGCAGAGGAAAATACAAATGTAATAATGAGATTTCAATAATTGAGATCTACACACAGTTCATCAATTGTGTTTGCAGACTTGTAGAATGTTACAGCTGAGGAGGATGTACTGAAAATATAAATATTTCAAATGATTTACATATTCCTCTCAATTGCCTGGAGGAACAAAGCAGCTACGAAATTTACTCATCCTGGTAATCCCTGATATTAAAACTACTGCAGAATATATGAAGAAATGTAGTTCACACAACAAGAAAAAATTACCCAGTGAATCCGAGTTTTTTATCTCTGGATTATGCAAATGGGTTTTCATGTACCACAAAGACCTATCCATTTGAAGGAACTCATTTTCCTGTGTCTTCTGAACATCTAGTACTTTTGTTGGTTGTCTAAAATACTCAGCTATCTTTTTCTTTTGTCACTTCAGTTTCTGTAGCAATATATATCAAAATGCCATATGATGTATAGTCAACCACAAAACCCTAGGTAGCAGTTCTTGTATAATAGAATTTCAAAAATGGATGTGAAGTGAGGCATTCAGGTGTAGGAAGAGGAAACTTAACTGTTTATGAATCTCAGTCTGATGTATACAATGGTTCTTGATGTTTTGGGGGATAGCAATGTTGGCAGCTTGAGGTACTTTTTCTGGTCTTAAATTCTCATGTCTCAAAATTTGGAATGCTATGATGCGTTCTAATGAAAGTAGACCATCATCAAATTTCCTGTGGTCTGGCAGCCCGCTGATCTTCTTTTCTTATTTCATTTATTGTAACAACAGTCCAGATGACAAGAGTGGGAATGAGGATCGGAACTGTACTGCTGAAGGCCTTTATTTTTGGCTGGAAAATTAGGAAAGTTGCATTGATTCAGGATGTGGGGAGAGGGCTGTGATAGCAATGTAGAGTGTGGACTTTTTTACACATTTACCCACATTTAATTTTAAATAAATTACATTTTTAAATATAACTGCAATAAATGCAACCATTTATATTTAGCAGTAATGACCTGTCTGATGTTGGGGCCTCCATGGGGAAATCTATCCCCTGATTTTCCTTAAGCTCTGTGCTATTTTGTGTCATTTCACAAAATCAGACCAAGCCAACTGTAAATCCAAGCACAATGTGCTTGCTAGGCATGCTGCATGCATTCCCTCTTTGCGTGGGTTCCCTTAGCAGCATGAAGCAAACCTTCCTACCTTCAGAATTAACCATATGTGAAACTCATTAAGCAAATGTTAAGCAAGCATGTAGAAGACAGGAATCTCATATGGGTTAAGTGATCCAGTAGTAATATTTAAAATTTAACAGTAGGTGCTCTTTTATTAGATGGAATTTTGAAAAATGCTATCTTTACAAACCAAACTTGAAAAATTCTGGCAGATATGTGCAATTTGAATCTGGAATCAGTGCAGATTGAATACCATCTGAGCAGAAGCTGTTCTTGCCCTGTATCTGAAGTTCAGCCATGTTCTCTGGGTGCTTGCCAAAATGTAGTAACGCAGTAAATCAGGAATATGGGTTGAATGTCAAGCTGTGGTAACCATAAAAGCACAATTCACTGAGAAAGTATTTTCCCTCTATTTTTTAATGATGAGTATGTGCTATAGCTTGCAAAGCTTCAAGCTTTTCCTTGAATACAGGCAGCTTCCTTGGCTTTGAGGGCACCACCTTTAATGCTGGAGCACTGCCACAGTACTGGTTGCTGTCGGGACTGCTGAAGGGACAACATAGTGTTGCTAAAAGCTTTTGTAGTGCCTCTGCCCTTGCTTTGGTCTTATCAAGGTGGAACACAGCTGTTGTAACCAACAGCAGAATCCACAAATTAAAAGACTGAGTCTGATTCCACGTTGTCAGTTCATGCAGCATATTCAGTTTGGCAAGGACTTAACCCTGTAGGAGAACAGGGCAGGATCCTCTGTCAGGCCAGGTATATAAGAAAAGGCTATGACATTTGTCATGCTCAGTGGCAAGAGAGGCTCTTTCCTGGACATAAAATGTAACCACTGCCACAGGTAGGAATTTGGACTTAGCTCTTCATTTATTTCATAGAATAGTAGAGTCATTAAGGTTGGAAAAGACCACTAAGATCAAGTAGCCTAACTGTTAACCCATCAGCACCATGCCCACTGAACCACATCCCTCAGAGCCACACCTACCATTTTCTTGAACAACTCCAGGGATGGGGGCTCCACCATTTCCCTGCACAGCCTGTTCCAATTCCTTACCACTTTCTGAGGATACATTTTTTACTGAAAGTGGTGAGATGCTGGAACAGATTGCACAGAGATGCTGTGAATGCTCTACCCCTGGATGTGTTTAAGGCCGAGTTGAATAGGGCCCTGGGCAATCTGATCTAGTACTTAATCTAGCGACTGGCAACCCTGCCTGTGACAGGGGTTTGGAACTTGACGATCCTAGAGATCCACTAAGACCTAAGCCATTCTATGATTCTGTGAGAAACAGGGTGGGGAGGCAAGAGTGGCTTAGGTTTTTTTTGAAGAGACATCTGGTTATGTGTTTTGAGCTTTTAAAATTATTGGTGGTTAAACTTGTAGTTCTTTTTCATTGATGATATGGAAATTTTATGATTAAAAAATAACACTTTATATGTGATTTTAATTAGAATTATTAAAATAAAACTTCAAAGTTCCCATTAAAGTGAATAACTCCTGCCTCAATTTTTACTAGCACTGATGTACTTTTACTAGTATTCACATAGCCACTGTAAAGGGACAGAAAAGGCAAGGAATTCACAGCTGGAGGGGATTTCTCTAAATCTTTACTGTCAATGTCAAGAAAAAAAAACAACAACAAAAAAGCCTCTTTACGAACAGAAACAATATGACAAATACATCCCAAGTTCCTACTCTGTATTTTCCAAGTCACAGATTTTTGGTCTCTAACTTTTGTGTGTTGTTCTGGTAGCTGACATTTTCAGATGAGAAATACCACTTGTGAGGAAGAAGGGAAATAGGGAATGGAGATGGGGAAGGCAAAAATAGTGTAGACCCCAAGAAATAGAGAAGGTAAGCAGTGGCTGAAGAAGAGCGAAGAGTTGTGAAGTGATCAAATTATTTTGATCAAGTTTGACCGAGTTAGTTTGATTTTCAAACATGAATATGCATAGGATGCATGACGTGTATGCATGTAAGTAGGATAAAATCATATAAAATAGTCTGCCACATCCCGAGGCTGTATTAGTCATGCCTACACATTTTCAGGGAAAGAACTTGTTCTTTAAAACACATGGTGATTAAGGACCTCTACTCTTGTTTGACAGCATATTATATTGTTTAACCATCATTATTTGTTTTCCTAAAAGTTAATATAAATCTCACTTGAAGCAGTTTAAATCCACTCTTTGTTCTATTCACTGTGAAAAAAGAGAAGCAAGCTATGCTTCTTCTCTTTGCAGCAGCCTGCTACACATTTGAAAAGTTTCAATGCTAACACTTAACTGCTCCTTTCTCCAAAATTTATAACCCTTGCTTATTCAGATATATTTACTAGTCTGCTATTGTGCCCAACAGTGTCCACCTTAAATAACATACTCAGAATTCCCCTCAAAACACCACTTGAGGCCACTACAGTATCAGAATACTACGAAAACATAGAATCAAAGAATGTCTTAAGTTGGAAGAGACCTTAAAGACCAGCTAGTTCCAAATCCACTGCAATTGGCAGGATGCCCAACCCAGGCTGTCCAGGGCTCCATCCAACCTGGTCTGCAGGGATGGGGCACCCACAACTTCTCCGGGCAACCTGTTCCAGTGCCTCAGCACCCTCTGAGTAAAGAATTCCTTCCTAACATCTAGCCTAAATTTCTCCTCTTTTAGTTTAAAGCCATTGCCCTTTGTCCTGTCACTACTTGACCATGTAAAAAGTTGGTTCCCCTCCTGCTTATAAGCTCCCTTCAAATACTGGAGAGCCTCAGTGGAGTTTCCCCAGAGCCTTATTTTCCCCAGGATGAACAAGCTCAACTCCTTCAACCTTTCTTCACAGGAGAGGTGCTCCAGCCCATACATCATCTTTGTGGGCCTTCTCTGGACCTCCTCCAACAGCTCTGCATCCTTCCTGTGCTGGGAGCCTCAGGAAGAGTTTTAAGGGAAGTGACATTTGTGGCTACAGCAAATATTGTTTTGTAGAGAGAGCTGACCTTGGTAGTTTATCTTGCTTTTGCAAGAACTTGTTTTGAAAGCAGGTGTTCCACTTGGGTTTTGTATCATGCATTGGCTGCAGGGGTACAGTGTGCAAGTGGAAAAATCTCTGCAGACCCTGGGGAGAATAAAAGCATGAAAGAAGCTGCAGTGGGGAAGAGAGAAAAAGTGCACTTTGAAGCAAGGGATGCCCTGCTGGCATTACCTATAGGATCCACCGCTGGCGTGTTCGTTCTTTCTCTTTTTCAGCAGTTTGTTGTCTCTGAAGGATCAGTAAGTAATAGTGCGCTTGCTTTTGGAATTTTTGCTTGCTGCTTACTGGGATTATCTAAAATGGATGCCTGTGTGTGTGCGTGAGTGTGTGTGTATGCCGAATAAAACTCATAACCCTCTGTGCTGCTCTGACTGCAGTTTTGCTTAACTGTGGTCCTGAAACATCCTGTCTGCCAGGTCCAAACATACCCTGAAACAACTGGTGAGCACCAGGTCCAATAATGCTTCACCTGTAGTTGGTCTGTTCAATACCTTGACCAAGAAGTTATATCATTGTACTCCAGGAATTTCCTTGATTGGTTGCAAATGACCATGCTGTTTTCCCAGCAGATATCTATGATTGAAATCCGCCATCAGGTTGAGAGCCTGTGAGTGTGAAGCCTCTTCTAGCTGAAGCAAGAAGGCCTTGTCAGCAGGCTCCCCTTGATCAGGCTGCCTATAATAGACACCAACTACTGGATGTCCTGGTCTGTTATTGATCTGATTCCTAATTTTGGCTCACAAACTTGGTTCCGGAAGAATTTTTCATCTACATTTTTTCCACAAATTTGTGTTTTTAAATCAAATGAAAATCCTAGTGCCAAGCACAGAAGCCTTACAGAAATCAGTACTATTTGCTATTGCAACAGTAACACACCTGCTGGAGCCTGCTATATTACTACTCTAGGGAAAAATAGTTGATTAAATTTCTACTTATTAAAAATAGATTTTTAGATTTAGTATAATCTTCCGTAAGGCACTTTG
Source organism: Phasianus colchicus (assembly GCF_987193195.1). Lineage (NCBI taxonomy): Eukaryota > Metazoa > Chordata > Aves > Galliformes > Phasianidae > Phasianus > Phasianus colchicus. Next base: position 750,814 of record NC_143438.1, read on the forward strand.
AATATCTTATCAAAGCTTTCTAATGCAATAAAATTCTCAACCTTCCTTACTGCCCACCAGAAAACTTCTGCCAAAGTGAACTTATTGGGGAGTGAACTCTGTCTTAGTAAGATATTTTATATGTAGAATGACAAACATTCCTGCAGCTACAGTCTTAACGATGACATTATTAACTTACTTTCATGTACAAAAACAACAATTTGGAGGAAGATGAACACAGAGTGAGCTGTAAGTGTTAAATATAGTTCAGAAATTAGAGTGCAATCTTTCAGAGAAAACCACAGGCTGTAGTTATGGGCAAAACCAGTTTCTCTTCCCTTTAGGAAGGAATGGGAAAAGATAACCAATGGCTAAAATGCTGTGCTCACACAAGTTTCAGAGTACAAACCTTTCACTTGCATTCAACAAAGAAGCAGGCACTAAGTATACTGTTAACTTGCTAATAGGTGCATTGTCAACAGGCTGGGCAAGGGAAAGTGCTGTTAGCAGCAGCTGGCAGGCGATCTGAAACAGAGACAGGACTCCCGGCATCCTATTAGGGAAGGGATAGAGGAAAAAAGAAAAAAAAAAAAAAAAAAAAGAAGGAAAGAGAGGAAAAAAAAGAAGTCAAAGCCTTGACCATTTTTTTTGTTCGCCTTGGCAATAGGCAGACTTTATGAATGACATGGAAGGATCTGGTTAATGTGCCTTTTAGTTACCACTTAAAAGAAAAAGAAACAGATGTTAATGACATGAGAGTCCTGGAGAGATGTGGCAAATGAGAAGCAGTATTGATCAGGCACCCACAGTAGGAACAGCTGCTTGATGTGGCCCCCTGAAATAGAAAGAAAGAAAGAGAGAGAGAGAGAGAAAGAAAGAGAGAAAGAGAGAAAGAGAAAGAGAGAGAGAGAGAGAGAGAGAGAGAGAGAGAGAGAGAGAAAGAAAGAAAGAAAGAAAGAAAGAAAGAAAGAAAGAAAGAAAGAAAGAAAGAAAGAAAGAAAGAAAGAAAGGAGGGAGAGAGGGAAAATAAAAGAAACAACCAGCCCTGAAGTAAGAGAAAGAAAAGAACAAGAGGAAAATTAAATAGAAAACTGGAAATTAGGAAGCAAAGTCAATGTCAGCTTTTATTGGCTGCTGTTACAATTACCAATGGAACCATTAACAAAACCCACAGCACTAACCATAACACCCTTTGCCATTTGTCAGGTTTGTAGAGACATCTCTCTCCTCTTCTCACAGTGTTGCAGTACATATTGTAGTGTCGAGTTCGTGTTACAGCTCACATCCTACCATCCTAGGTGAATTAGGAGCCTTGCTTCTTGCCTCCACCCACACAGGAGGCAGGATGTATGTTGTGTGTATGAGTCTGGTTTTGAAATCCAAATTCAATTGCATGAAATTTATGTTCTTATATTTTCAGGTAACTGCTCCTCCCAACTAAACCAATTGTGTCACATAATTCATCTTAGAGTAACAGGCCCCCAAAATATCTTAGGTTCTTTGGAAAAAAATGAGAAATAACGATAATAATAATAATAATAAAAACTAAAGCAAAACAAACATACAAACAAAAAACAAAACAAAAAATCAACCCCCCTACGCCGAAACAAAACAAAACATAAAACCAAAGAGAAACAAACAAACAAAAAAACCAGTCAAAATAAAAACCCAGACCTCACGATTTTTTCAGTGTCTGAAATGTATAACTTGCATTGCAGTATGTCCTCCAATGACCACATCTCGTAGTGTTTACTTGTGTAATGTGTAGTTTGCATTTATTTCTGTTATCATTAATGATAGCATAAGTCAAAATTCATTTTCTCAAAGTATGTAAAATTACATGGCTATAAGGACAAAGTAAATAAAGAGACGTAGGAATGAGTCTGAAAGCTTGATTTCACAGTCAGGCTAGTTTAAAACTAGCCATGCTTTACTGTCTTCAATTCATATTCATGCACAATTCCCTCTTCAAATAAAATCACCTCAGATACAAGCCTGTATCTTAAGTTGTAAATAGTTCAAGTTGGGACTGTGAGATTTATACAGTTCCAGAATAACATATCTGCTGCTTTCATAAACTACCACAGCAGAAATGAATCCTACAAGGAAAGAGAACTAAACAGAAAAGAAGAATTGACTGCATGTGGATGAGAGAGAAAAATTTTTTAAAAAGTAAGGAGCATAGGTGTTGGGCAACTAACAAGAAGGCTGAAGATTCTTCAGGGATAGAAATCTTACCGTTTGCCTGTAATATCTGTGTAATGTGGAAGCTAATGCAATACCTCTTAAAAGACGTGAAAGCTTTACAGTAGTGCAGATAAGAACAGCTTCTAGTTAGAGGCTTCAGGCATTAAGGACAATTTCTCTGCAGGGCAAATAAACTTCTGACAGTGGGTGTGATGTTAAATCTTCACAGCAAAATTATGAAAAATAGTTTTTCTCAGACTAAAGGGAGAATTTATTAGATGTGTAAAATGGAATAGGATTGTAAAATATACAGGCCAGAGATATAGGAAAACAAAACAAAACATTTTGATTCTTCTTGAAAGTTAGCATATTGCATTATTAAATATCTGAGCCATGACCAAAATAAGATGCAACAAATGCCCAGCAACAAGAGAGTATAGGAAATGGAACAGTTACTTGCCACCATGAATAATATTTTTCAGAAATTTGTTCCTCACTTGTCCAGAGCAGAGAACTCCTTTTATCAGGGCAGCAATGCTGAACATCCACCTCTCTTTCGGAGTGTGAGTGGGCATTCCGCCATATGTTGTCAATAGAAATGTTCCTGAGGTTGTTGCCTGAGGGAAAAATAGCACTTTCAGAAGAGAAAATCTACAAAGACAAAGAGGAAAAATCTTGCATTTACTTGCTGGATGATGAGGATGAATTAAAACACCCACTCAAATGCTGTAGTTTAAAGAAAGTTCATTGAATGAGCAATAATCATAAACAATGCAGTTGGAAGAGAATATGCTAGGTTATGAAAGAGGCTAACATATAGCAGAGTCAGAAATGAACTCAGCCTGCTCTCCAGGGGACTAATGGCTACTGTTTTGCTTTGTTTCCATTCAGACATCTGTTAAATGGATATAATTATTCTTACATACTTCACAGTAATGCTTTGTGACTTAATTACTTGCTTATAAAGTGACCGCAGGTTGTAGGGTACATTGTCCTAGAAAGGCATATCCTGTAACTGAAAATTTAACATACAGCTCTTTTAATCTCTGTTCTATCCATGTCTTGCACTTCTACAAAACACTGTACTATTATCACCAGTATCTGAAAGCTGTAGCTCAAGCTTTTTCTTTTACCTGCAGGCTAGATCTTCTACCTGGGGTATTGCATCCATGCACCATGGTAAGTCAGAAAGAGGTGACACTGTTGCCTTTGGCAGGAGACCCAGTTTTGTTTCAAAAAGAGGGCAGACCTTGGGAAGCATCCATTTATACTTCCAGATTTAAAGTAGGCAAAGGCTGTATTTGTTCCTTCAAAAAAAAAAAAAAAAAAAAAAAAAAAAAAAAAAGAAACCAAAATATCCCCTCTATGCCACACTTGTACTATAACACAAAAAAGTTTGTGTGCGTGCATGCTGCATTTTATATATGTATGCATGTAAACAGATAGATATATAAATGCAGAAAATTTTGACGAATATAGTTAAGACAGTCATTATCATGACATTAGACATGGCAATGAGCAATATGTCTAAAAAGGTGTAACAGGCAGCAGATTCTGCTGCTGGGCTCATCTAGCAGTCTTCCACCCTAGAGCTTGGGCTAACTCTTTTACATCAGCTTCATTGAGGTCATACAGAAGCCACCCTTACAGAGAAAAATGGAAATCGCTAGCGAGTTACACAGAAAAAGTCTCATCTGCCCAGCTGTGGAATCCATGAAGACCTCTTCCCTTCTCTGGTACTCCAGGAACATAACAAAATTTGTAATTATGCTAAAGCCAAGTTCTATGCAGGATTCAGTACAGATTGTCTTGCAGTAGCTGAGCTGTGTAACTTCTGGTAGCACTTTGTCAGGAGCTCCCCTTGACTTAGGCAGCCTAAGGGGTGTGATTTCCATGGGTGGGATTGGTTAAATATGTGCCCAACAACTTACTTCATCTTACCTCAGGTGATAGCTTCCTTGGCCATCATAAAGCAGTTGAGTTGAATGTTTCTGAAACAGCAGGACAGTGTAAGAACAATGATTACACATAAACAGATTTTTCATGTCCTTACCTTTACCGAGGTTCTAATTCTCAATGACCCAGCTGGTACCTGTGGTTAAAGAGTTTGCTTTATCCTGAATTCCACTCGCTAACAAAAACAATGCTTAAGTTGTAAACTTTGTATGCCTGAGGAATGATAAGATGTTAAGATGTTAAGAGTAATGAAGTGCTCAGGAATCCTACATTAAACATACATAATCCTACATGAAACATCCTACATTTAAACATACTGAGTTGTCGTGGTTTTATGATTTGTTATTGGTATTCCACATCATAACATTGTGCAATCCATTGGGAGTTAAAGAGTTAGTTAATACTACAGCTCTGGTCTCAAAAGAGAAGAGTCTACTACGGATTACAGAAGACTTCAATATTATGTTTTCATTTTCTTTTTGGAGGAAAAGGCAGAAAACTGACTGGGAGTCATGAGACCAAGCTCTTTTTTTCTGCACATCTCCAAGGTGTGTGCTCCCTAGCCATCTCACCTACAGCGTTAGAGTAAGGCCTTTGATTTTGGACACTCTCTCTCTCATTTATTTGATTTATTAGCTTCAGTTCCAATTATATCGTACTATGTTGTGCTATCTCACATTCCACCACCATATTAGTAAATTAGTTTTCTTCCCTAGCTTGTTGTTGCTGTTATTTTTTCTTCCTGACTAGGCCTACTTCCCTACCTTTTCCCTACCATGCACCCCTCCCTTTCCCCTTTCCCTGAGATGTGGGTCCTGGGTCTTTCTACCCCATTAGTCACAAATGTAAGCCGAACCATACCAGAACCGTGATATGAGTGAAAACAAAATTCAAGTAAAAGCTACTTAGTTAACTCTTGATTAAAGTGATTTATATGTCTAACACTGGACAATCAGACTGAGCCACAAACAGCCTCAGGCACACTAAGAGGAGCAGTCAAAATAGCAGAAGTGGAACTGGACTGTAGTGAAGGCAAGAACAAACCAACCATGTACTCATGGTGCTTTGCTGGAGAAGAAGAGGCTGCTGTGATATTGCAGGTTGGGGCTGCATCCGATGAAACACACCTGTAGTGGTTCATTGCACCATGGCTTAATCAAGGGACTTGAGTCTTGTAGTTCCAAATGAGCGTGAAGTGTGAAGCAGCTGCTGAAAAAAAGCTGGTTGCTGTTTGGAAGTACATACAGTAGCATTACCAAGGAAGGAATCGAGGGAGTAATAAGAGTGCTGTTTTATATCAACACAGGGCCAGATTTGCGGCTGTGCACACAGCTCTAGTGCTGTTGGTGCCTCTCTTCTGTTAGGCTGAGATTTATTCTATACACGAGGTTGGTGCTGGTGGAAAAGTGCTAGCTGTTACCTAAAATATAAAATAAATCAGAAAGGCTTTAATGAGGGCAACTACAGTGATAAAAGCCTGAGGAAATATGTTTAATGCAAACAGTTAGGAGAACTGAGTGTGCAACAGGCCAATCTGATAGCATTTATGTGCCCACCCAGGATCAACTATGGCAGCACATTATTTTCAGTCTTGAATATGAACACAAGAAAAGAAAAATCAAACTAGGTTTGAACACTGGAAACAGTAACATCTGTTTTCTATGGATAAGTTCCTATGTGTATTCTTTGTCGGTACGTAAGACACAATTACCTCAGTTTTCCTTACCCATCTCTTCTCAACACAAAATTTACAGGGACTTAATATTTTTAAGGGGTCTACACATCTAAAAGAAAAAGAAAGAAAAAAGTAAATGAAATCAGCAAATAGTATCAAAAATGGTAGGGGAGAAATAAAAGCTAACAGAAAACCAGCCTACTGAACACAAGTTTAGGATTAGAAGTGTTTGACTAAGTACCATGAAGCTTTCTTCAGAAGTGAAATGCTCTTGTATTATCTACCAAAAATATATCAGGATAATAAATGGATAACAGATACTGACATCTCCTTATGTCATTCTTGTATTAATTATTACAGAAGAAACATCCACAGAAAAAATTAAGATGGTCCTGTCAGCTCTCTTTGCTTCTATTTCTAGATAGACACTTTGACACTTGACAAGAAAGTTACTGAGGAATGCAAACTTTAAGGGCTGCCAACCTGAAGTTACAAAACCCAGACTTTTCGACACATCTGACACTGAGTGGGAAGTCCAAAATATAAAGGCATGCTGCCTGAATTTTGAAAAAGATATTGGTGGCTTAAAACACAGAATCTTAATGATGCATCACAAGTCACAGAGCAACACAGAATCACAGAATGGCCTGGGTTGGACCTCCTCCAACAGCTCTGCATCCTTCCTGTGCTGGGAGCCTCAGGTCTCCAGATGAGGCCTTAGAAGGACAGAGTAGAGAGGGACAATCACCTCCCTTACCCAGGTAGTGTTGCCTCTTTTGATGCAGCCTATGATACACTTGGCCTTCTGGACTGCAAGTGCACACTGCTGGCTCATTCCAGCCTTCATCCATTAGAACTTTGAAGTACCTCTCTGCAAAGCTGCTCTGAAGGAGCTCCCTCAGACTATAAACATGTATCTGGTATTGCCTGACCAAAGTGCAACATCTTTCACTTGTCCTTGCTGAACCTGACTGGGTTCTCATGCACCCAGTTTTGAGCCTGCCCCTTCAGGTGGTATCCTTCCTTCTATGGTGTCAACTGTACTTCTCATCTTGGTGTCTGTATCAAACTTGCAGAGGGTGCACTCAATCCAACTGTCTATGTCATTGATAAAGATGTTGAAGAGCACTGATCCCCAGACAGACCCCAGTGGGACATCACTTCTGACCAGACTACACCTGGGCATAGAACCATTGACTACACCGTGGCTATGTCCATCCAGCTAATTCTTTATCCGCTGAATAATTCAGCCTTCAAATCCATATTTCTCCAATTTGGAAGTAAGGGACATGGTGCAGGACCATATCAAAGGCCTTGCAGAAGTCCAGGTAGATGGCATCATTTGCCCTTCCTTGGTATGTCAATGCCACCACTCCATCAAGGAAGGCCACCAAATTGGTTAGGCATTACTGCCCTTGGTGAAGGTGTGGTGGCTGTCTCAGATCACCTTCTCATCTCACATCTGCCTTAACTTCTCTTCCAGGAGGAAGACTCACTGGCCTGAAGTTTCCTTGGTCTTTTTTTCTCCTTTTCTTAAAAATGGGAATGATGTTTCCCCTTTTCCAGGCACTGAGAACTTAGTCTGACAGCCACAACTTTTCAAATATGATGGAGAGTGTCTTAAGAATCCCATTAGCAAGTTCCTTCAAAACCCTGGGATGTATGTTTCCTAGGCCCATAGAAATTCAGCCTCATGAGGCTGTCTTGGACTAGCTCTACTCTTATAAAGGGAAGGATTTTGCTTCCCTGACCCCCACTTATAGGTTCAAGAGCATGAAAAGCATGGGAAGCATGACTGGCATTGAAGACTAAAGCAAAGTACTTACTAAGTACCTCAGTCTTGTCCATGTTTCAGGAAGCCAATTCTCCCTTCTCATTCATAAAAGGAGTACATTCTCCTTTTTCTGTCTGCTATGACCAATGTACCTGAAGAATCCCTTCTTGTTGTTTTTCATATCCTTCACCATGTTTAGTTCCATCTGTAACTTGGCTTTTCTGATCTAATCTCTGCACTTCTGAACAATATCCCTATATTCTTCCTAGTCCACCCTTTCCTGCTTCTGGAATAGGTCCTTGCTCAACCATGCTGGTTTCCTGCCTCCTCCGCTTGGTTTGTTATGCTGGGGAATGGAGAACTCTTGTGCTCTCAGAAAGGTATTCTTGAAGCACTGCCATCTCTGTTCAGTTCTATTGAAATTATCCATAAGAATAGTTTCCCAGCGGATCTCATCCAACAGTTTCTTAAAAAGCCTGATGTTTGCGCTCTTGAAGTTTGGGGTCCTGACTGCTTTGTGAGGCTGACATTCCTCAAGATCATTAACTCAACCATGACATGGTCACTATAGTCTATGCTGCCTCCAATCTAAATCTCTTCAGTGATTTCCTCTGCACTGGTGGGCATCAGGTTCAGTAATGCTTCACACCTGGTTGGTCTGTCCAATACCTAGACCAGGAAGTTATCATCAGTTCACTCCAGGAGTGTCCTGGATTGATTGCTCTCAGTCAGCTCTCTGTATTATTTTCCAGCGATGCTCATGTTTGAAATTTTCCTCTCAACAATCAGGTTGAGAGCCTGCAAGCATGAAGGCTCTAGCTGAAGCAAGAAGGTCTTGTCACCAGGCTGTTCTTGAATAATAAGAAATGAATGAATATGCATATATATGAATGCATAATTTAGTGTTCCAGATCTTCAGAAAAGTGAAGTGCAAACAGGTGTTTTCTCAGCCACTGGGATGGTTCTTTGTCCTCCTTAAAGACATGACCATAACTCACTCTATTATATGCATTACTCTGTCTGTACTTGTCACGGAATTAACTGGATCAGTTTATGCCCGTGACAGGGGGCAGTAGGCCCCTGCCCTCCCCACCCCCCGCCTGGGCCCACAAAATGGGAAGGAAGGGGGAAAAGGAAAAAAACAGCGGCAACAATCTATGGAGGTAAACTTATTTTACTAACTATGATATCGGAATGCAAAATAATACAATATAATACAATCTAATTGAAATTGAGACTAATAAATCAAATAAGATATGAGAGAGAGTTCCCGAGACCGAGTCAAACCTGAAAAAGCTTGGAACGGCTAGGAAAGCACCCTCCAGCACCCACTGCCAGGCAGTAAGAGACCGCCCCCCCCGGAAGGGTCAGATCCCGTGACTTCTGCAATGTATAGGGATAGGTACGTAGAGTTAGAGCATTAACACTTCCAGTACATGATATTTTGATGTGGAATATTGAAAATCAAATAAGCAAAAACCAAAACCATGACAGTACTTTGACAACTTGGGGAGCTACTGTAGAAAAACAAAACTTTCAAGAAGTATTTTAGAAAAGCAACAGTTTATTGTATTTGGATGAAGGGTAATTACAAAATGGATTTTATTTTAATAAACACAAGCACAGCTTGAAAGCACTCTTAGTGGCTGACTACCATTTTCAAAAAAGTTTTTGTCAACACTGCAAGTGTTTGCCAGATGCAACATAGTATTATTGCAGAGATGCCACTGTGTAGTTTCTCTGTGGTCTGGTGATGAGACTTACAAATATTTGCAAGGAAGAACTCATGGCTACTATCCACTTTTCTTATCAAGCTTTTCATTAGAGATGCAAAGAAACCAATACAAAAGATAGACCGCCATTTACCCACGGGCTTTACTTGCATGAACACAATTTTACTTGATTGTATTCAACTTCCATTTGGGAATTAGGAGGCATGGAGAAAGAGGAGAGAATCATCATCAATAAAAAAAAATCACCAATAAAACATGTTTGTTTGAATGTAAGATACAATACAAAACACTAAGCATAGGTTTGTTAAATAACCTAAGATGAGTGAGTTATTTATTTATTTATTTAAACTGAAAACCGCTGGGAAAATAATTGCAAGATCATAACAATGTTCTGATTAAGTTAAGTTTTTCCTTTGTATTTGGGCAATGAGACATTTTCTTAAATTCAGAGAAAGTCTTTGGAGACTGCAGGAATATCAGAAGGAAAAAGAAGGGCCAGTAGTGAACTAGACAAAGACAAAAATGCAGTGACTGAAAGTTTAACAATGGAAATCACAATACTTGTCAAAGCAACTATATTTTTTTCAAGTTGGACATAAGTTACTGTCTTCTTTTCACAGCAGTAATATTGGCAATAGCTCTGATATTCCAATGGTATAATGAAGCAAAGAGTGAAGGAAGACGGCAGAGATCTAGAAAACTAACTGGAAGACAGAAAAAATTGCAGGCACAAAGTGCCTTTCTCTGGGTCTGAGGCATAAGTAGCAAAGTTCAAAGTTAAATTCAAACTGAAAAAAGCTCCTTTAAGTGGGCCATATCTTTCAGATTAGGGCACTGTGCCTATGGAGCACAAGCTTGTCTCTGTGGGACAGAAAGATGGTTTTTCTGGAATACAGAAGAAGCCTCAGAAATAGGTAAAACTAAGAAGTGCCATGAAACAGGTATCACTAATATATCCATATTCTTAATGCCTAACTGACTCCAGAGTTTTTGATTTGTGCTCATCTCTGGGAGGTGTTTTGCATGACATATTTTTGAACACTTATTGTAGCAAACAATGAAAAGATTTGCTGTAAAAGAAATGCACTTCCAATCTAAGGAGAGGTTAATTTCTCCAGAAAAAGAAATAATTGTCTTCAATTCTGTAATACTGTTTCCAGGTAATAACTTTTGTAGGCAAAGAAAGGACTTGCTGCAGAAAGGTGAATAACAGTGATACCAATGAAAATGCTGGCACTAGAGACAGGTATTTGGTACCAAATTTAAGAAGTAGCTTCAGCTCCCACTAGAGAAGGTGAAGCAGCAACTTACCCCAAATAGCTGGACTGCTGAACAACAAGTAGCCAAGAAAAGAACCTAGGAATCAGTTCCATGTCATGCATCTAAATTGCTAGGCAGTGCTGCCTCCTTTGTGCCAGTAATAGGTTAATCTCACTCAATTCAAATGTTTGCAAGCAAACTTTGAGTGGAAGCTTTTATAAGTAGTCCTTTTTATAGATTACTAATCCAGTTTTTCAAGAACAAGAATCCACCAGTCAGATATTACCCTTTCTGTCCTCTTGAAATTATAGCAGTCAATGACCATAAATTAGAACAGGAGAGGAAGCTGAAGTTATTAAGTAGATAATCTCTTTCTCGTAATACTAAACGTGAATCACTATTGGCAGTCACTTAGGACAATCTACATATAACAAGCATCATGGAAACATACCAACGAAATTCAGATAAAATTATAGCGTTTGATTAAGTGTTCAAAGAGAAATGATTGAATATCTTCAAAGCTGGCACTGAGAGCTATAGGGATGATTTATCTGATAGATTTGAAACCTTTGATCAAATGAGGATTCAAAGGTTCACCGTATTTATGGAATTACTACACTAAAGGATATATTGCTTTGGAGGTGGAGATCAATAGCAGTTTGTGAAAAGCCAAAGTTAGAACCATCTTAAGCTAAGACAAGCATTCAATATAGAGTTTATCATTATAGATTTTACGTTGTCTGGTATAAAAAGACAGACTGACGTTTGACCTTCATGAATTCCTGTGTAAGGGAGAGAAAATACATATTTTCAGAAAAAAATAAGAAAGACAGAAAAAAAAGGATGATATAAAGCCCTAGGACTGAGGTAGGAAACTAGGCACATTAGTTAAAGGCAATTTATGGGCATTTCCAAGCAGGCCTTGACAAGGCAGCACAAAGCCTAATGCTCATTTAGAACTCATTTGGAAACATCTGACTGAACCAGCCTTTCTCCCAGCACCATGATCCTGTAGTCAGATAGCAAATATATGTTGCATGTGTCATTGTGAGAATCCTTCTTTGTTTTTTGACTCAAAGCTTGCTTCCTGAGGTATTTCCTGTGATAAGACTCTGATTGATTTGTTGAGGAGGCAAGTGATGGGTGCTACCGTGTGAAAATTGACATCCTCTGGGAACATTTGAAAGCCCCTTCCTCCAGAGCTGCTTACCTCCGGAAGAGAGTGCTCAGGAGTGTTTACTGGCTGAAGATCTGGCCTGTGACTAAATAGCTCCAGCCTGGTATGGGAAAATTGGGGAATGATACCATCGTTTCCTGTGAAAAACAGGATGCAGGATGCATCCCTGCTCCCTCTTATCTGCTGGCACGGCCCGGAAGGTGGGAACAAAGGAATTTCTGCTGAGATCCCAGAGCCAGAAGCTGCCACTCCAAGGAGAGCTGACTCAACCACTTTGTATTTGAGCTGTCACTCCAAAGACAGCTGACTCGACCACTTTGAAAGCATTGAAAAGGAGCCATCACCGCCATGGTCGTCGTTGTCGCCATCGTCGTTGTCAACAGAACAACAGCACCCGATGACCCACCACTATTGAAGATCAGTGACTGAACTACGAACCTCGCTGGATTCATGGTGGTGACTATGTCCCTCTTGCTGCCTACAAAGACTCCTTGCTTCTTCTTTCCTATCTTTTCTATCGCTCTCCTTCCCTTCCCCATTACCCTAATTAATAATAGCGTCCATCCTCCCTTTCCCCATCTCCCTAATTAAGATCTGTAATAAACTAGTCGGACCAACATTTGAACCATTATTTCTTAATCTCACTCTGGGTATACAGATATTAAAAGAACCTCCTGTCCCTCCTATAAGTCGGAGCGAGACAGTCATGTACTAACTAAATTACAAATCTATGTGTAGGTATAGATTTTTAATGAAATTACAGATTTAGGATGTCCTAAACTTTTGCTTTCATCTGAGCAATGAAAAGGCTGACAAGGACTCTCAGCCACTGTGTATTTGTATGGGGTGAGACCTTAGCCTGACTTGTTCCCATCTCAGGGAAAATTTATTCATTAATCTCAGTGAAGAAAGGATTCCACCCACAGAGACTGGCTTTTAATGACTGGCTTAGTCATGTATGAAAAATTCTCCTTTAATATGTCTTTAACTGTTCCCTTCTATGAAATGAGGCTGACACTGATTATTTTGCTCTCTTGTCTAATTTTAAATATTAGCTTCTGGAAAAATGACTGTAACTCCTATTAAAGAGAATAAACCAAAGGACAGTTTTCAGAACACTGAAGTAATACAGGAATCTGAAGTTCAGTGTGCTTCAGTGAGGTTTGAAAATATAAATCAGCACTTTGGAAAAAAATTGTGTACAGTGTTTGATCCACTGAATTCTCATTCTTATTAAAAAAAAAAAAAAAATCCTAAAGTACAGTATTACAAAAAGTAGTAAATCAAGAACTAGGTAAGGAGCTGTCCGAGGCAAGCAGATAGGGAGACAAATGGCAACACAGTCAGGGAAGGATGTTATGCGAATTTCTGAACCAGCATCAAATGGTATCACGTGAAGTGCTTCCATCAGAAAAATGGGGAATAACTACAGTCCACTGAGAGAGAAGGGAAGGGAGAGGGAGAGATAGGGAAGGATGGAAGGAACCAGGTGGTTTTCAGAGTGGGTAAAAAAACTCGATCAGCAAGATGGAGGTAGTGATTCATGGAAGATGCAGCACTGCCTGCTTTATTCCCTTGTTAAAAAATGCCACACTGCAAAGGATCCTTGGGCAAATGCTGAGCAGTGTCACTGGCTCCTGCTCCTTTCCTGTGACAGTTAATGAGAAGAATTGTAGTCCAGCCAGATTCTTGGGGGAAGGAGGACTATAGCCAGTGGGTTTGACTTGTAATATTCTGTCTGGTTTTCCTCCTTGTGATTTTGACTTTAATTTATCCTGCTACTTGAACAAGGGCACTTCTGTCTGATAGGTGAAACAGATTCTGCTCTCCCTGAAGGATTAATCCAACCTACAAACTTATCATCCTACCCGCAGGGTTATCTTTGTTTTCACTCTGAAGGGTGCAAAATTGTCTTTCCAACTCTGGCTGGCAGAGCAGTACAAAGAATTAATAGTGAATTGTTTCTATTTGCTTGTATTGCAGCTTTGGCTAGAGATTATGACATTCATTGCTAGATGTCATCCCAACATAGTGTGTGTAAGATCACATCTTTGCAGTTCATCAAAAAATGTATGATCAAGAAATGAGTATTTCGTAAAGAAAGGCTGAAGCATAGGGAACTTCAAAGAGATGTTTACAAATACAGTACAACACTGAGCACAGATAGTCCAGCTTGAATAACATCCCTTCTCAGTTAGGAGTTTAATATTCTAGATTTTCAGATAAATAGCAACCCTCTTCTTAGTTAACTTGGTTAACATTTCCAAAGCATTGCAAGATCTCTGGTAGTTAAATTTACTCATAAAAGGTAAGGAAGGAATTTTGTGACCAATCCTGAGTTCTCTCATCTCCATTCTAAAACAAATTGGCTAGTCTACAACTAATTAAACACGGAGGGGATCAAACACTGATGTCAAAATCTTCTAAGTAACAAGAGTCATAAGAAAGTTAATAATAACAATGACAGTGTAAATTTGTGGGACATACTGTCTTCATCACTTCTAATCATGTTTGAAATATTTTCTGAGGGCCACTATGAGTCCTGGAGATCTTAAAGTATCTTTTGCCCTTGCCATAATTTCACCTCAAATATTGGAAGATAAGTAAAATGAGTCTTTGTCACAAAAGTTTGAACTCCTTGTTCTTTAGGAAGTTCTCTGCTCGCAATTGACTTTAACAACTAGCAGGAACCACTTGGCTGCAGACATCCTTTGCCTTTTAAAATATCTCAATAGACAGGGAGAGATGCATATAGCAGGAAGACGATGAGATGGACCTTGGATAGAAGAGTATGATGGTAGTTGATGATGAATCATTTGGGTGTTCATAAGCCTTTCTGATGAAAAACCCACTTAAGAGAATCATAGAATCATAGATCCACCAAGGTTGGAAAAGACCTCCAACATCATTCAAGTCCAACTCTCTACATATCACCAACATTTCCCATTAAACTATATCTCTAATTATATCTAAACATTTCTTGAACACCTGCAGGGATGATGAATCCACAACCTCCCTGGGCAGCCCATTCTAGCGCCTAACCACTCTCTCACAGAGGAAGTATTTTCTAACATCCAACCTGAATCTCCCCTGGTGCAAATTGAGGCCATTCCCTTTAGTCCTATTGCAAGTTACATAGGAAAAAGAGGCTGAACCTCACCTCACCATAACCTCCCTTCAGTAGTTACAATAGGTCACTCCTGAGCCTCTTCTCCAGAGTAAATAATCCAAGTTTCCTCATCTGCTCCTCATAAGACCTGTGCTCCAGACCCCTCACCAGCTTTTTCACCCTTCTCTGGACTTGCTCCAATTGCCTCAATGTCTTTCTTGTAGTGAGAGGTCCAAACCTGAACAAAATACTTAAGGTGCAGCCTCACCAGGACTGAGTACAAGGGGACGATCACTTCCCTGCTCCTCCTGGCAACACTAGTTCTGGTACAAGCCAGGATGTCATTGGCCTTGCCCACTTGGGCACACTGCTAGCTATCCAGCCTGTCCAGTTTGCTTTGTAGGACCCTCCTGTTCCCAGGCAGTTTGACACTTCTAGCCAACTTGGTGTCATCTGCAAACTTACTGAGGGTGCACTCAATGCCCTCATCCAGGCCATCAATAAAGACATTGAACAAGACAGGCCCCAGTACTGACTCCTGGAAAACATGACTTGTGATTGGTTGCCAGTTGGATTTAACCCCATTCACCACCACTCTCTGGGCCCAGCCCTCCAGCCAGTTCCTCACTCAGCAGAAGTGTATCTGTCCAAATCATGGGCTGCAAGCTTCTCCAGGAGAATGCTGTGGAGACAGTGTCAAAAGCTGTGCTGAAATCTAGGTAGAATACATCAACAGCCTTTCCCTCATCCACCAGCTGCATCGCCCGATTGTAGAAATCAGCTGGTCAAGCAGGACCTGTCTTTTGTGAACCCATGCTGGCTAGGCCTGATCCTGCACAAGGAGTATCCTGTCTGATACTCCTTAATCTCTCTACCTCCTCCATTTAGCTTCGCCACCATACTGAGCAGATCATCCGCCTGCTCACACCTCAAACAGATGGAATCCCTGCTTCCCTTAACTGGCAGCAACAGGCTTGGGCACTCACTGCAGCTAGAGACTTAAACCACCACTTTCTTTTTTAGGCAGGCACTCCATGTGAGTCTACATTCTTTCTTACCAGAGCTTTCTGGCTAATGAGGACCATGGCTAGATTTATTGTCTGGGAGGCAGCCAATAGATAAGGAAGTCTCTTGAGTGAACAGAGGTACTATGTCCTCCTTGCCCTCCCTGCTCACCAGCCCTCTGTAAACTGCCGGTTCAAACTGCCACGCCATGCCCTTCTGTCGTACCACATCCTGTTTGCTTGTCCTATTCGCTCTGCCACTGTGTCACTGCACTCCTTATTTTAAGATTGTATACACACAGGGTGATCCCTTTACTGATCCTGGCTCCACCCCCATGACATCAGAATGGTGCTGCCAAGCAGAGGACGATGGCACCCCTCAACCAGCAGAGGAAATTCCCTGCTTCAGCAAAGAATACATCCTCTCCAAAGCCAATGCATATACTGAAGACACATACAAACAACACTACATCATGTTAGCGCCGTAGTTAAGTCATCTTATTTGGTAGTAAGACCAGATACAACACAAAAATGCACCCTTCAGGGGTACCAATCAGTTACCCATTTTACTGGAAAAATAAGAAAGTAACATCACATTCAGAAACAGAGACTTAATTTAAAAGTTACATAAATGTATGCATTATCAAAAGAGAAAATACAGTTGAAGAAGGCAGCACTAAAATAAAAATGAGATTGTTCCGTGAATTTAACTCATACATTTCACAGATTCATTACAAAACATTCCAATTTTATGAGTCTAAGAGATAATAGCAGATAGACTTTTTAAAAGCTCTTATTACTCCATCTCTGAAAGAAAATTCTTTCTATTCAGTCACTTTGGAACTGATGGAGCTAATTTGACTTTGTCCTAAAATCTTCTGGATGGTTTAACTCAATACACTTATTGTTTTGCTAGATATAAAACTCTCTGGAGGTCTTTGACAATAAATGGCCCTTGTGGATGTATAGCCTAAGTATTTAGGATTACTAAACATTAACTACAGTTGGCCAAACTGTTCTCCATGCATACTGTATAGTAGATATGGTAGAAGATAGAGAGTTCTACATCTGGTTCCATAAGCTAAATATGCTGGTTTGGGTTTGCTCTTTACAGAAAGTTTGTAATATTTCTGGTTTTCATGGCATATACATATGTATTTTGTATTTTAAATATATCCTAAATAATATACTGTAGCTCTACAAATTGAGGAATGCATCTATGCTGAATAAGTTATTCCAGACTTGCAACCCTTTCATCAGGAGGTTTTTGAAGTAAACTGTCATCCTGTCATGTAACGAATGAAAAAATTCCTTGGCACTTAACATCATCCTTTTCATAGTATTTACAGTACAGAGGGTTAGCTGCCAGAGCAAAGATTTACATGGCACATCATCTAAATGGCTATATTAGATGCACCTGAAAACAACTTGCTATCCCATTCCTATTTGTCATTACCATTTTGTTTATTTCTCCATGACAGTGTTCACCAGCTCAGTACAAGCACAGTGTCTTCCTTTTTTCTCTTACATTTTTCATTTTTGTTTGAGCTCATCATGATTTCAACCAAATGCAAAATAACTCATCCTCATCCTGCTCATGTTTACTTGCACACAGGTGATCTTACCTCTGAGAATTCTGAGGTTTGTTTGTTTGTAAAGTTAAGGATCAGCTATCTCCAGTTTCACATTTATACTGGCAGTG
This sequence comes from Phasianus colchicus, assembly GCF_987193195.1. Lineage (NCBI taxonomy): Eukaryota > Metazoa > Chordata > Aves > Galliformes > Phasianidae > Phasianus > Phasianus colchicus. The sequence goes on from NC_143438.1 coordinate 768,370, forward strand.
GTTGTATCTTAACTCTGTAAAGCCATATATCAACTCGTGCTTTGATAGAAGAAGTGTATATAATATTTTCCCCAAGCAGGAATAGAGAAATAGCAGCAGAATCCTCCAAAAGGCCAGATCAGACAACAAATTGATGCGGACATGACATGATGTTTTTCCTGATAAGACAGAGATGAGACAATTTGATTTCTTTAAAGTAACTTCTTTTAGATGACAAATGGAAACATAGTCATGACTAATACTAATCCTAATAATGTTATCTACAAAATAAAAAACATTTCTGCATGTTTCTTGTGAGTGTAGAAAGCGTCGATATAAATTAATTTTGCAGTGCTATATGAGATTCTTTGAAAAGACTCAGTGCCTGCAGCTATTATTTTTTCCTGGGAAACAGGATGCCTGGTGAATATAGCATTTGCCTACCATCTTTTTTTCTCTCAGTTTCCAAAGGGACTTATTTTGTTATGGATTTCTGGCTGATCTGTCAAAGAGGCAAGTCACTCATAGTACAGTGTTCACCTGCTTTGGGAAAAATCAGTGGCTGGGTAGAGGAGAGAGTCCCAAAGCAGAACATACTTGATGGGCAGGCTGCATCATGAGTGTAGAGCTACGTCTGCTAGCTGGCACAGGTTGCACTACGCAATGATATAGGCTGGGACTACTGTTTGGGAGCAAACCTAGTAGTCAAGTGAGCTGTGTGTCCTGGTGTGCAGCAGCAGCCTGGCTCTGCTCATGGCAATGTGGCCAGAAGAAAATGAGTATCTATCTTTACTCAGGACTTGTTAGAATGCATCTCGCCCAGTCTTGGACCTCCTGAGACAAGAAAGATGTTAACGTACTGCAGAGTTTATGAGAGGGCACCAGGGGTGTCAGGGATAGAGCACTTGTCCTGTGAGGAGTATCTGCAGGACCAGGGCTGGTTCAGCTTCAGTGGGAGCTGGCAGCCGTCATCCTGCCTGCGTGTTGTCAATATAGGATTTGTATTGACAAGATAGTGCCAAGCTCCTCAAAATGGTGCAGGGCAGGAGCACAAAGGTCAGCAGATATATGAGAGATTCAGAGTAGATGTATGTTGTGGTTTCGTGATTTTTTTGTTGTCAGTATTCCACATCAGAACATCCTGTGGACCAGTGGGAGTTAACGAGTTAATGTTCTGGTTCTGTTTACTGTCTTTTATAGGCATTTTGAGTATCCTGATGGGACGGGAGGGGCGGCATCCCTGGAGGACCTGGTGGGGAGAGAAAGGGAGGAGGAGCTCCGGACAGGACCCGAGCGTCTGCCTCTGTCCCGCTGGCCCCGGCTCAGCCGCTTCATCTCGCCGTGGAGAAAAGCAAGTGTTTTCCCTCGCACTGTCATGGTTTGACTGACATTTTGGGTACTCTTGTCTCTTTCGTTTTGTTTGATTTAGTTAAATTCAGGAAATTACCGTTCCTCCTCAGATCGTTGCCATTGTGTTTTCTCTTGGTTAAAACTATCTGCTAGCTCTCTGCCTTTCCCCCTCTCCCGGAGCGCACGTGGCCCGGGGCCGGCCGGCTCGTGGCAAACTGTTTGGACCCCTTCCTTTCTTTTTGTCTTTTTCCCAGGGCCAGTGCTCCCCTGTCGGACTTTTATCTAAGGATAAACCCGTGACAATGTAACAGAAAGCTTTTTCCATCTGAGGGTAGCCAGGTAAGCAGGTTGCTTAGAGAGGCCGCACAATCTCATTCCTTTGAGGTTTTCAAGACCAGCAGGAGAAAGCCCTGAACACCCTGGTTTAATTATGTAGTTAACATCAATTTGAGCAGAAAGTTGGACTAGAGACTTTTTGAGATCCCTGCTAACCCAGATTGTCCTATAACCTTGTCAGTCAGCAGTAGCTGAGAACGCCTATAACGTATCTCACCAGCTAACAGCGGGCAGAGAGTATTAAAGAAGCTTGAGATGAAAATATGACATTATTATGATGGTGTTGTATATGCACAATGTAGGACATAAAATCCAGTGGAAACCAGACTTCAGTAGTTTTGATGTCTTCCCCAGACTGCATTTATTTTATATTCCCACAGACAAAGTTGTCTTAATCTATTTCAGATTTAAAATAACAGGATGTGTTGATAGTAAAGCTCAGAACTTATGAAAAAAGTGCACTAACTCCCATTCTTACTTTTATGTAAGTAGTGATGGAAAAAACAGCAATAATCTAATGTTATCTGATGAACATTTTTTCTTAAATACTTCAAAGAAACTTGATTTGGAACAGTGCACAATCTGAAATGACGAGTTCCTTGACAGTCCCCCATGGCATCAGATCCACTACTGAAAAACTAATTATATGTGAGCTCTCTTTAGTGCAGGAAATATGTACGCTATAATTGCTCACCCTAACTGCTGCTCATAGTGCTGAATTATACACAGCCTATGGAAGGTATGATATCCATTTGGCTCTTCCTTTGGCAAGCAGTATCAAGCAGGCCTGGTACCAAGTACAGAAAAGGAACTGGTGATCAAGAACTCTTGGGCACATATCCCATTATTTGTGAAGTTTAGGCTCAGATGATTTCCCAAAATCCGTAGGAGAGGCAAAGTTAAGAATATGGTCAGCAGCGGCAGTTCCTATACTCAGCATAGACGAAATCTGTGGCACTTTCTCCAATGAACAGAGAAAGTAACTTAATCAACGGTCAAACTCAAGTTCATTTGCCTAGATAGGCTGATGTGGGCCATAGTTTACAGAAAAGTCAATAGGGCTGCTTTCCTTTGTTTCAGCTGAAACACACCACACAGCAAACAGCATGCAATTCAGTTTATCTGCTTTAGAACGGCAAAGGGCTGAGTCATCTCCACTGGATTGCTTCCTCACTGCTTCTGCTTAGGATATATCCTGACGAGGTGATCTCTGCTCTCTGCAATTTAGCACTAGCATCCCTCTTATGATAAAATATATTTACCTGCTACTGAATTTAACTGACCTATGACACCAATTCGAAGAACTTAGAGTCACTTCAAATGCAAACAAATAGTGAATAATGAGTTTTTCATCTTTTTTTTTATATTGATTGGGCTTTTGTTAATGATTTTTTGATGTTTGTTTTCCCAAAACAGTCAACACAGCATTGACTGAGCAATAAATTACTCATTCCATATTAAGAAAACAGTGCAAAATGTGCTCAATTATTTCTTCATTCATAGATGATCTTTAACACTTTTCACTGTAACAATCATTTTCAGACAATGGTATTTCCAGCCAGCCTGTCGGAGCCCTCCTTAGTGGATTATCATAGAATCGTGGAATCACAGAATCACAGAATGGTTTGGGTTGGAAGGGATCTTTGAGACTGTATAGTTTCAACCCCTCTGCTATTGGCAGGGATACCTCCTTTAGACCAGGTTGCTCAAAGCCCCATCCAGCCTGGCCTTGAGTACTTCCAGGGAGGAGGCATTCACAACCTCACTGGGCAACCTGTTCCAGTGTCTTACCACTCTCACAGTAAAGAGTTTCTTCTTGATATCTAGTCTAAATATACACTCTTCCCCTTATCCTGTCACTGCCAGTCCTTATTATAAGTTCTTCCCCTTCTTTTCTGTAGGTCCCTTTCAGGTACTGGAAAGCCGTTATGCGGCCTCAGAGACTTCTCTTTTACAGGCTGAACAGCCCCAGCTCTCTCAGCCTGTACTCATAGGGAACATTCTCCAGCTCTCTGATCATCTCTGTGGCCCTCCTCTGGACCAACAACTACATGTTCTTCTTGTGTTGGAGGCTCCAGAATTGGACGCAGTACTCCAGGTAGAGTCTCAAAAGAGCAGAGTAGGGGGACAGAACCACCTCCCTTGACCTGCTGGTCACACTTCTCTTGATGCAACCCAGGATATGGTTGGCCTTCTGGGCTGCAAACACATATTGCTGGCTCATTTTGAGTCTTTCATAAACCAGCACCCCCAAATACTTCTGTTGAGGGCTGCACTCAAGCCATTCTCTGCCCAGCATGTGTTTGTGCTTGGAATTGCCCTGACCCAGGTGTAGGACCTTGTACTTGGCCTTGTTAAACTTCATGAGGTTGGCCTGGCCCACCTCACAAGCCTGTCCAGGTCCCTCTGGATGGCATCTCTTGCCTCTGGTGTGTCAACTTCATCACTCAGCTTGGTGTTCTCTGTAAACTTGCTGAGGGTGCATGGTCAAAGTTCTCTCATGTCTTGACCAAACAAGTACTACTGTGAATAGCATGGATGCATTCAGTTCTTCATATATAGTAGATTGTCTGAATCTTATCTCCAACATTCTGGCTCATTTTTAGTAGCAGAACATACATGAATTTTAATTCCTTTGGGTTGTCTGTTAGTGTACAATTTAATAGCTTTTAAAGAGAAATCTGATATGAGTCCCAGCTCTATATACTTGTACACCCATACACAGAAAAGGTGTCTAATGTTTTGGCTTGCTTGGTCCACATTCACTGAAAAGGAATTGTATTGGGTTGCATATAAAATATATAATATAGGTCAGGCATATAAGGAACAGATTTTTATTTATTTATTTATTTTTTAATTAAAACCTAGAAAGAGAGAGCAATAAAAACATAAAACTGGATGGTGGGATATTTGACCTTGTTTTTGTGAAGTCCCTCCCACTGTAAGGAAAGATCAACTTCTCAATCACTTGATCAATCTGAACATCCACAAGTCTTTGGGTCCCAATGAGATGCATCTCAGAGTCCTGAGGGAATTGGCTGATGTAGTCTCCAAATCACTCTCAATGATATTTGCAAAGTCATGGTGGTCAGGTGAAGTCCCTGGTGACTGGAAAGAAGAAAATATCACACTTGTTTTTATGAAGGGTAGAAAGGATGTCCCAGGTAACTACCAACCTGTTAGAATCACCTCTGTACCAGGTAAGATCATAGATCTTCCTGTAAGCTATTCTAGGGTATGTGGAAGAAAGGGACTTGTTAAGGGTCAACCTGTATGGCTTCACCAAGGGCGAGCATAACTGTATCAATGCATTGGGATTCAAGAAAGAATATTCAGAGCAGAAGCTGCGGAGCGAGATAAATGGCATGAGAAAGGAATGCTGAGAACTAAGGAAGGCTCCAGGAGAGAAAAACAAAAGTCAATTAAGTTGCATGATGGCCGTGCGATAACAACCCTGATTGGAAGAAGTGTGTGTGGCTAGGAATGACTCATGACTCTGACTGGTTAAGTGCCTGCATGCACAGTTATGGAGTGTTTGTGGAACGTTTTGTTGACATATAAAGAGAGGTGGGAAAGTTAAAAAAAAACACTTGTGAATGTATATAAGGGATGTTAGAACCTGCAATAAATTATTTGGATCATTCACATCTGAGTCTGTGCTTCAGACATCAAAGGACAAGGGAAGAGCCATGGATGTCATCAATCTTGACTTCAGTAAGGCTTTTGACATGAGCCCCGTAACATCCTTCTCTCCTAATTCAAAGATATGGGTTTGATGGGTGGACTTTTTGATGGACAAGGAAGTGGCTGCAAGGTCGTACCCATTGAGTGGTTATCAATGGTTCAATATCCAGATGGATACCAGTGTCCATCAGGGTCAAAAGTTGATCTGGTGCTCTTAAATAATCAATGACTTTGACAGTGAGACTTTTCTAGAAAGGCTCTCTGTATGCAGAATGCAACAGCCCCTTTGCCTCCCCCTCCTCAGCCTTCCATAATATACTGTCTTAGCACTCAATACTCCATATGCTGGTCATTTTTATTTATTTCTTCTTAAGAAAGACAATTGCCTCCATCTTTCAGCTCACTTAAAAAAAAAAAAAAAAGAGAGAGAGAGATTCTCCTGGGTTTGGCAGTGAAGTTTGTAAGTAAATTTAAAAGTTAATTGATCATAGTTGATATGGATGAAGGAAGTAAGTTTTGTTACTTTTGATACTTTCAATTGTATATACAAAACGTGGTAAAAAAAGACAGGAACTAATTAAAATAAATTAAACTATTAGAGCAAAAAATAGGAAACAAAACCTGAAGGGGTACCTGAATTGTTTGTTAAAGACCTATTCAGAACTTGACTGTCCTCCCGGGTTCCTCCACCTAGTATATGTCTTTTAAAAAGAAACCAAAACCAAACAACAGGTCTGAGCTTTTAAATGTTATTATTTTGGTTACTTAGTTTTGTTTTTTGTTTGTTTGTTTTAGAAAAGAAAGAAAGAAAGAAAGAAGTGTCTGATCAATGTTCAACTTTTTCCTATTTCATAATAGGTACACATAGAAAGATATCTTAGTTTCTTCTGTGATGCTGTTTTGGTTCTAGGAGAAAAACAAAGTTGATAACACACCAGTGTTTATAGTTGCCTGCTAAGCAGTAATATATAGAGTCAAGGCCATTCACAGCAGAGGGGCTCAAGGGAGGGAACAGAATTAGGACAGCTGACATAAACTCATCAAAGGGATATTCCATACCATATGACATCAAGTTGAGGGAATTGTGAAGGGGTGGAAGTTCATCTTTCACTCTTCCCCTGAACAAAGAGCTAACTTGGCATCAGTCAGTGGGTGGTAAGCAATATTTTTTGTGCATTGCAAACAACAGTGCTGAGCCACTTGCCAGTCTAAACCACAACAAATGACTGCTAAAATACATAGGTTGCTCTGACAGAAATGTCTCATATTTATGTCCATGAAAAATATAACATATACAAAGAGCAAAAATAATGCTGTTTTATAGCACAAATTGTCAGCTACAAAACACTTTTTTTCAATGTTGTCAACATCTTTGTATGGCTACAAGCTGTTCAGAAGGTATAGACAAGGAAGGAAGGGTGGTGGTGTGGCTCTTTATATTAAAGAGTGTTTTGGTGTTGAAGAGCTTGGGGTTGGGAATGATAAAGTTGAGTGTCTATGGATAAGGATCAGGGGGAAGGCTTGTAGGAGCAACATCTTGGTGGGGGTCTGTTATGGACTGCCTAATCAGGATGAAGAGAAGGACGAGGCATTCTATGAGCAGCTTGCAGAAGTTGCACAATCGCCAGCACTCGTTCTCATGGGAGACTTCAACTTCCCTGATATATGTTGGAAGTACAATACAGAGCAGAGGAAGCAGTCCAAGAGGTTTCTAGAGTGCATGGAAGATAGCTTCCTTACACAGCTGGTACAAGAGCCTACCACGGGTGATGCACTGCTAGACCTGCTCTTCACTAACAGAGAAGGACTGGTGGGAGATGTGAAGGTTGGGGACTGTCTTGGGCAGAGCGACCATGAAATTATAGAGTTCTCTATTCTTGGAGATGTCAGAAGGGTGACTAGCAAAACTGCTATCTTGAGCTTCCATAGGGTGGACTTTGGCCTGTTCAGGATGCTTGTTGTAGGGATCCCTTGGGAGTTGCTCCTGAAGGCTAAAGGGGTCCAGGAAGCCTGGACACTTCCCAAGATGGAAATCTTAAACGCAGAAGAATAGGCTGTTCCTGAGTGCTGAAAGGTGAGCCATGGGGGAAGAAGGCCAGTGTGGATGAACCGGGAAATTTGTAGACACTCCAGGAGAAAAAGAGAGTCTACATCCTCTGGAAGAAGGGACAGACTACTTGGGGAGATTACAAAGAAGTTGCTAAGGTATGCAGGGAGGAAGTTAGGAGGGCAAAAGACCAACTTGAACTAAGATTGGCTGCTGCACTAAAAGAGAATAAGAAGTGCTTTTACAAACAGTAAGAGAAGAACCAAGGAGAATTTCCATCCTTTACTTGATGCAGTGGGGAATGTGACCGCTGAAGATAAGGAGAATGCTGAGGTTCTCAACACTTTCTTTACATCTGCCTTTAACAGGCAGATCAGTTATCATCAGGGCACTTTATGCCATGACCTGGTAGTCTGGAATGGTATGCAGAATACACTCCCACTTAGAGACACTTAGAGACTCTTGGAGAGCTGTTCCTCCATCTAAATTCTCACAAGTTCATGTGACTGGACGGGCTCCACCCTAGGGTGCTGAGGGAGCTGGTGGGGGTTATTGCTGAGCTGCTTTCTGCTACCAGTGCTCCTGGCTATCTGGAGAGGTCCCAGATGATTGGAGGCTTGTCGATGTGACTCCCATCTACAAGAAGGGCCATAAGAAGGATCCAGGGAACTACAGGCCTGTCAGCCTGACCTTGGTACCAGAGAAAGTTATGGAGCAAATCATCTTGGGTGAGATCACACAGCATGTGCTTGGCATGTAGGGGATCAGGCACAGCCAGCAAAGGTTCATGAAAGGCAGGTCACGCTTGACCAACCTCATCTCCTTCTACGACTGGGTGAACAGACTGGTAGAAGAGGGTAAGGCTGCTGATGTAGTCTACTTAGATTTCAGCAAAGCCCTTGACATGATCTCTCACAGTATTTTTCCGGGGAAACTGGCTGCCCTTCGCCTGGACAGGTATACCCTTCTTTGGGTAAGGAACTAGATAGAGGGCCATGGCAAATGGGTTGTAGTTAATGGAGTTAATTCTAGCAACCCGTTACAAGTGGTGTCCCCCAGGGGTTGGTACTGGGGCCTGTCTTGTTTAATATCTTTACTGATGACCTAGATGAAGGGATTGAGTGTACCCCCAGTAAGTTTGCAAATGACACCAAGTTGGGAGGGCCAATGGCATCCTGGCCTGCATTAGAAATAGTTTGGCCAGCAGGAGCAGGGAGGTAATCATCCCCCTGTACTCAGCTCTGGTGAGTACTTGAGTACTGTGTTCACTTTTGGGCCCCTCACTACAAGAAAGATATTGAGGTCCTGGAATGTGTCCAGAGAAGGGCAATGAAACTGGTGAGGGGTCTGAAGCACAAGTCTTATGAGGAGCAGCTGAGGAGCTGGGATTGTTTAGTCTGGAGAAGAGGCAGCTCAAGGGTGACCTCATTGCACTCTGCAACTTCCTGAAAGGAGGTTGTGATGAGGAAGGGTTTGGCCTCTTCTCCCAGGCATCAAACAGGATCCAAGGAAATGGCCACAAGTTGTACTAGAGGAGATTTAGAGGAAAAACTTTTTCTCTCAGAGAGTGGTCAGGTGCTGGAATGGCTGCCCAGGGAGGTGGTGGAGTCATAATCCCTGGCAGTGTTCAAGAGCCGTCTAGATGAGAAGCTAAAAGATACGGTTTAGTGCTTGTTGTGGGAGGACAGTTGGACTAGATGATCTTGTAGGTCCTTTCCAACCTTGTGATTCTATGATTCTATGTATTTTCACCAGTGATGAATAAGAGCCTGCATTCTGTACTCACAAAAATCTGCATGGCACATCACTATCACCATCACTACTGCTGAAATACAACACCCACCACCTCACTCTGCTCACATCTACTATTTACATAAACATTCAGCAAGTGTCTGTATCAGCTGATTCATATTTTTGTGCATGGAGGAATTCATTTCCACACCTTTGCTTCATATGCACTTCCATGTCAGACACTGCTTCGTTAGACTGCTGCCATGAGTCCCATGGCAATTAATTTAACAGAATGCTGTTGAGAAGGTTCAGCCTCTACTACCATACCACTAAGATCTGTCTGTAATGTTATGGGCCAATATAATAAAATAGGAGGCATTACCTTCAGAGCAGCCCTCATATGTAGCTTAAATAATTTTAAAAATTATTCCCGTTGGTCTCTTAACCCAATGAATTACAAACACTGCATAATAATGCATGCAAAAACCCTTTTTTTAGTAACTTCCTTCATCATTAACTATGTATAACTTTAAAGAAGCCTTAAAAAAATTGATTATCAATAGGCCTGCGCTTTTGAATGTATTTTATCCAACTCTGATTGCTCTTTATAAAAATGACCTATTGGACATAGGTATTAACTGTTTCACCCTTGCAGTCCAGTGACATCACTTCAAAAGAATTGTAATATATGGATTTTGCATGTGGAATTTTTTGGAGGAGAATTAATGAAAGTCTTGCAAGTCTTCAAAAAAAGCAAAGGATACACACATTTCTTTCAGTCTGACTTATTCAAGAGGATAGGAAGTATCCATTTCCAATGGGTACCAGAGAACTTCTGTGTGATGATTACTCTGTTCACAGTTAAAGAGAGCACATTAAATCATGCTTAGAGACCAGCTAATGGGGGAGTATGTATGACTGAACATTACAGATTGCCTGATCTGTATGAAACATCCTTATAATATTTCTCACCAGAATATAGTAAATTCATAATTAATTTGAAGGAAAAGCTCCTGAGGCAGTTTCTTTACTTGTTTAGGTATCTTTATTAAGAATTTAGATAGAAAGAATTTAGATAAGATAGACCTCATGACCAAAAAAGTATTCTCAAGGCTACCTAGCTGTAATTTAAAAATATATATTTTAGGTAAAGACAGATATTCTTGTCAATAAAGGCACTTTAAAGTACTAGTTCTACTGAGATTGAATTGCACTTTTTCAGGAATAAATGCTGCCTTATATCAGGTCTTTAAGACATGACCTCAGCTTCAGTTCAATTACAAATATATAAACAGCTTTACAACCTGTCTGAGTAGTTGGTTCAAAATCTAGTTTCAAATTTGTGAGTACTCATGGATTATTAATTTGAAGTGCATGTACAAAGTAGAAACTAATTCAAGAAAAGCATTCAGGTACATGAATGTTGCTGCTCCTTGTAAGGATGGACTGTTGAACATGGGTAATATTTATCACCATTTAGGTTACATATGTAGATCGGAAATGACATTGTTCCACAAAAATTTTAAAGATGATATACTTCACTGTCAAATAAATCCAAGGATATATTAAATACCACAATAGCAGTACTAATCATAAGCATTATTTCTTTGAATGGTACAGCTGGGTCTTAGGTTTTGTTATGTGTGAGTACGTTACCTGTAGCATAGGAAGGAAGAAAATCCACCTTCAACAACAACAAAAAAATGCAATTCTGACTTAGTAGAAAGACACTCTAGCTTAACTAGCTTAAGAGAAAAGCGAAACCTACCAGAATGCTGAAACAATCAAGCTGAATCTCTGTGAGGGATAAACTTAATATATTTTACTGGTTTGTCTGTTTTGGAACACTGGTTCTTGTCTAAAAAAAAATGTTTCTAAAAATAAAAATATTCACTCAACTTCAGGTTTTAGCAGGTAAAGAAAAACTCAGGTGAGCCTGAGTTATCTTTATATAATGAAGCACTCTGCACATCACAGGAAGGCAACCCTAAAGTCACAGTCTTAGTATATATATCTTCAGTATCTTCATTAACACTTGCATTATAGGATACCTACAGATACAAGGAATACCTCCACAGATATTGCACAGGCAAGTTTGAAACTTATCTGAAAATCTAAAAGGAGAATGGTTTTCCAGTAATGATAAGGCAGCAAAGAGTGTACTTGAACTCTTGCTCCCAAGAAAGTTTATGACACTAGCCACATTTGTGGCTAGATCCTTAAGCAACCTTTTGTCATCATTCATAGGAAAAGCATATTACCCCTGCAGATCAAGAGTTGCCATCCTCTCTCATGGACAGCACCATGCAAGGTGCTACAGTGAGAACAATGTCTGGTAAAAACACTGGAAACAAGTGGCTTATTAGACCATGTTATTTATGCATTTGAAGAATGCCTGGCGGAAAACAGGGCTGGGTGCTGGATTCTGTGTAACATTAGCATGCCTAAAAATGGAGCATTTACTAAAGCAATTGCATGAGAAGTTTTACAGATAAGAAAAAAATAAGGCGAGTACTAACACCGATTCCAATCTCCCTTATTTTGCACAAAATAAGTCTGCCACTCAATGGAGTAATGGATTTTTATCTAGTATTGTCAAAAATATTGTTGTTAAGAAAGGAAAAATCAGATAGCTGATGTGGCTGCAGAAATTTGTTCAGTTTTTGTTCATAGTGCTGCGATTTTTAGATGACAGCTGGCAACTCCGCAAGTTTTTGAACTGCATGGAACTGTTGTCGGACAAGTACATATTAATTGAACATTTATGATGTAGTTGCCTACTAACAGCAAAGTTTTCAAGCATCATGCAATAGAGGAAGGTTATAGTTTTATGCATTCACTCTTTTATTCAGACAGATTTTAGGTCCTGCTTCATTTTCTTGAAAAATATCAGAAATATCACATTTCTGGCCTCCCAACAAGAATTCTGTGCTCATGTTTGTCTCACTGCAATTCATGGCAGGGAGAAGAGGTTCTTTTAATATATGTATACCCGATGGCAAGATTAAGACACAACAGGTCAAATGTTAGCCCAACCAGTTTATTACAAATCCTAGTTTCTTAGGTATATGGGGAAGGGGAGATGGGCAATAGAAAAGAGATAGGAAATAAAAAACGAGGAGTCTTTATAGAAAGCAAGAGAGAAATAGTCACCACCATGGGTCCAGCGATGTTTGTGGCAGGTCTTTTGTTCTCAGGAACTCATCTGGTCACCTGGAGGACTGGAGGAAGCCAGGAAGCTTTGCAGCAAGCAGGCCCCAGGGGGGGTTCTTCCAAAGAGGTTTTCCCTGCAGGGAATTCTCTGTCACATGTTCCTTTGGGAGTTCTTCTCCAAAGTCCTTAGTTTAGTGAGGGCCTTGTATCCTTCATTTCTCTGTTGTTTTTTTCTTCTTCTTTTCTCTCTGTTAGTGTGACACACCTGGCCCAACAGATAAGCCAGCAGGGAGTGGTGCCTTTGTGGCCATGCACAAGCATTAGTGCCTTTTGTAATGCTCAGCTCCTTCAAGCTGCACCCCTGAAAAAAGGCTGCTTGTCTGCTTCTGCTTATCTTTACAATCATGCGCAGAGGTACTGTGGCACAATGACACCCCTCCACTCGTCCCCCTAGATAATTTGCAGTTGTCACTTAGAGTATTATCACCAGAAAGGCCTCATGAAGCAAACCTTGAGACAAAAAGAAAAACTGTTTTGTCTTTCACAATGTTAAAAGCAGATCTTTTTATGGTTACTCTTTAGAAGAGAAACACAAACATAAGTCAGAGAAATGTTCACTCTGACACATTCTTCATTTATTTAAATTTTCCTAACAAATACAAGTGATTTATAGTTATGATTTATGTTCACAACAGTTCATTATTGTCTGTGTGTAAACTTGTACAAGCTTACATGAAGTGAGAAAATAGGTGAAGACTTTTCAAGATCAAAATGTTGAACTGCCCTATGCTGTGAGTTTACTGTCAGTATTTTTATGTCTCTTGTCACAGATTTCTCAACTGACAGCCATCAGCAGCCTTTACATTTTCTAAATTCTTACAGTGACACTTATTCTACAAGTGAGAAGCTTATATCCAAATGTGGCACAAACCCTGAGGAGAAAAAATACTTACTATTTACACTAAGTAAGATAATTATGATTCACGATGTAGAATGCACTAATCCTAGAGCCTCTTGGATGGTAGAGTGTTCTATCCTATACAATATTATATTGCTCATCCCAAAGATCTGACATGTAAAAAAGTGAGTCCCTTGTCATCGTTTTCTGTAGAAGAGATGGATCTTATCTGGCAGTTTGAGGTCTTTCTGAATCTTCACTGCCAAGTTTAACTTAAATATATATATATATATATATTACACATCTTAAGGAGTTTATATATCTCCTGGGTTTCCAGTGACTGTGTCACTCAACATGAAAAATGAGGTGAGGATGGCATAATGTTTTCATCAAGAAAAAGGAAAGCAGGATCCAGTCTATGAGTGCTTTGTGACTAGAACAGCACAAAGATATCAAGGATTAACAGGACTAGATCTTGAAAGAAATCAATATGTCAAGCACTGACTGAAGACAATTCTTTAGCCAGATTATCTGTTTTGTTCACCCTAAATAATAACATTTTCTTCAGTGATGCCAAAAGGAAAACCATGAGAGCTGATGGGTGAACAGAAGGAAGAGTAGCAAGCTTGATGCCAAAGAGCCTAAGCCACTTGCACCTCTTCCATGACAGCCATGATAGATGAAGGGGACCAGGCAAGGAGGTTGAGCTCAGCTCCTCCCCTATTAAACTTGCTGGTGAAGTTGCACATGTTTTTGTATTTACAGCAAACATGCTGCAGACAAATGGTCAACACTGATTCCATGTCTGCACTAAGTATGAAACTGGAAAGGCTGTTAGGAGGTTTTCAAGTAGACGAGTATTTTCACCTAGAATATATTTCAGATATGTATTAAGACTAAGTGAATGGTCTTAGCTGATTTACTCCCTCAAGATAACCTCTGTATATGCTTGGAAAGAGGGAAATAGTGCTCCCATTTTCAAGAAAGGGAGAAAGGGTGACTTGGGGAATTACAGGCTGGTGAGCCTCACCTCTGTACCTGGGAAGATCATGGAGCAGAAGTTCTGGGTACCATGTTAAGGCACATACTAGATGACAAAGTGATCTGAGGCAGCCAGCATGGCTTCACCAAGGGCAGATGGTGCCTGACCAATCTGGTGGCCTTCTATGATGGAGTGATGGTATCAGTGGACAGGGGAAATGTGATGGATGTCATCTACCTGAACTTCTTCAAAGCCTTTGACATAATCCTTCACCTTCTCTCTAAATTGGAGAGGTATGGATTTGAAAGATGGACTGTTCGATGGATGAAAAACTGATTGGCTCGTCACAGCCAAAGGGTTATGATCGACATTTCTATGTCAGGCTGGAGACTGGTCACAAGCAGTGTCCTCCAGGGGACATAGATGATGGCATCAAGTGCAGCTTCAGCAAGTTTGCAGATGACACCAACTCAGTGGTGTGGTCAATACACTGGAGGGAGGGGAAGCCATCCAGAGATACTTGGACAGGCTGGAGAAGTGGGCTCATGTGAATCTAATGAGGTTCACAGAATCACATAGAATCACAGAATGTCCAGGTTTGGAAGGGACCTCGAGGATCATGAATCTCCAATCCCCCTGCCACACGCAGGGCCACCAACCTCCACATTTAATGCTAGACCAGGCTGCCCAGGGCCCCATCCAACCTGGCCTTGAACACCTCTAGGGACAGGGCATCCACAACCTCTCTGGGCAGCTGTTCCAGCACCTCACTGCTCTCTCTGTAAAGAACTTCCCCCTGACATCCAACCTGAATCTTCCCTCCCTCAGCTTCAAACCATTTCCCCTTGTCCTGCAGTTATCTACCCTTTCAAAGAGTTGATTCCCCTCCCCTCTGTAGGCTCCCTTTAGGTACTGAAAGGCTGCAATGAGGTCACCCCACAGCCTTCTTTGCTCCAGGCTGAACAAACCCAACTCCCTCAGCCTGTCTTTGTAGGGGAGGTGCTCCAGTCCCCTGATCATCTCTGTGGCTCTCCTCTGGACCCTCAGCAAGGCCAAGTGCAAGGTGTTGCACATGGACCAGGGCAATCCCAGGTATTTATACAAACTGGGAGAAGAACTCCTGAGAGCAGCCCTGAGGAGAAGGGCTAGGGTATTTAGGTAAACGAAAAGCTGGACAGCAGTGTGCGCTTGCAGCCTGGAAGGCCAACAGTATCTTGGGCTGCATTAAAAAAGGGGTGGCCAGCAGGGGGAGGGAGGTGATTGTCTCTCTCTACTCTGCCCTTGTGAGTACTACATCCAGGCCTTGGGACCCAGCACAAGAAAGATGCAGACCCTTGGAACGGATTCAGAGGAAGGCCATTAAGATGATCAGAGGGCTGGAGCACCTTTCCTATAGAGAAGGGTTGAGGCAACTAGGCCTGTTTACCTTGGGGAAGAGAAGGCTCTGGGGAGACCTCATTGTGGCCTTCCAGTACTTGAAGGGAGCATATCAACAGGAAGGGGAATGGCTGTTTACGAGGGTGGATAGTGATAGGACAAGGGAGAATATTTCTAAACTAAGACAGGGGAGATTTAGGTTAGATTTTAGGAGGAAGTTTTTCACCTAGAGGTTGGTGACACACTGGAACAGAATGCCCCATCCCTGGAGGCATTCAAGGCCAGGCTGGATGTGGCTCTGGGCAGCCTGGTTTAGTGGTTGGCAACTCTAACCACGGTAGGGGGATTACACGTGATGATCTTTAAGGTCCTTTTCAATACAGACCATTTTATGATTCTATTATATGATTATTTAGTTTACTGTATACTGCATAAGTCTTTTTATGCAAACTCGGGACTCCTTGTGATCCAGAAATCTCATGTCTGCTTTTTTCAGTTGTCATATGTCAGGTCATACTGCTGAGTATATCCCTTGTTTCATACTGCCAACAGAGTGGTGGAGGAATGAGACATTCTGTCACCACACATTTTCTAAAGCAGTACAAAAGAATGGCTTTTGGAACTTAGAAGTTCCTGTTTCATCACAGAATAGGTTTTTATTGCATTTTACATGTTAACCAGCTTACTTCCTTCAAATCTGCTTTATGATGTTCTAGTCTCTGAGTTGAAAATGCAAAAATAGATTGTATGCACTTTTTTTTTTATTGTGCCAGTATTAATGGCTGTTTTAATAAGTTACATGAGAAAGTGAAAATGTTGTCCAGCACAGCTGTTTATGTACAGAGAGGAAGAATAGTGCTTTTTGAAAAGAGAACTACATTAATGACTGAAACATTTCACTAAGAATTCCTCTATTTCAGATACAGGTCAAATCCGTAGGAAAAGCAAGATTTGCTAACATGTTTTTTTCGCTAACATGTTTCTTGGAGGTGTGTGTTGAACTGTACGTGGTAAACCATGAAACTAACAAATGTGTTTGTGTGTGGCAGCAGTTCAGCAGTCCGAGATATTGTTCATCGCAGAGAAGAGACAAGAAAAAGTGCAAAAACACACCATGTGAAGTGTGATGAAGGATAAAGGGTAGCACAAAACTTGAATGATTTGATTGGTTAATTTTAAGCAAAGCTTGAGTTTTAAGCAAAGCTTGAGGTCTTCTCTGCCTTTCACATCATCCTCTTCTCAGAAACTTCTTTTGCTGTGTATGTATCTGCTTCTAGAACAGACAGTGCAAAGACTTCAGATTATTTTTATTATAGACATTGTCACATCTGCCGACAGCACTTCAGAATTGATTTTCCTCTTCCTTTCACTAGTTCTTAACTCCATCATGGAGATATACAGAATAGTATTTCTGGAATAACAAACATCACTTTAGATATTGTATCCCATTACTTTCCAAAGTAATCTATATGTTTTCTGCCAGATTTTCCTCTCAGTAAATTATGTAGCTTATTCAGTTACGAGACTTCCCACTTTGACATTAGCTGTTACCTTTAAGAAACTGTGACTGCAATGACTATTCTGGGCTCTTAGATTCACCCAGTTAGCCCAGAAGCCACAACAACTGCTCGTGAGTTTGGGAAAATGAGAAGCGATGCCCACAAGAATACGACAACATAGAAGAAAATGGTCTTTATTTTGCTATTCATGACATCTGAAGTTATGTGCATATTCTCACCCTATCCCTTCTGCACACCTCCTGCACATAAAAAGAAAAGTTAGAATCATCAGCAGGAAAGTTGAGATGGATCTGCAGCTCTGAATTTAGGGGCACTGACTTGTTTCTTGAAGGCCTGCCAACAATTGCCTAAAATAAAGAACTTGAACAGAAGCGCTTCAAAATATTTTTACTGTTGTTACGTTGCAGCAACACATTTGCCATTTGTTACTGTCTTATTTTGTCAAGATACAATGGTTTTGTTTGCCAGTCTAACTTCCTCAGTCACTTTCAACAAGGAATGATTTGGCTCAGAAGCTGGATTATTTAACAATGCAACCTTTAGTCTAGGTTAAGGCTTTGGGAAAGCTCTTTCGTAATTGTGACAGAAAGAGGCATTTTGCCTGTCAAGCAGCTTCTCTTGGCAAAGAAGTAAAACTTGATAATGATAAAATTAAAAACAATAGATTGTAATTTCATCAACATATTAGTCTATTTTCAACTTAATAATGTTGTAATAAATCAGTTCAGTAATTGATCAGATTTTTAACTCAAAAATCTTTTAACTTACATGAAATTGGTTTATTCTGCCAAATTATTACGCAGGTTACTTCAGGAACTCTGAAGGTATGTATAACCTCATTTAAGAATTCTGCAAGATACTCAGATCTGCTTTCAAAATAATATCCAAGTCCTCACACTGGGTAATTTCTCCATGAGATTAAGGGAATAAATAGTTGTATTAGTAGTATACTAATAACTAGTACTTATTAGGATCAATCAACCAAAAGGTTTGATAGAGAACATGTATTCTCTGCTCATCCGTGAAGAAAGAGATCAGAGCAGAGCTCTGTCCTGAGAGCCAGATGTCATCTTCCAATTCACTGTAGGGTGTCTAAGTTAGAGATTAAAAAAACAACAAAAACAAACAAACCAGAATACAATATAAAACCCCAAGCTCTCTCTCCATTATAATGCAACACAACGCACATTTTGCAGGTGCACCCAAGCCATGTAGTAGCAGCAATTTTCAAGTAATTCCATTAGAGTTTAGAGCCCACAATGCTTTGGGCTTGCAGTACATGTGTGGGACCTATGCAGGCAGTGCTCTACATCACTGAGATCTGGAAGTAGGGCAGCTGCATACAAAGCATGCATACAAAGCTGCATACAAAGCAGGCATCTAATGATTACAACTTCTGCGTTGCTCTCCTTATGGAAATAGATGGCCAAGAGGTAACACAGCTTTTGATTCCACATGGTTTATGACTCTGATGTAAATTCATATGTGTATACAAGTAAGGTGGATTGAAACTGATATAACTGAGATTCAGCCTGTTTATTAACACACAATTCATAGGACAACTGGGTGTTATATTCAGTTTGAAACTGCTTATTCTAGATAATTGAATCAAGTCTGTTTACAAAATAAAAGTGGACAAACATAGCTATACAACAGCATCAACAGAAAATATCAGCAGACCTTTATTCTACCTGGCTATCTTCTTAGTTAAAGGTGGGTTTTTTTTTTGGTGGTGATTTTGTTTTTTATTTTTTATTTTTTTTAATTCAGTTATCACACTGTATATTTCAGGTATTTATTACCAGGAAAGCAATATGTTTGTCTTTACTGTCAATAGGTAAAGCAGCTTGGTCTGAATGTAAGACCATTTTGTTGTTAATCTTTTTTTTTAAATCACAGGTTAGAAATATAAAATGTTATACATACTAAATGCTCATATAGTTCTCCAATAGTCTCTGTAGATGGGAATAGAAATAATGGAATTGTAATTGTTTAACAAAACAGTGAGATGGGAGAACTGGCATAAGGGGTTGCACATGATTTCTATGTAAGCGTTTCAGCCATATTTCTTACTGTAAGTGCAATAAAATATCCTGATTTTAATATCATGCCTCATGAACCAAACCATCCAGAACTAAGTGTGAAAAGGCATGTGCTGTACTTTAACCCCAACTAATCCCCAGAAAAGTCAGTTCTTCTGGCTTTGTTCCCTCATAGGTTCTTCTTCACTCCTAGCTCCTTGCTAGCAGGGCAGTGTGAGAAACAGAAGAGACCTTGACTCAGTGTAAGCTGTCTTAAGTAATAACTAACACTGTGTGTTAACAACGCTGTTTTCATCACAAATCCAAAACACAGAAACATTTAAGCTTCTATGAAGAAAATGAACTCTGTCCCAGACAGAGCCATATGCTCAGTGTATAAGAGAAAAGGGAAGAAAAGCGAGTTTCCTGATCAGATGTGAAAATAAAGGGGATCTACAAGGGAAAGAAAGAAAAGCAAGTAAAGGAAATCTAAAAAAAGCTTCACATACTTTTCATAAAAAGGTGGGACATGGTAGTTGGCTGCATATCCAGTGTTCTCTGATGGAAGTTTTCTTCTACAGCCAAAATGGACTGGTATATTTTCCAGTACATTTTGCATACTTGTAATCACTAGATTACATGCATTATTTCCATACATTTTTGTATCCACTTTTCAGTCAGAAAAGACTGGATCATAACAATACAAGTTGTCCACAGTCTTGTCTTTGCCATATCTCAATCAATTAGCTGTGCTGATGCTAGCTTATTTTTAAGCACCTGTATGGTAACTGTTAAGTCATGGCTGACTTGAACCACCGATTGATCACCTGAGAGAAGAACTGAATCAGCCATGGGAACACAGGTGAAGGAAATTCAGCTGTGATCAGAAGGGGTGTAGCCCAGCTCCACCTCTCTTAGACCCCATTTAAGGGCTGACTGCAACTCAGGAAGGATCTTTTTCTGGAGATCCCTTCTCTGTGGAGTCTTTCCTGCAAATCCTGCTCTATCTTTGGATATGGCTGAGCATTCCTTCCCTGTTTGTTTCTTTTCCCATTTTCACCACAATAATATTCCCAGCTGTAACAGAACTTTGCCATCTGAAGCTGTTCTCAGATAGGATTAATGAAATACACATCTACCTTAATCACAGTAGGAAAGATCCAAACCATCCCTTGTTTCTGTTCAGATTTTGCTGAGAGCTTGAAAAGGATTTCTCTGCTCTCAAATAAAAAGACGTGGAGGGTGAGCTTAACAGGCATTGGGAAAGGGGGAAATAAGTCAACGCCTGTATTTTGAAAAGCCACAGAAGAAAATCAAATCATGCTAATGGAGATGCAGACGGAGATCTCCATAGATTATCCATAGATTATCAATGTTTCTGCCCCTGTATCAACTATTCTTTTGCGACCAGAAAATTGTCAATTCCACACAGGCCTCCAATCCCTTCTAGAGGCCCTAGGAGGACTAACATCCCTTGTCATGCCATGATCTGTGCTATGGCCAAATCTTTTGTTTCAGGTGGCTTGGGCATTGTGGCCCAACACACCTGAGGGGGCTTCTTTTTTTCTAGTAGGGATTATGAAATCCTCTAGGTTCCCTGTTGTTTTTGGTACTCTACCTATAGCTCTTACCCTAGCTTTTTAGGGCAATTTTGAATTTTCTGATTATCCTTCAGCTGCCTCCAAAGCTGAAGGAGGATGTGATTGGGCTAGTGGTCAATTTTCACAAATTGGACCCCAACCCAGATAAGACCATTAAACATTTGCTTCCTGGAAAACCTTACAGGCCCTGATTGAGGATTTCGTGCAACTGGCTTCTTAGCTCTTTTTCCTGGGAGGACCTCTGCTTCCTCTAATGCTTGAATATTGCGCCTGGTCTGCATGTGCTCTGTCTCCCCCAAGTCAGCTACTAGTTGGCCAGCCTCTTGGACCACAGACTCTGAGGCCACTAGGGGGTTTAGTATAGAAACTAGGGTCCCGTATAGATGGGAAGGGGCCTGTTGTGAGATCAACTCTCTCAGACATGCCGAAAATCTTACCATACCTGGACTTTCAAATGAGTCCTCATATATTGTTTTTCTTATGCCCAGTTCACAAATACAGTTTTGAAGGTCCTTCACGGAGGACCACAATCCTGTATTTAATTATTTGTTAATAGATTTGATTATAGATTTGTTTGGCCATACCATACAGCAAGTTGCCATTAGCCAATTGATTAGAGAATGGTTTTCACTAGTATATTGGATGCCTGCTTATAATCTTTGCCTAAGGGCAGGGTGCACCATCATGGTGGCCAATTTTGATATTTCTGGCCCATTAATCATGATGCCTTCTGCTCCTGAATGTCATAGTCTTAGTAACCAGGTTTGTACACTCTTGGCTTCTGCCAGAATTTTTGTCCCATACCCATTAATTCCATTGGTGTGTGTGGTCTAGCTGTTATATGTAAACATGTTTGGGCAGGGGGCCATTGATCAGGAGGTATCTCTGCCTGTTTATCTTGCATTTTTTTTTTTTTTTTTTGGGTTATAATAGGATGGAACTCTAGGGAATCCGTTGCAAGCAGAGCCTCAAGATCTGATTTAGAATTTTTATTTCCCTGCTCAACCAGGTCCCTTGTTTCAGAAACATGGTCATTATCTATTGAAATACTGCAGACCTGGCCTACTGGAAATGCAAAGTTGTTTTATTTCCATTAATATATTCAGTTCCTGTTCTAATTTCTCAATATGATCTTTCAATAGCTAGTTTTTGCTTCCTAAAGTATTGGCTCTTCTTTCAACTTGGTTTAGAGCATTCAACAGTGACCATGCCACTGAAGAGACAGCTAACTGCCTTTCTTTTGTAATTAGTATGCCTTTATCTAGACCTTAGAAATATTCTGCTATGTAGCATAGGGAAATACTCCCCATAACATGCAGGAGATGTCATTTTTCAAGTATGCTTACTAACTCATACTAAGGGGAACTAAAAATCCTGGAATCTATCCAGGAATTATTTTATCTAGGGGGATAATGTTCTTCCCCCTGACCCATTTATAGATTTTCCAAAGAAAAGACATTTTATCTTTTTAAATCTATTTGGCTTGCCTGGCTCACCAAGCGTAAGATCAATAGGTACACAGATGTTGTAAAGTACTAGATGATCTATAAGTATACAGAGAAATTAGGCTAGTAAGATAAATAGAAAGTGCTCACCAGTGTTGGAGATTCACAAAAAAACTCCACAAGTAGCAATCTCCAGAGAAAGATCCTTCCTCAGTGGCAGTCAGCTCTTAAATGGGGTCTAGGAGAGGTGGAACCAGGCTCCACCCCTTCTGGTCACACAGCTGAATCGCCTTCACCTGTGCTTCTGCCGCTGACTCAGTGCTCACCTCAGGTGATCAATCAGAGATTCAGGCCGTGATCCAACTGTTCCCATACAGCTATATAAGCCAGTTCTTTACCCAGTAAAGAGTACACCTGTCTAATTTATGGGTTATCAGCTTCTCTGAAAGAATTCTGTGAGTAGGTTACAGCACAGTCTCTTCCACATCCACTAAGTGGACTACCTGCTCAGAGAAAGGGGTCAGGCTGGCCAAGCAGGACCTGTTTTTGACAAACCATTCTGGTTAGGTATGATTCCCTGGTTGTTCTGCACGTGCTGTGTGATCACATTTGAGATGATGTGCTTCATGACCTGAAGTCAGGCTGACAGGCCTGTACTTTCCCCGGATCCTCCTTCTAGCCCTTCCTGTAGATGATTATCACAGTGCCAAATCTCCAGTTGTCTGGGACCTCCCGGTTGACCTGGACTGCTTATGAAAAATGGAAAGTGGCTTGGCAATCACTTCTGCCAACTCCTTCAACACTCTTGGGTGTATCCTATCTGGTTCCATGGACTTGTGACAGTCCAGGTGGTGTAGCAAGTTATTATTTCCTCCTGAACTGTTGTCTTAGTTTCAGCTGGGATGGAATTGTTTACTTCAGAGTGTCTGGTATGATGCTATATTTTTGGTTCTAGGAGAAAAACAGTGTTGATATCACGAAGATGTTTGTGCTGAGCAGAATCAAGGCCATTCTCAGCAAAGGGCTCAAGGAGCTGGGAGGGAACAGAATTAGGATAACAGATGTAAACTTGCCAAAAGGATATTCCATGCCATATGACATCAAGTGGATGAAGGGGATGAGAGTTTCATTTTGTTCTCTTTTGCTGTTTGGGGGGCTAGCTGGGCAGTAGTCAGGGGGTGTTGAGCAATTGTTTATGCACCACTTGTACAAATTTATATATATGTATACAACTATTATCCTTTTCCTTTTCTCTGTATAAATAGAGAGTAAATAATTTTATCTCAACTCATGAGTTCTACCTTTTTCCCCCAGTTATCTTCCCCATCCCAGTGGGAAGCAGGGGAATGAGTGAATGTCTGTGTGATGCTCACACAGTCACATAACACTTGCTGGGTTAAAGCACAATTGTGGTAAGTTTATTCTGTTCCCCATACCTGTTGTCAGGGGGCTGGGTACCCTGAGGATAGCTGGTCTGACCATTACGGACACAAGTGTAGAAAGCATTAAGAACATCAGCCTTTTCCTTGGTGGTAATGTTCCCCACTGCATTCAGTAAAGGATAGAGATTTTTTTTT
Source organism: Phasianus colchicus (assembly GCF_987193195.1). NCBI lineage: Eukaryota > Metazoa > Chordata > Aves > Galliformes > Phasianidae > Phasianus > Phasianus colchicus. The sequence goes on from NC_143438.1 coordinate 792,071, forward strand.
GGTTCTCCTCTTGTAGTTAATATATTTGTAAAAACATTTGTTGTTTTCTTTAACAACTGTGCTCAGATTAAGTTATTGCTGGGCTTTCATCTGTTTTATTTCCCCTCTACATATCCTAGCAATATCCTTGTACTCTTCCCTACCCCTTCTTGCAAAGATGGCAACTCTTTTTTCCAGTGTCTCAGCAAAATCTTCCTGTTTAGCCATGCTGGTCTTCTTCCCTGCTGACTCATTTTATGGGCACACAGAGACAGCATGTTTCCTTCTTGAGAAATGTCCAACTTTCATGGACTCTTTGTCCTTCAGGACTGACTCCCAAGGATTCTCCCAACCAACATCCTAAATAATTCAAATTTTCCCCGTAAGGAATCTCTTACTTAGACTGGGATGATATTAGAAAAGCCAAAGCAAAGCTAGAATTAAAAGCAGTGAGAAACATCAAGGAGGACAAGTGTTTCTACATGTATGTTAGTGGATTAATGGTAAACAAAGACAAAAGGGGCTTGTTGTTCAGTGGGGCTTGTGATTTAACGAGAGTAGATACATTTAAAGCTGAGGTACTCAAAGCCTTCTTTGTACTAGTCTCCAACACAGTCTTTCAGGATTTTGTACCTAGAAACATCGTTCCAGAAAGAGAGCTACCATTAGTGGAAATTGATCAAACTGGGAATCTCTTCTGGAAATTCTTGATCTGTACATGATAAACTGTGACAAGTACTATGTTTCAAGTCAGTCAGAGGGCTGAAGGACTTGCCCGCTGAGGAGAGGTTGAGAAACTGAGGCTTTTCTGGAAAGACTTTGACATCAGTCTCCTATTGCTGACAAAGAGATTAAGAGATTAATGATACTGGTAGAGCCAGTATCATTATAGAATTTCACTGTGGCACACTAGGAGACAATGATGCCAAATTAAAATGGGAGGTTTCAATCTGATAAAAGGGGGCAAATATTGCTGTAGGATAGCTCAGCACTAAAGCAGGTTACCCAGAGAGATTATAGAGTCCGTTGAAAGTTTTCAAGATACAACTACAGAGAGCCCCAAGGAAGCTCTGAAATATGCACTGACCATACTGTGAGTGGGAAATTGGATGAAACAATCTCTCAGGGTCCCTTCTAAGCTCAATTATTTTGTGATTTTTAAGAGTTAGTCCCATATAGGCCAAATATTAGTGAATGTACACAGTATCACTTAACTTACCACTTGTGTATATTGAGAACTAAGTCCAGTAAACTGTAATGTAAATTGCAGTTAATTAGTTTATATAGAGCTAAAAATAAAATGAACTGATATTTAGCCTCATAAATACATAATACCTCTCTTCCAAACAAACAGTGAAGATAACTATGTAAATAAGCATTAAAAAATCCTGCATATTTAAGTCCAAAAGAGAGCATCCTCATTCATGAGAAATGAGGGGAAAATGTGAATTTATTAATTGAATGAAAACCAAAAATGTTTAGAAACAAATTGGATGAGAACAACTATAAACACTGATGTTGAGTTTATTTAAGTTACTTATAGCCTTGCTAAAATTATAATTTGCTAACTATGACTAAACCATGTTATAAATCCAGGTGAAAAGCACATTTGCAAAGTACAATGTGCAGTGACAAAAAATCTTTGTACAAATAAATAAATAGTGCAATAGAGCATTAATCTAACCAAATTAGAATACTTGTAATTACAAATAATTTAGAGGAAATAGTGGACTGAGTATTGTGTTCTTTATCATGTTATGTAACCAGTAGCCACAGAGACATCAGAGAAGATATCAGGCAGATATGATTTTTAATGGCAAGAGCACTCTGTGAAAAGACAGTATTGGACAGCAGGGAATAAGGAATGTTAACCAAAGTACTTTAAGAAGGTGCTATGAAGAAAATACAATTAAACATTTTGTCTTGTCATCGTTTCTACTTTTGCCTTTGCATGGGTTAAAGGGATATTTAATATATATATATATTTTTAACAAAACTGTCTGAGCCAGATCATTAGTCCCAGTTTGAGACTGTGATCTTAACTTTGAAGCTGAAAGGATAGTTCAAGCTTTGATATTCAGTTGGCCAGAGAGACTCAGTCCGATGGTCAGATGAGGAAGAAGGCTTTTTCATGAAAGTTCTGTTCATTTAGATTTTTTACAGTAGGTACAATACATTGCTTTACATGCTCCAGGGCTATTGAGAAGGACTTTTACAAAAGGAAAAAGTGAAAAGGACTGCATTAAACAATGCCATTTTTACACAGCAATCTTGAATCATGGGACATACAATACAAATAGCATATGCAGTTTATGTAACAGCTCTTACTGCAAACCAGGCTTTACATCTAATGAAAAAAGGAAGCTGTACACATCTGAGTGATCACTTTCAATTTTTTTTTAAGAACAAATAAACTCTTGTAGTCTAATATAATTAATGTGTTTCCTCTGTTTTTCCCAACATGGCCTGACAAACCTGCACAGTCAGTTGAAGAATAGTAGCATGTACTCAGAAATACAAGAAGTATCTTGATAGAAAAAAAATTCAACAGTTTTTTTTTTTCTGCATTAATTTTCAAAACAATGAAACAGAAATAATTTAATTAATAATATAAAATAATATAAAAAACAGTAATGCTCTTATTTCACAGAAGTTTTAAAAATTATAATATTCTAAAAATGTATTTAATTACACATGCAATTTCTAAACAGTAAGAATAAAAACCAAAAACAAACAGAACATGGAGTGTGCAATTTTGAAAATTGCCTGGATATCTAGGACCTTAAAGCTTGTTTTATGTGCAATAAATTTATCATAAATTAGGATGTGAGCTCTCAGTGCACTAGCTCCCAACAAAGAAAGTTATGGCAGACGTTAAGAATGATAACTTGAAAGGTATCCCATTTCCATTTTTATTACAGTTTTACTTTAACAAAATCTTCTTTATTGGAATGCCTTGGTACACACATATGAAGGGAAGAAACATAATGGAAACTACATTTTGAGAGTGGATGCTGATATTCAGAAGAAGGGGATTTTGGGGAAGAGAATGAAGTGGAAAAGAAATAAATGAGCAAATGAAACTCAGCACAAGAGGCAGAAATTTTTGAAAGATATAGAGAATTTTAAAAGAGAAACACTACTAATAACCAGGAAAGAATAAATGCAACAGCAAGCTCTAAAATCAGATGAAACAATGTCTGCAAACTACTAAACTCAAACTGATAAATACAGGAAGTCCAGCTATAATGTTGTGTATTTTTAAGGTATGTGGGCAATTTCCTACGTTTCATTAATTAACAAGAGCTGATAGGTGTAAACTTTTATGGAGCCCAAGATAGACCCAGAAGTCCAGATCGTATTTTCTCTGATGCATGAAGGTCCTTTCTCAAGGTGATCCACATGTAGCATTGCAGGCCCCCTTTGGGACTTCAGTGTGTTAAATAGGGTGCAGAGCACATCCCTACTGTAGTTCTCATGAGATTTGCAGCTCACCGTTAGTATCAAACTGTCCTTAATGCAAATATCTTGCTTCAATTCGTGATACTAGTGTTTTTAAATCATACCTTTTTTGTGACTCTTCATGATGCTGAGAAGTTGTGATTACTTAAATTACCATCCCAACACACTAAAAAAAACATAAACATCATGTCTGAGACATTTAAATTCCCATTATCTCCTACAAGACTGACCTGTTATCTAACTGAATGCAAATGTACTGTATCCCACCAGCAGTGCTTATTCCCCAGTTTCCCAATTTTAATAGCACTTTTTGGATATATATATATATATATATATTTTTTGGTCTCCTCAGTCTGATACAGAACCTGTTGTTTCATCCAGTTCAGCAAAGACAGAGAACTTCTAGAAAGAGTCTGGTGGATGGCCATAAGGCTGATTAGGGGCCTGGAGTATCTCTTGTACAAGGAAAGGTTGAGAGACTTGGTACTGTTCATCCTGGAGAAGAGAAAATTGAGAGGTAATCTTAATGCCTATAAACACCTACAGGGTGGGAGTCAAGTGGATGGGGATGGGCTCTTATCAGCAGTGCTGAGCAACAGGATAAAGGGGCAGTGAGCACAAAAAAAATAGAATTCAGGAAGTTCCACACAAACATGAAGAAAACCTTAATTTGAGGATGACAGAGCACTGGAACAAGTTGCTCTTCAGTCTCCCCAAGATGTGTTTTTTCCTAGTTTTAACATTAAACTTTCACAGCATTCATTGTCACCAAATTATCTTTCTCTATTCATGAAATGCTGCAGCTAACTTCCTCCATTATGCCTTACTGAGCAAATGTCTGCAATTTTTTCAACTAACTTGCATCTTATATGCCAACACCTTTTAGCGCTCTTGGCTCATTTTTCTCTTCCCCTCACTTGACTCCCAACATAGAAAGCTGACAAAGTTGTTCTTTGCCTTAACCCTCCTTTGTGTCTCTTTCATTTCTCTCCTGCACTTCAATTTCTCCAGAAAAAGGTGTTTTATCTGCTTTTTTCCCTTTCTATTACTTTGTTCCAGTTTTAAAGACACCTCATATCTGATCCTTTTCTTTCCTTTATCTGATTAATCTCATTCTTTTCTAGTTAATTTCCTCCCTCTTTTCCTCCCTTCCTCAGTTATATGGTAAGCGTTTTTTAATAATGCATTTTTTGTTACTCCCTACCATCTCTCATGGGGCTATGCCCATTCTCTTCCAATTTCTGTCATATCACATTTTTCATTTTTCTTTATAATATCTCCCCATAGTTCCAGGTTAAGCTGTCTGAAATCTACCTTCTGTCTCTGACACTCCACTGAAACTGTTTTTGGCAAGAATTTCTATCAAACTATCATTTACCAGCACCTAGCACCCTCAGCTACATTTTATTTCTTTCCTTGTGTGTGTTTGTGATTTGTTTTCTTTTCTCACTGGCTTTTACATCAATAAGATTAATAAGTAACAGCTAGTAGAATATTTTCTTGGTAAAATGAATTAAAATCCATCTAGGTTTCCTTGAAAAATTATCAGAGGTTATTTCTCTTTTGCCAGTTACATAATGAAATGCACTGAATTTGTCTGTGCTCCTCTGAACCATGCCTCCGCTATAGCCGAATATTGCTCTAAAAGAAAAGAAACTGAGAATGATCTTTGCTTATGCTTTTATCTCTTAGTGAGCCAAGGGATTAATTCATAACATTTTCCCCTATATGTGGATTCTCAAAGCAGGATGAAGAGGATTTTCTTATCTGTACTTCATTAAAAGGATTCTCAAATTACTTCAGTAGATAATTTTGGCCTTGAATGTATTTTCATCTTTCCATATTAAAATCAAGTACAAACACTGCAATATAAACTACAGCCTTCTGAATTAACTTGTACAACTAACTAGCACAACTTTTAAAACACAATGCACAGATGATATGAAGGTAGATAGTATAGGACAAGGGGGGAATGGTTTTAAATTGAGACAGGGGAAGTTTAGGTTGGATAGTAGGAGGAAGTTTTTCACACAGAGGGTGGTGAGGCACTGGAACAGGTTGCCCAAGGAGGCTGTGGATGCCCCGTACCTGGAGGCATTCAAGGCCAGGCTGGATGTGGCACTGGGCAGCCTGGTCTGCTGCTTGGCGACCTGCACATAGCAGGGAGTTGGAACTAGATGATCACTGTGGTCCTTTTGAACCCAGGCCATTCTATGATTCTATGATTCTATGTTGACTGTAATATGCACTACCAGTGATATGAGTTGTTGTAAGTATTCAAGCAGGAACAAAATTAATTCAATTTCAAATACGTTACCAAGAAAATGCAAGCCATTAAATGCAGATTCAATCAAATATGCAGTTATTAATTTTTCTGTGAATATTCAAAGATTTAAAATGAATACTAAGATTTTCATGAACATATGCATTAGTAAGTTTTTTTTGTTTTTGATAAATTATAGAGAATATATTATTCATTGTTCAAGTCACTCTTCAGCCTATAAAAATCTTTTCCTTTTAATCTTCACGTTGTAGAATTCCAGATATCAATTGATTGAGAAAAACTGCACATTCTACACTGTAGGAAAACACAGTAAGTTGTGCAGAGTGTTTAGCCCAATGAAGTTTCCATCTCTTTTACGTTGTAAGCACATGTAGAGAACATGATTAAAATTTTTGAGTTGAGCAAAATGTGTTTTTACTCATTGTTTAGGATGCCATGAATGAAATAGGAAAAAACACCTCTTCTATCATCACTGGTATAGAACTATATTTACTGTAACTGAAATATATGTAGAAGTGTTAGACTTAAACTCATTTTAGAGCTGATTCAGAAGAAACCTCACTACATGATGAGAAAGCTTTGGAATTCAAGACACTTAACTCACAGGATTATGATCTTCTTTTCCCTTACCAGAAAAAAACAGCAAAAATAGACACTGTACCAAAGTCCTGATCTAGCTTTATGTTAAATTCTATTACTTTTTTCTTTTTCTTTTTCTATCTCTATCTTTCTCTGTCTTTCTCTATCTTTCTCTATCTTTCCCTTTCCCTTTCTCTTTTTTTTCACAGAATAGTTCAGTTTGGAAAGGACCTCCAAGGACTGCTGTCTGAAGTAAAGACAACATCAAAGTCGGGGGATTTTGCTCATGATCCTGTCCAGTACAGCTCTGTTAAGCTCTACATCTTCAAGAAACTATTTCTAGTATGACTGTCTTTTTGGAAATTTTCCATCATAACTCATAATTCCCCTTTCTGCAATCTGTAATGACTGACACTTGTCCTGTCACTGTGCACTCCAGAGGTACAACCACTACTGAATTTAAAAAAAAAGCCACAAAATATACTGTGGCAAAAAGTATCGTTTAGCTTAATTAAGGGAGAGGGGGAATACGTGAAGAGTCTGCCTTCTCTTTTCTCTAGCAAACCTCTTCCAAGATTCCCCCAAATGCTTTCTCTTTTCCAGATGTAGCAGTCCCAGTGCACTCAGCCTCTCTTGATGTACGGCATGCTTCAGCCTCTTCACCACTATGGTGGTCTTCCACTGTTATGACTCTGGTTTCTTCATCCCTTGTCTTGAGATTTTGTTTTGTTTCTGAGTGTCTACAAAAAGGGGTATGATACTAACTATGCTCAAATACTGAAGAGAGGGAAACAATTCTTTCTTTCAAACCCATAGCTACATTCTAGCCAATGCAGCCTCCAATGTGATTAGTCTTGATTGTACCAGGAACAGGCAGTTTACTCAGACTTAGCATGCTCCGGACACACCGACAGAGGTACCCAAACTTGTACTGTTCTTATTCCCTCTGTTTCAGGTGCAGGACTTCACACCTGCTTTTGATGGACTTGTTGAAGTATTTGTCAAGCCAGTCCTCTAGCTTGCTAAGGTCCTTCTTTGTGGGAGCTCTCCTCAAGTCTGATGAGGATCTATTCTGCCACACCAGTCAGTTATCAATTAGGACACTTTTGTATTTAACATGGTTACAATGCATTATAAACATATACAGAAATCATAATAACAACTTTTTTTCCATATTTAAAAAATATATATATTTGTCATTAATCATCTTGACAAAGCTATTAAGGATGCTTTTAATATTACTGAAAATCATCATCCTAAATCATCATAAAGTTATTCTGATACAAAAAAAAAAAAAAAAAAAAAAATCAGCTCTTTGAGTTAAAACTTACAGTATGCATAGGGAATGATGTCTTGGTTTTGTCAAACAGCGGTTACTTGTCAGCAGGATTTGAGAGTCTGAGACAAGCACTTGCCAGAAAATGCATACATCTCAGAAGAGTAATTGTGAAATATGAAGCTATTTCTATCAAAGCACCACTGTTTGAAGATTTGGTGCTTACATCTCTATGAAATGCAGATTCCTTCTCTAAATCCCTCAATCTTTAGAGCTGGGTTACAACTCCCATAAAAATTGCTGAAATATGATATAACAAACATGTTCTAAAGGGAGCAAACCTTCATTGCTAAGTGCATGATAGCCTGTTCCATGTTTCTTAAGATGTTTAAAGTGATCTTCTATCATAACTTTGTTCTACCATACACCCAAAAACACTGAACAAGCTTGTGTTAGCTTGAGCAAACACTATCCATTTTACATGTAGTCTGCAGATGAACTTAAGAGATATTTCTGATTTTCTTTTTTGAAAACATTAACTTGTATAGATATGACCTAGGCAAATTAAACTTCCTTTCATAGTAATTCAGTGGAATTTAACAGCTGCTAATCTCAGAAATGTCATTACTTTCCCGTAAATGAGTTGCAACCAGAATTATGTCAAAGTGGCTAAGCTAGGATCTATGCTGCTGTCACAGAAGGGGGAAAGAATCATGTTATTAAATGCAAATTGATTACCCCACTTAGTGTGATAGCTGTGGAGAAGAACTGGTATTCTCTCATTTTCTCTTGCTTCCATACTTTGTCACTAGGGCAGTACCTGTTCTGCAACCACAAGTTCTCTAAAACTCTCCAAAACTGTATGGAAAAGGCAGAGAAGAGACTCCAGAGGAATGTCTGTTTATATCAGTCTTACATAGTGTCTCGATCCGATTTATAGGAGGGAGAGGAGGTTCTTTTAATATCTATATCCCCGGCGTGAGATTAAGAAACAACGGTTCAAATGTTGGTCTGACCAGTTTATTACAGATGTTAATTAGGGAGATGGTGAAGGGGAGGATGGACGCTATTATGAATTAGGGTAATGGGGAAGGGAAGGAGAGCGATAGAAAAGATAGGAAAGAAGAAGCAAGGAGTCTTTGTAGGCAGCAAGAGGGACATAGTCACCACCATGGATCAAGCGAGGTTCGTAGTTCAGTCACTGATCTTCAATAGTGGTGGGTCATCGGGTGTTGTTGTTCTGTTGACAACGACGATGGCGACGACGACGACCATGGCGATGATGGCTCCTTTTCAATACTTTCAAAGTGGTCGAGTCAGCTGTCTTTGGAGTGACAGCTCAAATACAAAGTGGTTGAGTCAGCTCTCCTTGGAGTGGCAGCTTCTAGCTCTGGGATCTCAGCAGAAACTCCATTGTTCCCACTTTCCGGGCCTTGCCAGCAGATAAGAGGGAGGAGGGATGCCCATCTGCATCCTGTTTTTCACAGGAAACGATGGTATCATTCCCCAATTTTCCCATACCAGGCTGGAGCTATTTAGTCACAGGCCAGATCTTCAGCCAGTAAACACTCCTGAGCACTCTCTTCCGGAGGTAAGCAACTCTGGAGGAAGGGGCTTTCAAATGTTCCCAGAGGGATGTCAATTTTCACACGGTAGCACCCATCACTTGCCTCCTCAACAAATCAGAGTCTTATCACAAGAAATACCTCAGGAAGCAAGCTTTGAGCCAAAAAACAAAGAAGGATTCTCGCACATAGAAGAAAGAATTTTGATCAGAAGGATGGAATATGCAAGAGCACTTCAGTAGTAAAGCAAGGGTCTGTCGCAAGCCTCAGGTGTGAATCTAAATGTCTCAAAACACAGAAGCATGAAGTGCTCTTTTTAAGGCATGTGGGCTGCACTCTAATTATAAATGAAGAACATCCATTCAATAAGCAATCAATAAAAAGTCTGGTGAGTTTTTAATTCTTTTGTAACTGCATCAATGGACAAAGGGAGAGACACAGATGTCATCTATTGACTTCAGTAAGGCCTTTGACATGGTATCCCACAACATCCTTCTCTCCAAATTGGAAAGATATGGATTTAATGGATGAACTCTTCAATGGATGAAGAACTGGCTGCAAGATTGTGTCTAGAGAGTGGTGGCCAATGGCTCAACATCTGGATGGGGATCAGTTACAGTGACAGTGGGGTTGAGAGCATCCTCATCAATTTTGCGGATGACACCAAGCTGTGGTGTAATACACCAGAGGGACCGGATGCCATCCAGAGGGATCTGGACAGACTTGAGCATTGGGGCCAGGAGAACCTCATGAAGTTCAACAAATACAAATACAAGGTTTTGCACCTGGATTGAGGCAACATCTCACTACCAATATGAGCTGTGGGAGGAAAGGATTGAGCACAACCCTGCTGAAAAGGACCTGGGGGTATTGGTGGATGGGAAGCTGGACATGAGTCAGCCCAGAAGTACAACCGTATACTCGGCTGCATCAAAAGAAGCATGGTCAGCAGGTTGAGGGAGGTGATCCTGCCTCTAGTCTGCTCTGGTGAGGCTTCACCTGCACTATTGCATCCAGTTGTGGAGTCATCAATACAGGAGAGACATGGACCTCTTGGAATGTGTGCAGAGGAGGGCCACAAAAATTATCCGAGGAATGAAACACCTCTCCTATGAGGTGGGGCTCTTCAGCATGGAGAAAAGGAGATGAATGCCCCATCCCTGGAGACTTTTAAGGCAATGGCAACCTGATCTAGCTGTGGATGCCTCCGTTGCAGAGGGTGGACTAGATGACCTTTAAAGGTCTTTTCCCAGCCCCAAGGATTCTATGATTCCATAATAGTTACTTTTGTTACCAGACTACACCACCTTCATATTTCTTCCAAGTTTGAGATGTAAGAAAACTAAACATCAAAATTGCAGGGAATGTTCAACTAACAACTAACAGTTCAACTAACTTTTCATGTACATAAAAGAGAAAATTGGTACACTTGAACTGATAATAAGGAACTGGTCACAAGGACAAAGATAGAAGATTTATAGTAATTTTGTTTCAAACCTTTGGAAGACAAGGAGAGGTAACTTTATTTTAAAGTCACAGGACATGCTCTAAAGGACTGGAAAACTGGAAACCTACAACCACTACTGAATAGAAAAAAAAAAAAAAAAAAAAAAAAAAAAGCAGAAGAAAGCCTACAAACAAATTATAGCCTGATTAGCTTAGTTTAGGGAGAAAGGGAACAGGTGAAGAAATGTTTTGAAGGACATATTATGGAAGTCCTTGATGTGAATAATTTGATTCTAAATACCCAATGTGTAGTCATAAGTCTTGTTTAGTCTAATGCACTTTCATTCTTCAGAGATATTTCTGCTGCAGCAGGAGAAAGAGAATGGCAGGATTTTATAGTCTTTTCAAAGATAAAAAGAGAATGAAGATAATTGAATAAAGCACAGAATTATGACATACAGGTCAAAATAATAGTTTTAGGACCAAAAAATACCTCAAAAATAGGAAACAGTGAAGAGGCAATAAATGATGGGAAGGAAGAGAGTTTAACTAGTGAGATACCTCCGAGATCAGGTAGCTGTTAACAAAAGCATACAAAAAATTGGCTTAGAGGAAATGGGCAGGGATGCCGTATGTTTCCAGAAAACCAGGAACACACATTAGCCGATAGCAGAGGCAGCATGCTCAGTAAACAGCAGCAAATAAAGCCCTGTGCTGATATACTCAAAGTAATTTATTACAGCTCTGATACAAGAAAAAATCTGCTGGTTTTCTCTTCAGTAGGTAGACATGAGCAGCCATAATTTCAGGTCAAAGTCATGGTCCTCAGAGCTTAGGCTGAATTTGAAGGGAGAGAATAGACAGTGAGTTACAGATGGAATTCCCTGGGAAATGAAGTGGTGTTTACATGAAGTATACCCACAGCAAAGATAGAAGTAGAATAAAGGCTGGATTAACCACCTCTCCGCAGCTTCTTCAGAAGACTACTGATAGTTCTGCTCAGAAAACAAAACAAAACAAAGCAAAAACCTCTTTACTTTCCTGTTTAGGCAAATTCAGACTCAGAAATCTTAGGAAAACAGAAAAAGTCCAGTAGCCTGTTGAGGAAAAGTCAATTTCAAACTTTCTCCGTAGACAGTATGGGACCCAAGATGTGGAGAGTATGAGGAAGGAGACATTGCTGCTCTTTTAAAGTTTATAATAGAAGCTTCAGGTGTGTCCAGCACTTCACATTATGTTGGTTTTCTCTCCTCTCCTCTCCTCTCCTCTCCTCTCCTCTCCTCTCCTCTCCTCTCCTCTCCTCTCCTCTCCTCTCCTCTCCTCTCCTCTCCTCTCCTCTCCTCTCCTCTCCTCTCCTCTCCTCTCCTCTCCTCTCCTCTCCTCTCCTCTCCTCTCCTCTCCTCTCCTCTCCTCTCCTCTCCTCTCCTCTCCTCTCCTCTCCTCTCCTCTCCGGAATAGTTAGCTCTTCCTCTGCTGCTGACCGCTGTTTGTGAGTACCACACACTGAGATTTCACAGGCAGCTAACATTCTCCTCTGAAAGATTAAAGATTAAGTCACTCCTCTTTTAGTTTTGAAGCAACATTGGTTGCACATTCAGCTGTAACTCAAATGTAGAAGTGAATCAAGTAGCTTGCAGCCCAAAAAGCCACTCTTTCTTTTTCATTACACTAACTTAGTTTGAAGAAGCAGCCTCAGGATTTGCTTAAGCAGAGCACAGAAAAATCTGAAGTCCACTAAGCCCTTTTCCAAATGGAGAGCTCAGTGTCTCAGCAGCATGGATTTTGATGCTTGTACAAGGGAAAGGCTTCTGACCCGCATCAGAATAAATGGAGGCAAGGAAAACGACGTTAGTATATACATGAAACTGACAGCTGTGTAAGCAAGTATTTTACTTCTGAAATTTGCTCTTCACTACTAAAATGAGTGCCTTGTGATTTGCACAAGTAGGGACAATTACAGAAGAGAGATGAAATACAGTGGTTCATTAGATAAATATTTGTGCCTTCTGTTTGCTCCCTCACCAGTCTAGGCCTCCAAAAGCCATCCATTCTTCTAACTAGTGATACATATGAACTATATTTACATTTAATTTCAGAATATCTCAGCATATATATTAAAGCACTTATTCAACAAACAGACATGATCAGTTTCTGTGGAGGCTTGGTCTTCATGAAACCAAGGAATTCCCTCTATATTTGGACCTTTCTATGAGGTAGATAAAAAGATACGTTATTGTTCATTCAATCTGTGTCAAAATTCAGTAAATTAATGTAATCTTCTTTGCTAATAGTGTTTTCTATTCAAATAAAATTATAAGCAGGTTCTATTTCCCAGTGTGACAGGTAAGATTTTATTTTACATAAATATATATAGTATGTTTATATGCATTTATGTAGCTTTGCTGAATAGCCACAAAATAACACTTCTGATTTTATGGATTCAAACTAATCTTCAAACTGATCAAAAAATGTTGTTTTGCTGTTTAATATTCAGAATTTGTTCTAATCAATTTTTGAAAAGTATTTAAAAATAAAATTATTACAATTAGACAAATTTTGAAAGGAATTATATGTCAAAGTGACAAACAGCAGTAGTTTCATAGCACTATGGGATTAAACAAGATAAACAAAAATATAATATTACTAATTCTGCTGTAACTTCTTATGTTAGAAACAGCGTAGTGGAGAGAAAACGTAGTTTAGAAATTAGACCTTAATTTGCAGTTATTGATTAGAATACTTCTCCTCTAGTCATGTTAAACTGACTTCCCCCAACAGAAGGAAAGATATTAGAATATTTTTTTCAGTGTTTTAAAGACAGCTTCAAATGAGCAAGAGTGCTAGTAAATGGTTGACAGTGCTGTCTTCTTCTATTGATGGACATGATTTTTAGTATATACATGTATGAATCAAAGAATGGTAGGTGTGTTGCATACTCATTGGACAAATTAGGGTTGAGTTTGAATTGTAGAGATCTGTAATGGAAACATTAAGATTGATGTGAATTAAATCTGAATGGCAGTACATATGTTTATAAGCTCTAGAAGAAATATGACAAGAGTTAAAAGAATATCTTGTTTTGATGAAAATATAATTCCCAAGATACTGCTCTCAGGAAGGAGTTAATTACCCCCCAGTCTAGAGACTTCATGGTCTTCTTTTATAATTCTTCTTTTGTAATAACTCATTTTGAATTTCATTACACAAATTTCTTAGTGTCTTTAGACTTTGTTTTAGCCATATTCATATTTACTCCCAGTTGTATCACATCAGCATTAGAGTAAGGCCTTTGGTTTTCGGACACTCTCATTTTGATTTATTAGCTCCAATTCTAATTATATTGTATTATAGTGTATTATAGTGTGTTATCTTACATTCTGATATCTTATTTAGTAAATTAGTTTGTTTCTCCTCAGATCGTTGCTGCTCCTTTTGTTTTTATGCCCATCTCTCTACCTTTTTTTCCCCTTTTTGTCTTTTTCCCTTTCCCGGAGTGTGGGTCCATGGGGTTCCCCTCCCTGCTAGTCACGGAACTGGGCCGAACCAGCCCATAAACTGTTAACAAAAGAGATCTCTGTTATTCTCAGAAGCAAGTTTGTTTCTATTTATGTACCCTTCACCATCCTTTTTTTTATTACTGTCTAAATTTATCTTTATAAGATGCAACCAAATGAAGGACTCATGGGAGTAGGAAGCATAGCTCCAAAACCTGCAAGTGCCAATTTTCACATGAATCATGTTTAAAAATGACTTCAGAAAAGATTGCACACCTCTCAGTAGCAGTAACTATCAGTCCATGCTATACTCTAAATAGCATAAATGACATTATATGCAATTAGGTCTGTCAGCAAATTCTGTGAAATTCCACTTTACTAGACTCTTTCATATAGAAAGTGCAGAATCCTCACTGCAATTTGCAATGGCCGATTCCTCACAGCATTAAGGCTGTTTGCACTAGGAGCCTGTTAAAAACAGTCCTAGACCCAGCTAAGTTGATCAGTGCTGAAGCAAATAACTTTGAAGAAAATATCCTTAAGTGGTGATGTTAAGATCTATCTGTGAACCTCCTTTACTGCTCTGCAACTTTCAGGCAGCCTCTTATGCAATCTCTAGATCCTTAATCTCAATCTAAACTTTAGAAATAGCAACTGAGTTATTTACAGGGCATCATATGTGTTGCAAATAGTATCAGGTTCCCGATGGCCTGTGAGCACACATTACAGATGCCACTGCATCTATTACCAACATGCAGAATAGCTGCTTTACTCACATTGAACTAAGGCTTCTATTTGAATCTACTTCCAGGAGTAGTCTGGCTACACACAGGCATTTCTGCCTTCTGCTCCTTTGAACTTTAAAGATTAGTTTGTACAGGAACAAAAACAGAGGCATCAGAAAATTCACATGAAATGAGTTCAAAGCTGTGAAGTGTCAGCACAGCCCAGCACTCTGTAAAGACGCTTGAACTAACTCTGAAGGACTGTCATGTTACTGGAGCTCTACTCTTATAGAGTAATACTTCCAATTAGCATTGCTTTCTAAGACTAGAAAGCACTTTCAAAATATTCCAGGGTTGTCTTCAATCATTCTTATTTCATGCCTGTTGTACAGAAAACTAACTTCATTACTCCGGGTTTTAAAAGTAAGATGCCACAATTAAATAAGGAATAAAAAAAAAGATCAAAACTGCAAAACCTGAACATGACTAAAGCATACTGCAAGTATGTAAGTCACTCCAAAAGTAATGCCTTCAATTTATTTCCATAGAAACTATAACAGATACAAACAGAACAATAGCATTATTTGATAGGGAAAATTCTCAGCTACAAAACACTTTTTCAATATAATCACCATCATTAGCTATGCATTTTTGCCAGCGATGAACAAGAACCTGCATAACATGCTTTTAAAAAATCTGCATCATCAAAAGTGATCCACTGTTTCACAGCTGCTTTGATGGTGTCATTTCTATAAAAATATTGCCCAGGCAGTCCATCAATCATAGGCCAGAACAGATGGAAGTCAGAAGGTGCCAAAAATACAGATAATATGGTGTGTGTGGTAGGACAGTCCAGCTAAGACTGGCAATGTGCTCCATGGTCTTCAAACTGGTATGGGGCCTAGTGATATTGTGATGCAAGAGGAAGGTTATCTTCTCTGGTCTGACTCTGGAAGTTCAAGCCTAAGGCTTAGTCAGCGTTGCAATATCATGTTCAGAGTGGATGATTTGTCTGAGTTCCAGGAAATCCTATAGGATCAACTCTTTCCTATCCTAAAAGACAATGAACAACACTTTGTCTGCTGTGGGCTTCATCTTGAGATTTTTCTTCAACAAGGAAGTCGTGTCACCAACCTGTGGACAGCTGTTTTGGTTCTGGGTCCTAGTGGTGACACATATCTCATTACTGATAATGATGTGACTAACAAAACTCTCACCTTCAGCCTCATATTAGTTTAATAGGTCCTGATATGTATGGTACTCTTTCTGCTCCTGTGCAACAACCGTAGGACTAATTTGGTGCAAACTTTGTGATATTGCAACATTGCTGCCATGATTTCCATGCACTGAAGCCAATACTTAGCTCTGAATATAGTTCCCAGATTGTGATCTGCTGATTCACATGGATAAACTGATTGAGATGTTTTTCGCTTTGTGGTATAGCTTGTCTTTTATGTTGCTTATCATTCATATCACCGTTCTCACTGCTGAAATGCACCATCCACTGCTTCATTGTGTGCATATATTAGGTCTAAATGTTCAGTAGGCTTTGATGAATGTCAAATGGGTGCTATTTTTTCCACATTTCATATGCACTTCCATGTCAGATGTTATTTGTTGTTGTGCCATCTGTTGCAAGACAACAGAATGTAATATTGTGAGGAAGATTCAATCCCTAATGCCATATCGCCAACATCTGCTACAGACATTGCAGGTCAACAAATGAAATAGGAGGCATTATTTTTGGAACAGGCCTTGTAATCCAAAGGAAAAAAAAAAAAACACAAAAAACAATGCTGTCTATAACTATTTGGAATAGTATTAGGCTCTACCCCTCTATTTTTTGCTCTCTTTTTGAAAGAATGAATCTGCTGCAAGAAAATATTTTGCACATACAAAAATATACTTTCCAAAACACCACAAATTGAGCTTTCTGTGTTTCATACTACAGGAGAGTGCCATTTAATGGGGTCTACTTTTTGTTGACTTATGAGTCACCTTGAAAATGGAATAATTACATGCATTCACGTTTGGTATTCATTCACACCATTCAAAACCATCTCTGCATGAGGGACATATGTGTGCATATATGAATTGTCAGTTTTGTTACTATATGTGTCTTATTTTATAGATTTTTTGCTCAGAAGTATCACCATAGAAGTTGTCAATACTTCGATACAAATGGATTAAGCAAGGCATTTCAGAACTGAGAATCTGTCACAACATAATGTCTAATTGTTTTTCCAATAACTATTCTTCCATGCTAATTAACAATCCCTAGCTATTGTATTTGATTGGTATCATACAGGAATATAATGAATAAACTCCTCTATTTCCATTCAAATATGTAAACTCTATGCATAAATATAAGCTCCCTTCTCACTCTTTACTGTTTAACAAGCGTGGGCTTAAATCTCGCTAGTTACCTGCTGAAGTTATTCAGTCTATCTTTGAAACTTATTTTAAAAGATTTCAACTAACTGGATGAAATACCTAGACTCTGGAATATATAATATATACAACATTTCATTAGTGTAAGAATAAGTGTATTTCATTATAAAGTGTATATAATGTGTGTATTCATGAGTGCATTTCGTTAGAACAAATGTAGAGTTTTTCACCTAGAGAGAAATAACTGCATGCACCAGTACAGGTTAGGGGCTGACCTACTGGTAAGGAACTCTGCAGAGACAGCTGGGTGTCCTGGTGAACAATATGTTGGCCATGAGCCAGCAGTGTGCTCTAGTGGCCAAGGAGGCCAATGGTATCTTGGGTTGAATTGCAATGAATGCGGCCAGTGAGTCAACAGATGCTATCCTCCCCCTTTACTCTGCCCTAGTGAGGCTTCACTTGGAGTACTGTGTCCAGTTCTGGGTTCTCCAGCACAAAAAAAGACAGGGAAATAGTCCAGCAGAGGGCCACAAAGATGATAAAGGGCCTGAAGTATTTATTGTACAAGGAAAAGCTGAGTGACCTGGGTCTGTTCAGCCTTGAGAAAAGAAAGCTGAGAGGGGATCTGATCAATGTCTATAAATATCTAAGGTGTGGGAGGCAAAGGGATGAGGCCAGACTCTTTTCAGCAATGTGTGGTGACAGGACAAAGGGAAATGGCCACAAACTGAAGCACAGGAAGATGTATATAAGAACTTCACAGTAAGGGTGGTGGAGCACTGGAACAGGCTGCCCAGGGAGGTTGTGGAGTCTCCTTTGGAGATATTCAAAACCCACCTGGACGCCTACCTGTGCAACCTGGTCTGGGGAGCCTGCTTTGGCAGGGGGGTTGAACTAGAGGTCCATTCCAGCCCCTACAATTCTGTGATTCTGTGATTAGTTCTGAGTTCCACCACTGTTTTTTATCCATTTCTGCACTGGAAAAAGACAAAATATCTGATTAGCTTGATGATAGTAGAGTTGCTTTATTGTTTATTTGTGATGCCTGCACTCAGATTTGACTAGAGAATGGTTTTATTACAAAGACTCTGTGTAATGTCTTTGAATACTTGGGAAGATTACAGTGAAAGTTTTAAATGGCTGATCTAGCTTTTATGAAGCACCCACAATTTGTGGATACCAGAAGGCTCAGAAATGAAAAAAGTGACTTGGGATATAGTTGTTCTGATCAGCAAAAATGTGAAAAAAGGACTAGTGACAACTAATGTCTGGAACCTGTGGTAGTCCCCACACTCCATAGAACTTTAACTCATTTTATAATTCTAGCAGATGTTAGAAGTTTTATAGAAATTTTATCAGAAATAAATCCTTCACATGGGAAGTTTGCAAGTTCTGCAAACTTCATGCTGAATTTATAAACTTTGCATAGACTCTTGTAGAGATTCTGCACATAAGCAAGGGATCATAGGAGATTTGTGGCCCAACTGTGTTGATACTGAGAATAACTGACAACTCAGAAATCTTGCTCATTGTCAAGATGAGACTGTACAGAGGTTTATAATGTACTACTATTCTATAGTTAGAGAAAGTACATCCCTTTCAAAACCTGTGGTCAATTACCATCACAAGAAAATGGGGGCCAATTTTTAATATGTACTTTACACTAGGTTAGAAAAGTTCAGTGAATACTTATGGAAGTTACTAAGCTTGAGGCTGCAGGCTTGAAGAGTTCTCTTTTATTTTCAGACTGCCACGAATGTATAAATGAATTTCCTGCAAGCTCGATTATTTTTTTAGTCCTCACACGGAGCTAGGTTAAGGTATTAATTTAAAAACAAGGACAAAAAAAAACAAAAAACAAAAAACAAAAACAAACAAACAAAAAACTTTCATAGAAAGAATAAATACATGTAGGAAACAAATATGGTGTTGGAGGTTAACGCTGGTAGATGGCTAATCACCACGTATTAACTTACTCAGTACATGTGAGGGATGGGAAAAAACACGAGCTAAAGCAAGAAAATATGAGAGTCAAGATAAAAAATAGCTAACAAAGTAAGAGAGAAATGGAAGAAAGAAAATAGAATAGATGAAAACTCAATCACTTATCACCTCTCACAGTCAGAAAGATTCTAAGACAGTTTCCAAGCAAAAGATGACTAACAACGTATCTTCTTCATCTTGCTGTAGAGCACAATATTGTGCAGTATTGAACATCTTAGGTTAGTTTGGGTCATCTGTTTGTTGTATTTTCTTCCTGTCTACTTCCAGACTATTCATTGGAGGAGCAGAGCAAGAAGAAGAGAAGGCCTTGATGCTATGCCAAATGCCTACACAATACTAGAAGCTACTGGATTTCATCAGAATAGGCAAGGCATCCTCTGATAGGTAGCAGAGAAATTTGGCATTACCTCCATTCAGGTGTAAAATCCCACAAGATGACTAGGCATCCACTCAAATCCTTCCACATATGCAGCCACCTCAGGGCATGTTTCATTATCACCTCATCAATAACTTTTATCTTATTAAGGGATGAAACCAGATTCTACAAACACAAGCCAACGGTGCTTGTAGTATCAAACAGTTCCACAAGGGTGTGCAATGACTTCAGGAGTCTGTGCAACGAAGTTGTCCGCATCAATCGCAGAGGAGGTTTTCTCTTTGATTCCTAGGCTCCCCTGGCACAACAAAGTTAAAAGCATGTAGCCAATGTTTGTATCAAAGTATTACTAGACAAAGAGAAGTAAAAGGATAAGCTGTGTAGCAAGAAATGATCTATGATTGTGATCTACATAATAGCCTGACAATTAGCAACTGCTATAGCCATAGCACGCACAATCAAAACTGCTGTTGTCTTGAGCCCCATATGTCGGGGGTCAAAAAGAACTGTAGTAGGTTAGCCTTGGCTGACCAAAAAAAAGAGTCATGATTGTCAGATTTTTATGTGAAGTCAACTTTGATGGTAATAAACTCTGATGATTATGGATTTATAGGTCACTGAATCTTTAGTGTGTTATGGTCCAAATTTACAAACTAGTGATTTTGCTAAATAGTCTAATGCACCTTTAAGAACGAATAGATTTTAACAGGTTGCAGATTTATCATAATCCTAGGTACATTTGTTTATTTTTAATTAAATATATATATTCCACGTGCTTTTGTGGGTGTTGACACTGATGACACTGATGAACTATTCTTTAGGGAACTAAGAGAAATAGCTAGATCAACTGCTCTTGTCCTTATGGGGGACAGATGCTACATGGGAACCAGGACTGTTAACCAGACATTAAGTGGAAACTCCAGAAAGCTGATACAAAGAGATCCAGGAGATTCCTAAAATGCCTTGATGACAGCTTCCTGGACTAGGTACTAAGGGAGCTGATGAAGAAAGGTGCCCTCCTAGATCTGTTGCTTATGAACAAAGAAGGTCTCATGAGTGAAATGGCACATGGTGGTTATCTTGGCCGTGAGCAACCATGAATAAGTCAAATTTAAAATCTTTGCTGATAGAAAGGAAAATTGCTACTGATACCTCAACTCTGGAAATTGGGAGAGCAGATTTTAGACTGCTCTAGAAGGTAGTAAAGTCTCTTGGGAAACTGTTTTTGAAGGTATTGGGTCCATCAGTACTGGTCCCTTCTTAAGTACCACCTCATAAGAGCATAGGAATAAGTAATTCCAAAATGTTTGAACTCACACAGGTGAGCAGAAAGCCACCTAGGCTAGATAGGGATCTTCCATTACAGCCTAGGTGGAAAAAGAAACTGTATAGCTACTGAAAGTTAGAGTAGGTAACATGGAAAGACTACGGGCATGCTCTTTGACTTTGTAGGGAAAAAGTTCATGATGAAAGCTCAATTGGAGTTGAAACTTATCAATATTGTAGGGGACAATAACAAACGTGTTTTTTTAAAATATGTTAACAACAGAAGAAGGACCAGATAGACTATTAGTTCATTACTTAATGAGAATGGTTGTCTTACAAACAGAGACACAGACAAAGCATCCCTTTAATGCTTTCTTTGCCTCTGTCTTCTATAGGGTTGATGGGCTCTGGCACCCCAGGTGCACTGAGCTGTAGGTCTGTGACTGTGGTAGTAATCAATTCCCAGCCAACCCAAACTTGTGCAGGATTTGCTTCTCCCATAGTACTTGGAGAGCTAGCCAATGTCATTGTGAGACATCTCTCAATTATTTTTCAATGATCTTGGGAACCGAGAGAGGTTCCAGTCAACAGTAAGCTGTCATTGTTCCAATTTTCAAGAAGGGTAAGAAAGAAGACCCTGGTAATTACAGACCTATCAGTCTCACTTTAGTGCATGGTAAATTTATAAAAAAACTATGCTAGGATTTACTGAAAAACACCTGAAGGAAAATGCGGTCTCATTAATCATAGCCAACATGGGTTTATGAGGAGAAGATCTTGTTTAACATCTTCCTTTCGTGGCATGGTCACCCATCTATTTGACCAAGAAATGCCAGTTGATGTCACCTCTTGGGATTTTGGTAAAGATTTAATATTTTTCTCACAGTACCCTTCTAGATAAAATGTCCAGCATACAGCTAGACAGAAACATAATGTGATGAGTGAGCAATTGATTGATGAACTGGGCCCAAAAGGTTATAGTAAGTGGGTGGTCATCAATGGCTCTATGTCCAGGTGGAGGCCGGTAACGAGCGGCGTCCCCCAGGGATCTGTCTTGGGGCCGGTGCTCTTTAACATCTTTATCAATGACATCAATGATGGAATTGAGTGCACCCTCAGCAAGTTTGCTGACGACACCAGGCTGAGTGGTGTGGTTGACACGGTGGAAGGAAGGGATGCCATTCAGGAACCTCAACAGGCTGGAAAGGTGGGGCCGGGTGAACCTGATGAGGTTCAACACGGCAAAGTGGAGTTTTGCACTTGGACCGGAGGAATCCCAGGCATCCCTACAGACTGGAAGGAGCGGTTGAGAGCAGCCCTGTGGAGAAGGACCTGGGAGTCCTGATGGATGAGAAAAGCTCAACATGAGCCAGCAGTGTGCTTCTGCAGCTCGGAAAGCAAATGGGATCCTGGGCTCCATCAAAAGAGGGGTGGCCAGCAGGGACAGAGAGGTGATTGTTCCCCTCTACTCTGCTCTTGTGAGACCCCATCTGGAATACTGTGTCCAGGTCTGGAGCCCCCAGTACAAGAAAGACAGGGAGCTGTTGGAGAGGGTCCAGAGGAGGGCCACAAAGATGATCAGGGGACTGGAGCACCTCCCCTATGAGGACAGGCTGAAAGAGCTGGGCTTGTTCAGCCTAGAGAAAAGAAGGCTGCGGGGTGACCTCATTGCAGGATTTCAATACCTAAAGGGAGCCTACAAACAGGAGGGGAATCAACTCTTTGAAAGGGTGAGTGACAGCAGGACAAGGGGAAATGGTTTTAAGCTGAGGGAAGGGAGATTTAGGTTGGACGTCAGGGGGAAATTCTTTACGGAGAGAGTGGTGAGGTACTGGAACAGCTGCCCAGGGAGGTTGTGGATGCCCCGTCCCTGGAGGTGTTCAAAGCCAGATTGGATGGGGCCCTGGGCAGTCTGGTCTAGCATTAGGTGGAATGGTTGGTGGCCCTGCGTGTGGCAGGGGGCTTGGAGATTCATGATCCTTGAGGTCCCTTCCAACCCTGGCAATTCTGTGATTCTGTGATTCTAATGCCAGTCACTAGTGGGGTTCCCCAGGACTCCATTATAAGGCGATTCTAAGGCCAGTTCTCTTTAATATTTTCATAAATGATTTGAATGTAGGTCTAGATAGCGTTTTGAGAAAGTTTGCTGATGATACTAATTGGAAGGAGATGTTGACGCTTGTCAATAGCAGAGAAATCTGGACAAATTAGAAAGCTGGGCAATCACCAACAGTCTGAAGTTTAATAAAAGCAAGTGCTGGATTTTGCACCTGGGAAAAGGTAACCCTGGCTATACATACAGACTGGGGGATGAGGCACTGGAGGGCAGCCCTGCTGAAAGAGATCTGGGGGTCTTGCTTGAATGCAAGCAAGTTGAATATGAGTGAACAATGTGCCCAGGAAGGCCAACTGTATCCTGGGGTGCATCAGATGGCATTGATATTTGTTCAAGGGAAATGACTGTCCAGATCTGCACTGCACTGGTGCAGCCTAACTTTGAGTACTGTGTGGAGTTTTGAGTGCCACAGTACAAAAAGGGCATAAAACTATTAAAACATCCAAAGGAGGACTACAGAGACGGTGTGGGGTGTAAAGGGCAAGACACATGACAAGTGTCTGAACTCCCTTGGTTTCTTCAGCCCAGAGAAGAGGAGGTTGGGGAGACCTCATCATGGCCTATGGCTTCCTCATGAGGGTGAGTGGAGGGACAGGTGCTAGGCTCCTGTCTCTGATAAGCAGTGATAGAACCTGAAGGAGCAGCATGAAACTGCTACAGGAGAGGTTCAGACTGGATATCAGGAAAAGGTTCTTCACTGAGAGGGTAGTCAGGCACTGGAACAGCCTCCTCTGGGAAGCAGTCATGGCACCAAGCTTGCCAGAGTTCAAGAAGCATCTGGAAAATTCCCTTGCACATATGGTCTGATTTTTGGATGTTCTGTGTGGAGCCAGGAGTTACACTCAATGATTCTTATTGGATCCCTTCCAAATGGGAATATTCTTTGATTCTATGATTTTCTTCTTTCACAAATACTAATCTAATATTCTGGTATTTTTCAACTGAGGCACAAGTGCAGTTGTGATTCCCCATCTTATAAGGCATCCAGATGCTTTTTTTCTCTATGCAGCCCCAAACTTGGCTAATTTTTAGGGAATAATCTCACCTTGGGCTACTGTTGACCAAATTCTGAATTACCAATATAACAATCTTTCAAATGGATACCATCTGAGAACAATCATCTATATCTCATACAAGTAGTGGAGGGAAAGTTATCGCTATGGGAAATTCTGGAACAGTCTGAAGAACAGAAGAAAAACTCCCTTTATTCAAGAACAGGTGGACAAGACAGATAGGTATCTGTAAAACTAAAAAGCATTTTTCACTTATTTCCAAACTCAGGGTAGTGACAGTTTTCTCAACTTCAGATCTTAATCTTCCCACTTGTTAAATCTGTCTTTTACCAATCAGCTATGTATCAAAGGCAGAAATACACCACTTCAATCGGCAACAGGGAACTGCTGATTGACAATTAGTGCTGATCTACGTGATTTTACTATTAAGATTGAAGGTGTCTTCTCAGCCACCTGAAATAGATCATCCATACTTGCAGCATGCACTGAAGTTTGCTTTATTTGTTCTCTAAAGGGACTGAAATTATTCCATTTACACAGTTAATTTTAAACTCATCATCAGTTACTTAAAAGCCTCATCCTGAGGAACTGCTGAGCAATTTCTGAAATCAGGTCGTTTTGATTACTTTTTATTCTTTCTGTCCATACAGTGACTTTTCCTAGATTAGAGATTTATATTTATTATATCATTTACTGTGATCATGAGAAATACAAAATGATCATTGAACAAAATTAATTTCTTTAAGGAATATTTTTAAAAGCATATGAAAACTGCTTCATGGCTTGGCTTTCAAATTATAAGCAGACTAAAATCTATGAAGTCATTGTTTACAGCAGTGACAGATTACAGTGAGAAGAACAATTTCTGCACAGATGAATTTAACCAACATGCATAATAAATCAATCTGAATGCTGCCTTATTTTGTGTTCTTCTTGAATGTTGTGTTCTTTTTGAAATTTCCACTATGGTTTATAGAATCACTTTTGGATATAGGCTTAAAGTATTATTGGTATTCTTACACAGATTATCTGAACTCTACAGACAGGCCCGAGACACAAGATTAATATCTGGAAGTGTATCTAATTTTGCCATATCTTAGGATATTGTTATCTAGACTTTGTCCTACGAGGTACACATTCCAAAACTATAAGGAAGGTTTTGCCATTCCACTGGGAATCATAGAATAGTTTGAGTTTGAAAGGACCCTTAAAGGCCTTGTCCAGCCTGACCTTGAATATCTCCAGGGATGGGGCATCTGCCATATTTCTGGGTGAGCTGTTCCAGTGCCTCACCACACTTGTAGTAAAAAAAACTTCCTTATATCCAACCTAAATCTCCTCTTTTTTTTTTTTTTTAAACAAAAACAAAAGTTTCTCCTACCACAACAGATCCTGTTAAAAAGTTTGCTCCCTTCCTTCTTATAGTCCCCCATTTAGATATTTGAAAGGGTGTTATCAGATCTTCATGGAGTCTTTTCTTTTCCATGATGAACAGCCTCAAGTTTTCCTCACAGGGGAGGCATTACATCCCTTTTCTCCTTTTTATGGCCCTTCTTTGGATGCAATCAATAAGAACTCCCTTTAGAGCTTCAGCAAAACCTGATCAGATGGATAAGATATGAAGCTCTGGCAGTGGCTGAAGTCAGTGAGCAAAACTCATAGAAAGAAACTGCTCAAGATGCACATGCTAAAAGGACAGGAATTTCAGTAGTGTGCATCTCCATGCTGAGGAGGGCCAAATTTTTCATTTGCTGATCTGATATAAAGTCACAGGAGCTGAGATCCAAGCCAAGTCTCTGCAGAGAGACTGCCACAACTACCCAAAGTTCAGATTTTTACCCACTTCTCTTCCATGTGGGCAACAGTAACACAGTAAAGCTAAGCCAAGGCAAGACTAAGCAGGATTGCAAATACCTGGGACACAAGTGAAAGTTACAGTATCATAGAGTATCTTGACATTGAGGGGACTCACGAAGATTCTTCAGTCCAACTCCTGTCTCCACAAAGGATAACTTAAAACTCAAACCTTATTTCTGAGAGCATTGTTCAACAGCTTCTTGAATTCCAGTAGGTTTAGGGCTATGACCACTGCCCTGCGGAGCCTATTTCAGTGTTCAACCACTCCCTGGTGTATAAACTTCTCCTAATACCCAATCTAACCACCCCTCACCCCCCACCTCCCTCCAAGAAGCTCCTTGCCATTCCCTCAGCTCCTGTTACTATCACCATAGGAAGAAACCAGTGCCTGCCCCTCCAATCCCCTTCTGAAGAAGCTGTAGACCACCATGAAGCCTCTCCTCAGTCTCCTCTTCTCTGGGCTGTGCAAACCAGGAGATCTCAGCCACTCCTGATACATCTTGCCCTCTAGATATTGGTTATCTAAAGCCCATGGGGACCCAACTGATCTTCTCCATCTCATTAGAGGCAAGAGTGAGGGCAGAAGCTGATGCAGATTAACATTTGGGTATGTGGTTAGTGTCATTGCCAGGGCTTTGGCTTCTACAGTCCTGAAACTTATTTTGATAAAAACTGTGAGAGATGAGATCCTCCTACTTGGGAAAAAAAAAAAAAGAATATTTTCTGTTATGTTAGCTGACTTAGTGGATCAAGCTTCAAACTAATGAACTTAGTAGTGGGGTGCTGAGATGATGCTCATGTTCACACGTGACAGGATGGGAAAAAAGCACTACCAAAATAGTGAGGAATAGTCCCCTCAGCCCTCTAAATTGTTTCACCAAGCAGGTGAGACAGTTGCCATCCAAATTAAGTCTCTCTACTAGCATATGTAACATAGGTCACAAACAGGAGGAGCTGCTGGCTGCTGTCCAGCTGGAAATCTATGGTCTGATCGCTATCACTGAAACCTGGTGGGATGAATCACATGACTTATAGCACCACAATCTGTGGTTATACAGTGTTTGGAAGGAACAGGACAGAAAGGAAGTTTAGCATGGTTTCACTCTACACGAAGATCAGCATTGATTGCACAGAGCTGTCTGCGAAAGAAAACGGTGCAAAGGCTGAGAGTTTATGGATGAAAGAGACTAACCAACACTTGCTACTAGGTCTAGGGGAGAATGCTAATGATGAGCTTTTTTCCCCCAACTTCCGGAAGCTTGCAGGCCATGGTACTGCTAGGAGACTTCAGCTACACTGATGTCTGATGGAAAAGCTGAGATGTAAGCTGCAAGCAGTCTAGGAGACTCCTGGGGTGGGATAACTTCCTACTCGAGATGATAGAATGCCCAATGGAGGAGATGCATTCTTGGACTTGTTTCTCAGCAATGCAGAGGAACTTATTGGAGAGGTAAGTAGTGGAGGGAGCCTGGGTTGCAGTGATCATACTCTATTAGAATTCATGATCTTGAGGGATTGTGGACCAGACAAAATGCAGTCATGACCCTAAATCACTGGAAGGCAAACTTCCTAAGTGATGAGTTGATAGAACCCCTGGGAAAATGCCATCAGAGATAAGGGAGTAGAAGAGAGCTGGGAGATGTTGAAAGGTATTTTTCTCAGGTCACAGAAGCTCTCAATCCCTACATGCAAGAAAATGGGCAAAGAAAGCAAGAGACAAGACTGGCTGAATAATGATCTCCTATCCAAAGAAAAACACATGCATGTGCACACAGACAGAGAAAGCAAGAACAGATATCCTTGGAAGATTATAGGGTTACAGCTCAGGAGTGTGGAATTAAAAATAAAACAAAGCTCAACTACAGCTAAACTTGGCTAGGGATGTGAAGGATAACAGGAAAGGTTTCTACAAGTTTGTAAGACAGCAAAGGATAATAAAAACAACTGTATTCACCTAATGAGTGAGACAGGGGACCTGGCTACATCTACCAATAAGAAGGTTGAGGTACTCAGACTTTTTGTCTTAGTGTTCGCTGCCAATTACTCTTGCCACAGCTCCTAAGTCAAACAAGGCAGACACTGAGAGTATGAACTCCCACTCACCTTAGAAGACAGTCAAGTCCAAGTCCATCCAAGTAAACTGAACATCCACAGGAATAGGGTGGTCTTCAAGCATAGGCTGATGCTACAACTACTGTAAAAGGCAGTCTATTAATTGTCTTGTCAGAATTTGGGATGTCATTTCAGTTAAATGGGAAAGAATTCATGATCCTTGAGGTCCCTTCCAACCCTGGCCATTCTGTAATTCTGTGAATTGGGTCCAAGTTAGAATGGTATCAGTGGGAGCAATCAAGCAACTCACTGAAGCTCAGAGTTTGCTTGTAGAAGGAATGTAACTCTGAGGAAGAACATTTGTTATGCTTGACAAGATCCTACTACGAGGCATCCTGAATTATCTTTCTACTGTTTGACATACTGTTTAATGTCAGAAAAGCTCATTACAACAAAGAATCATTCTGTTAAGGGAAGTTACAGTCATTACATATACATCATAGTCTAGATGTGGGAAGAAGGGAGATGGGCAAGGACAGATAAACACCAAGGGCATCAGAATTGCAGTTACCTGTTTCATCTCAGGAACACGGATGAAGAATTACTGAAATCCCCAAAAACAATATAAGTAAAAAGGATATCCTCAATGTATTGAATAGAAACTATTACATGGGTTGATGCTACTACTCAGATCAATCTTTAAGCCTTCACTACTCTTCAACTTTATGGATGGAAAACTAGAAACATGAAAATTGGTAAATAAAGGAAGAATAAAGGAATTGGAGAAAGTAAAGACTAAACTTCTAAAATTTCTTGGGCAGAATGCTGGGATCCTATAGTGCATTGCCAAGTATTTGGCAGAGCTCAGAGAGCCCTGGACAGACTGGATGGAGATCAACTTGAGTTTCAGAAAAAAGCAAGTATAGGGTCCTGCACCTAGGGAGGAATAACCACATGCATCAGTACAAATTAGGGGATGATCTGCTGGAAAGGAGCTCTGCAGAGAAGGACTTAGCGGTCTTGATGAACAGCAGGCTTGGCCATGAATCAGCAGCATGCCCTTGGGGCCAAGAAGACCAATGGTATCCTGGGATGCATTAAAAAGAGCACAGAGAGCAGGTCAAAGGAGGTTATCCTCTCCCTCTACTCTGACCTGGGGAGACCAAATTTGAAATACCATGTCAAATTCTGGGTTCCTCAATTAAAAAAAAAGAAAGACATGAATCTTCTAAAAACAGTCTAGCAAAGGGGCACAAAGATGAGTAGAGGCCCGAAGCACATCCCTTACAAGGAAAGGCTGAGATACCTAGGACCTAGAAGACTGAGAGTGGATCTCATCACTATTTATGAATATTTAAAGTACTACACTCAGATGGATATGATGGCCATTTTGCAGTGGTGTGCAATGACAGGACAAGGGGTGACAAGCAAGAACTGCAACACAGGAAGTTCCATACAAACATAAGGAAAAAAATTCCTTACTGTGAGGGTGACAGAGCCATGGAACAAGCTGCCTGAGAGCTTGTGGAGTCTCCTTCTCTGGAGATATTCAAGACCTGCCTGGAAACTTCCCTGTGCAACCTGCCCTAGGGAGCCTACTTTGTCAGGGGTTTTGGACTTGATGATTCCTAGAGATCCCTTCCAGTCCATATGATTCTGTGATTTTCCAGAGTCCATCTTAAGAAGGTAGTGAAATAGGACATCTCACACACATCTAGTATCAGAAAAGCTCATGACAACAAAGCAACATTCTTTCAAGGCAAATTACAGTCATTACATATGCATCATAGTCTAGCATTTAATTAGAGCAGAGGTTCTGTATGTTCGGTGGGAGTTCATCAAGTCTTTCACTTCATATTTATTTTGAAATGGTTTCCCCTTAGTTGTGCCAGCAAAAAAAAGTCACAGAAAGGACTCTGAATTGCTTTTATTGTGTCAGTTACACAACACTGGGGAGTGCTCCATGCTACCCTATTAAGAGCAGGCTGCTGTAGCTGCTCAGTGTTGACATTAATTACATCAAGGGGACAAAAAGATAGCATGGAGTTAACAGCAGAAATTACCTGCATGAAGAAGCAGCTGAGGGAATAGAATGGTGTAGCAAGTGGAGGTGCAGCAACAGCTGAACTCCCAGTGGACAGACATTGTTGCAGAAAGCCATCCCCCTTCCTGCCTTTCTCTGCACAGGAAGGAAATCCAATGTATAGATGCAGTGTCACATGCTGTCTTCCAGAAGGGCTTACAAAGGCAGACATGACAAGCAAGCTGGCAATCAGCTGCAGAAAACCATAAAATTACACAGGCTACAGCTTTTCAGATGTTATCTGTACAGTTTTAACTCTACACAAACCGGAGGCACACCTTCCCAAACACAAGCTCAGTCTCACTGTTCCCTTTTTCTTCCCACATTTGAGTTAGAAAAGCTGGAAGAGGATAAAGGTTTTTAAACCACCCTGAGCTAATTTTGAATATCATCACTGTAGAGGAAATGCAAAGTCATGGCCTGAAATAGTGATTGAGTACCTGGTGGGAAGGCAGGGCCAACCCGTGGGAGCTCAAGTACATGCAGTGCACCTAAGTGACCAGAAAGGGTAGAAACAGGATCTGCCCCTTCTCAGACCTTACTTAAGGGTTGGGTATCTTACAGGAGCTTCCTGCCTCCTGGAGTGAAGTTTTTTTTTTTTTTATTGTCAGTTATACAACTGTGGTGAGTGCTCCATGCTACCCTATTAAGAGCAGGCTGCTGTGGCTGCTCAGTGTTGACATTAATTACATCAAGAGGACAAAAAGGTAGCATGGAGTTAACAGCAGAAATTACCTGCATGAAGAAGCAGCTGAGGGAATAGATGGTGTGGCAAGTGTTACCTTGTGAAGGTAAGCAGTTTTTCTTCTTTTGCTTCTGCATCCATGACTGTTGTATTTGGGCTTGTTCTCATTTGCTGCAGCCTAGGATTGTATCACCCTGCTACTATACCATCACATTATAGCATTACAGTCATGTTGTGTGTTTTCTGAAAGATTAACTCTGCTATTGCACTTTTGCTTATTGCATTAAAGGACAATATTTAACTTGAAGAGTAACTTCAAGTCCCTAGTATTCTTTTAGTGCTCTCAGACTTTAAACTGCTATACGTAGAGTTTAGAGTTAAAGACTTAAAAGCAAAGCAACAACAAAAAACCTAACTTAAACCCCCAAACAATAAAGAACTTCAAGCTATTTTACTGTACAAATCCTAACGATTAAGAAGTACCCCATAGTTACACACACTTACCAAGGTGGGGGCGTATCTCCCTATCTAGAGCCCTGCAGTCTATTTCCCTGTGGGGCATCCTAGGAAGCATAAAGGCGAAACAGACATCTAAGTGCTAAACAATTTTTTTCTCCTTGAATGCCTGGCACAGCTCCACATGCCCAGCTCACATCTTCCATTTTCAGTCTAGCTTATCTTCCATACAGAGAGGTCAATCTGAGGACCAAATGGGACAGCTGACAACTACTAATGGCCAGCTAACCACGTCAGCAGGGCCAAGCCAATATGACCTCCTATATTAAGCTCAGATCCGGGTGCAGTCCCAGCATTATAGTTTACATTTCGGTTACTCTAGAAGCCCAGAAGGATTTACCCCAATCAAGAGTTGCAGTATCTCAATACTTACATTTGGTATCATTGACTGGGCAAAGGTTCAACGCAGATGAAGGGTGGATAAAACCAGAGCCATGGCTGATCACTGCAAAAACAACACACCAACAAGGTCATAGTCGTACAGCCCCTGAGCGCAAGCTCAATCAGCAGTCTCAGACAAAGTAAACAGATAAATCAGGACAGGGGCCATCAAGAGAGCCTAGTCCAGTCAAGGAAAAAGAAGGGGCTTGAGACACAGCTGCAATACTCAATACAAACAAAATTATCTGCATTGTAGGCTCAGCTAGAGTATTTAGACAGGAAGCTAGAATAGCAGACAAGTCCATGCACAAGTATTTTTGCAGTAAGGCCTGAATATGCAGACATAGGGACTGCAAGGCCAATAAGAAGGTATAAGTAGAGGTCCCAGGTGAAAACTGGTAAGGAAAATTAAGGCTTACTGGTGACCTCATGGCCCAGATTTTCCAGGTCTTTTCATTCTGGTGAGCTTCATAATAAAGACAAAATGGATTTATAGAGGAACAGCTGGAATTGATGATTGAGAACCTAGTGGAGCAGTGTGACTGGTCCAGGGAGCACAGGCAAATAGTTTGCAACTGTGCTCCCCATGCAACCAGAAGGGTGGACACTGAGCACATATAAGGGCCAGCTACAAAGGGAGGTACCTCTCTTGGATAGTCACTTCTTCCTTAGAAGATGTGCTATAGCTAGTCCCTTCACCAGTTGTGTACACTGAGCTCTTCTTTCAATGAATAATTTGCTTGGTAGTGTGAAGAACCTATTTGTATGGGAATTATTGAATCACAGCCTGAATCTCCGTTTGATCACCTGAGGCAAGCAATGAGTCAGCTGCACGAGCGCAGGTGAAGGCAAGTCATCTATGTGACTGGAAGGGATGAAGCCTTGCTCCACATCTCCTGGACCCATTTAAGGGCTGACTGTCACTAAGGGAAGATTTCTCTCTGGAGATTGTTCCTTTTGGAGTTTTTTTTTTGTGTGAGCCCAGGACACGGGTAAGCTTTTCCATTCATTTCTGATTACCCCTTTCCAAAATGATAATCTTTCTAGCTATATGCTCTCTAAAGACCAGCCTGACTTCTCTGTATATTTGTCAATTATACATCTGTATACTTGTTGATTATACTCTAGGCAAGCTGTCAGGCCAAATATACTTAAATATATAATGCCTTTTCTCTGGGATTTCTATAAATGGGAGGAGAACATTACACCCCTAGACAAAATGATTCCAGGACAAATACCAGAATTTCTGGGATCTCCCTATAATGAACTAGCAACCATCATTGAAAAATGGGGTCCCCTACATGTTATGGGAAATATCTCCCCATATTGTATGGTGGGCTATTTTCACTGGCTAAGCAAAGATATACTAATTACAAAAGAACAGCAGTTAGCTGCCTCTACAGTGCCGTGGCCACTGTTAAATGCTTTAAACCAGGCTGAAATAAGGGCCAATACTTTAGAAAATGAAGACCAGTTGTTGAGAGTCCACATTGAGAGGTTAGAACAAGGACTTGGTATATTGACAGGGAAAACAACAACTTTGCATTTTCTAGTAGGACAGGTTCATAATATTTCAATAGACAATGACCAGACCAGACTTTTGAATCAACAGAGCTGGTGGATCAGGAAAATAAAAATTCTAAATTAAATCTTGAGTCTCCGCTTGCAACGGATCCCCAAAAGATTTGTCCTATTATAACCTAACATATATATATATATATATATATATATATATATATATATATACACACACAGGATAAACTGAGAGGGCTGCCTCCTGATCAGGGGCCTCCTGCCCAGACTCACTTGCATGTAACAGCCCAACCATACACAGCAACAGAGTTAATGGACCTGGTACAGCAGTTCCAGCAAAAGCCTAGAAAAAGAATACCAACTTGGCTATTGAGACTATGGGACTCAGGGGCAGAAAGTGTTATGGTTAATAGGCCAGAAATATCTAAATTGGCCACCATGACTGTACACCCTGCCCTTAGGCAGAGATTATATGTGGGCATCCAATATGTTAATGAAAAACATTATATAATAGATTGGTTAATGGTGGCATGCCATATGGTATGGCCAAATAAATCCGACATACCATTACATACTAGGTTGTGGTTCTCCATGGATGACCTTCAAAATTACATCCATGAATTGGGCATAAGGGAAGCAATTCATGAAGATTTGTTTGACAGCCCTGATATGGCCAGATTTTCAGTGGGGATGAAAGATTTGATTTTGCAGCAGTCCCCTTCCCACCTATATGGCACTTTAGTCTCTCTACTGAACCCCCTGGTGGCCTCAGAATTGGTAGTTCAACAGGCTAATTGCCAACTAATGGCCAGTCTGGGAGAGACAGAGTGCCTGTGGACCAGGCACACTATTTGAACACTAGAAGAAGCTGAAGTCCTGCTACTAATTAAAACTAGGAGGCCATCTATATATATATCTACTAGGTTCCTCAATCAGGACCCATACGGGTTTCCTGAAAGCAAATGTTTACTGACCTAATCTGGGCTGGGGTCCAATTTGCTAAAACTGATTGCCAGCCCAATCATATCCTTCTCCAGCTTTGGAAATAGTTGACAATCAAAAATTTCAAAATTACCCCCAAAAAATGAGGGTAAGAGTTATGGATAGATTACCAATGACAACATGGAACTTAAAAGATTATATAGTCCCTAGTAGGAAAAAGAAGCCTCCTCAGGTGTCTCAGGCCATGATGCCTGAGCCACCAGAGATAAAAGATTGAGGCATAGCACGATTTATGGTGTGACAAGGGATGTTAGTCCCCGTAGGGCCTCCAGATTGGACCAGTGGCCCTATGTAGAATTAATGATTTCTTGGTCCCAAAAGAGTATTCAGAGAGTGATGCTGTTGGTGGACACAGGAGTGGAAACATCAATAGTTTACAGAGATTTGATGAAATTCGAAGGCGATAGAGTGGTGATTGGTGGTTTTGGGGGACAGACCATTTCAGTCACCCAAACATGGTTAAAACTGGGAGTTGGGCATTTCCCACCAGGGAACATAAACTGTCTATTGCCCTAGTCCAAGAATTCATCCTGTGCACAGATATCTTATGGGGTCTGGCTCTCCACATGACTGTGGGAGAGTACAGACTGACAAAGGTGTATTAGTGTCCGGGTGGTGCAGGCAATATTAAGAGGCCATGCGAAACATGGGCCTATTTGCCTGCCAAAACTGGCTGGATTACTAATATAAAACATATAAAAATAGTATAGGCTCCCAGGTGGACAAGATGAAATATTGAGAACAGTGCAGGAATTAGAAAAAGTGGGCATTATCAGACCTGCACACAGCCCATACGATTTCCCCATATGGCCAGTGAGGAAGTCGGATGGAACATGGAGAATGACGGTGGACTATAGAGAGTTAAATAAGGTCATGCCTCCTATTCATGCAGCCGTACCCACTATTGCCTCCCTCATGGACATATTGAGTAGAGAGATAAAAGCTTACCATTGTGTCCTGGATTTGGCAAATGTGTTCTTCAGTATTCCAATTGCTGAAGAGTTGCAAGTTCAGCTTGCATTTACATGGGGAAGCAGGCAGTGGACCTTTCAGGTCCTGCCACAAGGGTACGTGCATTCACTGACGTAACTGTCGTAATCTAGTGGCACGTGACCTGGCTAATTGGGAGAAACCTGATAATGTCAACTTGTATCATTATACTGATGATCTTCTGTTGACATCTGACTCACTGGAGGCGGTAGGACAGGCAGCGGACTCATTAACTGCCTATTTGCAACAGAGAGGATGGGCTATAAATCCCCAAAAGGTGCAAGGTCCGGGCCTGTCTGTAAAATTCCTGGGGGTGGTTTGGTCAGGAAAGACCAAAGTACTAGCCAGCGCTGTCATAGATAAGGTTCTGGCATTCCCAGTCACTACAACTCCAAAGCAGCTGCAGGAGTTTTTAGGTATATTGGGATACTGGTGGTCTTTTATACCTTGTTTCGCACAGCTGCTGAGGCCATTGCACAGACTCAAGAAAAAGGGACAACTAAGGGACTGGGGAAGAACAGAACAAGCACTTTCCAACAGGTGAAACTGGCAGTCAAACAAGCCTGGGCACAGGGTATATTTGATCCTACCATCCCAGTTGAACCGGACATTCATGTCACTCACAATAGCTTTGACTGGGGCCTGTGGCAACACCAGAGTTCTATTCGGATTTCCCCATTGGATTCTCAGGTCTGGCATGGAGCAGAAGAAAGATATAATATGATTGAAAAACAGTTACTGGCTGCCTACGCTGCATTACAGGCAGTAGAGCCGATAACTCAAACAGCTGAAGTTACAGTTAAGACCACTCTGCCGATTCAGGGGTGGGTGAGAGATCTGACCCACCTTACTAAGACAGGTGGCCCAAGCACAAACGATGGCATGATGGGTTGCCTACCTCAGCCAAAGGAGCAGTCTGTCTTCATCATCCTTGAGAGAAGAACTTCAGGAGATCCTAGGCCACGTTACATATCACAGTGATGCACCAAAAGAAACACTCGCCGCTCCACCAGAGAAGAGTCCCGTTCAGGAAGGAAAATATCCTATCCCTGAAGATGCCTGGTACACAGATTTGTCCAGCAAGGGCAACCCAAGCAAGTAGAGAGCAATAGCATACCATCCTTCCACCAAGACTATCTGGTTTGAAGAGGGGGATGGTCAGAGCAGCCAGTGAGCAGAACTGCAAGCCATGTGGATGGTTATAACCAAGGAACCCGGTGTCTGATAGAGTCTGATTCTGCAAGTCAACTTGGTGACCCAGACAGGACAACCTCTGCTCAGCTGCAGGTCTGGCTGAGAAGAGGTAGGCCTTTGGCACACCCCGAGATTTCTCGGAAGGACTCCCTTTCCTCATCCGTTCACTGCGGGAGCAGACAAGGACCATCCATTGGCAGACCAGGTATGTGTATGGAATGAGGGGAACTCGTAAGCCATGCGGAAATGTCCTACGCCCCTGGGCAAGTGAGCTCACCGGTTGGGCTGGTTGCCAGCTGGGGTAGGAAACTCCTTGGGGAGTTCCTACAAAGGGGACTTGTAAGTCATACCCGGGGGTTGGTAACATCAGGTATTTTGTTAAATGAATACTTGGATTCTTGTGGCCATAATATTGGGAATCATAGATTGTATTATTATCATCATCATTTATTAAATATGTTTGGTACCATGCATTTAAGCTATTATAATTGACACAGTTAAGCGTTTGAACGCAGGTTGTATTTGAGCCAGCATTTGTATATATGTGTGAATGAGTGGGACGCTGTGTGTGAAAGTTTTGTTATGGACACGGCAGAAAAATTGAAGTGGCTTTATGTGCTATATGAGCAAATGAATTTTTTGGAGTAGGATGAAGATGTAAGGATATATGTTGTAGATCATAGTGACGGTCCAGTTCAGCGGTGTCTTTTTCATAGAAAGAAGTGTTGTCCTATATATGTGATAGTTTGCTTAGTCAGTAAAGAGACTAAGGGTTGTTGGTGTCACTCATGCCCAGAGTGTAGGCGAGAGTGCTGGAACAAGTTTTGGGGACTGTTTTGGGGAAACTTCAAAGTATTAGGGGTAATCTGTGGGAACATTAGTGAAATAATGAATCAATAAAGAAACATTATGGGAAATTCACAAGGTAAGGAGGTACCTGAGAAAACACCCTCTGCATTCTGGCAAATTAGCTAACAGGAGATCAGGGGGTAGTTTAGGTAAAAAGACCTTGATAAAGTATTGTAATCAGTGGTAGCTATTATATAAGTTAGAAGATGTTGAAAAGTAGCCCTTGAATGGGACTTTAAATTACAATACTATCTTACAATTGATGTTCTTTCTAAGATGGGAAGGTAAATGGGATGAAGCAGCTTATGCAGGTATGTCCTTTGCACTTCGAAATCATCCTGAGTGGCAGAGAAAGTGTGGAATAGAGGCACCTCAGGACCCATTCGTCTTAGCAATAGAAAAAGAAAAGTGAGTTACAGGAAATGGTAGGATAAAGCACTGTTGTAGTAGTTGTAGTACAGGGCAGTAATACACGAGGTTGGCTGGACTAAGGGATGCAGATGAATTGTTGGAACATTATTGAGCTCCTGGAGCTGGAAATCTAGCTGCAGAGCCAGAGAAGGGGGAGGATTTGTCTCCTTCTGAAACTCCTCCTGACTCCCCCATAGCTTCAAGGACCAGGAGACAACAGAGTGTTCTTTTAGAGCCTCCAAGGGAAGTAACAGGTCCAGATGGGACACGAATCTTAATTTAAATCCCCTTTTTCTCTTTTGATTTAGAAACTTGGAAGGGAACGGAGAGGGACTATTAGAGTGATCCATTGATGGTAACAAAACACTTCTATTTCTTAAGGCTGCATTATCCCGATTGGAGCAATATTCAGTTCTTATTAGATTATACGACTGAAACAGAAAAGAAGTTAATTTTGAGAACAGCTCAGAATATAGCAGAAGACAGCTTGTCAGGAAATGAGGTTATACAGGAACATTTTCCTTTGCAATATCCTCACTGGGACCCTAATAGGAGTATCGAGAGACAGGGTTTGGACACACATAGAGAATGGATAGTAAAAGGAATGGAGCGAGCCATTCCAAAAACAATCAATTGGTCTACTTTTTATGCTGTAAAATAGCATATCCATTGGAATTCCTGGATATGTTGAGAGATACCATGAGAAAACATACCCCCTTAGATCCAGAGTCAGAGGTTGGTATTCAGCAATTAGTGTCATTATTCATAGGGCAGTCAGCAGGGGATATAAGACGGAAATTACAAAAGTTAAAGAGACCTGAAGCACGAAACTTGGAAAGTTTGCTAGAGGAGGCATGGAAAGTGTTCAGTAACCGAGAGAAGGAGGAAAGAAAGAAAGGAGGATGTTAGTGGCAGCATTACAGGAGGTAGGACTGAGGGCAGTAAGGAGACCGCTTGAGAAAGACAAGTGCGCCATCTGTAGGAAAAAGGGACATTGGAAGAGTGAATGCTCACAAAGGACTGAAAAGGAGGGGGGGTCATGGACTAGGACCCAAGCCCTGGTGGAAAGGGATTGACAGGTACCTGCAGAATCTACCCTAGCGGATCCACTGATTAAAATCAAGCTAGGGAATAAACAACAAAGTGTAGAATTTTTGGTGAATACGAGAGCTGCTTATTCTGTTTTAAATGAATTTTTGATGTCATTGAGTGAAAATTTTGTAACAGTAAAAGGGGCAACAGGTCAACCAGAAAAAAGCATATTTTTCTAAACCACTAAAGTTTAAGTTGGGAAAGCAGGTGGGAATACACAGATTTTTGTATATGCCAAATTCGTCAAAATCTCTCCTAGGGCAGGACTTATTGGAACAATTGGAAGCAGAAGTAAAGTTTGAAGTAAAGGAAGAGCCTATGATAGAACTACTCAATTTGGCCTTAATAACTACCTCAGCAAGTACAGGGATTCCAGAAGAAGTAAGGGAACATGTTTATCTAGGGATATGGGAAGTCAAAACCCCAGGCCGAGCTAAAAACGAACCCCGTGTAACCTTGGGAGTCAGACCCCAAGAATTAAACAATATCCCCTGAGGACAGAAGATAGTGAGGGGATACAACCAATAATTGACCAATTCATGAAACACGGTTTGCTGATAGAATGTGAATCAAAATATAATGCGCCAATATTACCAGTAAAAAAGCCTGACAGGGTTTACTGGGTGATACAAGATCTGAGGGCAATTAACAAAATAGTTGAGGATTTGTATCCTTTAGTAGTCAACCCGTATACCTTGCTCACCAAATTATCCAATGAACTAATATGGTTCACTGTTCTGGATTTAAAGGATGCCTTTTTCTGCTTGTCACTGGCCACAGAAAGCCAGCTATTATTTGCCATTTATTTCCCATTTGTTTTCAAATGGGAAAACCCCAGACAGGGTGAAAATCACAGCTTACCTGGACTGTACTCTCACAAGGATTTAAGAATAGTCCCATGATATTTGGGAACAAATTAGTCAAAGACCTGGAGGAGTGGG
This sequence comes from Phasianus colchicus, assembly GCF_987193195.1. Lineage (NCBI taxonomy): Eukaryota > Metazoa > Chordata > Aves > Galliformes > Phasianidae > Phasianus > Phasianus colchicus. Next base: position 831,633 of record NC_143438.1, read on the forward strand.
AGCATCCATCTGATGAAGGGGTACTATTGCTGTATGTGGATGATTTCTTATAGCTACAGAAACAAAGGAAGAGTGTCTGAAGTGGACAGTTAGTTTACTAAATTTTTCTTGGGCTTAACAGGTATCAAGTCTCTCCACAGAAAGCACAAGTTGCTCAACAGCAAGTGATATATTTGGGGTACGAGATCGCTGCGAGGGACATGAACGCTGGGAACTGCTTGAAAAGAGGCAGTTTGCCAAACCCCTGAGCCACACACACTCAAGGAGCTTTGAACGTTCCTTGGGATGATGGGATGGTGCTGTTTATGGATACCTAATTACAGAATGATTGTAAAACAGCTCCACATGATGTTAAAATCCTGCTCAAAGGACTTAACTTTGGATAAGGAGGCTAAATGGGCATTCTGGCAGTTGAAAAAGGAGTTGATGAAAGCCCCAGCCTTGGGACTTCCAGATGCCACTAAGCCCTTTCTACTGTTCTCCTATGGAAAAACAGGGAATAGCCTTGGGAGTATTGAACCAGAACCTTGGGCCATACTGTGGCCTACTTCTCTAAACAACTTGATGAAGTAAGAAAGGGTGGCCTGGATGTCTAAGGGCTGTAGTTGCTCTGATAATTAAGATCCAAAGAGGCACGACAGTTTACACTGGGACAGAAGATAACTGTATTTGTATCCCATATGGCCTCTACAGTGTTAGAAGTAAAATACCAAGCTATTCTAGTGGAACAAGATGATATAGGAATAACAGTAACAAACATTACAAACCCTGCTGCCTTTCTTAGTGGAGCTATGGGAGAGCCCCTTCCCATGACTGTTGACTATTGAAGCTGTATATTCTAGTTGTTTGGACCTAAAAGAGAAACCACTGGAGGATGCTGAAGATACCTTGTATACAGATGGAAGCAGTTTTGTTCAACAAGGAGTCCGCAAAGTGGGATAGGCAATAACAACTATTGATGATGTGGTGGAAGCCAAAGCTCTACCCCCAAACACCTGGGGAGCAGAAGCATTATATAAATATCTTGTTCAATGAGTAATGGCCCAAAATTTGTATACTACTATTAGACGAGTGACCCAACAATGAAGTCTGTCTACAAAATAATCCTAAACAGATCACAAGGTTCAGTTAGGGCAAATAGGGAAGTGAAATTATCCAGGACAACAATGGCAAGTGGATTTTTCAGAGCTCTCAAGAAAAGGGGGGTATAGATACATGTTAGTCCTAATGGATACCTTTTCAGGATGGCTTGAGGCATACTCTTGCAGAACTAATAAGGCTAGGAAAGTAACAAAGGTTTTGTTACAAGAAGTAATTCTGAGGTTTGGGGTGCCAAGAGCAATCTCATCCGATCAAGGCCCACATTTTATTGCTAAAGTGGTCCAGCAAATTCGCACATTACTGGGAATTGACTGGCAATTGCACACACCTTATAGACCGCAGTCAAGTGGCCAGGTGGAAAAGATGAATCATCTGATCAAGTTACAAATAATAAAACTCACCCAAGAGGCTGGGATTCCATGGCTGCAATCACTGCCTCTGGCACTTCTAAGAATTCGGACTAAACCTAGTACCAAGGAAGGATTGAGCCCATATGAGATTCTTTATGGGCGACCTTATACTGTACAAAAGGAAATTTCTATGCAGGTGGGGGATGAAATGTTGAGTAAATATATGATTAGCCTAACAAAGCAATTAAGGAAAACTGAAAGAATGGTATTTGATACCAGAGCACAGGCCCTAGACGAACCAGTGTGCGATATATTGCCTGGTGATTATGTCTATGTTAAATCTCTCTCAGATTCACCCTCAGAACCAAGGTGGGAAGGGCCCTATCAAGCACTTTTGACCACTCATACAGTGTCTAAGGTGGGAGGACTGATCCTGTGGATACACCATACCTGCCTGAAGAAGATCGCCTGACCACAGTGGACTGTTGAAGACTCTTAAGCTTAAACATAAGAAGACAACATGAATACATTATTTCTTGTAAACAGTGTTTGTATAGGACTTGCTTTGGCAATAATTTCATACAAATGACAGAAAATCTCACTTGGGTTCTAAATATTTCAAATTGTTGGGTGTGTATAGCCTTGTCAAGAGATGGAGGGATGGAACTCAAACTCGCTCAATATGGGATTCCATCTGCCAATTGGACACTATCGAATGGGGCAGGAGTTAGACGTGGGTGTCTAAGTGAAAATATGACTATAGAAATAAAGGGAACTAAATTCAATTTACAACTTTGAGCAGATCGTAATATTACAGTACTTAGGAGAAAGGGTACAGGTAGACCAACAGATGTAGGGGAATTTAATGTATCTTCTCGAGATGGAGTATAGTTTTGTAATCTCGAGGGTCCAAGGGAGGGTGGAATAAATGACGCATTGATATTGTGTTTTGTGAAGGAGAGTGCTCCTTAGAACCAGGGTTGTAGTGGCTCTGTGACGGACAGGCAAGGAAGACACTACCAAAGAACTGGAAAAGACATTGTGTAGGGGGGATATTTAGTGCCCCAGAATTCCTTTTTCAATGGGACAGTTCTTCATTCCAGGATACTGAGAACTCACTGGAAGAGGATGAAACATGTAAATAACCCCCTTATAGAAAAACCGATCCGCTTCCATAGCTTTGCTAAATGATTTATCCTGTTTCTGGGAGTAAGTGAATTAGAATAAACAGTAGTTAATATTTCAGCTACTTTGAAGATAATAGAAAATGCAACAATGGACACAATAAGAGAATTATAAATAGAAGTTTCAATGTTAAGTAAAGTAGTGCTGCAGAATAGGATGTTGCTAGATCTATGAACAGAAAAGAAGGGGGAGTTTGTGTAGTTATTAATCAGAGCTGTTGTGCATACATAGATGAAACTCAAAGGGTAGAAACTATATGGGAATGCCCTCTGTATGCACAGTGCTGATTAAAAATATACTTGCTTTTATAACTACTTTGTAGTTATAGAGTCTGATTCTGCAAGCCTTATCCCAGAGGACTGTTCTGTTTCTATTTTCCATTCAGAGGGAAAGATGAAACTGTTCACAGGTCATGAGACATCCCTCTTTTTCCCTTTCTGCTCATCTCTGCAGCGTGTGTGCTCCCTAGCCATCTCACATTTAGCATTAGAGTAAGGTCTTTGGTTTTTGGACGCTCTCTCTCATTTTATGTGATTTATTAACTTCAGTTCCAATTGCATTTTATTGTCTTACCTTGCATTCCGCTATCACATTTAGTAAATTAACTTTCCCCCTCAGATCATTGCCACTGTCTTGTTTTTAGGCCTATCTCCCTACAGTTTCTCCTTTTTCCCCTTCCCCCTTTCCTGGGATGTGGGTCCATGGGTCCTCCCACCCCACTTGACCTAACCAACCGTTCATGCAGGCGCTTGTCCAGTCAGAGCTGAGAGACGTTCTCTCTTCTTCTAGTGGTGTCCTTGGTTCTCATGCTGTTTATCTTGCTCCACAGCTTCTGCTCTGAACAGTTTTTCTTGAATTCCGACAAGTATATAGCTGCCAAAAATGACAAAGGGCTTTCCCAGTGACTTGTGCCATCCCACTCATTCTGTTGCCTTGCATAGGTTTTCAGAGTTGCCTATGGTCGCTTTGCTTACAGATGCATTCTCTTGGTGAGTCCGTCCCCTCCTGCTGTGAGTCATCACCAAAGTTTTATTCAGAATGTAAATGGTCTCTATGGGAGGACCTCTCTTTCACAGCAGCTAGAAGCCTGTAAAAAAAGAGAATCCATCTGCAACAGTTCTTTTCCTATGAGTAATGAAGAGTGACTTGAGATTTCCCCTATAAGAAATACTAGTTATCTTTTTCAAGGTGACTTTTTTGTATCACTATGCATTGAATTCTGATAGATCCATTTATTAACTAAATAATATCAAAATATTCTTCAGCTTCTAGGAGAAAATGCATTAATGATGATATAAAATAGTTACAATTCTATGAACTCACAATCCTTTTTGACAATTTATTCACACATTTTAGGTGAATACTGGATTTTATGTCTGGACCTATCTTAGGTTGAGGAAATGAGAATATAAGCAAGGCAAGTTCAGTGCAATGCCATGATTATTTTGGAAACATTTTGTATTATGATGTGACTGAAAAAGAAACACCCTCAAGAAACTAATCAACCAACCAATTAAAAAAAAATCTCAATACAACTTTGCACTCCTGATTTGCCTTTTCATCGTAACAAGGTTTACCAAAACCAAACAGTCCCATATTTTAAATCTATAGACAGTGACCATGATTTTCAAGTATCTCAAATTTTGGGTGCCTGTATCAGAATTAGAAGAATGTAACAGGACAAAAAAAAGGTGGAAGCATGAGGTTTTTAGTTCAGTTCCATGAGCCAAGATGATCAATTGCAGGATGTACTCAGGTGGAGAAGGGTGGATCACTAGACAAAAAGGCTTTGTGATCCCAAACATCCATTTTGTGACTAGAATAATATTTGTGATGAATAAAATCAAGGTTAAACCAATACATTTTGTATCTGAGCCTACTATACCCAAAGTTACATCAGCTACCTAACTAATATCTTGCATTCTCTGGCTTTTCACAAAAACTTGATCCTGGCTTGATCCCATTTAAAAAATGAAATTAAAAAAAAAATAAAATATCTATTGTAACTGTCAGAGAACAGAAAAGAAAGTTCACTTGCATATCTAGTTGTTCCTGGTTTTGGTGAAGAAAAATGGAAAGCACTTGAAGCCAAGAAAAAAAAAAAAAAAAGAAAAGAAAAGAAAGAACAAACTCTTTGGTTTTGGCTTGGTATCCTATCAGAGCTCCTGCATTATCATTTAATTATTATAATTTAGCTGAGAGCACTTTTTTTTTTCTGTTTTCATTTAAATCTTTTTTGAAATTACATCAAAAATATAGGCATAAGTTGAAACAATCAGCTGATAAATACTGAGAATATTTATTTGAAAGTCTGTGTCTTCTCCAATTGATAGCACCAATAAAGTTTTCAGCAGGGTAAGAGTCTAGAAAAATATTCTGTGAAAACATGGCTAAATGTGTCTATTTTTCAGTCAAACTGTATACCATACAGGGGCCATAAACTGCTACAGGTTCACATTTAACAGAGGAAATGTGCTAAATAAAACAAGAGCAAAGCATGTAGCTTAGTCTCCAACTTTTTTTGTCCCGCAGTACAAATCTAAATGGTTTGAAAACATAGTTGATTTTGCTTTATACATAAATAAATCACTTGCTTTGGCGTTTTGTGAATGTAGCTAGAGGCAAAATGGGATCTTATAAAACCTGTTTGCTATTGTACTGCTTCTGACAAAAGCTAAAACTCCAAAAAAATGGAATTTTAAGACACTTTTTTTTTTTTTTCCCAGGGATCTATAAAGAAGAAATAGATGCTGTGACTCCCCAAATTCCAAAATACATAGTACAGAAGGACCCAAAGAAAACAAATGAATCAAAAAAGGTTAGATTTTAGGTGGAAGCCTTTGTCTGTTAATATTTATTGACAATTTCTCATTGCTGTTGCAGAGCATCTGGATGGACTTGGTACTTGTGTCACTAAGATGTGTATTATTTTTTCCATATGCTTTCTGATTGCGAATGACAAATGGCTTCTGGAAAAGATTCCTTAGTGTTTGTGCTTATTTCTGTTACTGCTTGTGTTTGGATAAAAGAAACAAAATACTTTCAAAACTTTTTGTTTTATTTGTTTTTATTGTTTCATTTGTCACAGACAGATTTACTATTAAAAATAAATTTAAAAAAAGTTTATTTGTTCCAAGACCAAGAAAAGGACTTCCAAAGTGTCTTAAAAATTGCATTTTAAACATCATTTATCTAGTTTTACTGAATAGGTCTTTTCAAAGCCTATGGCACAAAGAGACATTTTAATGCAAGTTTTAGAAAGCATAAAATTCTGGAGACTCAATTTTCTGCATATTTACACATCTATCATGGCCATCACTATTTAATTAAACTGACCTTCAAAGCAACAGATTCTAAAGCTGGCCAGTCTGTTCCGAAATGGCTTTGGCAAATTTTTGTTTTCTTACTGCTTTGATTTTTACACTCTTCACAAAAAATAATTTAAAAAATCAAAGATAATCAAAACCTTGTTCTTTTTTTAGAAACCAAAATGACCGTGCCCCTTCACAATACTCCTAAAATAGCCCCAAAATCTTACAAAACATGGAAAGCTCTTCAAACTTTATTGCCTAGTAATGGAGATTGCTGTTACCGCATCACGTTCCTTGCTTTTGGGAACATGAGGTTTAAAGGTTTATTGTAATCTTTGCACAGTTCTAGTATCAGTGTCATCACAGCTTGAGTGCCAGTGTTTCTGTGCAGTCTGGTATTTAAACAGACATTAAAATGTACGAAGAACAGTGAAATTATTTGTCTTTTTTAAATAGAATTCTTCAAAACCACTTTCCCATCATCCATCGATGAAGATCGCAAAAAGAGATGTAATTTCCTTACAGAAGAATTCAAGAACTACTTAAACAAATAATTGCTGCTGTAATGTGGATGAAGAACAGAAAAAAAAGATCATAACATTTATAGATGATGTTTTTTTATGAGGCTATAATGGATTTTTGCAGGCAAAGAAAATATTTTAGTTCCAATCGTGGACTAGTCCTACTCCTAGACAATGACTGGACTAAATTAGGGCATTTTGGGTAATTGTTACTGAAGAGAAGTTGAGAAATAGAACGCTGATTGTAGGATGGGTTAGGAAGTAAAAGGAAATGGTAGACTGGGTTGATTGATAAGGAAGTTTCAAACTGGAGGCAAGGTGTTAGGAGAAAATCCTGAATTTTGGCTGTAGGACATGCTATATTCAACTTTTCTTTAATGATATTAATGTAAGAAAAAGACTTGTAACACTACTAACAAAACCTGGAGTTAAGGGAGGCCTGGAAGATATCACCACAAACAAGAGCTGGATTATCATGTGGAGTTAATCAAATGATCTTAAGGAATGGATTGAGAAATGAGAGACAATGTGGCAGTATTAACATTATATTTTAGTGGTAATTTATAGTTTATAATATAACAATTAAACATTTAAACATTTAAATATAAACAAATGTTAATTATAAACAATACTCATAATTTATAATATAACATTATATTATAATAGTAATTAACAAGTATTAAGCAGTGCTACCAGAGAAAATCTTTTTATGTGATAGAATAGGACAGGATATGATAGGACAGCTGGAATTTATGCAGAAGGAAGAAAATGTCCTTGCAGCTAGTCCACTTGGAAGAACAAGAGACTGTAATCTAATTGGTCATTAGAAAGACAGCTATTATTTATCAGGCAAAGTATGTCCAGAATAGGGACAGTTAATGCTTCTCCATAAAGCTCTACTAAGTGTTTATTTAGAACTAAACACACAATTCTAATTGCAAAATTTCAAGAGAGACAAATTCTGAAAGGAAGAGCTGCACAGCATGGCTAAGAGGATGGCTAAGGAAATGTAGTGCCTATCCTATAGAGTGAAACAGACATGTCTGGCACAGAAATCTCACAGAATCTGTATTCAGAAAAAAAAAAAATGGTTTAGCTATTATACAAGCTGAAGACCTAAAATGATTGTTCTTTAAATGATTCACCATCTATCATCTTACTGTTCAAAACTCAGCCTTAGAAAACCTCATTGTCCCCATCCTTCAAAACAGAAAATTCTCAGTACCAACCTTACACTCATGTACACAAAATGACTTAGAAACTAACCGAATGCTCAGTTCTCCATTCCTTTTGCTCAATTTATCCCTCACAATGTATATTCCTAAAATGCGGGGGAAGATCAAATGACCTTTTTTGGACTTAGTTTTAGATCAGTGGGATCTGTGACCAACAGAAGCCACGTTGCAGAATTGCATATAACATTTCTGCTTTGCGTATTTGATTTTGCTTCACTTTTGTATGCTCATAAAGGTTTTAAGATTTACTTATCCAATGCACTAACATTTATTTTCCCCCCCCTCAACACATATAGTTTGGTTTGGTGGTCTTTAGCAGGGCAAGTCTGCATTTGAGGCTTTTTTTTTTTTTTTTTTTTTTTTTTAATTAAGTTCACCCTGAAAGTAATACCTCCTATTTATTTCCATGAAAACAGATACAAAGAGCACAATAACAATGTTAGATAGTACAATTTCTAAGCTGTGAACGCTATGTTTCAACATAGTCACCATCATAAGCTATGCATTTTTGCCAGTAATGAACAAGATCCTGCATGCCATGCTTGTAAAACTCATCATGGACATCCAGAATATGGAATTTCATTCACCTCTTTGTTGTCACTGCAACACACCAACGACCACCTCACTCAGCTAACATAAACATTCAGTGAAATTGATGAATATCAATGAGTGCAAACTTTTCTGCATTGAGGAATTCAATTCTACACCTTTGCTTCATATACACTTCCATATCACATACTATTTTGTCAAATGCCTATCTGTCAGACTCTCTTTTGTTGCCATCTGTCACATGGCAAAAAAAAAATTGAATGGAATATTTTTGGGAAGGTTCATCCTCTGCTGCCATGCCACCAACATCTTCCTCTGACACTGTGGGCCAAAGCAATAAAATAAGAGGCATTACTTTTGGATCTTGTAGGAAAAATTTCTTGGGCTTCTGGTGTCTTTTATAATTTGACTTCTTATTAGAAATTAGACTAGACAGTAGGAAGAAATTCTTTACTGTGAGGATAGTGAGACATTGGAAGAGGCTGCCCAGAGAGACTGTGTATGCCCCACCCCTGGAGGTGTTCAGGGTCAGGCTGGATGGGGCTTTGAGCAGACTGGTCTAGTGAGTGGTGTCCCTGCCTATAGCCAGGGGGGTTGGAACTAGATGGTCTTAAAAGCCCTTCCAACCTAAACCATTTTATGATTCTGTGGTTCTAGAAATCGAATAAGCACTCTGTGCTTGATTTACATAAATTTCAAATGTGAGGATGCACATAAAAACTTTCCTTTTTCTTGGTTTTATCAATCAAATACATTGCACTCAGAAGTTTAATTATTTCTTATAATGATATATGCTTTAGCTTTTCTTTTAGGTAAGAAAGAAGTCCACTGTCGGGAGAAAAAGAACGGACTCTGACACTTTATGAAAGTGATAACAGAGACAGTTTATTGGAAAAAATACAACTCATATAATACAAAGTATTTCTGATTGGATGCAGGCATGAATCATACATAATGCTTTTATAATCGACTGGTTAATATATGAATGGCAGGAAGCAATCACGCACCTAAGTCTCTTCTCTGATTCGCTGGCAACAAGCAACTTCTTGTCTCACACTAAATTGTAACTTTCTGCTCTTTTGCTAATGCAGCTCTTTTTCTGCTTATGCATCTCCCTTTTCTTGCTGACTTTGTCAAGGACTGTGACTGACCAGAGTCAGTCACATACATTACAGAAAATAGGCCTGAGCCTAGGCTCACATAGTCGTGTCCTCCACTAACCAAGTCTATCTCTATAACTAACTTCTCTGTTCCTCTTATCATTTCAAGATATCTGTTGTCTTTCTGGACAGCCCCAGTTAATCTGGTGACTTGATTATTTTCCATGCCACTACATTTCTATTATTTTTCAGCTTGAATAGCACAATTTTTATTTTGGAGTCAAAGAGAATGTAAGGTATAGAATTCCATAAATATGAGGTATATATACAACACAAATGTGAGACTGAATAATTTGTTATGCAAGTTTGCATGAGATCCCAGAGTACTGCTCTGAGGCACCCAAGACCACCATGTACCTGCTGGAGGGCCAATGGGATAATCTGGCCAATTGCTTGAGCACCTTTCCTATGAATGCCTGAGGGAGCTGGCCTTATTCAGTCTGGAGAAAAAAAGGCTCCATGGAGACCTTACAGAAAAGTTCCAGTACCTAAAGGGAATCTACAAGAAAACTGAAGAACTCTTAATCAGGAATGCACTAATAGGATAAGGGTTAATGGCTTTAAATTAAGAGATAGTAGATTTAGATTAGCTATTAGAAACTCTTTATGATGAAGATGAGACACTGGAACAGACTGCCTGAGGAAATTGTGGATGCTTCATCCCTGGAACTAGATGATCTTTTGGTCCCTTCCAACCCAAATGATTTTACGATTCTATTATTATAGATGAATAAAAATACTGTGAGGAATTAAGCCACTTCTAGCAGCAATTCTAGTTTGGTTTCTATATATGTTACTCAGTTTGAAATGGCCTATTGAAGGGTCAGGATAATAAAAGAGGGCAACAACAGAAACCACATAGTGGGTATTAAATTTATTTTAGCATTAATAAACTGCAGTGTCATGAAATTTTAATAGGATTTTATCACAATTAGTCTGCCCTTTCAGCAATTTACTTTTAAACAAAACAGCTAAAATACTACACAGAAGAGAAAAGATACCCTCTGAGAAAGAATGAGTTTTTGTTGCAATGAAAAAAATCTAGGTAATTTTGTTTAAAATCATTAAGTACTTGACACCAAATTTTAAATATTTTTAAATTGAGACCTTGAAAAAGTTCACACATTTATATACGTTTTCACAGATCCACTGAATACTAACTATGAGATGGCTTCCACTTATAAGCAGAGTTACAATCAGCAACTAAAAGAAAAGGTTGGACTAGTAGTGTTGGAACAAGCAAATCTAAAAACCTAATGTATGTTTTCTGGAAGGCGGTTTCTAGAGGATTTTTCCTATGGTCTCAAACAATTTCTACTTCAATTTTTTTTTTTTTTTTTTTTCAATCAACCTGCAGTCATAATTTGAAAAGATAGAAAATTATACAGGTCAGATTGTCAGCTGTATGTTTCATTCATGTAAAACATTGCATTCTGAACTGCTACACCCAGCAGGAGTCTCTGATTTGCAGTAAGTAGATGGATTTTTTTCCCCTGAAAGTAATTTAGCTGAAAAATAATAGTCTTTATATTACTTCTTCCTTTCCTGCTTGAGATCTCTCTCTTCCCTGCACCTCCTATTCTTCTAAGTTTCTGAGTAGAACAGAATCTGGATCTTAGCCTGTGATGCAGATGTGAACATTTCTTTGTTTTTTATCTTTCTGTTCAAGGTGAATCAAGCTCCATTTAAATTGCTTACTGAAACAATCTAGGCCCATCTATTAATATGCTTCAAACATACGGCATGAAATAATTCTGAAGAAGGTGGTCTATTAATTGTACTGACTCTCATTTGGCCTTTTATAGCATTAACATTTTCCCCAGTTGGGTACTGTTTGCTTAACAGTTTTATTAGATTTAAATCCCACATGCCAGCATCAGACTTTAGGATGAAACTTCCACACAATTTCGATTTAGATTCATCTGTTTTTCTGAGATAAATATGTTTCCATTTAAGTCAGTTGCTCCTAAAAATGCCCATTAAAATAAAGCTTTCTTTGTCATATACGTATCTTTAAAAGTTTATTTTTACTTCTACTCATCTACCAGGGAACTCCTCCAAGGATAGCTCTAACTTAATTAACTTGTTAATTCCTCCTGGGCTATACATATTTTTTACTACTGAAAATTTTCAAAAGCATTAGCCAAATTTTGTTTCACTTTGGGTCACATTAAGACACAGTCTTCTGTAGTATGATTGTGGTGATTGAGGTGATGGAGATGATGGAGGTGTGAGATATTAGAGTGAGTGGGAGCCTAGCAGTCTAAGTTTTGAAAACTTCATTCTTCCACCTTCTTTGTCAAACACTGGCTACATTTTTCACATTCTGTATTCTGTCTATCTGACAGCTGTTCCAGTCCATGCTTTTAGACAGCAGGCCATGCAAGGCTGTCGCTTCTTATGGCAACGACAATAAATATAAGAAAGCACAATGACATTTTCATAAAAGCGTTACAAACCTTTCTTCCCTCTAGTTCTTCCAAATATCAGTCTGATCAAGAAGCTCATAGGAAGCATAGCTTCCACTCTAAGTTATCATATTTGTTTTTAAATAAACTGTTAGACATGTATAATATTCACAAAATGGCATAACAAATATTTTGTTTTTTTTTTTCCTGTAAAATGTTTCTATTTTAGAATGACAGCAACAAACGTAAACATATTCTAAACAGCATTTCCATTATTTTTATGATTGTTTTTAAATGGAGTTGAGGTGTTTTTCTGTTCTATTTTAAATCACAATAGAAATACAAATTGTATTTTTTTAATATACATTTTGACCCTACGCATTCAGTTTTGCACTGTAAGCTGCAACTGATATACCACCTGCCTAACAAAAATTTATTTCAAACCTAATTTTTAATGTACTGCAGGGCAAAAACTATAATCACACTGTAGTCAGAGAGTTCACTAACAAGGTAAATCTTGAAGTATTACAGATAGTTTTAAAGTTTCAGAATTAGCCTGTATCTACTTCAGCATTAGCTACTTTTCTTAAATGAATAAGCAAAGACGTCCTTGAATTTCTGAAAGCTTGGATTTCTCTTGATGGAGAGCTCTGGGACAAAATTGGCACGAAACTCTGGGAAGCTTCTACTACTAAAGACAGGACGGCTGCTAAAGTTTTACCTGTTTAGCACCAAACAATGGAAGGGCTTCAACAAATTTGACAAGGAAGAATCTCTTCTGACTGTTCCCCGATCTCCCCCCATCCCTGCCGCCACCGCTCACTGCAAGAAGCAGCGCCGGCCTGGATTTGATCCATAGCTCTCACCCCACCCCTGGCCGGGGAAAGAAAAATCGCAACCACCCTGCCGCACTCCTGCCCTCCACCTTGCCCACGTTGCTTGTTGCTGAGTCTCTGCTGCCTGCATGTGAGTTGGTTAAAGACAAGGACAGATCAGAACCAGAGGATCTTTTTGATCCTGGTCCAGTAGATTTGAAGGACAAAGAGAACCTTCTCCCTCCTGATGATAATTTGAAGGAAGGAAATGTTTTTCTACAGCGTACTACGGTGCTTTAGAGCAGTGCAGAAAAGAAGCAATATCACGGGGTGATGCTGATATGTAGCAAGCCTTTCCTGCGATATATCATCCAAATCAGGCCCCCCAGTGGGAATCCCTGCCTTATGAGGAAGTAAAGGAGCTAAGGAAGCCAGTGAGAGATTGTGGAATTCAGTCTGTCTTTGCATATAATCTTTTCATTGCAATTGGTGACAGTTTTGTTTGACAAAATTGGAAAATTTTGTTATGAAACTAAATTTTGTTATCCTCCCATGCAATATACCATGTTTATGACTGAATACCACGAACAGGTTACCATCCAGGCTATGAACAATTTGAATACCTTAATTCATATTGGCATGGAGGAACTCATGGGGGAGGGGTTCTGGACAACATTTCAGACCCAGGCACAGATGAATAGGCAGTGCTTTGAACTAGTTAAGACTGGAGTTACGCACTACCAGTCAGATACCTGATACTAATTCATCTAATGCTTCCTTTACATCAATTAAGCAGGGGGCTGCTGAGCCTTATGTTAAATTTCTTGACTGTTTACAAAATATGTTAGAGAGACAAGCAGAAAATCAAGCCACCCAGGATGCTTTGCTTCAGCACATAAATGTGAAAGCAGTCGCAATGCCCGTAAACACTGCTTATGCTGCTATGGGGATTCCACATACTATATAAACAGATAATGGACCTTAATATACTTCTAAGGCCAGTCGAACTTTCCTCCAAGAATGGAGGGTTAGACATATTACAGGCATTCCTCTCTCTCCCACTGGACAAACTATCATTGAACGTGCTCATCAAACATTGAAATATTCTCTTAATAAACAAAAAAAGGGGGAATATGGGAGACACACCACAAGAAAGATTATGTAAGGCTTTGCTTGTGTTGAATTGTTTCAATGATGATCAGATACAAGTCGTGTAGACTGTCATTTTGAGGCTTCCCCAGTGCTCAAGGAACAGCCAATGGTTAACGTTCAGAAGATGGCCGCAGGGCATTGGGAAGGTCCCTTACCACTGATAACTTGGGGTAGTAGATGTGCTTGTGTTTCCACAGGGACTGGCCCTACGTGGGTTCCAGCATGGTATGCTCAGCCTCATCTCAAGGCAGAAAATAGCATTCAGCCTTTATAATGACTGGGATTGTGTGCTTCTTATGTTTTGGTATTGGTTTGTAACTTGTTATATTGCAAATAGCAGCAGTAGTAGTGGTATGGTATAGTGGGTGATTTTCCTGTGTTATCAATATAGTCTCAAGAATTAGAGTTATTAGGTGTTACCTAGGTTGCTGCGTGCTTCTTTTATTTTAGTAGTAGATCGAATGTGAATTAAACAGGGTTTGTTGTTACCTGCAGCTTCTGATGCACGGACTCAGATGAGAATGATCCAAATTGTTTACTACAAGTTCTCACATCACTTATATACCTTCACAAGTTTTCTTTTTCTAGCCTTCTCATCCATACCTACAACTTTTCCATCCACCTTTACATGTCAACAGAGCATTCTACAAACACTCTTCAACCGTTCATGCAGGCGCTTATCCAGTCAGAGCTGTGAGACATTCTTTCTTCTTCTAGAGGTGTCCTTGGTTCTCATGCTGTTTATCTTGCTCCACAGCTTCTGCTCTGAACAGCTTTTCTTGTATTCCCACAATTCCTCCTTTTTTGTTTATTTGCAAACTACTACCATACTATAAAATAATAACACTAATTATATTAATAACATAATCATTATAACTCAATCAAGGCCTTGATTGACAATACTCTAAATGTGAGAAAGACAAACATCATAATGACAAGAATTACTGTTAACCTACTAAAAAGAACAAACACATGTTTGTCCTGCAACTCAAGTTTCTGCAACCTGGAAATAAATCCCTGAAGGCCCCATTCTGCGTTAATCTCTAACTGGTTAGAAAGAGGTCTTCAACTTTTGTATATTCTGATATATTGATTTTGAACGATCACTAAAATTTGTAGAACAGATGCTTTTAGAGTGCTCATGATCATGCTAATAGAAAATTTATGGCTGTACAGCTTTTTGCATGTCAGATAGAATCAATATTAGTAGACAAATGTGCTAGAGTATCACTAGGGGCATTATTACTTACTGACCATCAAGAAACAACAATTTGCAGAAAAAGAAGAGGAAGAACATGGTGGTGGTGAATGTGATAGGCAGTGCCAGCAGGGCGTCCCCTGCTTCCAGGTGCACTTTTCTTCTCTCACCCATCACAGATTCTCTCTTGCTTTTATTCTTCTCAAGGTCTGAAGGGTAATTTCAATTTCTATGCTGCATCCACATGGCCAGTGCATGATACAGAGCCCAAGTGGAACACCTGCTTGCAAAACATAATAAACTATCAAGGTTAGCTCTCCTAGCATGCGCATTTGCCTCAGGTGCTGTGTGATCATATTTTAAGAATCCTCATTAGTGGAATGAAAGAGTGTTATTCATTCATAATACAGGATTTGCCTAGGATTCCTTTCCAGGTTTTGTTTTTGCAAATCAAGAGAAGGCTAATTGATAGGCTGATAGCATCATAACCAAGCATTACTAATACATTAAAAGAGCTATTCCCATAGATTCCAGCATTGGTAACATTAAATCCTGTTTAATTCACATTCGATCTACTACTAAAATAAAAGAAGCACGCAGCAACCTAGGTAACACCTAATAACTCTAATTCTTGAGACTATATTGATAACACAGGAAAATCACCCACTATACCATACCACTACTACTGCTACAAGGTTGCAGAAACTTAGGCTACAGGCCAAATGTGGTTGTTTTTTTTTTTTTTTTTTTTTTTTTTAATGGTTTGAACAGTATTTCTTGTCATTGTGCTATGTTTGCCTTGTCTCTTTTCTTACATTCAGTGTGTTGTCAGTCAAGGCCTTGATTGAGTTATAATGACTGTGTTATTAGTATAAGTAGTGTTATTATTTTATAGTATGATAATAGTTTGCTAATAAACAAAAAAGAGGGAACTGTGGGAATATAAGAAAAACTATTAAGAGCAGCAGCTGTGGAGCAAGATAAACAGCATGAGAACCTAGGACACCTCTAGAAGAAGAGAAAAAGCAAAAGAAAGGGCTTGGCTCTGATTGGATAACTACATACATGCACAGCTAAGGAGTGTTTGTTGACATGTAAATGTGGATGGAAAAGTTGTGAGGGTGGATGGGAAAGCTAAAAATATGGATGTATTCATATTTTTATGTATTCATATTCACATATGAATATGTGAATGTATATAAGTGATGTGAGAACTTATAATAAACAATTTGGATTGTTCATCTGAATCCGTGCATCAGATGCTGCAAGTATCTCCCAACAATTAAATGCTCATGACTGTGCCTACTTTTCCTCTTGTTCTCCTTGGTGACCTTCGATAAAGCCGATTTTTTTTTTTTTTTTTTGACGAGAGTAAAGTTCTCTAGTTGGAAAAACTTCATGAACATAGAATCATAGAATGGCCTGGATTGAAAAGGACCTTAAAAACCATCTAGTTTCACTCCCCTGCTGTGGGCAGAGTTGCCAACCACTAAACCAGGCTGGCCAGAGCCACATCCAGCCTCTCCTTGAATGCCTCCAGGCATGGGGCATCCACAACCTCTCTGGGCAACCTGTTCCAGTGCATCATCACCTTCTGAATGAAAAACTTCCTTCTAATATCTAACCTAAATCTCCCCATAATTTAAAACCATTCTCCCTTGTCCTATCATTATCCACCCTCCTATTCTCCCTCCTGTTTATATGCTCCCTTCAAATACTGGAAGGCCACAATGAGGTCTCCCCGAAGACTTCTCTTCTCCAAGCTAAACAAGCCCAGTTCCCTCAACCCTTCTCCATAGGAGAGGTGCTCCAGCCCTCTGATCACCTAGCGTCCCTCCTCTGAACCCTTTCCAAGAGCTCTGCATCTTTCTTGTGCTGGAGGCCCCAGGTCTGGATGCAGTACTCCAGATGGGGCCTCACAAGGGCAGAGTAGAGGGAGACAACCACCTCCCTCTCCCTGCTGGCCACCTCTCTTCTGATGTATATTATTGGCCTTCCAAGCTACAAGAGCACACTGCTGGTTAAGTTTTTCATTCACCAGGACCTCCAGGTGCTTCTCGGTAGGGCTACTGTCAAAGAGTTTTTCTTCCAGTCTGTATACATATCTGGGATTACTCCAACCCATGCACAAAATCTTGTATTTTGCTATGTTCAACCTCATTAAGTTCGTACAGCTCCACTTTTTGAATTTGTCGCGATCCCTCTGGATGGCATCCCTTCCTAATTTGTCAGCTGCACCACTCAGCTTGGTGTCATCACAGACCTGCTGAGGGTGCACACAAGCCCATCTGTGATGTCATTGGTGAAGATGTTGAAAGAGCATTGGTCCCAAGACAGACCCGTGGGGGACACCGCTCATCACCAGCCTCCACCTGGATACAGTGCCATTCAACACAACCCTATATCTAAGGCCTTCTAACCAGTTCCTTATCCACTGAATAGTCCACTCCTCAAATCCATATCTTTCCAATTTAAAGATAAGGATGTGGTGAGAACCATGTCAGAGGCCTTGTACGTGTCCAGGTTGATTACATCAATCACCTTCCCTTTGTCCACCCCAACATGGAGTGATGTTGCCACAACTTTTCAAATATGATGGAGAACAGCTCAGCAACCACATCAGCCAACTGCTTTAGGACCCTGGGACGCATGTCATCTGGTTCCATAGACTTGTATAAATTCAGCTTCATGAGATGTTTCTAGCAATGACTTAGCTATTTACAGACAAAAAAAGTGCTTCCTTTCTCTCTCCTTTCGCTGTTCCACTTTGGTAGTACAAGAAAGAATCCACTCTTGTGTACTCTTTTTGAAATCTACATGTACAAGAACACTTTGGAGGTCATAGCCTTCTGAGAAAAAATGTTAGGCACGGGGGGCCTACCTGATTTTTTACAGATACCTCATATTAATATGTTCAGAAACTTTATAGTTAATTTTTTTTCTTTATTCTTGAGTATGGGCAAACCCAGCCCAGCAGTAATTTTTGAACCCTCCCTTCCCCCCCAGTGAACAGCCAATGGATATATGCAGGTAAGATGTGAAAGACAAGTGAAAGGAACACAACATGTCATAACCATATCCATTGTATTGTACAGGTGATTTCAAATGCTGCAGTTATGATCAGCTATGCAGCAGAGGCTCACACTGAGGAACTGTTGAGGGGCTGAACTGCAGCAAAAAAAAAAAAAACAAAAAACAAAAAACAAAAAACAAAAACATGACAAATGAGCTCCAAGAAGCTGAGGGAGAGTGAGGTAGCCCACTGAGCTGCCCTCCTGGCAGCACAGCGGGTCTGACATGGGTGGGTGGAGCAAGGAGTGTCAGCAGTTCACCTCCCCCACAGTGTGTACAGAAAAGGGACCCAGGGAACACAGCAACACAGCTTTCATTTGGCTTGTAAGGTGAAAGGGTTGCTGTATTAAATCTCTGCAAAAGTTCTCATATAGCAGTGTTTCTACTGTATTAAGGCCTGACTCTGCTCCACAGCTTCATTAAGTCTTTTCTCCTCTTTTATTTACAATTCCTATGATGAAGATCTGCTCGTTGCGGTCCTTGTTCTTACTGGTTAGCATTACTTTCCATGCTGTATTGACTCCAACAGTGCACACCTGTGCCTTTTAAAGAGATAATCCCTTGTAGGAGTGGAAAACAAAGACAGAAAGCAGACATCTCAAACCCAGTTCTGCTAATTCAGTGTTAATTTGCTGGACCAAAACTGGAAAGTACACCTAATAAATAAATATTTATCACAAAGAATGTTCAGTAAGATGTGGTTAAACCGGAAGACACGATGAAGTAAGGAAAGAAGATTTAGTAGCAGAGACTAGTGAAGAAATGAAAGCTTTTGAAAACAATGGAACAATGCTGTATGAACTGTGAGATTATTATATAAGAAACAAACTTGTAAGAATAGTAAAGAAATTCAAAATAATTCAGTAAGAAAACAGAGGTAAGCATTGGCAACTACTAATATTTGTCAGCTTATGAAGCCAGGTAAGAAAAAATGTTGAAAAGGAGGTGAGAAAGCAAAAGCAGCATAAGCAAGAATAAAACAAGATGATGAAAGAACAGATTGGATGTATTATAGGATATCAGACATTCCTCAGCTGATCTATGGACTGAAAAGTAATTCACTTGTTCACTTGCCACTAATTAGTGGCAAGGACACAGCATGGTTCCTATTGTAGATTTTTAATGGGATTAAATATGATAAGTTGGAAAAATTTGGTGCTCAAAGCTTATTCAGGGGCACCCATCTGAAACATAACCTGCTTGGCAACTTTTTTATATTGCAGCATCCTTGCAGTATTCCCTATCAGCATTGGGAACCAACCAGTGGCTCTTACCTGATGTATTACATCAGTGGGAAAGAACTAATATAAAAGATAACCAGTTAATTGTAGATGCATTCATTAATTTTACAATCTAGTTAATTTTACCTATGATTCTGTTAATAACTACGCTACAGCTTTTGCCCTAACAATATGCAATGTTTCAGTATATACCATATATCCAGTCATTGTGCTGGGACTGAATCGCAATGGGAATATACTCTACTCATTAGAACATAGAGTATGGGTTTAACAAAATGGAAACAAGTGGCAAACTGTTGATGTTAGTGCATGTGGTGTACAGGAATATCAAAGACATATTTTTGAGAGTAATGCCATCAAAGCTCAAGGCATTTATCTTGACACCTAGCAAAACATTTGCCATTTTGAGATATATCCCAATGAAACAGTGCTTATCAATGTTGGAAAAGGATGTGTCTGTATGAGAATATCTTGTAATTTTATACTCAGAGGTAATATTACAAGCAATCACTCCAATATTTGTGTTTGTAGCTTTACTAGCATTATGTGGTGTTACTTTCTCAGTTCCAGTTACTTCACATCAGTTGTTACAATCCAATTACATATTAAGTCAAGATTTACCACCTGCTCCAATGAGTCTTGCTTTAGTAAAGAAATTACTGCAACATGATGACCTATGCCAACTACTAGAATGTATCTGAAATAATGGACAAAAAAACAACCAGTCATGGAGTTAACTAGACAAATCTATGCCTGTGACAGGGAAGGGGCAGTAGGCCCCTGCCTCCCCCCCCCCACCCACCAAATGGGAAGGAAAAGGGAAAAGGGGGTAAAGTGAGTTCTGTTAAGTGCATTAGCAGCACTCATGTTTTTAATCTTGTTTACTGCATTGCTTTATCCTACTAATTTGAAGTGCTGAATGTCTGACCACTGTATAAATCAGATTTAGAATTTGTACATGTATCTTTTCCTTTTCTCATTCCTCTCAATACTTTTCTCCTTAGTACCACCAATGAGACACTGTTAACAAGCTGAGCCACGGAACTATTTTTGGCTCAAAACTTTTTTCAGTTTCACCCATTTGATTCATAACCTGGTTGGCAAGCTTTTGGGTTTAATGGTTACCATGATTACAATGGCAAGAGAAACATGTGCAGCTGGGCTATCAGGAGAAACTCTTTTTGGCTGTTGCTCCTTCTGGACATTCAAGTTGACTTACTGGGGCTGTCTTGTGGAAGTGGATCACCATACAGTCAATATGCATACATAGCAGCCCACCAGCTGACAATTGTATGATGAACTGCTGGTTACCCAATGGGAGGGACATGTACTACAGACACGCTGTTGCACCTAACAAATAGAACATAAATGCCCCTGACAAATAAAGGAAGCCCTGATAAACCAAATAGAAGTGCCCTTGACAACAAACTGCTGCTACTGGCAACAAAAAATGATTCTATGAAGAACATAAAAACCCAAGGAGATCGAAGGTAGAATGAGTGCCCCCTCCACTGAACTGCAGCTCCGCAGGTCAACAAGACATTGCTGAATGACTTGTAGCCCCCTATGGACCAACAAGTTGTCACTGGATCCATGGTGGTAACTATTCCTGCTTTATAAACTGTTGTCTAGGATTTTTGTCTTTACTATCACTAACTTTCCCATCTTCCCCTCATTCCTTAGCTGCTTAGAGTTTGTAATAAATCAGTTGGACAGCATTTAGCCTCATTTGCTGCCGTAGTCTCACTTTGGGTATATATAAATTGAGCCATGTTCTCCAATAATAGGAACAACGACATCAAATAATAATGAAACTCTACATGACCCTCTGTAAATTGTACTTGCACATCTGATGTCTGCAGCAGTTCCAAAACATTAGCATTACTAACAGCTATCTGAAATATTCAGTGCCATAGGCTACCAAAAAGGGATGAAACAATCAAGAAAAAAAGGAAGAAATAAATTTCCTTCCCAGACTGGACAGATTGTCTCAGTTTATTTATTTATTTATTTATTTATTTTTAAAATTATTTTTTTTTATTCTACCTCTATAATATGCATGGTATTTTATTGACAAGTTACAGAAAATATTTTATCCATAGCCTGCTTAGAAGCCTAATGCAACCCAAATGAAACAACAATAAACCAAAAAAGAATATCTGTCCTTACCAGCACCAGTTGTTGGAAATATCCAAATAATTTATCAGGACGGTATCTCTGATAAAGCAGATTTTATTTGCAATTGCAGTGGCGGACCTCCTGCAAGCAGGAGAGCATCCAGAAAACAGCGTTGCATTTTTATGCCCTATTACTTGACACTTATCTCTTTTTCTCCTTGTTCCTCATTGGGTGAGTACTTCAGGTTCACAATCTTCCCAATGCTCAACTAAACATACGGATACTGGATGAACATAAATTGTTGCTAGCTAAGCATGTATCGCTAAATAGTCAACTTCTCACATTTGCTCATTCAACACTCAGTCATCATTTCTGGACATCTGCTCATCCTTTCATAAAGATAAGCTTGGAAGGAGGATAGGGGGGAGTATCTTGATGCCTGCCTATTGCATCCCAACCTACCCGGAGAGCAAGGCAAGCCAGGCTTGTGTAGAGGCCCTGGCTTCTTTGATGTCTGTTTTCTTTTGCTGAGGGTCTCTTATCCAAACAGAATAGCCTTACGATTTGCTTTCTATCCATAATGCTTTACCTATACTATCTGGAACATTTAAAAACTATTGCAGTTTTGCAAGCAAGAATTAATCACATAATTCAGCAACCATATTTCTGGATGTAGGTAGTGTGTTAGGTATTTCTACTTCTTCACATCAGCTATTTCTAAGGATATAGAAATACAAAATACACTGTGCTCTACTTCTTCAGATCAATTCCCCCTTTTAAATATCTAATGCAGAAACAACATTCCATTCCTACACAGTTCCAGTTCCTGAATGACTAAACATGAGGAATAGGCTCTGCTAGAGAAAGCAAGTTAAATTAAGAAAGAGAAGCACAGGTTCTTCTTAGTAGGGGAGGAAAAGTTTACAGGCGTCTAGGAAGGTAATGTTAAACTTTGTTTCCAAAAAAAGAACATTTCCAGATGGTGAATGGCTCTCAATTGCAGTGAGATGCCTTGAGGAAATAAAAATGTTTTGGTTAAAATTCTTTCCTGAAGAGAATTGTTTACCCTCAGCAATTAAGAATCAGATAGACAGTTATTCCTGTAATAACTTTGAATGATTTTATAATGCATGCTGGTGAAGGGCTTCAATACATTAAAGTATAGAGGTGTTCAGTAACTGTGTTGTGGCATCACTATTATTGTAACTTCAGAATAAGAGCTATAAGAATCTTTCTTTAATTTTTAATTCTTGTAGCTAAATAAATTGCTTTGCAATTGTGTGTGCTGAAAAACCAAACGGAAGCTTTCTTTCTCAGAATACTGTAGGACAAATTGTTTCGAGATTTAGATAAGACTGGATAAAACCCACTCATTGTCTGAATCAGAACAACACAGACTAGTCTCAGCAATCTCTTCTGTGGTTTAAATGTCTATCAGTGAAGAAAAATGGATATAACATAATGTAAGAATAGTAACCATTTTATTATATTACTAGACACATATTTCTATCCAGTTTGTCCCACTCTGTAGCAGCAGATACAAGAAGTGGCAGCACTGCTGAAAACCATTTGCAGCACTCCCATGATTAAATGTTTGTTGACTTATATTTTGATTCACATTGCAAAATAATTTGCTGGCTGATTTAAACTAAAAGAAGAGAGAAGATAAGGACTCTTAACTCATTCTCTGTGAGCCAATATTTTGCATTGTTTAAGAAGTTACTTCCCTTGTTGAGAGGAATCAAATCACCTCACTGTGAGGGCCAGCAAGCAGAGCAAGAGCCTGCGTAAGCTTTCTCTGTACATTTTCCTAGCACCTAACACATCTTCTAGCTGCACTGTGACTTGCAGGGTCTGAGGCATGGACATATTTCCTACTCTGACTGCTGTTGAATGTTTGGAATAGGGAAGAACAAGAGCAGGGGAGATGGGTAGATATTGTGGGACAAAGAAAGTCATTATTTACAGAAGACCTAGCAAATGAGTAAACAAGCTCAGCAATTACTTGCCCCACACATAAACACGAGGCGCCTGGCTCCTACATGTGATGGAGGAGTTGTGGCGGGTATAAAAGGTTGTAAGCATGTACAATAAACGTCTTTGTTCTGCACCAGCAAGGAAGCCTGTGCCTCTCTTGCCACAGTTGTTGCCTGAACAGGGACACAGAAAAGCAGACTGGTCTGGAGAGGGCTGAAAGAAGCCCTGTTGAGAGAGGGCTGAGAGAAGCTCTATCAAGAAAGCACTGAGAGAAGTGCAGGGCTGAGAGAAGCCTTACCGAGAGGGCGTTGAGAGAAACGCAAAACTCGGAGAAGCCATAGAGTGAGCACTGAGAGGAACATGAGTCTTGACATAGAAGCCTGTACGGGGGGAGCATTGCATCACACAGCAAGAACTTCTGCAGGACAGAGGTGAGCAACGGGGAACAATGGCAACCAGTATAACAAAGGTGCAGGAGGCAGTTTGCAAAATAATGAGAATGATTTTGCAAAAGCTAAAGTGAAAGCATCAATTTAAGCTCTTGTAATGTAGAAGTAGATGGGACTACGATCTATGACGTGGAAATGTGGGCCAAAGCGGGAGTGAGGCTGTGGGATGCAGCTATGTGTTCTGACCTTGTGGCTAAACACCTCTTGGTCCCTGGAGATTAGTTTTTTTTAAAAAACATGTGGAATTCACTATCCCAGTAGAGCCCACCGCTCCTCCTGTGGTGGGGGCTGCTGTAAACGACTGTGGTGATAAGGACAGTGGACCTTTAAACCCCAGATTAATGAGGTTGGGGACAGATTGGAACCTGACTTGAAACCCCCCAGTCCACGTGAAGTTTGGCGAGTGATCTGCAAAGAAAGGGAGCGGGAGGGCGACTTTGACATCATTGACATTGCATTTGGCTCTTGCCTACCCCGTGATTTCCGTTTTTGAACCGGGGCTCGGCTCCCCCAGTAGCAGTAGTCTGCTGAACTCTGTTATGAAAAGTTAGTCTTTGTCTTTGTTATTGCAAGTCCTTGGCACAATTGACAAGTACTCAATATGGGCTATTGGAGAGAATCTGCACAGCAATAAGTGCTGGAGTGGAAGCTATCAGAGCTGCAGCAGAGCGTGCAGACCCTGAGCCTATGGCTCATTCACTCGGTGCTCATGGTCAGCGTGTGGGAGCAGGAGCTGTGGAAAGCTGCTGCTGAGACTTAATGCTTGTGTTTGATCTCTCACTCATTCCAGCTGTTGGCATTGTTGCAGTGTATACTTCTGAATCTTTTAGCTGTTGTAGCAGTTGCTTTTTCTTACAAGAAAGGGAATCTTTCTCTTATGAACAGATTTCTTTTTCTTTCTGTTAAAAGAAAACATTATGTGATACTTGTGGGAATCCAAAGATTCTCTTCTTTACTAAAAGGATAAGAGATTGACTAGAAGCAGATATTCAAGGTGAATGCATGTAGCTAAATTAGAAAACACTATTTGCTATAAAATGATGTGTGTTCACGTGCAGTAGACTGGCAATATAGGAAGCTTTCTCATCTTCGGTTGTATAATTCAACTTGACTGTATTAATATCTTCTGGTGTTTAAGAATGTAATGTGTATATTTACAACTTTTTATCTTACCTGCACCTGCCTGGCTTTCATAATTCTGGTTCTGAATATGTAATCTCAGTGATTTAAAAAATAATAATAACAGATTTCCCTAAAAAAAATTTAAAAAGAGAGAGAGAGAGAGCGCGGATACAACCCCTCAGGAAAGATTAGCTAAAACGTGCTGTGTTCTTAATTTTCTAAATCACTGGACAACAGAGGGCCCCCCAAATTACAAGCACTTTGGTCATAATGTTTAACTCCTGCCAAGGAAAGAGCACAGGTTACTGTGCTCTTATTATTTAAAAATATCTGAGCTCTAACCAATGGGAAAGGACCTATTTGTTGATAATGTGGGGTCGAGGCTATGCTTGTGTTTCAACAGGAACAGGTCCAACATGGGTATCAGCACAATGGGTATGGCCATCTGTCTCATCATCTGCTGTAATGTAGGTGAGAATCCATGAAAGCACGGTGATCACAAGACAGGACAGGACACAGTTTGCTTGTAAACTGCATCACCAGAGAACCATAAGAATTGGAATTATTGGGATCAATGGACTATTGTTTGTAGTTTAACTACAGTGGAAAGACTTCAGTGTGTTAATTTTTGTTTAGCTGCTAATGGGAATGTTTCTGAACTGCACCTTTCTTTATTAATAGAGAAGGGGGAGATGTGGGACAGAGAAAGACATTTTGAACAAAAGACCTAGCAAATGAGTAAACAAGCTCAGCAGCTACTTGCTCCAGACATAAATACATATGAGGTGCCTGGCTCTTACTTGTGACCAAGGGGTTGTTGCATGAGTATAAAAGGTTGTAAGCATGTACAATAAACATCTTCGTTCTGCATCAGCCCATGCCTCTCTTGCCACAGATACCTGTACACTTCTCTTCTGCAACACCCAAACAAACAAACAAAAAAACCAACCAACCTAATAACACAACACCATGCTTGTTTTTTTATGGGTGGCTTTAGATCTATTATTATTATTACTATTATTATTATTTAGGATGAAAAAAGTTGAGAGGCCTTCCCTTGCTCGCAGGAAGTGACCTTTCCCTAGAAGCTGCCCCTCTCAAGCAAAGGAAAACTGCTGCCTTTACACATGGTAGGTTTCAGCTCCATCATCTTAAAAGTTCCTGAAACTGACACACAACACCACTGTGTCACAGGCAGCAGAAAACCAAAGTGGCTAAATTTTAGATCCAACTTCCTAGTAATGTGCAGTGTAAGGAAACAAACAAACAAAAAAGCCTTCCAAAACCTGAAACCTACAAGTTCTTCATCAGACAGGATGCATTCACTATTTTTGTACAGCAGTCAGAATGCTATCTGAAGAACATGAAGGGAATTTGCTACAAACAGATCCAATATCCTAGTAAATAAAAACCTGCCATTACAGAATTTGTCACTTGTTTTTTTTTTTGTTTCTTGCACAGATATCAAAAAACATTTGATCTTTCTGATAAGCTTGGATTACTATGCCATGTGATTCATGCTGACTTGTCCCAGTCTTTCTTCTTTATTTGTATTCAGCGTTATTATTTTGGGCTAAAGCTTTGCAGGGCATTTTTACATGGTCTATATTATTGGATCATCCAAGTCTGTGTATAGCACTTTTATATAGAAGAAAAAAAAAAAAAAGGAAGACTATAATTATTTAGGAAATTAAAGCGTACAGTCCTGGCATCAACAGTTGCGGTGCAACAACATGACACTAGCAAATAGTAGAAGAGCACATCTTATAAAATTCCAAACCAAATTGTGGTTTGCAGCAAGGAATCAAACTCCTTTTTGTCTTTACAAATCTAACTCTGAAATGGATGTCAAATTAAGTTACCATTTGCATTTCCAGCAAGAAATAGATGTCTTTAAGCACCTACAGATTATATTCCACAGCATTATGTTCTTTCATTTTCCTTCTGTAATCAAATGATTCCTTACAACAGAGGATGAAACAGCTTTGGCTGTTTCTAAATTTGTAAGTTTCCAAGCATACTGTATTCTGGATGGGATGGTCTGTTGCACTTTTTATTCTTATTAATAAAGGTGATTGTCTTCTGAACAAATTTTATCTGTAAAGGATAAAGTTCTGCTTTCTCTTACTCGTCACCATGGACAAATATAATTAGAAAATATTCTCATGTTTCTTTGCCATGTCTGTGGAAATATAAATATTATTCATATGAAAGGACATGGCAAAATCCTCCTTAATTTGGAGTAATAGGGAAAATAATATGCTGAGAAAGGTAAGGTATTTTAAATGTAAAGTGTCCCTGACTCCAAAGCTTTTCTGCAAACTTCTCTCAGTCAGAAGTGTCTGTATCAATCAAGAAAAAGAACAGGTCAAAATCAAGTTATCCTCTTCACTTTAGTCTATCAATTGCCCCTCTTGAAGCAGTAACAGTGTTGAATAAGCATTTCTGGAAAGTTTTTAGAATGTCTGAAAATAATGTAGAAATTTCACTGTCAAATTCTTGTTCTCCAAGCCTTGTTCATCAAGACTCTGAAAACTACAGCTTCAGCACTAATCTGTCAAGCTAAGGAAGGCTGAGTGCTACCAGAAGGCATATCTTCTGATAAACAAAGAAAGCTTTTGAACATCTGTCATGGTTTAATGATTTTTGGTTATCAGTAATTTATGATTTTTGGTTATCAGTATTCCACATCATAACATCATGTAATGCACTGGGGGTTTGACTGTTGATGCTCAAGTTCTGGGTGTCTGTCCGGAGGAGGAGGAGAACTACATTCCCCAGGGGGCTTTGCGGTCAGCAAGGAGATGTAACTCCCGGCAAGGTCACCTGATGTTCTCTTCTTCGCCTGCTCTTCTTCGCCTGTTCTTCTCTGTCTGCTCTTCTCCATCTGCTTTTCTTCATCGGCTCAACTGGACTGCACTTCTCACCTCAGCGTTGTGGTAAGACCTATCCACCTTTCACACACACTCCCTCTCTCTCATTATATTTTGCTGATACTGTATTTAGTAAATTAGTTTGTTTCACCTCAGATCATTGCCACTGTTTTCAATTATTTTAAGGTCCCCTGTTTCCCTTTTCTGGAGGCGCGGATCTGCAGATCCCTCTGCCCCACTAGTCATGGAACCGGCTGAGCCAGCCCATAAACTGTTGACAACATCTGAGAGGTTAAAGTGTGTTAACTGCCATGTAAAGAATTTTTGCCACATGAAGAATTTTAGCCTTGCACAAAGTAATATGCATGAAATGGTTGGAATATTATTCAAAGCCTTAAACCAAGGTGGAAGATGACCCACACGATCTGCCAGTTGCTGTGGATTGGGCTGCAGTGTAGCAGGGACACTTGAGGTTTGTCTGTCAGGAAGAAACAAAAAAAGAAATAAATTACTAGCAGAAAAAGCCAGGAAAAAATGCACTGGTATCACGGTGCTGAGAAGGAGACAGAAAAAAAAGGAGCCAGGTTGGAAACACAGGAAATTGCCTCTTATTTATTTTGTTTTTGTTTTGAGGAAAACAAAACATTGCACACTTTGTCCTCAAATCAGAGGAATTACATGCAGGAGACGCTTGACTGCATAATGAGTTTCTCTTTTTAACAGAAAAAGTCAGCAAGACCCTGAATATTGAGTAATCATTCATGATAACATGTTTGGGATAGATTAATGAAGGAAATACTTACTGTGTTACATTGTGTTACATTTTGTTTTCCAATTTTTTAAAAATTTGTAATTGTTTCCAGTGAAAACATTGATAATGAAATTAAGATTACCAATAATATGCCTATTCTGTGGAGTTTACAAATCCTTGGAGAGATCCATAAGACTTCCAAAGCATCTGTGACTGAGAGATGAAAATAAACAAGCAGCCTGTGACCAGCTGCTGACAAACAACTTTCCTTTTGCATTTAAGTAATAGGTAATTTCTTAATTCATAAGCAGAGTGACAAAGCTATCTTTACCTGATATTTCCGTTATGTATATATGTATATTTGCATTTTAATACAGCACTTCTTTTTGTAACGTTTCAGAAATGTCTTATGCTACTCTTGTCCTGCACATTGGAAACAACACATCAGAAAATGTGTGAAGTTTACATCACGTGGTTCAGAAAAGTTATCATCATCACATCCCTGCAAAAATAGACAACAAATGTTAATGGTATTTATCTCTGGCTTTGACCCAGAAATTTCTCAGAACATTGCGGAGACTACAATTTGAAGGAGCATTTTGCCTTTCACTGAAATTCATTCACCTTTGTATCATCTCTATACATTGCAATGCTCCCATTACAATCATTAATGGACCAGTAAAACATTCCTTGGAATATCTTGATACTGCAGAACATTTCTTCCTAAGTCAGTTCTCACTTGAGGGAAAAGATTAATCTTCTATTTTTTTTTAGATGTTTCAAGATTTTTAATTTTTGACACATTTCAGCATAACCTGCTTAGGGAGATATCTCAGCCTGTGATATATATCACTTTGTTTCATTCTATAAAATACTCAGGTCACTAACAACTGTGCATCCCAATGATCACATAGCAGATGCTTTCTTACGAAGAATTTTTCTCAGAATACTTGAGAAATAACATTGAAATTACTCCATAAACCAGAAATATTTGGAATTATTTTGCTACAGAATCTCTTTAATCGGATCAAGAAACATTTAACATACTGAATCAGTGCTCTCAGAAACGTATGAAGTCATGGTGATTTTGTCTTTTCCTATGATGTATGTATTTTAAATTCAAGGAGATGGACCATCTCCTAAGTCAAAGAGCCCATTCATTTAATTTTCAGCACATTTTAACAGCGTCTCCTGTTCAGACTTTTCTGTCATTTTCCCTGTCATTTTTTCCCCCGGCTGTTGTATTATAAAATAACTAGAAAGTAGCTCTTTGTACTGAGATTGATTCTGCTGCCCTTGTACACTTTGAACAACACTTTTGATGGTGAGGAATTCACAGAACTCATTGAAGTCAAATGGCAGTCAACTCTGCAGTTCTAATAGTCATTTCCAAAGCTTTCAATTGTTGAAAAACATTAAATCTTGCTTTCATAGGTACATGAACAAATCCTCTTGTGAGTGAGATTTTGTGTGACACAGTATGGAAATACAAACATGATCTATTAAATTTAATATTTCTCAAGAATATGGACTGAACAAAAACTGAACATGCAAAAAAAATCTAGAAGAAATCTCTTTACTTCCAATTTATGTCAATTCTTATGTGAGTCACAGGTTTCCATGTTTCTTCATCTTCTTCGTTTGGCACAAGCTGGATCTCCTTTACTGCCCTAGTGATTTTAATTTACTCTTTTAACTACAGAATTTGTCAGTTGTCCCTTATTTCACTTCAATTGTCTTTTCACAGAATATCAACTGATAATCAGCATAGCTCTCTTGATCACAAATGCCTTTACTAGAATACTTGTGTCTCATAAGAAGCTGTAGGCTGTACTTATATACTTACTTATACTTAACATACTTATATATGTTTCTCTGGGAAAACAGTGCGGAATTCAGTGTTTGCTCATGGTAATTTGGCTTGCTGAGGATTCCCTGTAACCACTGTGAGTACAATACAGTAGCTCTGATGCTATCTTTCTGGGGATCCAAAGAGTACTATACTCCAACTAAAAAGGAGATATTAGCTGTGAATGAGGGGGGTGGGCTGCTTCTGAAGTAATCAGTACTGAAATGCAGCTCCATCAGCACATCTATCACTGCTAGTGATAAACTGGATGCTTAAAGGAAAGGTTCCCTCCGCCCATCATGCCACTGATGCCACTTGGAGAAAGTAAATTGCGTTTATTATGCGAGCTTGATTGGGGAACTTCAGCCATCCAGGAATATTAGAAAGGATCGTGGACTGGACTGGCCTGAAATTAAAAAGTTGGGAGCATCACCAGAAAAAGATATATCGTGTGCTAAAGAGGCTCCACCGTACAATGAACTACCAGAAAATGAAAAGAAATATGCCCTGTTCACAGATGGATAATGTCAATTGTGGAGAAGAACTGTAGATGGAAATCTGCTGTGTGGAGCCCCACATGACAATTTGCACAGAGGTAAAGGCTGTCCAGATAGCCTTAGATGCTGCTGAGAGGAAGAGGTGGGCAATGCTTTATCTGACTCATTGATGGTGGCAAATGCCTTATGGGAACAAAACAACTGGCGGAGAAGGGGTAAACCTCTTTAGGCTGCTGAACTGTGGAAAGACACTGCTGCCCAAATAAAGAAGGTGGTTGTAAAGGTACATCATGTAGATGCTCATGTGTCCAAGAGTTGGAGGTTCTGAAGAACAACAACATAACTGATAGATGGATTGGGCTGTCAAAATTAAAATGGCTCAAATAGTTTTGGATTGGCAATACAAGCATGAATTATTTCAAGCTTGGTGATCCCATGAGACCTCAGGCAATCAAGGAAGAGATGCAACATATAAGCGGGCTAGAGACCAAGTAGTGGACTTAACTATGGGTACTATTGCACAGATTACTCATGACTGTGAAACATGCACCACAATTAAACAAGCCAAGAGAATAAAACCTCTCTGGGGGGAAAGCAGATGGCAAAAATATAAATATGGAAAGGCATAGCAGTTTGATCATGTGACCTTGCCAAGAATACGTGATGGTAAGCGTTATGTGCTTACCATGGTGGAGGCATGGATGGCTTGAAACATATGCAGTACACCATGCTCCCACACAAAATACCATATTAGGTCTTTAGAATCAAGTCCTGTAGCAACATGGCACTCCAAAAAGAATTGAGTCAGAGAATGGTGCTCATTTCAAAAATTCTCTAGAGAACTCTTGGCCAAAGATCATGGCATTGAGCAGATTTATCATGTCCCCTATCATGCATCAGCTTCTGGTAAATTGGAATGATACAGTGGGCTGTTAAAAACTATGTTGAAAGCAATGGGTGGCAGAACATTTAAGCATTGGGGGAAGTGTTTAACTTCTCGGTTGGTCAAGGATGTATCAATCATGATGGTCCTGCCCAATTCAGCTTCCTACATACTGTACAGTAAGATAAGGTCCCTGTAGCCCATGTAAAGAGCATGCTGGGAAAAATGGTTTGTGTTTTTTTCAGCTTCTGAAAAAGGCAAGCCTCTCTGCAAAACTGTTTTTGCTCGAGGACCTGGATCCACTTGGAAAAAAATGGGGATGTTCAATATGTACCACAAGGGAATTTGATGTTGGGGGAATGCAGTCAGTAATTCCATGTATATATGCGTGTGTGTGTTTAATGCATGTTAGTTATTGTTTGTTTGTATATATGACATATAAAGCATAATATAGCAATGTGGAATAAGGGGTGGAATTTCATAGTTTTATGATTTTTTGTTATTGGTATTCCATATAATAAAATCATGTGGTATACTGGGAGTTAAAGTGTTAATGCTCCAGTTCCATGGATTGTCGATATTTCCAGGTGCCTGGCTGTCAGAAGAGAAAAACATCAAATCCCAGAAGACTTTCACTGTTCTTTTTTCATTTTCCGTTTAGAGGGAAAGATAAAACTGCTGGCAAGTCAAGAGACTGCCCCATCTTTATTGCTCATCTGTGCAGTGTATACTCCCTAGCTGCCACATTCAGCGTTAAGGTAAGACCTTTGGTTTTGGACACTATCTCTCTCATTATATTTGATTTATTAGCTTCAATTCTGATTGTATTGTTTTATATTGTGTTATCTCACTTTATGCTATTTATATTTGGTAAATTAGTTTTCTCCCTCGTTGCCATTGTTTTTGTTTTCAGGCCCATCTCCCTACCCTTTTTCTTCCTCCCCTTCCCCTTCTCCCAGACCATGGGTCAGTGGGTTCTTCTGACCCATTTGTCACAGAACTGGACCAAACTGGTCCAAGAATCATTGACACCTTCAACCCCCTACCGTACATCTGCCCACTTGCACTCAAATCTCTAACTTTACTATAATTTGTTCATCAGCTTTGTCGTGTATTCTCAGGATCTTGCTGTCCTCTGCTAATGTTTATTCCCTTTCCTGGTATTTACATAGCAGCCTTAGTGTGTCAACTGAAAGCTATACTTTCAGATGTATCCAACATCTGCTAGTACTGAAATCAATAACATTGCTCATGGATTAAGACTGTACCCATTGAAAAGAAAGGAAATGTAGTCTGGACCAGAACCAACTCCTGCTACTACCCAGATAGGCACCTAAAATGTCCCAATTTGTTCTGCATAGTTTGTTTGCCTTATGTTAGACATACGTTGATACATGACATCAGTTTTTGATGGGTTTAATTGTTCCCTAGGTTAGAAGTAACCCTGCAAATCACTACTTTTATTCCGCCAGCATCATTGTGCTGGTGCCCTTAAAGTGAAGCACAGGTTTTCAAACACTGCAAACACTGCAAAGAACTACCTCTGTGACATGCAGATCTGGCAATTACAGGCCTCGTGGTATCTTCATCACAGAAAATTTACTTCAGCTCATCTTATCTGTCACAATGGATCCACCACCATAGATTCTTTCCCTCTCTGTTTCCTGCCCCGTTTTCTGTCCCCAAGTCACACATGCTGGACCCCAGGACCTCTCCTGATTATGGCTGAAGTTGTGCTTTCATTGGATGTTTGCCAAGGAAACTGCTGTCTTGGGCATTTCCTTCTACTAGATTGTGTATGGGAACTGCTGAATCACGGCCTGAGCCCTGGGAGCATGTTCAAAAGCCCAGGTACGATAAGGTTTTCGGCAGGTATGCGAGATTTAATCATAAAGCAGGCCCCTCCTCACCTATATGAGACCTTAGTTTCCATATTAAACCCCTTGGTGGCCTCGGAGGATGTGATTCAACAGGCTGCCCAGTTAGTAGCTGATTTGGGGGAGACAGAGCGTCTGCGCACTAGGCTCAATGTTCGAGTAGCAGAAGAAGCAGAGGTGCTTCCAGTAGTTAAAACCAAGAGGCCACCTGGACGGAATCCTCAGTTGGAGCCCATAAGGATCTCGTGAAAACGAATGTTTGACAACCTTATTTGGGCTGGGGTCCAATTTGCAAAAATCGGCCACCAGCCCAATCACATCCTCCTTCAGCTGGCAGTGGAGACAGCTGAAGGATAATCAGAAATTTCAAAATTACCCTAAGAATCCAAGGGTAAGAGTTACAGAAAGAGTACCAACAGCAGCGCGGAACCTAGAGGATTTCATTGTTCGCAATAGAAAAAAGAAGCCAACTCAGGTGTCTCGGGCCACAATGCCCTAGCTATCTGAAAAAGAAGACTTAACTATGGCTCAGTTCATGGCGTGACAAGGGATTTTAGTCCCCCTAGGGCATCCAGATGGGACCAAAGGCCCTATGTAGAGTTGACAATATTCTGGTCTCAGAAAAACGTCCAGAGAGTTATGGCACTTGTTGATACAGGAGCAGAAACATCAATTATCTATGGAGATCCGACCAAATTTCATGGAGACAAAGTGATGACTGGTGGTTTTGGGGGACAGACTATTCCTGTCACCCAAAGATGCTTGAAATTGGTGCTTGGGCCTCTCCCACCCCGGGAGTAAAAGGTGTCTGTCGCCCCAGTCCAGCAATACATCCTGGGCATAGATATTTAAAACAAAACAAAAGAAACATCGGTCGCTCCACCAGAGAAGAGTCCTGTTCAGGAAGGAAAATATCCTATCCCTGAAGATGCCTGTTACACAGATTTGTCCAGCAAGGGCAACTCAAGCAGGTGGAGAGAAATAGCATACCATCCTTCCACCAAGACAATCTGGTTTGAAGAGGGGGATGGTCAGAGCAGCCAATGAGCAGAACTGCAAGCCATGTGGATGGTTGTAACCAAGGAACCCGGTGATGGTATTCTGAAATCTGTACAGATAGTGGGCTGCGTACCGGCAGCTCACTCTTTGGATTGCACAGTGAGCCACCCAAGAATGGACTATCCACGCCCGACCAATCTGGGCCAAAGACATGTGGAATACAGTCAAACACAGGACTGTAAGTGTCTACCATGTTTCTGGTCATCAGTCCTGACAGTCACTTTGAAATGATGAAGCTGACACACTGGCCCAAATTCGATGGATTGAGAATTCACCATCTGAGAACATCGCCTGTTGGTTACATCAGAAGCTACGGCATGCGGGACAAAAGACAATGTGGGCAGCTGCTAAAGCATGGGGGCTGCCCATACAGCTACCTGACATCGTCCAGGCATGCCAAGACTGTGACACTTGCTCTAAGATGAGATGGAGATCGCTGCCTGAAACAATAGCCCACCTTGCTAGAGAACACAGTCCTCTCCAGTGATGGCAGGTCAATTACATTGGGCCCCTTCCTCGGTCTGAGGGGGCAAGATATGCCCTGACCTGCGTCGACACTGCAAGTGGGCTACTGCAGGCCTGTCCGGTACCAAAGGCAAACCAGGTATACCATCAAGGCACTGACTAAACTGATGTCTGTCTCTGCGCTGGGCAGAGGAAAATAACATCGAATGGTGATTCCACCTGTCATATAATCCAACGGGGGCAGGCCTCATTGAACGTTATAATGGTATTCTTAAGGCTGCCGTGAAGACAGACTCCCAGTCCCTGTAGGGGTAGACAAGAAAACTGTATGAAAACTTGCGGGACCTGAATGAAAGACCCAAGATGGCAGATCCAGTGCCCTGGAATGTTGCAGACAATGTGGGCCACCCTGCTTAGGATCCAAATTACAGGCACTGATCATCAGGTAAGACCCCAGATTGGTAATGAAAACCATCTTCTGCTTCCTGCCCCTGAGAATTTAGATCCAGGTACCCATAGAATAAAATGGCCTTGGAAGGTGCAGGTAGGACTGCAGTGGTGTGGCCTACTGATATTGTGGTCAACGCTCCAATCTTCATTGCTAAAGAGACCCCCATCATGTCCTATGGCAGATCAGAACACCTACTCTGGTGCCTGATATAGTTATGCAGCTGCAGATATCTGGCCAGAAGGTGTGGTACAGGCGGCCGGGACATGCCCCAGTACAAGCTGAAGTGTTGACCTGGGATAGAAATACGGCCTGTATCTTGCCCTGGAGAGCAGACCTTCCCCTCCTGGTACCCTTGAAACATCTGTATTACTCCTGGTGAGTCTTTGAGCCTTCAGGATCACCGGAAGGAACAAAATGCCATCAAAGTGTTCCAGTGTTACTGTGAGATCACATGCAACACCTAATGATGGCCTACGTGGGACTGATGGAACATAAGATGGACCTGCACCTGATGATTGCATGCTTCCAGTAACATCATCGAGCACTGGCCCATAAAAGAATATGAACGTTTACCGATCGTCACTCGTCTTGAATTGTACCAACATGCATCACGATGGAAATTGTATAAGCATTGCGATATAGCGGATCTCTGTATTAGGAAAAGCTTACCCTTTAGTCAACCTGATCATTGGTTCATGCCGTGAACGGGTGGAGTGTATGGGAACTGCTGAGTTACGGCCTGAACCTCTGATTGATCACCTGAGGCAAGCAGTAAGTCAGCCACAGGGGCACAGGTGAAGGCAATTCACTTGTGCTGCCAGAAGGAGTGGAGTGTGGCTCCACCTCTCTTAGACCCATTTAAGAGCTGACTACCAGTAGGGAAGGATCTTTTTCTGGAGATCCATTCTTTGGTGTTTTGTAGTGTGCCTAGGACACTGGTAAGTACTCTTTCTATTCTCTTTTGGTATAATAATCTTTTTTGCCAAACTCTCTGGTATATTTAATCATTGTAACATCTGTATATTCTTTGATTATACATTTGGCTTCCCTACTCCTGTGTTATGCTTGTTGCAGTACTGTTAGTACTCCTTATGGGGCATTACAAGGATATAAGATGACAAAGGATCAAAGGTAAAAGAACTTCCTTTTCATTTATTTTATCTAGATTGTATCATGCTCTTGTTTCTCACACAGGCAGTTCTGCAAAGAACTCAACCATGAGCATCATTAGGGCACATATCTGAGACTGATAAGGAATCTGTTGACTGACAACTAGAGAACAATGCATAATAGAGTCTAAAGGAGTCAAATAATCAAACTGGAAGCAGTAAGATTTATTTACATTCACTGTGGAGGCAGTAATAAGCTGTTTATTTTTACTTTCTCTTATGGACAGTATCTTTTTCCTCTTATGGATGAGAAGCATCAGGTAGGGAAAAAAACAACTGAGGAGAGAGTGCACAACAGTCAGATATCCTCTTTAAAAATTCCTGAATGTTCTAGATACAAGCAGGTTGCCACTTCAGTGGCAGTCTCAGACAAACTGGACTATATAGTGGTGAACACACGCGTTTACCTTTGTCATCCCACTACCTGTGGATCACGACTTCAGACCTAAGGAAATATTGGATCTAAGGAGTGGCAAACTCTATCTGCCTGCCTTGATGTCTCTCTTTCTCTATCTCTTTTCTTTTTTCCTCTCAACCTTCTCTTGCTCATTTTTCTTTAGTAGTTACTAAATTGTAGACAACTAAATTAGCTGTCTAAATTTGCCTTAGAGTAGTTGATAGGTAACATGCCAATTATGTTATCTATAATGCTAACTAATTGTTGTTAGAGAGTTGCTTAATTTTCCTTGCAATAGCTGATTAGTTGTTGTTACAAAACTCAATAAACTGTCTTGGATTGTTCCTCTTCTTCACTGTCTGACTTCTTGTAGGAGCAACTCCTGTTGAACATGGAGTGTCCTGTTGAAAAGATTCCAAAAATTCACCTTCCTCATAACCCATCAGGTGGGACGAGATACAGTGGCATGGAAGTTCTTGTGGCAGTTTGCACAAGCAGGGCAAACAGGGAGGGTGCAGTCACTCCCAACTGCAGAGGCCAGCTCATCTAGTTCTTTTCACATTCTTAGTGGAACTAGACAAGTCATAGTTTTAACTCGGACAAAAACTCATTGCTAAGAAGACTGTACTGACCCAAACTGAGTGCCTGCACAAATGCATCTGTGCAGTTGTCTGGCTGCAGGGAATGTCTAAGCCTGGCTTACTTGGGGGTTATCAGAGCTACCACCAGTGTGTAATGTGAGCAAGTGGATGATTTACTCTATCTAGTGGAACAGCTAAAGGAGGAACTAGAAAGATTTAGAAGCATCAGAGAGTGTGAAAAGGAGATTGACTGATGGAGCCAGTTCCTGACTCTCTCTGCAAGAGAGGCACCAGGAGGACACTCTGCAAGTAGGGGTTGGATCCCCTGCCCTCTCACAGACAGTTAGGAGGGTATCTGGGTGGCAGGGAGGAATGGAAACAGGTTCCTGTTTGGGGCTGTAGGTGATGCTCCTCCCATCTAAACACATTTTTCCAGCTGCCCTTGCATGGTATGTATGGTATGAGGTATGGAGGTCCTGGAACACAAATAAAAATTTAGTGAGAATATTGAGGAAAGTCTATCCAGAGAGCTGTCTAGAGTGAGGCAATGAACCTCATTCCTGAAGACAGCCTCTACCAGGAACAAAAGGGTGATTGTCATAGAGCCTGATATCCTACCCAGACCCTACTCACAAGGGAGTCTTCTGCCTCCCTGGGACATGGGAGACATGGGTTAGGAATATCATGTGGAAGTTCAGGAGATGTAGTAGTTGAAAGCTATCTTGGACATAGGAACCACAAAATGACTGGATTCTCTATTCTTGATGAAGTCAGGAGAGGGGTCAGCAAAACTACTACCTTGGACTTCCAGAGAGCAGACTTTGAACTGTTTAGAATGTTTGTTAGGAGAATCCCTTGGGAGTCAGTCCTGAATGACAATGCAACACAGAGTATAAGGATGTCACTAGGATTTGCAGAGAGAAAATTAGAAAGGAAAAGCCCAGCAAGTACTTAATCTGGCCACCAGTGTTTAAAGATAATAAGAAGTTTTTACAAAAGTATTACACTATGAGGAGGGCCAAGGAGTATCTTCTGTCTTTTATTGGATGTGGCAGAGAACATTATCACTGGGGACTGAGGTTCTCACTGCTTACTTTGCTTTTGTCTTTAATAGTCAGACCACTTATCTTCAGGGTACGTAGCCCTCTGAGCTGGAAGACAGGGTGAAGAATTGAATAAACTGGTAACAAGTGGTACTCCTCAAGTGTCACTATTGGGGCCAGCACTGTTTAATATTCGTATTGATGTGAATGAGAGGATTAAGTGCATCCTTAATAAGTTTGTAGATAACACCAGGATGGAGGAAAGTGTTGAAGGGGATACAGAGGACCTCCCTGGACAGGCTGAATTGATGGACTGAGGCCAACAGCTTGAAGTTCAACAAGACCAAATGCTGAGTCCTGCATTTTGGTCACAACAAATCAGTCCCTTTGTACTCAGTACTGATGAAGGTGCACCTTGAGTACAATGTTCTGTTTTGGGCCTCTAACTCAAGAAAGATACTGAGGCCCTGGAGTGTGTCCAAAGAAGGGCATTCAAGATGGTGAAGGTTCTGGAATGCAGATCTTATGAGCTGCAGTTGAGGGAACTGTGATTGCTTAGTCTATGGAAAAAGAGGCTCGGTGGAGATGTTTTAGCTCTCTACAGCTACCTGAAAGAAGTTTGTAGTGAAATGGAGGTCGGCCTCTTTTTCAAGATAACTAGAGATGGAACAAGAGATAATGGCTTTAAGATATGCCAGGGAATGTTCAGGTTGAGTATTAGGAATGATTTATTCTCCAAAACAAAAATGAAGTATTGGAGCAGTCTGTCCAGGGCAGTGGTGGAGTCACCAACCCTGGAGTTTTTCAAGAAAGAGTAGATGTGGAACACAGGGACACAGTTTTGTGGTCATGATTGTGATGGGTTGATGGTTGAATGAGATGACCTTAGTGGTCTTTTCCAAAACTTATAATTCTATGATGAGACAGGAACTGCTGAAACCATCTAACTACTACCGGAAAGAAATGTCAAGGAAACTGAAATATCAGACTGTTGCTAAAAAAAAAAAAAAAAAAAAAAAAACAAAAAAACCAAAACTGTTTTATATGTGTGTGTGTGTGTATATGTGTATACATATATATGTGTGTGTGTGTGTATATATATATGTTTAATTTGAACTATGTTTTCTCATTCTGGAAATATTTCCTTTATTTTAAACTAGAAAGGATTTGTCCACAATCTAATTGGAAAACTCTTATGAACTACCAAAGTTCAAGTCAAAAATCTAATTGAAAATATCTAGGCAGTACATTCTAATAAAGCTGTAACTATAAGCCAAAAATTTTCTCTTTCAGTTTTGTGTCAGTTAATGAACCATTTTAATTTTACAGTTAGTCTTACTCATTTTATACTTCATGGGTCTATAATCTTTAACCTTTAGAGTTTTAGAAGATAGATGACTGCTGCAGAGTTTACCTTACAGTTCTAAGTTTTCTTATAATATGATTTGGTTGAATTTCTCAAAGCTAATAAAAAGAGAGTGAGGATGTGGGTTTTAGGAGTACTAACATGCTTCCTCTTCTCTTTACCGCAGACATTCTTTCCTAAAAATAATGAAAACAAAATTGACAGAATCACACAATGGCCCAGGTTGGAAGGGACCTCGAGGATCATGAATCTCCAACCCCCCTGCCACATGCAGGGCCACCAACCTCCCCATTTAATACTAGACCAGGCTGCCCAGGGCCCCATCCAATCTGGCCTTGAACACCTCCAGGTGTTACCCCATAACTGTGGGACGAAGAAAGTCATTAAATGCTAAATTGAGCCAGATGTAAATACACACAAGGCACCTGGCTCCTATGTGTTACCTGTTGTTGCATGGGTATAAAAGGTTGTAAAGACCTACAATAAACTTTCTTTGTTCTGTACCAGCAAAGGAGTCCAATGTCTCTGTTACCACACCCCCAGGGGAGTATGGAGCCCTCTTGCCACACATAATGTCCCCCACTTGTATAAGAATATTTCCAGCATTATATATGTTTCTAATTTTTTGTTAATAAGTATGTCTTTGAATACTAAAAATAGGAATATTTTAAACTAATAGTTAAAAACTTGTACATTCATATTCCTTATGAGTCATTCATTATAGTTCAGTGTTTCAGTTAATCAAAATCTATGCTAGGGCATAATTCACAGAAAGCAAGTAGCCTTAAATAGAGGCCAAATTAGCCTTAAATAAAGGCTCTTTTTTTGTTTCTTTAAATTGAATAGAAAAAGTACAGAAATAATCACTTCAGTGAAGTTTAATTAAAGTTCACATGGAGCTAAGTGCAAATATAATGTCTGAGGTTAAAACTTCTGCATCTCTGCACAGCATGGATACCAAGTGCCTTGTTAAAATACAGACTACTAAGTCTTTCATTAGGAATCCAATTTGGCATCCAATTCGAACTTCTGCATTAACATTAACAAAATGGTTTTGCACCTTAGTTTGGTATAAGTGAAGTTAAATCTGAATCCTACCCTCCATGTGTGTCAAGTGTTCTCCTTGGATGGGACCAAAGCTAGAAGTTTAATTGTCAGTGCAACTGGGATATTTCTCTTTCTTCTGAATGAGAGAGTCTTCTGAATGAGAGAGGTTTCTCAAGAGAGATAATGTCTTGAATTCTGCTTCTACAACTATGTCGGAGGAGAATCATATTATTGGTGATGGTGAAAATGAGGAGAAAGAAAATGGCTTACCTTTCTCACTTACCAAGATCTGACTGTAGTTTTTAAAACTTTAAGCACAGAATTAATTAGAGACCACCTATGCGGAGAACTGCAGGAGGGAGACCATACCTTCTAAGATAGAGATGCAGAGAGTAGGCTGGGTGTGAGCCAGCCCTGGTGCTGGAGACTATAGCAGTATGACTGTGGGGCTATCACCAGAGCTGCTGGGACTGTCTAGTCCACAGTAAGGGCATGCCTCTGTGCAAATATTCCCTTTCTCCTCTTTGGAGGAAAGCTTGCAACTTGATCTGGCAGGTTCAGTTTGCCAGCTCCTCCTGAACTACTGTTCGCAGCTGGGGCTGGGAATAAGGCCAGCCTGAAGCCCTTCTGATGTCGTGCAAGTCAGCAAAAAAATCTTGTGCAGTGTTCAGGGACCTAGAGACTATACAAAATCTCAACAAAGTAGGGTAAAACCACCCTTCTGCAATAGAAATTCATTGTCCAGTAAAAACAGTGCACAAAGAAGACCTCCAAAAAAATTATTTCCAAATTAAGACTGTAGTTAACAGAATTAACAATCTGAATATAAGAAGATATTATTCTTCTGAATTCTCACCTTGTTTGTTCTTTTATAGTGTTTTAATTTTTCATAATAAAATATAAAGATTATTGTTTTGTGGGTGTTAGGATCAGCAGTGACATTACAACCAGTCATTACAAACTGTCTTTAGTTGTTGGCCATTCTGACATTGTTAGTTGTGTTTAACCACATAAGAATTATCAGTCCTGCACTAAACAGAACAGTAAATAGCAGGACTCTTTTTTGAGATTTAGTACCTAATCGCAGACTATTAAAGAGGTTGGCATCTGTGTAAAAGAATCTTGTTCCAATTGCTTATTGATCCAATACACAAATCCTCAAATAGAGATCTCATGCCTGACAAAATGAGGTTCTTGTTTCTATGTATTTTTAATAGCAAAAGTATTAATATTTAGCCAGTTGACATGGAAGGCTTTATGCGGAAACTACACAGTGTTATGTGTGAAACTGTTTCTAAATGGAGAGCTTTCTTTATTTACTGGAGTGTTCAGAGCAAAAAGCTAGACACTTCACATTTTTTATTGCAGTTTGCATATTTGCTGAAATGCTTTGATTTTTTTTCTGTTGCTTATGCTCCCTCACGTCAAACAGACCTACATTTCTCTGAGACAGTTTCATCTGCTGACATTGATGCATTTACAACACAGATGAATGAGGCTATTTTTGTCTTGTCCTGGTAATGACAGCAGCTGCTAGGCTTGACTGTGAGCTCAACAGTCCCATCATCTGTCACCATCTTTATCTCCCCAACAAGATTTTTGTCAAAAGAATTGTGATTGAGTAGACAGCAGACCTCAGCCTTCTGCTTGAATCTAGAACAAAGGTGCAAAACTTAATATTTCATTTTCTTGCCACAGGTCCTACAGTTCAAGAAAAAAAAGAAAAGAAAAGAGGGAAGAAGCTGGGCAGAGAAAACATGCTCACTGTAAAGAAAGCAACTTCAAAAGAAGTCTTTGATTTTGTTAGAGGGGGCAAAAGGTGGTGACTTCATAGTAAAAATGAACACAGACTCTGGGTGGGATAAATTATAGATTGAATAACAGTGTGCATGTGCATCTGTGCCTGTATATATGTCTATACACATCAATGAAATAAATTATGAAATAAATTGCTCCAGGGTGCTTTTTTTTTTTTTTTTTTTTTTTTTTTTTTTTAAACTTCTTTGCAATATTTCTCTTTCAGTTTTTTTTCTGCTTTCTTCCCAATAATTCCTTCTGTCCTGTGTCATCTAGCACTATTGGCTTTAGGCTAAGAAAAAAAGCCAAAAGGCAGCATATTAAACACGCTGTGCATTTGCAGTGACTACACTGGAAGCATGTAGAATAGTGAGGTAGTGAGGAACAGGAGAAATGCAGTTTTGCATTACCACTTCTGTAGGTACATTGAGCACTCTTGTTGCTCATTCTATGCACTATATCAGGATTTTGAATACATTCAGCATATTGCTAAGGATGACACACATAACTAATTTCAGTAAGAACTTTTCCTTCATCTTTGTTTCTACGTAATAATAATTTTCTCTCACTCAGGTATAAATTAACTGAAAATATATCTGAAGGAAAACATTCTAACATAATTTAAAGGAAAATTTTGGAGGCATGTTATGGACAAAGAATTTTTTATAACCAGA
The DNA here is from genome assembly GCF_987193195.1 of Phasianus colchicus. Lineage (NCBI taxonomy): Eukaryota > Metazoa > Chordata > Aves > Galliformes > Phasianidae > Phasianus > Phasianus colchicus. Next base: position 875,376 of record NC_143438.1, read on the forward strand.
ATTTGGATCTTTAAGTGCATTTGTTTGGTTGAAACGATGAATGAGATGTGAGTCAAATGCTTCAAATACCATTGTTTTCCAATCAGGCCATAAGTCTGCCACTTCTTATTGGGTGTTTACTTAGATATGATCAAACAACTTAGTTCTTGAAATATTTCAGTTGCAGTTTTTACACCAAGATTTAAAAAGCTGTTGCTAACTGCTACAGTTGCACTGAAAGTAATGTCTCTGATTTATTTCCGTGGAAACTACAACAAATACAAAGAGCACAATAATATTATTTGACGGAGCAAATTCCCAACTACAAAACATTATTTTTCAGCATAGTCCGCACTGTTAGCTATGCATTTTTGCCAGTGATGAACAAGAGTCTGCATGGTAGACTCATAAAAATCTGTACTCGTGGAGATGACCCACATTTTTACAGCTGCTATTACATTGTTTCTGAAACATACCACACACTGCATCACTGTGATAACATCCACTGCTTTGAGCTCCACAAATTTTCAGCAAGTTTCAATGAATGTCAATGGGTGCAATTTTTTTTCTGCATGGAGGAATTCACTGACATGCTTTTATTTCATGTACAACTTCCATGTCAGACACTATTTTGTCAGTTCTGTAATCTGTCACATGGCAGCAAAATATAATGCAATATTGTTCGGAAGATTCAACCCCTACTGTCATACTACCAACATCCATGTCTGAAGTCATGGGCCAACATAATAAAATAGGAGACATTACTTGCAGGTTGATGTATTCAACAAATTTTGGCCTCACTCTTCACTGGCAACTACTCTTTGCACAGCTGTCAAATGGATGGCTCTGTAGGTGAGGACTGGTGGAATAATTCCCTCCCACTGTAGGTAAAGATCAGGTTCATGATCACCTGATGAATGTGAACATCCATAATTATATGGGTCTTGATGACATGCATCCCAGGGTCCCAAGGGAGTTGACTGATGTAGTCATCAAGCCACTTTTGGTGATATTTTAAAAGTCATGGTAATCAGCTGAAGTCTCTGGTGACTGGAAAGGGCAACACTGCACCCATTTTTAAGAAGGCTAGAAGGGCAGATTCAGGGAAGTACTGATCTGTCAGCCTCATCTCTGTGCAAGGAAGATCATGAAACAGATCCTCCTGGAAGCTATTCTAAGGCATGTAGAAGAGAGAGAGGTGATGTGGTACAACAAGCATGGCTTCACCAAGGGCAGATCCTGCTTGAACAACCCAGTGACCTTCTATGATGATGTAACTGCATAAATGGACAAGGCAAGAGCCACTGCTGTCGTCCATGAACACTTGGCTTTGTGGTATCAGCCACTACCAATTATTAATTATTATTATTATTATTATTATTATTAATAATAATAATAATATCATGCCCTACATGTTGCTGGGTTTGCAGGCACAAAATGAGTTTCCCCTCTCAAAATAGGAAGAGGGTCCTTGGAGCAAAGCTAGTAAGGCTCATTTGGCTGGGATTTAAACAAGGTTTGAAATGGGAAGGGGTTACTAGTGAGACTGCTCATGATAAGGTGTGGTGCAACATAGCTAGTATGGAGGAGAGAGGTACTAATGGGTGCCCTCAACCTGCTATCCTGAGATGTTCTGGCAATACTGCAGCACACTTGGAATCTTACGTCAATGAGCCAGAAACCACTGAGACAACAGGAGAAGGCAACAGAGAAACTCAAGTGAAATACTTCAAAGGAATTAAGGAGTTATGCTCAAAGAAGATAGCATGATTGTCTGTGCAACTTAAGTGCCTGTGCACCAATACACACAGCATTGGAAACAGACTGTTGGGAGCCATCATGCTAGTAGAAAACCCTTACATAGTTGCCATCACTGAAACATGGTAAGATGATTACTACAATTGGAGTGTACCTACAGACAGCTATGAACTGTTCAGAAGGGATAGACAAGGAAGGAGAAGAGGAGGTATTGCTCCCTACAACAAAAAAAAGAAGAGAGTGTGATGAGCTGTCCCCAAAGAATGGCAAAGAACAAGTAGAAAGCTTATGGTGAGAGTTAGAGAATGAGGGAACAAAGGGAGCATTCTGGTTAGTGTCTTCTACAGGCTGTCTGATCAAGCAGAGCCTTTTGATAAAGCCTTCTTCCTCTATCTACTGTAGGTGTTGTGATAGCAGGCTCTCATCTCATTGAGGATTTCAACCACCCTGACAGCTATTGGAAAAGCTGCACAGTGAGCTGTAGGCAATTCAGGAGGCCCCTGGAATGCATTAAGGATAACTTCTTGAGCCAAATAATAGACAGTTCCAACAGGAGGGTGTAAAACTGGAATTGTCATTCACCAATACAATTGAACTGATTGTTGAAATCAAGATTGGAGGCTTCCCTGTCTGTATTGACCATGCAATTTATGTCCTATATCCACTGAGGGATATATAGGACAGACAAAAAGTAAAATAAGAATACTATATTTTAGGAAAGCCAAGTTCCAGTTCTTCAGGGAGTTAGTCAACTAAAACACCAGGGAAATTGCCCTCAAGGACAAGGGGGTGGAGCAGAGCAGCGGGTCATTAAGAAAGCTTTCCACAGGGCACAAGAGCTCTCTATCCTCAGGTATAGCAAATCAGGAAAGGAAAGCAAGAGACCAGCATGGCTGAACCAATACCTGCTGGTCAAACTGGAGAAGAGGCAGTGGAAACAGGGTAGCTATCCTGGAAAGAGTACTGGGCATTTTGCTAGGCTGTGTAGGGTTGGTGTCAGGAAGGCCTTGAGAAGGGGTATGAAAAAGAACAAAAGGGTATGTAAATCAGAAAAGGAAATATCCCACATAGTGAGCAATATAAGCTGATAACAACAGACAAGGAAAAGGCAATATTTTTGCCACTTGGCCAGTCTTTACTGGCAGCTACTCTTTGCACACTTCTTGAGTAGATGGCCAGTTCGTGACCACCCAGGAAATTTCAGAATCTGTATGTCTATAGATCAAATGAGATGCATGCCAGAGTCCTGAGGGAACTGGCAGATGTAGTTACCAAGTCACTCTTGATGATATTTTGAAAAGTCATGGCAATCAGCTGAAGGTGCTGATGATTTTAAAAAAGGCAACTTCACACCCATTTTTAAGAAGGATAGAAAGGGTGACACAGGTGTCATCTCATCTCTGTGCAAAGAAAGATCACAGAACATATCTTCCTGGAATTTATGCTAAGGGACATAGAATAGAGGGAGGTAGTATGGGACAACCAGAATGGCTTCACCAAGAGCAGATCCTGCTTGACCAATCTAGTGGCCTTCTATGATGAGGTAACTGCATAAATGGACAAGGGAAGAGCCATTGATGTCATCTATCTGGACTTCAGTAAGGCCTTTGACATGGTCCCACATAACATCCTTCTTTCTAAATTGGAAACATGGATTTGATAGGTGGACTCTTTGATGGATGAGGAGCTGGTTCCAAGATCATACTCAGAGGGTGATGGTCAGTGACTCGATGAGATGGTGGAGATGAGTGACAAATGATGACCCTCAGAGGTCTGTATTGGGACTGCTCCTCTTTAGTATCTTCATCAATGACATGAACAGTGCATGTGAGTGGATCCTCAATAAGTTTGTGGATGACACCAAAATATGTGGTGTGATTGACATGCCTGAGGGACAGGATGCTGTGCAGAGAGACCTAAACAGGCTTGAGGATTGGGAATAGGAGACCCTCATGAGGTCCCACAAATCCAGTTACAAGGACTTATACCCAGGCCAAGGCAACCCCCACTATCAATACGAGCTGAGGTACAAAAGGATTGTGTACAACACTGCTTAGAAGGACTTGGGATACTGGTAGATGGCAAGCTGGACATGAACCAGCAGTGTGCCCTCAGCCCAGAAAGCAAATTCTATCCTAGGCTTCATTTAAAAAAACAAAACAAAACAAAAAAAAACCACAAGAAAAACAAACAAAAAAAAGCCATGGCCAGCAGGTTGAGAGAGGTGACACTACCCTTCTACTCTGTGCTGGTGAGACCTCATCTGGAGTACCGCATCCAGATGTGGAGTCCTCAGTACAGGAGAGACATGGACCTGTTAGAGTGCATCCAGAGGAGGGCCGCACAAATGGCCCAAAGGATGGAATATCTTCCCAAAGAAGACAGAGAGAGCTGAAGTTGTTCAATTTGGAGAAAAGAAGGTTCCAGGAAGACCTCATAGAAACCTTACAGCATCTAAGGTATCATAGAATAGTTAGGGTGGGAAAGTACCTTTAAAATCATCTAGTTCCAACACTCCTGCAGGGACACCTCTGTCTAGACCAGGTTGCTTGAAGTCCCATCCAACCTGGCCTCGAATTCTTCCAAGGAGGGGGCATTCACAACCTCACTGGACAGCCTATTCCAGTGTCTCACCACCCTCACAGTAAATAATTTCTTCCTAATATCTAGTCTAAATTGACACTCTTGCAGCTAAAAACCATTTCCACTTGTCCTGTTGCTGCTGACCCTTCTAAAAAGTAACAGAATCACAGAATGGCCCAGGTTGGAAGGGACCTCAAAGATCATGAATCTCCAACAGGCAGGGCCACCAACCTCCACATTTAATGCTAGACCAGGCTGCCCAGGGCCTCATCCAACCTGGCCTTGAACACCTCCAGGGATGGGGCATCCACAGCTTCTCTGGGCAGCTGTTCCAGCACCTCACCACTCTCTCTGTAAAGAACTTCCCCCTGACGTCCAACCTAAATCTTCCCTCCCTCAACTTCAAATCATTTCCCCTTGTCCTGCTGTTATCTACCCTTTCAAAGAGTTGATTCCTCTCCTGTTTGTAGGCTCCCTTTAGGTACTGAAAGGCTGCAATGAGGTCACCCCGCAGCCTTCTTTTCTCCAGGCTGAACAAGCCCAGCTCCCTCAGCCTGTCTTTGTAGAGGAGGTGCTCCAGTCCCCTGATCATCTCTGTGGCTCTCCTCTGGACTCTCCAACTTTTCTGTAGGCTCCTTTCAAGTACTGGAAGGCTGCTACGAAGTCTCATCGGTGCTTTCTCTTCTCCAGGCTGTAGAGTCCCAGCTCTCTCAGCCAGTCCTTGTAGGGAGAGCTATAAGAAAGAAGGGGACAGTCTTTAGCAGAGTCTGTTGTAATGATACAAGGGGAAATGGTTTCAAACAAATAGAGAAGAGATACAGATTGGGTAAAAGATAGAGGTTTTTTACTATCAGGGTGATGAGGCTCTGGAACAGTTTTCCTAAAGATGTGGTGGATGCTCTGTTCCCAGAGACATTTGAAGTGAGGATGGGCTAGGCTCTGAGCAACCTGTAGATGTCCCTGTTCATCACAGAGGATCTAGATAAAATCATCTTTAAGGGTCCCTTTAAACTCAAAAAATTCAATGGTTTTGAAAAATGTATTTTTCTGTTCATTATGATTTCTAATATTTATGTTGCCTAAATGATACAGTAATATTTGAATTGGCTCTATTCATACACTTTAGAGTTAAAAAAGCTTTTTATACATATGAAACAATGACACATGCTGAGTACTTCAGCTGTGGAGGCAGCTATTAAGGTGAACAGATCTGTAGGAAAGTAGGATCCAGGAAGAAGGGCAAATAAACTTTCAGAAAATGGCAGGCATAAAGAATGATACTCAGGAATAAGCAACAGGAACTGCATGGCAGAGTAGGTGCTTATCTTGGATCAGTAGGCACAGAAAGCCAGCACCATGTCTACTTCATATTTCTTTAGAGAACAATAAAAAAAGACATGCTGTTTAGTCCTGTACTCCCTCCCACTCCCCCCCCCCAAAAAAAAAAAAAGACTGCAAGGTGCTTGTCTCACCAGCTGCTTATAAAATATTGCTCCTATAAAGTCATGAACAGATTTACCACATGAAAAATTTGAGTGCTCTTTCTGCTTTAAAGTGAGACTGCAGATCTCAAGATCTGACTCTGATGACAATGTAAAGCTGGTTAAAAAACAACAGCGATTCATCTTCTTTCTACCTCCCTTCTCCCTGACAAAAAAGAAAGAAGGACAAAACTCTTATTTCATATTTTCTTCCTAATATCTTTGTGTGGTTTTCTTTTCAGAAAACTTTCTGCCCTCCTTGTATTTGTGCCACAGAAGAACTTCAACAACCCATTTTTTCGTGTCAGAGGTGAACGGATCTAGCCTGCAGGAACATATACCAGTACTTTGATGCTCTGAAAGTTAATGCAGAATTTTGATGGGTGAATCAAATATATAGCAATAAGGGAAAAGGGAAAGCAATCTCTGCTCTCATGTCACAGGCAGTGTAAGATCCTCATCTGAAGGGAATAAAGTTATCTTCTGTTTTTAAAGTACATCTACATCACCCTAAAACAGCAATAATTACCCCTAACCCTATGAGCATTCTATACAATCTGCACCTGAAAGTTAAAGTCTGCTCGTCTACACAACTGTTACCAGGAATAGGGACAATATATGTGTGGGTTTTTTTTTTTATAGGTCCTTTAAAAAGTAAGGATAGCATTTATATTTGGAACGTATTCCCTCCACCTCATTTTTACTGTGGTAAATCCTGACATTTTCAGGACAGCAAGGTCAAGTATACCTCAGACTCTCTTTGACAATCCTAAAACTTCCAGTGTTTTATAATGTGGCGTTATGAAGTTAAACTGACATAATTTCAACAAAGACATTTGGGTTTCAAATTTTAACAAGAGCCAATTTTCTGAACAGTAAAATGAAAAAGCTTGGTGAAGTGGAAAAGAACAACCCAGAGCATGCTACTCTATCAGCATTTGGCATTTTCACATCTCACCTGAAATTATCTAGAAGAGATTGACAAAAACAAACAAACAAACAAACAAAAAAACAACACAACAGTTCTGCATGCATTTGATGCACTTCATCATTCATGGTAGGGTAGGAAAGATAGAGTCCAGAACAATTTAAGGCAAATTAAAACAGTTATGCTCGAGATTATCTGAGGATCTTCTCAGCCTACCTAGCAGCTATTTGGATGACATACAGCAAGTGAGATAGGAAATTCTGACTTTAGTTAGAAGAGCCTTATTTCCTATGGTCTTTTTCTTCAAGCACTAACAGAATTGGCTGGGTTTCACTGGCTGGGTGGATGGGGGGAGAGCAGTGGATGTAGTCTACATTGATTTCAGCAAGGCCTTTGATACTGTCTCCCACAACATCCTTATAACAAAGATGAGGAAGTGTGGGATAGATGAGTGGACAGTGAGGTGGGTTGAGAACTGGCTGACTGGCAGAGCACAGAGGGTTGTCATTGGCGGTGCAGAGTCTGGTTGGAGACCTGTAACCAGCGGTGTTCCCCAGGGGTCAGTGCTGGGTCCGGTCCTGTTCAACATCTTCATCAATGACCTTAATGAGGGGGTAGTGGCCACCCTCAGCAAGTTTGCTGATGATACGAAGTTGGGAGGATTGGCTGACATGCCTGAAGGCTGTGCTGCCATTCAGCGAGACCCGGACAGCCTGGAGAGCTGGGCAGTAAGAAACCAGATGAGGTTCGAGATCCCCTGGAATGCTGTCTTTAAAAACAAAAATGCTGAGGAGGGCTGGTTACTCTTAAGGATGCCTTCCTGAGAGCGCAAGAACTCTCTGTCCCTCTGAACAAGAAAGCGAGCAGAAGAGGGAGGAAGCCAGCGTGGCTCCGTAAGAACCTGCTGAGAGTGCTGAGGGCAAAGAAAGGTGCGTACAAGCTCTGGAAACAAGGGTGTGCCATCTGGGAAGAATACAGGGATACCGTCTGGACTTGCAGATGTGGGATCAGGAAAGCCAAGGCGCAGGTGGAACTGAACTTGATGAGGGACGTGAAAAACAATAGGAAGACTTTCTTCTGGTACATTGGCCGGAAGAGGCAGGCCAAAGCGAGTGTACCTCCTTTGGCAAATGTAAAAGGAGAACTGGCTTCAACGGACGGAGAGAAGGCTGAGGTACTGAATGAGTTCTTTGCCTCGGTCTTCACTGGTGGCCAGGATTCCAGTACTTCTCCCGTCCCTGAGCCCTGCATCCTATGGGTGCACCTCTGGGTGGGGACTGGGGTGGTAAATCCCCCCCTGCTGTGAGGACAGAGCAGGTCTGAGACCACCTCATGAGACTGAATGTGTACAAGTCTATGGGGCTGGATGGCGTGCATCCCAGGGCTCTGAAGGAGCTGGCTGAAGTGGTTGCCGAGCCGCTCACCATCATATTTGAAAAGTCGTGGCTGTCAGGTGAGGTCCCGGATGACTGGAGGAAGGGTCACATCACTCACAAGAAAGGGAGCAAGGAGGACCCGGGGAACTACAGGCCGGTGAATCTCACCTCTGTGCCTGGGAAGACCATGGAACAGATCATCCTGAATGACATGCTAGATCACATGAGGAAAGGGCGTGTGATCCGTGATGGCCACCAGCATGGCTTCACCAGAGGAAGGTCATGCTTGACCAATCTGGTGGCCTTTTATGATGGAGTAACGGCATTGGTGGACAAGGGAAAGGCGACTGATGTCATTTACCTGGACTTGAGCAAGGCCTTTGACACGGTCCCCCACCACATCCTTATCTCCAGATTGGAGGTATGTGGATTTGATGGGTGGACCACTCGATGGATAAGAAACTGGTTGAAAGGCCGCAGACAGAGGGTGGTCATCAATGGCTCCATGTTCAGGTGGAGGCCGGTAATGAGTGGCGTCCCCCAGGGGTCTGTCTTGGGACCGGTGCTCTTTAACATCTTTATCAATGACATCAATGATGGAATTGAGTGCACCCTCAGCAAGTTTGCTGATGACACCAAGTTGAGTGGTGCGGTCGACACTGTTGAAGGAAACAATGCCATTCAGAGGGACCTTGAGAGGCTGGAAAGGTGGGCCTGGGTGAACCTGATGAGGTTCAACATGGCAAAGTGCAGAGTTTTGCACTTGGGCCGGAGGAATCCCAGGCATCCATACAGACTGGAAGGAGCGGTTGAGAGCAGCCCTGTGCAGAAGGACCTGGGGGTCTTGATGGATGAAAAACTTAAAATGAGCCAGCAGTGTGCCCTTGCAGCTCAGAAAGCAAATGGTATCCTGGGCTCCATCAGAAGAGGGGTGGCCAGCAGGGACAGAGAGGTGATTGTTCCCCTCTACTCTGCTCTTGTGAGGCCCCATCTGGAATACTGCATCCAAGTGTGGAGCCCCCAGTACAAGAAAGACAGGGAGCTGTTGGAGAGGGTCCAGAGGAGGGCCACGAAGATGATCAGGGACTGAAGCACCTTCCCTATGAAGAGAGGGTGAGGGAGCTGGGCTTGTTCAGTCTGGAGAAAAGAAGGCTGCGGGGTGACCTCATTGCAGGATTTCAATACCTACAGAGGGGAGGGGAATCAACTCTTTGAAACGGTAGATAACTTCAGGACAAGAGGACAAGAGGAAATGGTTTGAAGTTAAAGGAGGGAAGATTTAGGTTGGACGTCAGGGGGAAGTTCTTTACAGAGAGAGTGGTGAGGTGCTGGATGCCCAGAGAGGTTGTGGATGCCCCATCCCTGGAAATGTTCAAGGCCAGATTGGATGGGGGCTCTGGGCAGCCTGGTCTAGCATTAAATGAGGAGGTTGGTGGCCCTGCGTGTGGCAGGGGGATTGGAGATTCATGATCCTTGAGGTCCCTTTCAAGCCTGGCCATTCTGTGATTCTGTGATTCTGTGATTCTGTGATTCTGTTATTCTGTGATTCTGTTTAGAAAAGCAACTATAGAATCTTGCATCTAGGGAAGAATAATTGTATACACCAGTACAGGTTGGGGGATGACCTGCTGGAGAGGAGCTCTGCAGAGAGGGTCCTGGGTGTCCTGGTGGACAACAGGTTGGCCATGAGCCAGCAGTGTGCCCTTGTGGCCAAAAAGGCCAATGGCATTCTAGGGTGCATTAAAAAGGACTTGGCCAGCAGGTCGAGGGAGGTGATCCTCCCCCTCTACTCTGCCCTGGGAAGGACTCATCTGGAGTACTGTGTCCAGTTCTGGGCTCCCCAGTACAAAAAAGACAGGGATCTCTTGGAAAGAGTCCAGTGGAGGGCCACAAAGATGGTGAAGGGCCTGGAGCATCTCCACTATGAAGAAAGGCTGAGTCAACTGGGTCTGTGTAGTCTTCAGAAAAGAAGACTGAGATAGGACCTGATCCAGGTCTATAAGTATCTAAGGTGTGGGGGGCAGAGTGGCAAAGCCAGACTGTTTTCAGCAGTGTGCGGAGACAGGACAAGGGGAAATGGCCAGAAGCTGGAGCATAGGAAGTTCCGCACCAATGTGCGCAAGAACTTCTTTACGGTGAGGTGACGGAGCACTGGAACAGGCTGCCCAGGGAGGTGGTGGAGTCTCCTTCTCTGGAGATATTCAAGAGCCGCCTGGATGCCTACTTGTGCGACCTGGTGTAGGGAACCTGCTTTGGTGGGGGGTTGGACTCGATGACCTCTGGAGGTGTCATGGTTTTGTGATTTTTGGTTTTTGGTATTCCACATCATAACATCATGTGGGGCACTGGGAGTTTAACTGTTAATGCTCAAGCTCTGGGTACCTGCCTGGAAGAGAAGAAGAACTACATTCCCCAGGGGACTTTGCAGTCACAGAGAGTCTCGAGATACAACTCCTGGCAAGGTCACCTGATATGCTCTTCTTTGCCTGCTTTTCATCAGCTCTCCACCCTTTTTCTCCCTGCTGCTAAACTGGACTGTGCACCTCACCTCAGCCCTCCGCATTGTGGTGAGGCCTACCCACCTTTCGGACATTCTCTCTCTCATTATATTTGATTTATTAGCTTCAATTTTAATTATATTGTATTATAGTGTGTTATCTTGCATTCTGATAGTATATTTAGTAAATTAGTTTGTTTCTCCTCAGATCATTGCCACTGTTTTTAATTATGTTGGGGTCCCCTGTTCCGTTTTTCCGGAGGCACGGATCTGTGGATCCCTCCGCCCCGCTAGTCACGGAACTGGGCCGAACCAGCCCGTAAACCGTTGACAGGAGGTCACTTCCTACCCCTACGATTTTGTGATTCTGTAATTGGAATTGCACCATCAGCAACAGCAATAACTCTAAATATAGGGTGAGAAGTTTGGTGAAATTTTCACTATTCAATGGACATTGTTGTGTTGTCATTAAAATAACACCCAGAATATAAATTAATTTTAGTATTCTCACGGTTATTTAACACTACTTGTAACAGTGGATGGGTAAAAGACCTAACCCACATTCCAGGGTGGCCCAATCACAAACAGTAGTGTGCTGGGTCACCTACCTTAATCAGAGATCTGCCTGTCATCATCTCCACTGAAGGAAGAACTGCAATAGATACTTGGGCCGGTAACATATCACAGTGAGACACCTGAGGAAACAGTGGTTACTCGCCCAGAGACGAGTCCTGTACAGGAGGGGAAATAGCCTATTCCAGAAGATGCCTGGTACACAGATGGATCCAGCAGAGGGAATCCAAGTAGGTGGTGAGCTGTCGCATACCATACCTCAACTGAAATGATATGGTTTGAAGAGGGGAATGGACAAACCAGCCAGCGGGCTGAGCTACAAGCTATGTGGATGGTGATAACTCACAAGCCTGGCAACAGCAACTATCTGCACAGATAGTTGGGCAGTCTACCAAGGGTTCAAGTTCTGGATAGCACAGTGGGCCACTCAGGATTAGATGATCCATGCCCAACCTATCTGGTGCAAAGTTATGTGGGTTGATATATGGAACATGTTTGTACAGTACTGTGCCTAACCATACCTCATCTCTGGACATCAACCCTTGCAATCATTGCGCAATGATGAAGCTGAAACACTGACTCAGGTCCAATGGCTAGGAAGTACATCAGCAGAAGACATAGCTCAATGGCTGCATCGGAAATTATGACATGCAGGACAGAAAACCATTTGGGCAGCAGCTGAAGCATGGGAGCTGCCCATACAGTTACCAGATATTGTCAAGGCATGTCATGACTGTGACACTTGCTCATGAATGAGACAAAGACCTTGCCAGAAACTATGGCCCATCTCACTAGAGGACATAACCCATTACAGCAATTGCAGATTGATGATATAGGTTCCCTTCCTTGATCTGAAGGGGCCAGATACGCCCTAACTTGTGTTGATACATTGAGTGGATTGGTGCTAGCCTATCCTGTAGCAAAGGCAAACCAAACCTATACCATTACAGTTCTAACTGGGTTGATAGTGTCATATGGGACTCCTGAGGTCACTGAGAGTGACCAAGGTACACATTTCACGGGTGCAACTGTGCAGAAGTGGGCTGAAAACAACAACATCAAATGGCAATTTCACCTGCCCTATAATCCAATGGGAGCATGCTAATAAAAAAATATAATGGGATCCTGAAGGCTGCTCTGAATGCAGATTCACAGTCCTTATAGGGGTGGACCAAGAGGCTTTATGAAACCCTGAGAGACTTGAATGAGAGACAAAGAAATGACAGATCCAATGCTTTAAGAATGTTGCAGACAACTTAGGCCTCCCTGCCTAGGATACAAATCATAGGCAAGGACACCTCATTCAAGGCACAAGTTGGCACCATGAATCATCTTGTGCTCCCTTCTCCTGAGGACCTAGAGCCCAGAAGACACATGGTAAAATGGCCTTGGAAGGTGCAAGCAGGACCAAAATGGTGTGGTCTCCTTGCACCCTGGGGGAGATTGTTAGAGGCTCCAGTGATCAGTGCATTGCTAGCAGAAGTAATAGTTGACACCCCTGTTTTCATTGCAGAGGGACATTAATCATGTCCATGTGGCAAATTAAAACCCTCCTTTTGGTACTTTACATGGTGATTCAGCCACAAATATCAGGCCAAAGGGTATGGTATTGTGGACCAGGACGTGCTCCGATACTGGTGGAGGTGTTGACTCAAGACCAAAATACAGCCTCTATCCAATCATGGAGGGCAGAGCTACCCCTCCCCCTCCTCGTACCTATTAAACATCTATTTTACACTCTTTGAGGTTATAAGTTCACAGCACAGCCAGCAGGAGCAGCATCATTCCAGCAAGCTCCAGTGTCCATGAAATAACATTGTGACACCCTGTGGCATACTGCTGAACTTTTGGGAACTGGCGAATGTGAATCAGAACTGCTACTGGTCCTTGAAGAAGATATGCCTTGAGGAAAAACACCAAGTACTGGCCCAACAGAACTGCAGAAAAGACTGCCAATAATTGCCTTTATTGTCTTAACATTCTACATTGTGGCAGGTATTGTACATCTGTGGCAATGTAATTTGAGCTCTGGAAAGCCAGCTGAAGCTTTGAAGAGTCCAAGATGGCAGAGTACTTTCAGCACTTTATTTAGGATAAAACTCATGTTTCAGCCACTCCAAATGTAGTATATTTCTTTGCGCTTGACAGCATATTCATTATATCAGAATAGTCCCCAGAGAAATGGTGATAATACAGACATCCATGAAGAGTAAAAACTGAAATCTACCCCATTTATTTTACAAAGTATGAATAGGCTTCATTTTTCTCTCTCATTCATACTGAATGTAGAATATTGGCTATTTACAAGCTCCGTATGAAACTTAGCAAAATTATTAAGAAATTATCATTTATCTTTAGTGCACAAATGTTACAAGATGATAGCTTTTGACAGGCTGGCTGAACAATGACATTCTAGGTCCCTATTTGCAGTTCCTAGCATTATGTATAATCACCTGCACCTGAAGGTTACCAGGCTATCAAGGCCCTCTTTGCATCAACAAGAAAGCAATAGATACTTAGTTTTACTTCTTTGGTTACCCTGTTTTCAGAAAAAAAGCATAAGGCATAAAACATACAGTGATTATCTTCAGCTGTGATTTAAACATATGCATTAAATAAACAGTATAGTCTTATTGTTGAAGTGTAAAAATTCACAAAAAAATATTTTGAAAATGAGCCCTCATTATCATTCATAGCTGTAAGAAGGAATTTATTGTGTGTTCCATTCATAGTCTATTGCCTCCTTCTTAACTGCATATCCTAGCAAGTATCAGCACTTGCTATTTAGTAGCCCTTCATGTATTGCATTACTTTTACTGCTCAGACAAGACACATCTCTGATCAAAATTTGGTAATAAGTGGTTTTTGCATAGCAGCAAGAGATAATTTATTGCTGACTAGAAAAAATATTTTCAGTGAGCTTGAATCATAAAAGAAAAAAAAAAGAGAGAAAAAAAAAGAAATCATAGCCTGCCTGCCTTTTTGAAAACAAATTTTGATAAGGACTTTTATTTGTTTGATGGCATTTATTTCATCATGATCAATATTTTTTTCCTCCTTTTGTTTGATTATATTTAAAAACAGCTGAATTGGGGAAACACCTGTCTTCCATAAGTTGAGTAGGAATACTTAGTAGTATAAATATTTTAGCATTTTTATTAATCTTGCTATGCACTGTTCTGGGGGACACAGACAATTTCACAGCATTGTAATAAAGTATCTGTATTTTTTATTATCAGCAAGAGGGTCTAATCCACAGGTGTCCAACCTTTTGGCTTGCCACGGGCCACACTGAGTGAACAGGAAATATTTTGGGCTGCATAACAAAAATCACTCTGAAAGCAATGCTTCCTATATTTTCATGGATCTACAACTTATTAGAGCACAGTAATACTATTTGATAGAGAAGATGCTCAGCTACAAAACCCTCTTTTTCAACATATTAGCTACCATTAGTTATTCATTTTCACCACTGTTGAACAAGAGCCTGCATGCCACTCAGAAAAATCTGCACCAGCGGATATGTCCCACTGTGACTGTTGTCACTGCTGAACTGCACCACCCACCACCTCACTGTGCTCACATCCACTGAATGGTCTCCATAAACTTTCACAAATGTCAATGAATGTCAGTGGATGCCATTTTTTTTCTGCATAGATGGGTTCAATCACATACCTTTGTTTCATCTGCACTTCCAATCAGACAACATTCTGTCAGACTATCCCTCTTTTGCTGTCTGTAATATGGCAATAAAATGTAACGGAATATTGTCAGGAAGGTTCAACCTCTGCTGCCATACCACCAACGTCCACCTCTGACATCATGGGCCACCATAATAAAATAAGAGGTGCTACCTTCAGAGCAGTTGTTATAAAATAAAAAATGTAGTTCATGTTAATAAGTAGCAAAACTTATTTAAATCTTACTATTTTCTATTAAAACAAACGAACAGATAACAACAAAAACAAAGAATTTATGGGATATTTGTCTTGTTTTTGTGAAGCCAGTGTATCAGTCTGGTTCAATTGCTGTAATTCTCAGTGAGTTCTCAAGGTGTTTGTCAGATATTTTTGATGAAATTTTACTCCTGTATTTCATCCTTGAAAATAATTTTTCACAAATATATGTACTGCCAAAAAGTGGTGACATGAATAAGGAGTAATTGTGAAGGGAGGAATGTTTTTCTCTGGTAGGATAGTGCTTATAAAAGTAAGGTAACATAGTCAGATTTTTGAGTTGAATTCTGATTCCAACTCTATACACTCCATTTGAAAATTCCCAGTAATGTATTTTTGTCTACTGAAGATGAAGTTACAAATATACTAAAAAAATGAAGATTTTTTTTAGGCAATCTTGATTCCTGTTCTCAAATTCCTTTATCAAAATGAAAAGCACAGCTGAATATTTTTCACTCTTCAGTGTGGTGTTTAGATAATGTATCAAAATGCATACCCTTATTTGCAATATCTAGATCTGGAACAACACTGTCCTCCACGTGACCTGGTTTAAGCTCAGACAGTGCTAATAGAGCACTGACATTTGGCTGTTGTTGAGAGATGGGTGCATTCTCAGGGCAGGGTATGGACATTTGGTGGGGCAGAGCCACAATGGCAGCAGGAGGCAGATGGTGTGGGGCAGGGGCAAGGCTACACTGCCTGCTGTGCTGGGCCACATGAGGCCCACGGCCCATGTGTTGCCATGACCTTTTAAATACATGGAAGAATTCAGGTAGGAAAAGACCGTAGGAGTTGACCTTACCCAGGCTGCTACTAAGAGAACTGCTACAGTTGAATAGAACCAGACTACTAAAGACCTGAAAAAGAATGCTGGCACCACTTGTTTTTCCAAATTCCTGAATAAATTTTGACCTGAATTCCTTTGTCACCTCAGATACCTAATTGGAACAAACTAGAACTTAAACAAGCCTTATCCATTTCTCTGCTGAAATACTGGTCCCTTTATGGAAATAGGTACTGTGGAAAGTAAGGATGTCTTTACGGTAAAGACATACGGTGTGCCGCAAGTTGTATCAGAAGAAGTTTAGGTTAGACTTAAGGAAGAACTTTTTCTCTCAGAGAGTGGTCAGGCACTGGAATGGCCTGCCAAGGGAGGTGGTGGAGTCGCCATCTCTGGCAGTGATCAAGAGGCGTCTGGACGAGGAGCTGCGAGATATTGTTTAGTAGCTTGTGGTAGCAGTGGCAGTGTGAAGACGGTTGGATTAGATGATCTTATAGGTCATTTCCAATCTTGTGATTCTATGATTCTATGATTCTATGAAATGTATTTCAAGCTCTGCTGCAGCAATTTTTAGGCCAAGCTCCTCCTTCTCCTTGCACAGCATTCCTCTGGCTTAATATCATGGATGCTGTATGCTCTGGGAACTTCTCAAATGTTATGAGTTAAACTAATAATGCAAGAGTATCTGCATTTCTCTTTACCTTGGTATGGCTGATAAAGCCTCAGGTATCCAGCTCCAGCAATGAAAGAACTGTCAACATACCTTTTCTGAGCTTTGCTTGTGCCTATTAGCAATGAGACTGGAGTCTCACAGAAAAAACACTGTTCTTTCAAATCCATAAATCTGGCTTAAACTGAAAGGCTTATTCAGGGACTAATTGTACCTAAGTGCTTGCATAGGATCAAATACAGCCAAGATGAGGCGTTGGGCCTTATTGAAATGCAACAGTAAATAAAAAAAAAGGCTAGACTGTCACTCTGCAAAGATTGTTATCAGCAAATAGTATGAATCCTGGTGGCTGTACTGTAATGTGAAAAAATGCAGTAATCAATGTCTGTGTGCTGTCAGGGAGGTGTAGATTTTTCTGTCTCTAGGTTTTGCCAAAGCTACATGTGAAATGCAGCCCTTTTGCTCAGCAGAATTAGTCACACAAACTTTCCAAGCCTTCAAATCAATGCTGCCTTCACCTTAGGTAAGAAGTAGGTAAGAAGGTGAGTATATCACCAACTGTATCCCTGATACCAACAATTATTGTTTCTCATAAACAGCATCAGCCAGATGTGGCCTATAAGACACTATTTGGGATTCAGATTCAGGAAGCTTTTGAGCTTCTTTTGATGCTGAAGATAGGAATTGAAGATATTAATTGCACTGCTTATAGCTTCAGCCTCTCCATCTGAATTAGATGCTTTGTGATTTCTATAAACCCCAGAAGTATGATGCTTGAAGCTGAAATATATTTCCTGACAGATTGACAAATAGGGCAAATTTTTTCCTTATTATATCTGTTGGAATTGCAAACATTACCACTTAGAAACGCCATAAAATCCTATATTTATACATAATGGTATTTTTTCCAGAAATGCTTTGAAAGACTTTCTCCATTAATATTTATCCTTCTTGTCTCACAGAAGGAAGTTATTTTTTGATTATATATAGCATTACCAATGTCATTCTAGAAAACACTGAGAAAGATTGTATAATAAAAAAAAGCTTATTTCTGCCATTGTACAATATGGAGATAAAAGAAAATTTACTATTAACTGTGGAGTCTGACAGGGACAATAGTGATCAAAATTGCAGACAGGTGATTTTTCCCCCCAGAATGTTCTTGGAGATAATGACACTTCTGTATTTTTGTTGTATACAAATGATTTATGACAGAATCATATGCCATATGTTCATGCTAATTATATTAAATAGAATTTGAGATAAAATCTAAATCATAATATATTTTTATGCTTCTGAAAATCAGACCATCACTGTAGATGACTTATTAATTTGATTATAATTTCATTAATGATTTATTTATTTTGAGACCATGTAAAGAACCTGAAAGTGCACAAGTCCATGGGACTCCGAGTTCTGAGGGAAGTGGCTGATGAAGATGCCAAGCTGCTATCCATCATATTTTAGAAAGGTCATGGCAGTCTGGTGAAGTTCCCACCAACTGGAAAAGGGGAAACATAGCCCCCATTTTCAAGAAGGGAAAAAAAAAAAGAAGAATCAGAGAACTAGAGGCCAGTCAGTCTCACCTCTGTACCTGGCAAGATCATGGAGCAGATCCTCCTGAAGGCTCTATTAAGGCACATGGAAAATAAAGACAAGGTGTCTGGTGGTAACCAATATAGCTTCACCAAGGGTAAGTCATGCCTGACAAACTTGGTGGCCTTTTATGACGGAGTTACAGCATCAGTGGATAAAGGAAAAGTAAATGATGTCATCTACCTGGACTTGTGCAAAGCACTTGACACTGTTCTACACAACGTCCCGGTCATCAAATTGGAAGAAAATAGATTTGATGGATGGACTACTCGCTGAATAAGGAATTGGCTGGATGGTTGCATGCAGAGTCTGATGCACGGACTCAGATATGAATGATCCAAATTGTTTATTACAAGTTCTCACATCACTTATATACCTTCACAAGTTTTCTTTTTCTAGCTTTCCCATCCACCCCTACAACTTTCCCATCCACCTGCTCTGTTCACATATAAATGTCAACAGAGCATTCTACAAAACACTCTTCAACCATTCACTCAGGTGCTTATCCAATCAGAGCTGTGAGACATTCTCTCTTCTTCTAGAGGTGTCCTTGGTTCTCATGCTGTTTATCTTGCTCCACAGCTTCTGCTCTGAACAGTTTTTCTTGTATTCCCATGGTCGCACTCAGAAAGTTGCAGTCAGTGGCTCAATTTACAAGTGGCGATTGGTGATGAGTGGCAGTCCTCAGGGATTGGTGTTGGGACTAGTGTTATTTAATATCTTTGTAGGCAACATGGACAGTGAGATTGAGTGCAACCTCAACAAGTTTGCAAGTGGCTCCGAGCTGAGTTGTGCAGTTGACATGCTAGAGGGAAGGGATGCTATCCAGAGGGACCTGGATAGGCTTTAGAGGTGGGCCCATTCTGACCTCATGAAGTTCAGTAAGGCCAACATATGAAGTCCTACACCTGGGTCGGGGCAATCTCAAGCACAGATACAGGTTGTGTGGAAAATTGTTTGAGCGCAACCCTGAGGAGAAGGATTTGAGGATGCGACTGATGAAAGATTCAACAAGAGCTGGCAATGTGCAATTGCAACCCAGAAGTCCAACCGTATCCTGGGCTGCATAAAGAAAAGTGTGACCAGCAGGTCAAAGGAGGAGACCACCTACTCTGTGGACAGACCTCACTTGGAGTATTGCATCTGGTTCTGGAGCTCCCAGTGCAAGAAGGACATGGAGTTGTTTGAGCAGGTCCAGAGGAGGGCCTCAAAGATGATCAGAGGGCTGGAGCACCTCCTCTATTAGGACAGGCTAAGAGAGCTGGGACTCTTCAGCCTGGAGAAGAGAAGGCTCTGAGGAGATCTTACAGTGGCCTTTCAGTACATGAAAGGGACCTATAGGAAAGCTGGGGAGGGCCTTTTTGGAGGGGCAACAAGTAGCAACAGGACAAGTGGAAATGGCTTTAAGTTGGAGTGTAGATTTAGACTAGATATAAGGAAGAAATTATTTACTGCGAGGGGGGTGAGATGTGGAACAGGTTGTCCAGTGAGGCTGTGAATGCCCCCTCCATGAAAGCATTCAAGGTCACGCTGAATGGGACTGAGCAAGCTGGTCCAGACAGAGGTGCCCCTACCTATAGCAGGCTTGTTGAAACTAGATGACACTAAAGGTCCCTTCCAACCCAAATCATTCTATAATTCTATGATTAAAACTTCTGAATTTTAAACTGGAATCTGGAATCCTGCCATGAAATAATCTTAAACGAGATGGTATGCTATTTGTTGAATCAATGGAGTTTTAATGTCAGCAACATTCTTCTTGTGAACTATCTACACTATTGTGTAACTTCAGTTGCTCTGAGCAGAAGTCAGTTCAACCTGAAATTCAGATGGGAGGAAGCAAGAATGAGCCTTTGTAAAACAAAAGCAGAAAAGAGCATTCTTGTGCATCTCTTGATTTACTATCAGTTACCAGTGGTTTTACGTAAATTAGTGTGTGAATTGTTATGCCAGTGCGAATGTCACAAAGATGAAAGCCAGCAGTTCTCCCTCACGCTTTTTGTGAAATAATTTGTGACCCTAAATCTCTCTCCTCTGAGGTGTGACCTACTTCTCTTGTCACTGCAAGGCAGAGATTTTCAGAGACATTTTTATAGAGACTGAAGAGGTTCCATGCAGTCAGTGTAAAGGGCAGTGCAAAGAATCCCCCATGTAACAGTGTAAACTTGTCAGGAAGAAAAGAAGTGGGTACAGGTAACTTAACGCTGAATTTTGAGCAATGACTTGTGTATCCAAATTGTATTTGTAGCTCTTTCCATGCAATTTTAATGTGCTTAAGGATGCCCATGGTACTGTCAACATCTTCCTGTGCGAGTGACTAGAAGCTATGAAGCCTCATTTCTGTTTTGTTTTGTTTTGTTTTGTTTTGTTTTTACAGTGTTTCATTTATGCAGTGGGCTGAATTAAATTCCAGCATCAATAAAGTAAATAGATAGAACAAACTGTGCGGTTTGTAATGTAAGGGAAAGCAAGTACTTCCATGATTTATGAGCTATATCAGGTATATTTAAGCATTTTGATTTTAAACATTCAATCTTTCATTGGCTAGCTTGAAAAGAGGTTACAGAACTTATTATTTCTGTCAGTGATGGAAGAAAAGCACTTGAGTACAGAACTAATACAGTGAATAGGAAGGACCGTATACTATGGATCAGAAGATAAGATTCTGTTTATAGCTTTGCTATCTGCCTTTTATTTTTTCTGTCTTCACAATGGAGATAGTACTTAACTGCAGAAAGAGAATATTTTGTGATCTATAGCTGAAACAACGATGTAAGTCTAGGTATTATTTTGGTACCTTCTTTCCCCCCCTCAAGAAAGTAAAACATGTGAGAGTTATTGAAAATAATAAGATAATTATTATACAGAGACTGCGTTTAGACATTGAAAGCATGTTATAACTTATTATATGTAATATTTCCCAAATACTATGTCAGTAAGCTTGGTTTGAAAACAAAGCAGAAAAGATTCTTAGCAGGATAAGCTAGCCACAAATAGAGTAGCACAGCTGCAGTTTTCTTGAAAGACAACATACATAGATGTCACAAGTTAGTTTGGTTGCACAGCTTCACAGCATTCTTCACACTCTGATTACAATACAACAAAAGATGCTGTTACTCTCCAGACGAGACTGGGTGATGCAGTGCATTTACACCGGTGAAGTGACAAAATACAGTGTATAGGGATTTTGGATCCCCTAACTGCTAAGTTATCAGGATGTCAACCAGTCAAATAACACTTTTTTTTCGGGCTTTAAAACCATCCTCTAATTTTATTTATTTACTTATCTATCTATCTATCTATCTATCTATCTATCTATCTATCTATCTATCTATCTATCTATCTATCTATCTATTAGGATGCCTTATAATGCAATTAGAGAGCTCCTGGTGTCACTAATTGGATCATAAAGTGCCTTCTTCCTGTTCCAGATGAGGAGAGAGGAAAAAAGGATCACTTCATATCCTATTTGTGCCTGCTAAGATGTTTGTTAGATACCCTACAATTAAATCATAAGAACTAAGAGGAAACTTTAAATTACATACTGTAGAGCTAGAACCTTGGGTGCATATGGCAGAATCCACAAACTCAGATTACAAAAGCCTAATATCCACCTCTTGACACATTTTTATTTCCTGGAATAGAAAAGAAAAAAGACCTTTGTTTTTCTAGTACCCTGAGTTCTTTATATTATTTCTCAAAACGGTGGACTAGATATATCCTAGGCTAAGTGCAATTTCTCACTGTACATGCAATGTTTTTTTGACACTCTGGCTCTGGAGGGAACCTAACAGCAGGTGTAAAAAGTAAAGGTCTTATAATTACTAACAACTCCTGGGCAATGATCTCTGAAATGATGCAGCCTAGCAAACATAAAGAGTTGAGGACTGTGGAAGTTTTATCCTCTCTGGAAGCTGATATAAAGAAATGAGAAAATTATAATTCTAAAAACAGGAATTGTATGAGAATAGTTTAGGCTACAGTAACCCCTAAGCAGTCCAAGGCAGAGAAGAGTCAAGAATACAAAGAGATTTCCAGGAGATTGTTGTACTGCACTCTCAAGTATTCTGCTTACTATGGAACAGGTGTTGGTCTCCTTCTCATGCATTTACCAACATTAAATCAGTTGCACAGAGTGTATAGGTTTTTTTTTATCATAGTTCTGACTCCTGTACTAACTAGCATCAAATCTGATACAAATGCACAGAAACTATACCCAGTCAAATAACACACTATACCAAAAAGTCCAAGGGTGTAGAGAGAAATCTATCATTTATTAACAAGTCAGTCTGTGAGAGGTTCAATAAGTATAAATACATACATGAGTACTCCCTCCTACATTTAGAATTGCACTGGAACTTCTTCATACCTTGGACTATTTTGAAATTTCTCCACGTAGATTGTTCCTGATTAGAATGTAGCTTTGACTTTAATTCATAGAGACACTTAGGATTCATCTAAATGCCTTTATGAATTAGAGTCCTATTGAAATCAACCATATGTAGGCTTCTAAGTGTATCTGTGAACCCAGATATTTGCTTTTTTTGGGTAATTCTTGGACTTCTCTGCAGAGATTTTCAACAGGTTTTTCTTCCTTGTACAATCATTCTGCCATGAAAATCTATATAGAATGAGAGTGTAGGGCCCACAGTGTTAAGAAGCAAGAATGATTCTGTGAGCTGTCTCACAGCTGTGAATCCTACTAAAATGCCAAAGAAAATTGCAAGCATTTAGTCTGACAGCATTCTGGTACCTCTCTTTATCAAAATTTAAATCAACATAAGCTCAGTGGAGCAGTAAACCATTTCATAATTCTATGCTGGAAGCACATTGTATCTGGTATGAATTGAGACGTAATGCTCTGAAGTGTTGCTATGAAATTTTATCATTGTAAGAATGCCAAAATTATTTAAGGAGAACACTTTGTAGCAGTTTTCAAAGCAATCAGAAGGAAAACATAAAATCCTGATCCATTTTCATACCTTTTTTCCTATACTACTGTTTATACAATAAAGATCTTTAGCTTCCACATTCAAGAGATTGCAAATGACCTGTGAAATAAAATGGAACAGTATGAGACACATGGCAATAGCCATTAAATTTCTCCAGTATGCAATAATGATAAAAACAGTAAGTACTGGGGAAATATAATCAGCAAGGTATTCAAATAATTCTAGAGCTCTGCTAGGAGTAATTATTTCTTAACAGGGTTTTTAAATTTTTAGAAAAGAATTTACTCAAAAAATCTTTGCCCACACACATTTTTCAGCTTGTCAGTCAAAACATGTAAATGCTAGGACATTAATAAAGAAAATAGAATCTATATTTACACTTCACTTTGAATCAGCTTTAGAAGAAAAACGAATGAGTATTACTAATTAAACATTATGGAGCTGCTAACATTTTACAGAACTAACATTAGCTTGTGAAAAGAAAAGAGAAATAGGAGGCAAGTTGATAATTGATAACAAAGATGTTAGTGTCTCTAAATCTCTAAAATGCTATGTGACTGTATTTGGAGCGTCACAGGTCAGCCTGGTTTGGCCTACCTCTGTGATGGGGGTGAAGGGACCCAAGCCCCAGGAAAGAGAAAAGAGGAGAAGGGAAAAAGGTGGAGAGATGGAGAGATGGGCCAAATAGGGAAAACAGCAGCAACGGGCTAAGGGAAAAGGCTTAATTTACTGAATATAATAGTGGAGTGTAAGATCATACAATATAATACAATATGATTGGAATTGAAGCTAATAAGTCAAATAAAATGAAAGAGAGTTTCCAAAACTGAAGTACTTTAATGCTGCAGGCAAGATGGCCAGGGAGAACAGAGAGCAAAGAGCAAAGAGGCAGTTTTGTGACTCCCAGTGAATTTTATCTTTCCCTCTGAACAGAAAATAGAAATGAAACAATGAAGTCTTCTGGGAGTTGTAGTTTATTCTTCTCTTCTAAGACCAAGAGACAGGAAATATCTACAGCCCATGGAACTACAGCATTAACTTTTTAACTCCCAGTACACTACACGATGTTATGATGTGGAATGCTGATAAAAAATCATAAAATGATGATATTCCACCTATTATTCCACATCACTACCTCATGGTTAATAAATCATAGAACATTATGTACAAACAAACAATAATTAACATGCTTTACATGCCCTCACACACATATATATGTACATGAAATTACTGACTACATTCTCTCAACATCAAATTCCCTTGTGGTACTGAACATTGCCATTTTTCTGCTTTACCCACCAAATGGATCCAAGTCCCTGAGTAAAAACAGTTCCATTGAGAGGTTTGCCCTTGCCTGAAGCTGGGAAAACCCTAACCACTTTCCCAGCATGCTCTTTACATGTACTAATGACCTTTTCTCCCTCTCTAGGGAGCTGAATTGGAGAGAACCATCTCAACTGATAGATCCTCACGTACTGACCAACCATGTCATCACTACGTGATGTTAAGAAGTAGAATACCAATCCAAAATCATAAAATCACAACTAAGAGAAAGATACGTACTAGAAGAAAGTATCTAAGGCTACTGTAACTTTTGATGCTGTGTCAGACATGATGTTACATTTTTTGGCCCTAACATTCCTTACTTACCAGATCATACTTACCAGAAATCGTTATTTCTCATTGGAAACCAGCATCCATATCAATGGTTATTAACCAGTTCTGCCTAAAACAGAAATTTCTATATAGGCTATTTTGCCTAGGTGGAGAAGGCTACAGCATGATTAGGAGAGATCAGAACAATATGTCTGTGACACTGCACAACATTTTGACTTATGTCCCACTCATTCTGCCCTTGAGATAATAAGATAAACAAAACCAACAGAAATTGATACAGAATAACCACTGCTTTACCTGCTTTACCTAAATAATTACTGCTTTTAGCTGCTTCAGCATCAGTTTATAGATAAATATTTTTTTTGAGCTTTGTTTTTTTTTTTCTTTCTTTTCTTAAGGAATAATAAACCTCTGAATTGTTTGTCCTTTCCTAGAGTTGGAAGGAGTCTCTCTGGTGGATAAAGGCATGCCTTGTCACTCTATAAATTTCAGCTATTGTTTAGCTCAAGTATATTACTTTGATTTTGGATCACAGATAGAGGAGGCAAGAGACCAGTGATTGAAGGAGGTAGGTGAGATTAGAGAACAAAAATCAATAAAAGTATAAACAAAAAGAGGTTTTCAGACTTCAATCAGGTGATTTATTACACATTTTGTATTTTTTTTGTAATTAAAGATGTTAATGTAATTCTACACAATTAACTTGGGCACGCTTTGCTTTGTCTTCAGGAATACCTGGTGCAAGCACTGAAGTATAAATGTGTAACACATGAATTGAAATAATATTAGTGGGGAAAAAAAAGAGAAAAATAGAGATTAGAGGAACTTGATTACAAGAGATGAATGCAGTATCATGAAACTGATTGCATATTCACAGAACAATTCCTTACCTGCTGACTAGGGAGAGGTTTGAACTGTGGATAAAACTTGGAGAAAAAAAAACAGCATCCACCAAAACTAACCAAAAACCAAACAAAAGAACCCACACTGGCATTTTGCTGCTTAAAATCTTCTGCAATCTGTTTGCAGAATTACATGAATGAAAGGCAGTAGAAGAGGCTACCCTTTGTCAAATCACTGTTTTCTATTTAGCTAGGCATGGGAAGGCTCATAAGCAGGCCTTTGCTGCTACTGAGTCTTTGCATGAGAAAACCTTAAAGCAGCAGAATGCGTGCTAGGAATTTATCAATCCTGTCCTGACAGGACTTTTGAACCCTATTGGAGATACTATCTGCAGCCATGACTACTGAGATATTAACTGTGGCAAACAGCTATATGTTACAGCACTTTGGAATGGGGCAGGTCTTAAGAAACAGTTGGGCCAGATAGGCTACTCTCCTGAGAAGTAAACCACAGCTTACTAAAAAAGTCATGGCAGTCTAGTAAACTTTGCAGTGACTGGTATGTGAAACATAACCTCAATTATTTAAAAAGGAGAAAAAAAGGATGATCCCAGGAATGACAGATCAATCAGTCCCTCCTCTGTGAGCATATCATGGAAACTATGCTAATGCACAGGAAAATATAGCTATGAACTGCTTCAATAAAGGCAAATTGTGTCTGGCAAATCTGGTGGCCTTACAGCATTCCTGGTAAGGGAAGAGCAACTAGTATCATCCACTTGTGCAAATCTTTTGACATTTTCCTGCATGACATCCTTGTCTCTAAAATGGGGAGATGTGGATTTCATGAATGGACCACTTGACGGATAAAGGATTGACTGGATAGCTGTATTTGAAGCATATTGATCTATGTCCAGGTGGATACCTGTGATGAGTGGCTCTTCTCTTAGGACTGTATTAGGATCAACATTATTTAAATCTTTGTCAGTCACATGGACAATGAGATCGAGTGCACCCTGAAGCAAGTTTGTGGATGACACCAACCTGTGGTGTGGTTGAAACGCTGAAGAGAATAGATGCCATCCATATGGACAGTGGCAGGTTTGAGATGTGGGTCCATTTGAACATAATGAAGTTCAACACAGGTAAATGCAATGTTCTTCCCTTGGTCAGAACATTCCCTATTCACAAAGATGCTGGAGTACCTTTCATGTGCAGAAAGACTGTGAGAGAAGAGATTGCTCAGCCTGGAGACACAGTGGCTTACAGTGGCTTTCCTGTACTTTACGGATGTTTTCAAGAAAGATGGAGAGCAGCTCTTTATGAAGGATTGTAGTGACACAACAAGAAGTAATGACTTTAAACTAAAAGAAAGTACACTTAGATCAGATATTTGGAAGAAATTCTTAATTATGAGAGTGGTAAGACACAGGAACAAGTAGCCAGGAGAAGCTGTGTGTACCCCATTCCTGGACATGTTCAAGGCCAGGCTATATGGGACTTTGGGCACCCTGATCTAATGGGAAATGTCCCTGCCCATAGCAAAGGGGTTGGAAATGGATGATCTTTAAAAGTCCCTTCCAACCTTTCTGCAGTTCTATGATTCTATCACTCCACTGATTCCCACTGAGAAGGCATTATGAGTAGATATTTATATAATTGCATAATTCCTTTAGAAACGTCTTTATCTTTAGTCCAGGAGCCACTCCTAAGATAAACAAATAGAGGAAGATTCCAGACATCATTTTGTATGATTTCTTTTGAAGTCCTGCTAAAGCCTTTCATGACCATGTAGACTTTTATTGTCATATTAATGAGAATCCTCTTTTGAACATTTTTTCTTGTACCCTGTGGAATAAGGTCAGTTCCTAGGGGATAAGGAAGTGATCATTCAAGTTCACAGCAGATAAGATTTCTTCCTACATTTGCTATGAAACAGTCATGAACAACGTTGGCCATGATGGTCCTTAGTAACTGCCTGATTGACGTAATTTCTGGCTCAGAACTGATATGAAGATGACAGTCTAGGCTACATCGCTGTATACTGACTGCATGCTCTTTCTCATAGAGTTTTCTGCATGTTATCACGTGGAATAGGAATGGTTCCTTATACTGCCTGGAAAGTTCATAATTAGACCCATATGTTTTTGTAGCTAAGATATGCCATGTTGCATCTTATCTTGGATGAGGATTTACCCTATATCTAGCTGGATGCAAATTAGTTTCAATGATGTGAGAAATCTTCCTCATACATGTTCTTTATTTTTGCTTATGATACTTTTTTGATATGCCAGGTCCAGGTGATCCTTGTAAAATATTCATTCACCTTGTCTTCTTTTTTGGTGTTTGAGGACCAGAGCAGAGGTTCCATGAGCATTTAGCAATATTACATTAGAGTGAGACTGATAATAGTTGTCTTTTGAAAGTCTCAGAGGCTGAGTGTGTATCTGGATTGAGGCAATGTAAGCAGTTCAGTACTCTGAGATCTTTACACTCCCTACATTGTCCAGCATCCACTATTAAACTTTTTAGATCATCAAGAGCTGGGATTATAGCTTGCAAACTTCCTTGTTGCAAGTTCAAACAAAACTTATATATATCCTTTACATATAAAAGTAAAACATATTCTTTCAGTCACTGTTAATGGTTTTGTAGTCCAATGAAAACTAAGAAGATGCGTTAACCATACACAAGAAGTATGGTTCTGCAAATCTCAATGGAAAATGAAACTGCCCATCCAGGTAGCAAGGTACAAAGAATGAAAAAGGTCTCTCAGTTCAGATAGTATTCACTAGCATCTTCTCTCATGTTAGTAATCCAGAGCTTCAAGATTGCTGCATAGCTATGTCACTAAAAATCTATGCAGCTTCTGACCTTCGTGCTCCTTTACAACTCTAATAGAGAAACCAAAAAGAGCAAAAAAGGTGATTTCATTCAAATTGGCTTTACAGATTACCTTTTGCTGAATATGGATATGGATGATGCTTCAAGAAAAATATAAGTTAGTCACAGAAAAGCTGGACTTTCTTTCGAAAGGAAAGTTATGTTAATGAGGTTTTTATGCAAAAAAGCAAACTTTGCCATATAATTAATGATTTAATAGAATATATGGAAATTTTAGAAAGCAAAACAAAATAATGTCATTTAAGTTCAGATTAATCCATTCCATTTTGTGTTTCAGTTAAAATAGATAAGGAAAATAAGTGTCAGTGTTCATTGGCAGAGTTCGTGTAAAGGCTATAAAGATTGCTTGGCTTTGAATAGCCCGTCTCCCAACAGCAGAACTTCATCAGCATAAAATTTGCACACCTGAGTGAAAAGACAAGCATGTAGTATTACAGATCCTAGGTCCAGAACCAGAATGTGCTGGAGAAGGTTATGAAACAGATAATCTCGGGAGCAATCGTGGACCAATTAAAGGTCAACCGGGGTATCAGGCCCAGTCAGCACAGGTTTATGAATGGAAGATCCTGTCAGACAAACCTGATTTCATTCCATGACAAGGTGAACCATCCTCAGGTGATCCACCCTCAGCAAGTTTGCTGATGATACGAAGTTGGGAGGATTGGCTGACACGCCTGAAGGCTGTGCTGCCATTCAGCGAGACCTGGACAGGCCGGAGAGCTGGGCAGAAAGAAACTGGATGAGGTTTAGCAAAAGCAAGTGTAGAGTCTTACATCTAAGGAGGAATAATTGCATACACCAGTACAGGTTGGGGGATGACATGCTGGAGAGGAGCTCTGCAGAGAGGGACCTGGGTGTCCTGGTGGATGACAGGTCAGCCATGAGCCAGCAGTGGCCAAAAAGGCCAATGGCATTCTGGGGTGCATTAAAAAGGGCTTGGCCAGCAAGTCAAGGGAGGTGGTCCTCCCCCTCTACTTTGCCCTGGTAAGGCCTCATCTAGAGTACTGCGTCCAGTTCTGGGCTCCCCAGTACAAAAAAGACAGGGATCTCTTGGAAAGAGTCCAGCGGAGAGCCACAAAGATGGTGAAGGGCCTGGAGCATCTCCCCTGTGAAGAAAGGCTGAGTGAACTGGGTCTGTTTAGCCTTGAGAAAAGAAGACTGAGATAGGACCTGATCCAGGTCTATAAGTATCTAAGGTGCGGGGGGCAGAGTGGCGAGGCCAGACTGTTTTCAGCAGTGTGTGGAGACAGGACAAGGGGGAACGGTGAGAAGCTAGAGCATAGGAAGTTCCACACCAATGTGCGCAAGAACTTCTTTACAGTGAGGTGACGGAGCACTGGAACAGGCTGCCCAAGGAGGTTGTAGGGTCTCCTTCTCTGGAGATATTCAGGAGCCGCCTGGACACCTACTTGTGCGACCTGGTGTAGGGATCCTGCTTTGGCAGGGGGTTGGACTCGATAACCTCTGGAGGTCCCTTCCAACCCCTACGATTCTGTGATTGTCTGGTTCTGTGACCCGCTTAGTGGATGAAGATAAGGCTATTGATGTGGTTTACCTGGACTTCAGCAAAGTTTTTGACACTGTCCCCCACAGCATCCTCATGGTGAAGCCGGCTGCCCATGGTTTGGATGGGCATACGCTCTGCTGGGTGAAACACCAGCTGGATGGCTGAACCCAAAGAGCTGTAGTCAGTGGAGTTAAATCCAGTTGGTGACCAGTCACGAGTGGTGTCCCCCAGGGCTCGGTACTGGGGCTGCCTCTATTTAACATCTTGATTAACTATCTTGATGAGGGAATTGATTGCACCCTCAGTAAGTTTGCAGACAACAGAAAGATGATCTACTTGAGGGTAGAAAGGCACTACAAAGGGACCTAGATACACTGGATCAGAGGGCTATGGTTAACTGTATGAGTTTCAATAGGGCTAAGTGTCAGGTCCTGCATTTTGGTCACAAAAACCCCACACAACCCTACAGGCTTAGGGAGGAGTGGCTGGAAAGGTGCCGGATGGAAAGGGACCTGGGTGTACCGATGGACAGTTGGCCAAATACGAGCCAGCAGTGTGCCCAAGTGGCATCCTGGCTTGTATCAGGAACGGTGTGGTGAGCAGGACTAGGGAAGTTATCCTGCCCCTCTACTCAGCATTGGTGAGGCCTCACCTCAAGTACTGTGTTCTGTTTTGGGCACCTCAACACAGAAAGGACACTGAGGTGCTAGAGCAGGTCAAAGAAAGGCCACAAGGCTTGGAGAATACATCCTACAAGGAGCGACTGAAGGATCTTTTCCAGCCTCAGCATTTCTATGATTCTACGACAAAAGTATCTTTCTAATGGGACAGAAAATATTGACTGGCTTCTACAGCAGACCCAGATGACATCAGCAAACATTTTCCATGGAAAGATACAGAGTACAAGCAGACAACAATCAAACAAGACAAATAACAACAATAACAAACACCTTAAAAAACCAGTACTTTAGTTCTACTATAAAGATCCTAAGGAATTAATTTAACAGCATGTTAATATGCCTTTTTTTGTGTCTGTGTGTTTCCAGCTACTATGAAGGCATAGAGTGAAACAAAAAACAGCTCTAAAGACATTAAAATTTTAAGCCAAATAGCCTTTCAACGGAATTGCTCTTATATTAAGATTTTTATTCTAGTTTTTCAGAGGCCAGAGTTAAGTATCCAAGAGCTTTTCTGAATCTATTCGACTTGACAATTCAATGTCATGGTTTTGAGCACCTGACAGAACTAGTTCCCAGGCTTCCAGACATTCTAAGATCTGTCACAGCCATGAGTCATCTTAAATCCTAAATCTGAAAGTCAGAGTTGGTAAGTCTGTTGACAACTCTTAAGATTATTTTCCGATAGCTGCCCAGCATAAGCTACAATAGATCACCTTTTTCTTAAGTCTTCCCTAGTTACTCATATGCTTTCCTACATAGCATCTTAAAACGATATTCTATTTCTTGGCTGAGATTTCCTTTTCCAAGGTCTTCTGGTTTTGAATATACACTGGCTTCTTACTTTGTTTTCAAACCTGATATCAGATGTTTGAATAATGTACCATGGCAGCTTAATCCATCTGTTTGACTAGATGCATCAAGATTTAATAGATAAAAAGATGAAAAATAAATGAGTGCAATAAAAAAAAAAAGGAAATAAATTGTGCCTCCAGTATAACAAGGATGTAGGAATTATAAAAGCTTTTCTTTTTTGTTTTAATGAAAAGCTGATGAATAAAATAAATCCTACAAGCACAGAGAACAAACAAACAATAAGGATTAAAAGAATTGAGGTAGTTTCTGGAGCTATATTGCAACAGATTAAAACTAAAATTAATAGTTACCAATCTATTCATTCTTCTCGTCCTCTCCCCTCAAGAATAACCTCATGTTTTCACAGAGTTAGATAAAAGATTTTTTCCTGCTTGGGCAACTAATCTTTCACCTCTGATTGTCCCAGTATGTTGTCACAAAGCAACATACTCACTGTGAAGTAAGGGGAAAAAAGGTGCTTCTTCTGTAGAGTACCTTAACAAAATGAGATCGCTGCCAGTGACAAACACAGGGAAACTGCTCAACAAGATGAGACTTCCAGTTCTGCTACCAGTTGAAGCTTTGCCTTTACATTTCCCATACCTATTAATGGAAGTGAGAGTTCAATAAAGATACTAAATTCATCCCAGATAAAGAATGATAAAAAGAAAGAGAGGAAAAAAGTCTGTGAAAAGGTGAGTAGCCAGCAGAGATCTATGAATAATTTAAAATGCACCTTTCTCTTCTGATATGGGCAACTTCAAAGTGATCTTGCTTGGCAGATATATTTCAACTGTCAGAGCAAAATGAAGTGCAAAGTCCTGCAGAAATTTGAAGTTTAATATTCCTCAAAGATGCTTCAACAGAAACTTTATTGCTATACAAAAGTGTTTTAGAATTCACCATGCATGTATTTACTGATGGCAGCATCTTGCAAGGAATGCATAAGCAGTAGAATCTTCATTTAGGCAGAGAATCATCAGAAAGAAACATCAAATTACACATTTTCACTTAAAGTTTAGATAGTAGTTCAGCCACAGCTTGAGTTCACATAGTTGGAATTCAGGCAGTGATCCCAGAATGAGTTCTATGACCTATGTTATGCAGGAAGCTGAGTGAGATGATCATAATGATCCCTATTAGGTTAAAAATAAAAATAGTTTGCCAAGAAGGTCTGTCTTACTATCAAGAAGAGTAAACACTGTGACCGAGTCAAATTAAGGCATTTGTTTTAATATTATAATATTTTTCCTACTTAGTTGGAAAAAGAATACCCCAAATCCAAATCTTACAAAATAGTCCTGTTAAGCAAGAAGTTAGTGATGCAATTGTGATAAAGTAGTGGTAGCAGTATTCAGTGTGAAAACCTCCTTTTCTGCAGAATCATTCATTATGAATTGTTTATTCTTGCTACATGTTATGAAAGGAAATTGTATCAACTTAAACTTCCATTAAGCAGCTGAACTACTTTATAAATATATATATTTATAAATATATAAAATTATAGCAGGTGCATGAGCACCTGGATAACTTTTTTTTTAGAATTATATTATGAATGTGAGAGCTAATTGCTTGTTACAGTATGAAGTAATGTAGCAAGTATTATAGAACCACAGAATGAGTTGAATTGGAAGGGAATTAAAGATCATCTAGTTCCAGTCCCTTCCTATGGGCAGGGATAGCTTCCAGCAGATTTAATGGATAATAATGAAGAAACTAATTAAAATTGACATCTTGTAATTCTGCTATGCATTTCATTCTTTTTTATTTTTTATTTTGCAGCAGGAAGAAACTGTCGTAAGAAATTTTCATCTTAACAGATAGATGTATGTTTTTTGAAAACAGAAGAACCCAGAAAACAGACTAGATTAATATGAAGAGGTTAAAACATTCATAAAGAGAACCAAATAGTAATTATTTTTTATAGCAAACATTATTACTGAACTTCCGATTTTTCACATTAAAAAATAAGAATAAAGTAAAAATCAATTATGCTTAAAAAAAATGGATACATTGTGCACACAAATACAGAATTAGAGAAATAAAACTGTCCGAGTTTTGGCTGGGATACAATTAATTTTCTTCATACTAGCTGCTATGGTGCTCTGTTTTGGATTTTTATGAAATAGCAGCAACACTGCTGTTTTAGTTTTTGTTAGCAGTGCTTATACAATTTTTTGTGCTTCTCTGCCAGAGAGCAGCTAGGGGTGTACCAGAAGCTGGAAGGGGACAGAAACAGAACAGCTGATTCAAGCTGACTAAAGGAATATTCCAGTCCATACAATAGGATGTCATGCTGAACAATAAAATTGGGGTTAAGGAGGAAGGGGATCATTTTGAGTAAAGGCATTTGTCCTCCCAAGAAATAGTTACGTGTGATGATCCCTGCTTTCCTGGAAACCTGCCAGGGAGAACTCACGAATAAACTTCTTGCTTCGCTTCTATGTGCAGCTTCTGCTTTACCTATTAAAGTACCTTTAACTCAAACTCAGACTTTCACTTTTCCAATTCCCAATCTCAGCCCATTAAGGGTGAGCAAGCATTACGGAGCTTCCTGCAAGATATAAACCACAACATCAGTCAAAATTCATTGTGCACATGTATCAAAATGCTTACACATTTTACAGTTTTTCTTATATCGTTTGGAATTGATAACTGTTGGTACTGTATCCTCACAAAAGTAATTTTCCTTAATATTTCTGTGAATTCTCAAAACTCAGTTTTATGCCATTAATTGTTTTAAAATGCTTGACACTACAAGAAAACTAACAAGATATTTAGTATACTCACCATAAATACTCAATTTTAGGAGATGCAGCTCATTTTACATATTAATCGAAATCTATTTTTGCTTAGCAATACACAGATGTTATCTAAGAACTTTGTAGAAACAATGCAGAGACAAGGTATTTAAAAATAGCAGTATTTTATTAAATTTCAAGATAAATAAGATTAGTAAAACTTGCTATTTCTTAATTCTGCATTTATTTATGCAGAAAGTATCTGTGGCTTGAATGATTAGACTCAGTAGTCATGTAATGAAAGATAATATATCTTCTGAATTGTAATATTATGAAGAAAAGCAAATCTCATGTAAAAAAGCAAGCAACTCAAAATGAAAACACATAGTGAAAACTATTACTTTTCCAAACAATCTAACAATTAAGTCAGAAATAATCTGATATTACTTTTGAATTAAACATATTACTGCTGAAAGTACCTGCATACAATGGAAGTACTTATTTGCTGATCGCATCCATGTTTTCTAGAAATACTGGAAATCCCAGAATTTTTTTTTTTTTTTAAGTAAATATGTATATGTAAATCTTGTACAATGCAGTAATAGAAAACAATGGAAGAGGGGTATTTTTCATTCCTCCCCTCCCAACCCCCAGCTTTCAATTTCTTTGACGTGGTCCTGATATGAACAAACCAGTGGATCTTCATTCAGTTTCCCTCTTTTTACTCCAGGTTAATACAATTACTGTACAAAATGGCTATTGCCTTATTCAATTGAAACCTAGGTTTTGCCTTCTGATACTGTCTCCAGAAGAACTGTCTTTAATTGCAGTTACAAATGCTTGTCTATGGTAATTAAAGCATTTAATTTCTGTCCACAAAGAAAATAATTCTGTTGATTTAAGAAAAATCTTCAATTTCCAGAAGCAAAAAGAATAATATGCTGTACAAATATATGTAATTGAAATATGACATTCAGTAATTGTGTCAATGCTAATATCACAGTATGAAAATAATGTTTTATGACTATGGCAATATATCCAATTTGTTGGAAAAGAAAAACAGAACATTTAGTGCCACACTGGAAGCCTGGACAGTGCATCTGCAGACATTGGATACTGGATAGCTGGGAAATTACTGGTCAGACTAGGCATCTTGAATGAACCCACTTTCTATCTTTTCTTTGTAGGTTGTCCGAAGGTCTTTCCTGTCTTCTTCTCTGTCTCTTTTTAATTTCAAAGCTGCCTCCAACAGAGTTTTCTGACACATGGAGACGAATCATTTCTTAGCACTAGAGTGTTACCCTATATTTGTCAATATAATCCTGTGTTGTTTCAATGCCCTATGCAAGTACAACACGTAGTTTACATGCATTGCTAGTAATTAGATATTGCCATTCCTGCTCTTGCTTTGTTATGTCTTTAGAAAGTGATACTTGATAGTTAACTGTAAAGTGGCAGTGGCCATCAGTTTCTCTTTCTTTTTTTCCCCTGGAAAGATCAGTGAGGAAAGTACAAAAATGTATATTTGTTGTTTTATGTATTTATCTAACAGAAATAAAAGCATTAGCTGCAACCAAGGTGACTGTTGAAGAGAATTATAGCACCATTGAAAGCACAGTTTTTGAAGTGATCATTACCTGGAAGCAATTCATTGGAGACAAACAGCACGAAAATCATCTGAGTATGGATATTTTTTCAAGTAGGTGAATTTTGATTTTTGTAAATATTCTCTATTCTGTCTACAGATTTTAGGCACATGCTTTCCCCTAAGCTATTGGTCACTCACATTTCGAAGAAACAAATGTCTGTCAAGTCTTTTTTTTTTTTTTTAAAGTATGT
The DNA here is from genome assembly GCF_987193195.1 of Phasianus colchicus. Taxonomy (NCBI): domain Eukaryota; kingdom Metazoa; phylum Chordata; class Aves; order Galliformes; family Phasianidae; genus Phasianus; species Phasianus colchicus. Next base: position 911,488 of record NC_143438.1, read on the forward strand.
AGGCTTTATCAGAGATGCATTTCACATGCTCAATTCCAATTGTTTTGAGAGTTGCTACATACATGGAAAACATCATAATTATGCCTTAGTCTTGTTCCTTAGAGCACAGCACAAAATTTATGCATTGAAAAGACTACTAAAACACAGTTGTGTAAACATGACATTGCCTAAGCGTATTGAAATGCATCTTCCTGGAGAAACATTGTCTTTGAACTGTGCACTCTTTGCATAACCAAAATCTCTACTATACAATACTATACCAGATTATTTCAGGATTCAGAAGGCAGGTGCTAACTATCAAAATTCAAAGCCTTGGAAATTCCACTATTTTACTCCACAAGAATGGATTCTTGAGTTTGCATACCATTTTCTTCTTTTAGTTTTGTCATTAAGAATATTATGGAGGAGTATTGTGTGGTATGTCACCATGGGAAAAATGAATGCAAGAGAATAGTCCACATAGACAATGTAAAGTTAGAAAAGTTAGCAAAATATGCCACTTTCTACCATGTTTTCTTATTCTATTAAGTAAAAAAATACACAGAAAGAAAAAAATAAAAATAAGTGTTTTTAAAGTCATTAAAATCTCACTCTAATCCCATGTACTTTCCTGAAAGTTCTTATTTACTTTGTATCTTCAGATAAAGACCTATGTCTCTCATTACCAAGCTGACAGAGTGTGTAAATAGTTAACATGAACAACAGTAACAATAAAATATTCCTGCTTTTTCAAAACTCAGGGTGCTGTTACTGACTTGAAAGAGCATACTGTTTTTAAGGAAGTTTGATGACTGATGTGAAGACAGGTCTGAAATGCTTCAAAGTTAGCTAATAAAGAGCAACATAAGTTAATAAAAACTGATAGAATCAGGCATAACCTTTATAACAACTCTAATTAGAATAGGTAGTTCTACTCATTTGTAGAGGGGAAGTCCCCCCCCCCCCACAGAATTTATATTCTTAACATTCAGAAATCTGCTCATTTCTAACAGCTAAAATTTTACACTGCATTCCCTCCAACTACTGGGGGAAGTACTCTGCATACTCAATAATCATTGAATAGCCTGCAGTTCTCTTCTTCATGTTATAGTCTGAAAGTTTTAAAAAGAGATTCCTCATGAAAGGCATATCATAATAATTATTATTCTTTTTTTCCTCTAATGAAGATTGTTTTCTGCATAAGAAGAAAGTGAGCAAGTAAACAGAGACTCCAACAAAATTATCATCCATATCAGAAAATACATGATGTTGTAAGGGGAGATATTAACATCTGAACATTTTAATTCCTTATGAAAGCAGCATACTGAAATGTTAGCAAATATTCTGAGATCTGAGGCTGAACAGAGGATAACGGACAGGGGAACAACTGCTTAATTTGTCTTGTTCTGCTGCCAATATTACTGGGTTTTGCTATGAGTGGGAAGGGCTTCTATTTGATTGTTTACAGGGCTTTCTCACCATCCTCAGTAGGAGTATAATACAGCCATAGTTGATACATTATTATTGATGGGTAAGTTAACCTGCCAGGATGGAAAAGGAAAAGAGGAGCTCTTTTTTTCCATGGGATGGGAAGAGGGAATGCAGTCTTGGAGAGTTTGTATAATGTATAGTTTACTTTTTTTTTTTTTTTTAACAGTAGGATACACATAATCCTAATAAACAAGAGCTCTCACATGTACTTGTTTTAGAGGCAAACTTAAGTGCACGTTTACAGATGCAATATTTCCTATAAATTAGTCCAACAGCATGTCATAAATGAATGAAAGTTCATACATTTTAAGTAAAATAGTTGCCCCCTCAGTTTTGTTGCTCTGAAAGGAGAAAATGGTTTGGCCTGTGGCATCCTGTAGGAGTGCAAAAACAGTCTTTCAAGGAAAATGGTAGCTCTTAGAGTCAAAGATACAGAGAATTATGACTTGGTGAAAAATCATAATGTAATTTGAAACCATGTGATTTGCCTTACAGTGTTTTCTGCAAACTATAAAACTTAGTACATCACAGCAAAACTTAGAAAACTGTGAGTCATTCAGGACTTAAAGGATTTGTTTCCGATTTCTTTCTAAGCATTTCAGCAAAGTTATCTTCACACTTCTAATAGAAGTGACAAATTTCTCTAGCTGATGCAGTGCATTTCCAAATGATATCATGGGCAATAAGGTACATTCTGAAAGTTATTAATTCATTTCCTATTTCTTAACAATTTCTAGAGTATTTTTCAACTTATTTTTTCTACATTGGCTATTTTCAGAAATACAGCAATAAAGGCACTAATGTTGCCGTATTACTTCTCTTGAAACAGCTAATATCTATCTACTGACAGATCCAGTCAAGAAACAGCTCTAGTAATGCTATTTAAAACATGGATAGTACTATGCTTGTTTTGCTTCTGTACTTTGGAACTTCTTATTATTCAATTTAATACTCTAAACGAACTCATACTATACCCTATTATTCAGGAATAACCACCTGCCTCCCCATCTGTTGATTTTAGTTTTAAATACTTCCATTAAGAAATCTTGAAACTCATTACAGTGACTGTGCTTTCAGCACACATTCTGACACTCAGAACTAAAATAGGGGAAAGTACTGTTTAAATTAGTAAATTATTCCCAAACAAATTCTAATTTCATTATCCACTTCTTTTTAGCTCCCATGTAGCTTTATAACTTTTTTTCATTTACAGATTGTCATTTTGTTTGATAGCTTGTAGACTTCTTTTGTTGTTTTCCAAAGATTTACTTACAGTCTTCAAATCTTTTGAAATTCAGTTCAGCATGTGAACTATTTACTCTACTGCAAGTTACCTCCCTAGACAGAATAGACATGGAAGATGTGATTTAAACTCACAGACTTTGAGCACCTTTGTCTGATGTTTTAACAGGACTACTACAGATTTTAAAAGTGACAGGATAAGAAAAAATATTAGGCATTTCACCTGGAGGTCACATCAACAGATATTCTTGAAATTGTATTTATTAACAACTAGTTAGGTTGCTTGAAATAATATCATTCTTATTTTGATGACGCTGCAAATACTATGTGTGGGTTTTCAAAAGTGCCTTGGGAGTCTTTATTATCTCTACATACTATTCTTCAACTATTCTGCCCCATCTGGACAACTGAAATATCTTACAAGTTAGATTACATCATTCAAATCTGAGTCATAATTTGGAGAACTGCCAGAGGCATCATGTGACAAAACTACAAAATATTCAGAACTCAAAATACAGTCTATAATATTATATCCAACACTAGATAGGAAAAATATGCTTCCTTATTTACACTGTTGTAGAAGTCATTAATTTATTCTCCACTGTAAGACAACATCTGACTCTTTCATTTTTTATGATAGGACGCACTCATTGAAACAAATATTTAAATGGTCTTGATACTAAAGGAGGCACAGCTGGCTCCTCCATACTACAGGCTAAATCTCAGGAGGTGTGATGGGAATTTGTTTCAAACATGATACATGCCCTCACTTTGAGTACAGTTTGTACACTTTTCATTTGTAGTCTTCTGTAGACTTTTAATTACTCTGGTTCAAGAACTTTGAGGCTTCTCAAAAAACTACTGTCTCTCACTTCCCCAGTTAACAAAGACAGTATTCTTACTTTGCAGGAAAGTTATGAGGATAAGGGTACCTGCCATTACATAGAAAGAAGGAAATAATGCCTTGTTTCACTATTTCCCAAACGCTCTGAAAGAAAGAATTTTTCAGTTAAGACTGATAGGAAATCAAGCTCTCTAGAATAAAGATTTCAGACTCCACAGATCTAAAAATAAATGTATGCTCATTTATTATGTCATGACACAGACTACCGCTCACTGTGGAGGAGCAGAAATTAAATGGAAAAACCTATTAGGGCTGCATTGTTCTGTGAGGAAGGCCAGAATCTCTACTTCAGGAATTGTTTGATAACCAAGTACCCTCACAGAGGCACAGAGTCTTGTCTGTCTGTTGACAGTTTGTACCTCTAAGTAAGGAACACTGGGAAAAACAAAGCGTTATTACTCTATCTAAAGAAAGCAGATCACCCTGCACCTGTTTTATAGTTAGCCAGCATTAAAGTCCTAAAAAACTTATTCTTTTTTCTTACAGCTAGGAGCAACTTAAGCAGAGAGTTGTTCTCCTGATAAAACCAAGATATTCAGATCCATCCCTTACATCTCATTTGCAGAAGCAGGAGATTAAAGTGTGGCTCAGCAGAGATTTTTCCACAGGTCTCCATCCAAAACATGAACTTTCTCCATCATTCAACTTTATCTGTGACAGGAGAAGCCAGCCCTTGTTCCTTCCTCTTTCTGACACTACAGAAAGCCTTGAAATAACTTCGATAATGATTATGGCAAATTGTATCTAGTCCCAGGGAGATTAGCATGACAGGGGATGTATTTAACAACTATGGAGCCTACAGGTAACAATAGAGAAACTACAAAACATCTAGAGAGCTATCTGAAAATGAAAGCAAAGAAGCTGGCAGAGATTGACACCAGTACATTCAAGCAATATTGGTTCTAGAAGCAGTATATTAAACATCACCTGTCAAATCTTTCACAAAATCAAAGAACAATTTGAATTCACAGGAAGTGCCACCTAAGGAGAACACATTTCCACAACTATTAGAGAAAAACGTGAAAGGACAATAGAACAGCATACTACTAAACTACTGCTAAATTCTTAGAATGATCAAACCTGAAAAAGATTAAATAACTTCTAAAAAGCCACTGATACAGTTGGAAAGATTAGTGCAGTGATACAAGAGCAAAATAGCAAAAGGACAGAAAAAGAATACTTACCCACCTCCAAGGATCTAGATTTGCAGGGAAAGACTCCACAAGGGCAAGATCTCCAAACAGAAACTCTTCTACAGTGGCAGTCATCCCTCAAATGGGGTCTAAGAGAGGTGGACCCAGTCTCCACCCCCTTCCAGTCATATAGGTAAATTGCTTTCACCTGCACTCCCAGGGTTGACTGGATTTTTTCTCCAGGTGCTCAATCAGTGGTTCAGGCCATGACTCAACACTTCCCATACAGCTGTTCTTGGATTTTTTCCTCCTTGAAAAGGGAGGTTATGGAGGGCTATTAAGGTTGCACTTCTCTGGTTGTAGGAACCAGACTGCCATGACCTTCAAATAGGATGGATAGTGGCTTGGAAACTACATGTGCATGTTCCCTCAGATCTCATGGATGGATCACGTGGGGTCCCAAGTAGTCATGCGTCTTCATGTTTTTAGATGGTCTCATACTTGATCCTCACTTACAGGGGGCAGATCTTCCTTCTCCCAGTTCTTACTTTTTTCTTTTTGCGATGCAGCTAGAGTCCTTGCTGGCGAAGACTGAGGAAAAGAAGTCATTGAGCACCTTAGCATTCCCTGTATCCCACGTGACCAGGTCTTCAGTTTCTTTCTAGAGAAGGCCCACATCTTCCTTAGCCTTTCTTTTATCACTATAACTGTACAAATTTTTCTTGTTCCCCTTTATTTCTCTGGCTAGATTTAATTCTATCTGGCTTAGCTTTCCTAACCTCATTCCTGGCTACTTGGACAACTTCTTTGTAGTCCTCTCAGATAATCCATTACTGCTTCTGCTCCCTGTGGATTTTCTTATTGTGCTTATTGATCCAGGGAGGCCTCCTGGCATTCTTCTACCTTCCTCTTTCTTGGGATGCACTGCTTCAGGGCCTGGAGGAGATGGTCCTTGAGTAGTTACCAGCTTTCTTGGCCCCCTCTTCCCTCCAGGGCTTTATCTTATATCAGCCTGCCAAGTACTTTCCTGAAGAGGTTGAAGTCTGCTCTTCTGAAGATCAGAGAAGCAAACTTGCTGTGCACCTTCTTTGACACTCTAAGGATTTTGAACTCCACCACTTCATGGTCACTGCAGCCAAGGTTGCCCTTGAGCTTCATGTTACTTTTCAGCCCCTACTCACTGATGAGGACAAGGTTCAGCATAGCATCTTTTCTTGTGGATTCCTGTACCCCTTGGAAGAGGAAGTCATCATCAGTGTATTCCAGGAAACTCTTCAATTGCTTGTGCCCTGCATTGTTCTCCACCCAACAAATATCAGTGCAGTTGAAGTCCCTCATGAGGACCATATTTTTTGAACACAAAGCTGCTTCCACCTGTTCAGATTAATGTATCAGGATGACAAACAGGTGTCCCTGTTCCCCTCGGAAGAGAATCACCCACCACTATCACCCATCATTTTTTCTTAGTTGCATTAGTTGTTAGTAACACGGAGCTTGTCTTGCTGCTTTACGCAGTTCTGAGAGCTTACTTGTTACAGTTTGTTTTTCCTCCTCAGTCTTCAGAATCATAGTGATTTTGCAAAGGTAGAAGGGGAGGAAACACAGTCCAGCCATTTGCCATTGGTTGATCCAAACTGCATAGGAAAAGGGCATAGTGGGCTTTTGCACAATGAGCATTCCAAACTATACCCTCATTGTTAGCTCCTGTCATCAAATGATGTGGAAGGAGAATAACATTTTGCGGGACCCTGAGTAGCAACAGACAAAACATAATGTACTACTGGCAGCCTCTACTCCCATACCAACAACATCCACCTCTGAAGTCAGAGAATCATGGAATCATTTGAGTAGAAGGGACTCTTAAAGGTTATCTAATGTGGTTTTGTGATTTTCTGTTGTTGGTATTCCACATCATAACATCATGTAAAGCATGATGGGGAAAAGGGATAATACAGTGTATTGGACTGTGTGGATACAATGGTCTGGCACATCAGAACCACAGGAGTATAAGGCACTGATGGACACCAGTGCACAGTGCAATCTAATGCCCTTCAGTTATAAAGGGACAGAATCAATTTATATTTCTGGAGTGAACTGGGGGCTCACAAGAATTGTCTGTGTTGGAGGTGGAAATAAGCTTCACTGGTAAAAACTGGCAGAAGCAGCATATAGGGACTGGCCCAGGGGCTCCATGCATATTCGGTATAGATTAACTCAGAACGGGGCATTTCAAGGATCCCAAGGGGTATCGACGGGCTTTTGGAATAACTGCTGTAAATACAGACAGCATTAAAAAGCTGTCTGTTTTGCCTGGCCTGTCAGAAGATCCGTCTGATGTGGAGTTACTACAGGTAGAAGAGAAGCAGGTACAGATCACTACAAAAACGGTGCACAGAGGGCAGTACTGCACCAGCAGGGATTCCTTGCTTACCATTCATAAGTTAATTTGTCAACTAGAGAGTTAGGGAGCGGTCAGCAAAACTCACTCACCTTTTAACAGTCCCATATGGCCAGTGTGTAAAGCCAGTGGAAAACGGAGGTTGACAGTATCGCGGAATCACAGAATGGCCCGGGTTGAAAGGGACCTCAAGGATCATGAATCTCCAACCCCCCTCTCACAGGCAGGGCCACCAACCTCCACATTTAATGCTAGATCAGGGTGCCCAATTATGTAGATTAGATTTTGATTTTTTAATAAACCTCACTACAAGCTTAGCTGAGTTTAAGTATGGATTTAATGATGAAACGACAGAACTTTCTGCAACTGCAAATTCATCTTATAATTAATTTTCACTGCTTTTTGCAGTAGTCCAGGTTGTTTGGTTTTCTATTGATTAAATATAGTGTGAATGGAAATGGCTTATATAACATTTTAAAAGTTAGTAGTACATATTACAATCATTAAATCAAAGGCTTTTTAAATAAAAAAAAGAATAACACAGTGAAGCTTAAGTGCAGTTATTCACAGATCTTTTTTTTCTTGTCACTTTAATAAAATACTTGCTCATGTCAACTAGATCAACAGAATTGCCTTCTAAGCAAATAAAAAATGTGTTACTGTAGTAACTATGTAGTTACTATGAACATGGAGTGAAATCTTTGTTGGCTTCAGGAGGACAAAGTTTTAACTAGAGGTTCCTATTAAGCTAAAAATGAAAATTAAAAAACACTGCAATTCAGATTTCACTGAATATCATATGATTTTCATTTTATGCTTATTATTGTCCTGTTACAGTCATAGTAATTTTTTTCATTTAAAGTAGTCTAGTGAACTGAAAATTTTCCATCCTTATGTTTTAATACAATTTTAATTGTTAGATTCCACAAGGCTAATCCAGATGTTGAAACACAAAGCACCTTGTCCTTTAATTTCAAATAAACTGCTCTTTGAGTAAGGTTTTGTACTAGTGTAGTTCATCATGGAGATCCTAATAAGTAAATTCCATCCTATAAATGCTGCAGCCTGTACTGTACTGTTGGAAATCAAAAAGCTCAGTGACACATGCTGGTTATGAGATGACTAGCTGTCTAAGAGAAGCAATGTGAAAGTCCTTTTAAATTGTGATCTACCCTTGAGTAAGCTGTTTCTTGTTCAAAGTGTTTGTTCACAAACATATTTTGCAGCAAAAGAGCTGCGTGAGTGTTTTTCCTTGCAATATTCTGGTTCCCACCTTGGGATAAACTACTCAGCAGAACCATCTTATGGCCTCATAAAACAGAGTGGCAATGCTATTACTGCTTAACTGCACTTGAATTCAGGCAGAACTGCTGTGTTCAAAAAGTAGTAAACACTTCGACTATGTTGTTAAGTAAGGTCATCTAAGCAAAAACATAAATAGTAGACATAGGACACCTTCATGAAGTAGATTGAAGAATGCAGTGACAAGAGGATGCAAGTAGGATGAACTGAGCTCAAAAAAGACATTTCTCAATGTTATTACTACGAATTATCCTTTTGTAGAGAGCAAATACAAGGCCTCAGTGGCACTTTTGCCTTGAATGGCCCTATGTGAATTAAGCAGGATATACGAGATAAACAGCAGCAAATTTTAGCCTTGATAAAGAAGACTTTGATTAATTTAATAACCAGCAGAAACACAGTATTCAGTCCTGTGTACATTTAGAACAAGTAGCTCCTTGAAAAATGAGTCTATTCTTAATCATTTTCTTAACACAGTCTGTTTGCATGTTCTCTCATTTCACTGGTTCTCAACTGGAGTTAGAAAGTTATAGACTAGCCTCTCCACAGTCATGGTTAACAGTAGATTTTTCGTTACATTGTGAGAGGTAGATTGTGTTTTTGCAGCTTTTCCAGTATTTCCAGTATTTCTGTATGTAGCATAGGATAAGTTGTTTTTCACAAAGAAAGCTCCTGAATACAGTAAAGTTGAGACTGGGACTTTCCGACCTGGGTAGAAATGGCACAGGCACTAGGTATGGTAATTATATAGGGTAGAGGAGAGTCTGGCCAATTCTACCCAGGTCAGAACTGCCTTTGCTAAAAGCAACTTATCCTACCTACATACAGAAATACTGGAAATTTCCTGTGCAAAAACACAATCTACCTCTCACATGAGGGAATTTGATGCTGGGGGAGTGCAGTCAGTAAGACCAGTATATATATGCATATGGATATGTACGTTAATTACTGTTAGTTTATATATAAATACATGTTAAGCATGATATAGTGATGTGGAATAAGGGGTGGAATGTCATGGTTTTGTGATTTTTTGTTGCTGGTATTCCACATAATAACATCATTTAAAACAGTAGAGGTTAAAGAGTTAATGTTCCAGTTCTGTGGACTGCCTTTTTTGGGCATTTTTGCTTCTCAGAGGGGAGGGGAGGAACAGCATTCCACAGAAGATTTCACATCCAGAGGAAGAAAGGTGGAGCTCCTGAAGGACACCAGCCCCTCTCCCTCTGGCTCATTCATTTGTTTCCCCATGGAGAAAAGCACGTGGTTCCCCTGCAGTAAGTCCTCGGCTTTGGACACTCATTTTGTTTGATTTTGTTGGATTTAGCAATTTTGTTGGACTGGTGTAAATGGTTAACTCCTTTTCTTTTCTCTCCTCCCCTTTGTTCTTTTTTTCCTCTCTTCGGGTCTGTACCTCCTGTCACAGACACAGACCTAGAGATAACTTTGTGATGTAGTCTCATCCCACTCCACTGCAATGAACAGGGGCATCTACAGCCAGATCATGTTGCTTAGAGCCCCATCCAGCCTGACCTTGAATGTCTACAGGGACAGAGCACTCACCACATCTCTGAGAAACCTGTTCCAGTGCCTCACCACTATTACTATAAAAAAACTTTTTCTTTCATTCAACTTAAATCTCCCCTTTTTTTAGTTTGAAATCATTTCCTCTTGTCCTTTCAGAACAAACCCTACTAAGGATTGTTCCCTTCTTTCATATAGCTCTCTTCAGATACTGAAAGGCTGCTATCAGGTTTCCCTGAAGTCTTCTCCAGGCTGAACAGAACTAGCTCTTTCAGCCTGTCCTCATAGGAGAGGTATTCCATCCCTTCTATAATTTCTGTGGCCCTTTTCTGAATGCACTCCAACTATGTCTCTCCTGTACTGAGATCTCCACATCTGGATGCAGTACTCCAGGTGAGGTCTCAGCAATGCAGAGTAGAGGGACAATGTCACATCTCTTGATCTGCTGGCTGTGCTTCTTTTAATACAGCCCAGGATAAAAATGGCTTTCCAGGTTTTGAGGACACTTGCTCATGTCCAGCTTGCCATCCACCATTATCCCTAAGTTTTTAAGCGATTTGGCAAGTGAATATGAATTCAGAAGAAGTACATACAGAGGGGTTAATACTCTTTAATGTCGTAACCACCATAGATGCCATTACCATATAGTTAAGATATTGAAAAAGAATATATGTTATATTTGCCTTCTGCCTCTCCCTGCTTTTTTTTTTTTTTTTTTATTATTATTATTTTTTTACCTCATTCTAGGACACATTTGTGTGAGCATTAATAAGATATAAAGTTATATTCACTAAACACTTGCAACATGTTTCTTCAGTAGTGCACATTCACCTCAATAAGAGTAACAATAATTATGCCTAGTATTGTTCAATACAGACATTCCTAGATCACTGTAAGTAGAGGACCTGATGCTTCTGAAGTAGATCTCTTTTGCAGTAACTCATCCTTGTCTCAGTCGAGACTATCTTCCTTTCAGAGACAGAATCCTAGGATCCCAAAATGGCCTGAGCTGAAAGGAACATCAAAGATCATCTAGTTTCAACCCCCTTGCTGTGGGCAGGGTCGCCAATCACTAGAGCAGGCTGCCCAGAGACACATACAGCCTAACATTTAATGCCTCCAGGGATGGGATATCCACAGCCTCTCTGGGACACCTGTTACAGTGCATCACTACCTTCTGAGTGAAAAAATTCCCCTTAATATCTAACCTAAATCTCCCCTGTCTTAGTTTAAAACCAATCCCCCTTGTCTTATCACTATCTACCCATGTAAACAGTCATTCCCTCTCCTGTTTATATGCTTCCTTCAAGTATCGGAAGGCCACAATGAGGTTTCCCTGGAGTCTTCTCTTCTCCAAATTAAACAAGCCTAGTTCACAGAATCACAGAATGGCCCAAGTTGGAAGGGACCTCAAGGATCATGAATCTCCAACCCCCCTGTCAGAGGCAGGGCCACCAACCTCCACATTTAATGCTAGATCAGGGTGTCCAGGGCCCCATCCAATCTGGCCTTGAACACCTCCAGGGACGGGGCATCCACAACCTCTCTGGGCAGCCTGTTCCAGTACCTCTCCACTCTCTCTGTAAAGAACTTCCTCCTGACATCCAACCTAAATCTTCTTTCCCTCAACTTCAAACCATTTCCTCTTGTCCTGCAGTTATCTACCCTTTCAAAGAGTTGATTCCCCTCCTGTTTGTAGGCTCCCTTTAGGTACTGAAAGGCTGCAATGGGGTCACTTTGCAGCCTTCTTTTCTCCAGACTGAACAAGCCCAGCTCCCTCAGCCTATCTTCATAGGGGAGGTGCTCCAGTCCCCTGATCATCTTCTGGCTCTCTCTGGACCCTCTCCAACAGCTCTCTGTCTTGGGGCCTCAGAAGAGCAGAGTAGAGAGGGACAATTATCTCCCTGTCCCTGCTGGCCACCCCTCTTCTGATGGAGCCCAGGACACCATTTGGTTTTCAATCTGCAAGAGCACACTGCTCGCTCATGTTCGGTTTCTCATTCATCAGAACCCCCAGTTTCTTCTCTTCAGGGCTATTCTCAAGGACTGCTCCTTCCAGCCTGTATAAATGCATGGGATTCCTCCAGCCCAAGTGCAAAACCTTGCGTTTTGCTGTGTTGAAGCTCATTAGGCTCACCCAGGCCTGCCTTTCAAGTCTGTTCATGTCCCTTTGAATGGCATCCCTTCCTTTCATTGTGTCATTCACCAGCAAACGTGCTGAGGGTGCACTCGATTCTGTCATTGATGTCATTGATAAAGATGTTAATGAGCACTGGCCCCAAGACAGACCCCTGGGGGACACCACTCATTACCAGCCTCCACCTGAACATAGAACCATTAATCACCACCCTTCATCTGTGGCCTTTCAACCAATTCCTTATCCATTGAGTGGTCCACCCCCAAATCCACATCTCTCCAAGCAGAAGAGGGTGATGATTGTCACCCTCTACTCAGTTCTTGTGAAGCCCCATCTGAAATACTGCTTCCAACCCTGAGGCCCCCAGCACAGAATAGATGCAGAGCTCTTGGAACAGGTCCAGAGGAGTGCCACTAAGATGATCTAAGATGTTTTTTATTTTAACCTGTTTTTCTTTTTTTTTTTTTTTTTCTTACTTTTTCTTCCAAACTTTTAAAACTTTTAATGGGCCATTTATAAAGGTATTTGTAACCGACCACTTTATCTGTTTCTCAGATCCATAGCAGCATGTGCTCTTCAATGCATTCTTTATCACCACAGTTGCTCTTCTGTCATGTTCCAATAATCTTTATAACACCCTACATCATATTCTGCTTGGGTAGTTCATGCCTTTCCATTTTGTTGCTCAGTTTTTATCAGATAAACCTAGCCACTGCCTAGACCTGCAGCATTCACACCTCTTAAACAGTAATCACAACAAGAAGGAAACAAACAAACAAACCAGGAAGTAGGCAACTCATATGAAAAAAGTAAGAAATAAGGCATTACTCTTTCAAACAAGGCCAAAATAAGATGGAAAACAATTTCAGTTCTCCATGATCTTCTGATACTATAGACACTAACATCTCAAAACTATTGGGAACTAAGGTCTTTATCAACCTCTCTGAAGGAGCACACAAAAAAGGAGAGCTTGTTTGGAGAGTTGCCAGACCATGAAGACCAAGATCAGACAGTATTTCTCTGAATTAAGAAGAGGAATAAGCAGGGTCTTTTCCTTATAGGAGCTGATGATGCAGAACTTGGTCACATTATTTCCTGTACCAAAGTCTCATAACTCTACCTGCTGATTTTAGCAGCTCACAGTTCCCTGTTCTTCCATAAACTACAGTGTAAGATAAAGAGAAGAGAAGCTCTGAATCTATAGGACAGAGTAGGACTCTAAGCCATACAACACCAGGAAAACAGATAGAAAATATACGCACAATTGTATATGACCATACTAGAGGGGAAAGGTGTGAAGACTTAGGCTTATAAATAATAAATATAGTTTAAAAGCTTACCTAGTGTACTCTTCTCATCTTGCTGGTTAACTTGCTTGTACTTATGCAGGACTATCCAAAGTAAAGAGATATTGTACTTTTCTAGAAAGAACCAGTTTTGTTGAATTGTGAATTGTATGTTTTAAGTAATATTTTATTAAAACTTTCCAGAGGAACGTACATCTCACAATATGAAAGTATATTTCCTTTGCATAAATAATTTTATAGTTTTATTAAAAATCATAGTCTCTCATAATATATACTGAAATATTAATTTCATATCTTGTGACTGAGTTTATGAATATTCCCTAAAAAACAATGCAAAATACAAAGAAAATACCACAGCTAAGTTTTAATAAGGTAGAGACTTAAGACAGTGTCACAATTTTATAATCTTTGTTATTGGTATTTCACATTATAACATCATGTAGAGCACTGGGAGTTAAAAAGTTAATGTTCCAGTTCTGTGGACTGCTGATTTTTTGGGTACCTGGTTCTCAGAAGAGGAGCTACATATCCCAGAAGTCTTTTTGTTTATGTCTTCTATTCAGAGGGAAAGATAAAGCTGCTCACAAGTCAAGAGACTGCTCTCTTTTACTGCTTGTCTCAGCAATGCATGCTCCCTAGCTGTCACACCTTCAGCTGTAAAGTAAGGCCTTTTTTTTTTTTTCCAATTTAATATTATTGCTTTTCCTCTTTGTTCTCTTCTCTCCCAACCCCATACCCCTCTGCCTTTTCAGGCTGATGACCCTGTGGACCTGCTGTCTCTCTGTCATGGACATAGATAGATCTAGAGATAACCCCGTGACAGATAGTAAAACCATTTTTTTTTTTTTTTTTACAAAAGGTAGCTTGAGGCAACTCTGACCAAATTCCCATGACTTATTTTACAAATCTGTTGGACAATCCTTGATGAGTTTTCTTTCTTTTTCTACTGGATGATATTTTTCACTGAATAAAGGACTGTTCAGAAATCTCTAGATCAAGTCTACTTATATTCTATATCAAGTCTACTTGATCTAGAATATAAACCATTTAGTCTTTCAGTTGTACATTTCTTTGGCTTTTTGTTTAATAGTTGTGGTTTTGTGATTTTTTTCTTGTCAGTATTCCACATCAATATTCCACATCAGAACATCATGTGGATCAGTGGGTGTTAAAGTGTTAAAAAAAGTGCAAAAAGCAAATGTATAGGTCTGCTGTTATCCAGAGCATGAGCACCTACTTAGGTGTACTTTGCCATGTATATACCTCATTTCCTCCTTTAGCAAGGGGGGAATCTTTCTTCAGATTACATGTCCATAAGCAAACATAAAAAAACGGAACTTATCATTTTCTTTAAAGTCAACCAGTGAAGACAGAAGAGTAGTAATGAAGAAAAGTAGCTCACAGGGAGAAAGTAACTCACAGGTTACCAGGTTATAGAACTCCTCCAGCCCATAAATTTTCTTATAAATTTAACACAAAGTATTGCACCAAGGAAAAAAAGTCAATAGCAAATGGCTAGTCAGTGTATTTTCACTGCTGTCGCTGGCTATAGAGGGAATGCTGATGCTCACTGTACTAGGAGTATATCTTCAGTAGTGCAATTCAAAGCTAGTGTCATTTCTATTGTGAAGATACAGAACACCAAAAATCTGCATTTTTTTGCAGTCTTCAACAAAGAAGCACAAGGTAATACGCAAGAATCAAAAACAGCAGACAAGAAATGATAGTTCATATGATAAGGTGAAAGGAATTACAGAAATCTGAGATAATCCTGCCTCCCTCTGCTAATTCTTCCAATCCAGATGATTTGATTTTCTTCCACTGTGTTTCCCATAGCACACTGATCCTGTTACACACATGGGTTATCAGTCATGCTGATGAGACACTTTCCCATGAAGTAGGCTTTGTCAAAGAGCACTTTCTCATCATTGTGGAAAATTTTTTAGGACTGTAGTAGGAGACAACTAGCTGTGTGGATGCTGTCCTTGTTTACGTACCAGCAAAAGCCTAGTATGTTTTCCATGTAGAACTGATAGTTCTCACAAGACATTGAGATCTAGGGTAAGCAATAGATCACTTAACATTTCTGTTTGCACGTTCTTTTTTTTTTTTTTTTTTTTTTTTTCCCCAATAAATACCCATGCAAAAAGCTTAGCAGGATCTGCTGAGACCTGTTGGTCTGTTGAGACCACTGGGATTTGAAGAAATCACTTTTTTTTTTTTTTTTTTTTTAATCTACAGCAGCAATTTCTATCTGATTAGTTAATATCTTTATCTAAAAGAAAGTGTGCCTACTTACCATTAAGTCCATTAAGTCTCTGCCTTCAAACATACTTTTCATTCCCATCTATTTCAAGGAGTAGGGGAAAACTGCTTTTTTGTTCCCCATACCTACCTGTTTTTAGCTTACTAATAGTGATAGATACTAAAAATGTCTCTGTGTGATAACTGAGAAGTAAAGAAAGAGGATGAATTTATCTCTAAGGAAAAAAAAAAAAAGACATCATACATGAAATAAGGTATCAGGCTTGCTTTGTATACTGTATTTCAAGACCATGTCTTTCTAATGAAGAAACTGCAGGAATACAAGAAAGACTATTCAGTATTCAGAGTAGCAGCTGTTTCATCTGCGGGAGAGGGACTGGGTTCTTTCTCTGGGTCCACGGCCTGGGATCTAATGTGTTGTCTGACCCGTCCTGATTATTTAAGGTTGTACCTAACAACAGAGGTGGCACAGATTCTATTGAGCCTGCTGAACCTTTATGTTTTTTTAAAGTCTCAAAAACAGCTCTCCATGGCCCTAAAAGGCTTTGCGCTACAGTACCTGAGCAAGTAGCAGTGTCCCAGAGCCTTATGACAATTTTGTACCAAAACACCCCATCAAAAGGAAACCCAGTTTTCATAAACTCAGGGACATTTCTGCTTATTGAGTTAAGAAAAGTAGCTAATGCTGAGGTAGATACAGTTTGATTCTGAAACTTTAAAATTTTCCACAATACTTCGAGATTTACTTGTTGCTCCTTCGGTAGTGAACTCCTCATAGTTCCTCAAATCCATTCCTGCATTAAAAAGGGGTCGCTCAGAGTACCAGCCTGCTTCACATGATGCTTCTGCAGAATACCCTCCATCATCTGGTAAACTGCTTTACATTCCTTGGACATTTACCCATTCATTGCCCCACTGCTCAACTCTGCTCCTTTCAGCAGCCTAAAATTCAGTGTGTCTTGCCACCAGCCAGCTGAACAAGACAGTTAAAATCCCAGGCACAATTTGCGGCAACCAGGTATGGAGTCAGATGTGAACAATCTGACTCATTTATTACAGGTTTTTACATCAATTATATACATTCATAAGTTTCCTTTTTTAGCTTTCCCACTTGCCTTTACAACTTTCCCATCCGCCTTTGAACATCACCCAAGTATTCCACAAACACTCCTTAATTATGCATGCAGGTACTTATCCAATCAGAGCCATGAGTTGTTCCTAGCTACGCTCTCTTCCTCCAATTATGGCAATCATTATGTGGCCACCACACAGCTTACTTGACATTGCTTTTCCATTCTGAAGATGTCCTAGGTTCTCAGTCTTGCTTTTTTCATGCTGTTTATCTTGCTTCACAGCTGCTGCTCTGAATAGTCTTTCTTGTTTCCTACAGAGTCACCACTAGAGAAGAAATGGAGCACTAACATGCAAGGGCAAGAGAAACCCAATACACTCAGTAGTATAATTAAAAATGACTGTAGTGTGACTGAATCAGAGATCTTTTTCAAATTAAAAATGAATTTACTGGAGGGATGGATTTCTTATGCAGAGGGGTCTAGTGAAATATTAGCATTGGCCTTGAACATCATTTGTGTTGACAATTTTTTTTCTAATTGCTCTCCCTGTAGATTTTCCAGCCAGAAGAGAAGCACTTGACTAGTTTCACACTACTGCTGCCACCAGAATGAGTGGAATTTTAAACATTTTATGTTTAAGTCAGGAAAAGTGAACATTTATGCAGAAGCTAAACACAAGAAGCTGTCACGCATTCTGTTACAATTTTCTATCTTCTGAGACCAGTTGCATTTGTGTCCCAAGCCCAAGGTAGATTACATTCATTTTGGACTTTGCCAGGACCTGACATACACATCTCAGAGATCCTTTGTAGATGCACCTGTGGCTGTAGTGACAGGGCCTCTCCTGACAGTTTTCTTGAAGCTAGTGACTTCACTAATCTGCTACTCACTAGACTTATGCTGGTGCAAAGGTTTGAATCAGACCAGAGAGATTTGTGCAAACTCTGTACTGTTACTTGTCAGCTGTCCGAAGTCAGATGTCTATTCCTATAAATAACTTTTATATCATTAGGCAGAAAAATAGAGCAAGATGATCCAGCCATCTATACCTCTGTTCTGTTCCAAAACAAGACTCTAATAGTTCATAAATGCTAATATTTGACTCTGATTTTAGACTCTGTATCTAGGAAGCATATAACTATGTTAGCAAGTACATCAGAAACATTAGCAAAAAAAAAAAAAAAAAAAAAATCTCCATTTCTAGTCTCATATATTTACGTGTAAAGATAAGGTACTTTGACATGCTGGTAATCAATCTCTTATTCAGAGTGTAACCAGCATCTATCTAAACTCCTTGGATTTTCCTCTAGCTTTTTTGCTTACTAAAGGATGGACGAGGAGTAAACTCAACTCCTTTTATTGCCCCGTGATTGGATAATTTTCTTATATGAAACATTTTCATTTTTCTCTGGATATATGTTAACAAAAACAGACAGCAGTAAATCACAGACAGTTTCCTCAATAATCATTAGTAGCTTCTAAAATTCGGCACTTGAAAAGCTACTTTTGTCCTTTTTTGTCCCCCCTTCATATCCTAAACTCTATAACCCACAAAGCTTCCTTTTCCTTTTTGAAGTGCTGCATTTAACTGTAGTACAAATGTAAATAATGTGTAGAACCATGCAATGGTGACTATGAAGGTATTTTAAACAGATCAGCATGAGTTGCAACTTATATAATGGATAAGAAGATCTAGTACATACTCTGTATCTGTAATAGAAAATATAGCAAAGTCATATCAACAACTCTGACGGAATCACATTGATTGGCATGCAGATGTGTAACAAAAGCAGCATTTGTGACAAGAATGCCACAGGAATTCAGGGCTGTGATAAATCCATCGTAAAAACGAAGAAAAAAATTTGCCATGAAAAATGTATTAAATCAAATACAGACACCATACAGTGCAGAGGATGTTTCCATGGAAGCAATCTCCCACATGACAGTAACATCAATAACTGGTGTTACAGAAAGGAGAGAAGTCACCATGTTAAGCCTAAATATTATAGTGGTTTATAAAATAATATACATAAGAACTTAAGCTGACTGTATATCGGAGGAATGCAGAAAATTCTGTGTTGAATAAATGTTAATAAAAAGTGTGAATGCTTTATCTTAACCATGTTTTAGTAACTAGACTGAGAAGTGTTTTGTAATCATCCTTGTTCCATTTCCACTGAATCTTCTAAGATGCAATCTATTAAGTAAAAAAAAAAAAAAGTATTTTATGTCTAGAGGCAGCTTCTTAGGGGATCTAAGATTAAAGTGAGTTCCGCTTTCAATCTTGGTACACACAGTGCATAAAATAACTAATTCAGGAAGAAAAAATAAAAGAAAAAAAGCATTTAACCTGTAGCACATCAAATTATTCGGACTATGTACATATCAAGTGAAAGTCTAGAAATCATGATTTATGTGATTGACACTGCCTAGATCTAGACATAGGAGTAATGAAAAAACATTATTGAAAACATATGATGAGCCATCTGATGAACTATCAAGTCCATTAGATGACGTTTCAGTTTTCAACAGTCTTGACTCCAGAATGGGACATTTGCTAAGACAGTTATGTGAGAAAGGCTCTGTGCTGTGCAGATTAAAGGAAGATATTCATGCAACCGAGGTGTTTCAAAGGTAGTATTAACCCATTTCAGGCTAATACAGTCCTTATAGGTGCTGTTCTGAGGTCTAGGAGAAATGCACATCTCAGTGCCAAGTTCCTATCTTTAGGAGAAAAGGGACTAAATCATTTTAAAAGGAAACATTTTGCTTATATTCTCTCATATGGAACCATGTAATAGTTTCAGTGGCCCCCAGAATGCTATGCTGAACAAGAAAAACAAATTAAGGATCAAAAATATCAAAATATCTCTTTTTAGTTGGTTATACTTCATGCAAAAATTTTGTCAAAATTAAGAGGTTTCTGAAGACAAGCTTTCCAAGCTTTCATACGATGATAAACATTTTTCTGACTTCGCCAAAATGCAGCAATTAATTGCTGTGAAAAGGCACAGTTTCACAAGCTGATTTAACTGTTCAAAGGACTGCACCTGAGCAAGGATTATGATAAGAAGAAAAGCTTGTGGTTTTAAAATACCAGTCTCTCACATTCACAGAAATAAACCATGGGATGTGCACAACTGTTTGGATGAGAATGTCATACAGGTATGAAAGATCTTTTTGTCTGCTGTGACAAACCATCATTCCCACAGATAACAAAGATTCCATAAAGAGTTCTACATGCTTCTTTTGCATTTTTTTGTCTTTTTTTTCCCCTCCCTCTTTTATTTTTATTTACGCTGAAGAAAAAAAGACAGGATTAGCCTTCGGTGTATATAAAGTTCTGGTTATGCAGACAAGTATTGAGATAGGATATTGACAATGAATAGCTGTGCAGTTGAAACTGTGTATAAAAACAAAAAAATTATCCTACTATTTCACTGACTCTCCCAACAAGTTGACCTCTACAGTAAGAATTATCACACCAGACTTTCAGATTTGTGTTAAAAATTTAGTGGTTCCTTCCCACCACATTGTTTTTTGCAGGGATAATTATAAGTTGCTGTAGTTAAAATTTACAGCACACATTCAATAGACGCTTGACAGATTAGTAGTAAAGAATTTCAAGGTATTTTCTTACTTCCATATAGAAAATATTTGTTTTTTTGTTTGTTTGATTGATTGATTGATTGATTGATTGTGAAGATGAGATTTAGGTAATTTAAGGAGTTGAGATAGAATCGTAGAATTTTCAGGGTTGGAAAAGACCTCCAATATCATCTAGTCCAACTGTGCACCTACCATCAATATTGCTTTCTGAACCACGTTACTTAGTACCTTAGCTACGTGTTTCTTGAACACTTCCAGGGATGATGACTTTACCTCCTTCCTCGACAGCCTGTTCCAGTGCCTGACAACTCCTTTGGAGAAGTTTTTCCTAATATGCAGTCTGAATCTCCCCTGTCACTGTGGTCATTTCCTCTCATCCTGTTGTTAGTTACCTGGGAGAAGAGGCCAGCACCCACCTCACCACAATCTTCTTTTGGATTGTTGTAGAGCTATAAGGACTCCCCCAAGCCTCATTTTCTCCAAATTAAAAAAAAATCTCTGTTCCCTCAGCAGCTCCTCATAAGCGGAGCTTTCCTAAACTGTTAACCACTAGAATTCGCAATTCTGGGCATAGATATTCTATGGGGTCTGGCTCTCCAGACAACTGTGGGAGAGTTCAGACTTTGACAGAGATGTATCGGTATCTGGGAGGTACAGGCAATATTAAGAGGCCATGCGAAACATGGGCCTATTTGCCTGCTGAAACTAGGCCATATTACTAATGTAAGTCAGTACAGACTCCTGGTTGGCAAGATGAAATATTGAGAATGGTGCAAGCATTAGAGAAAGTGGTCATTAGAAGTCCTGCACACAGCCCATATAGTTCCCCCAGATGGCACGTGGAGAATGACAGTGGATTACAGAGAATTAAATAAGGTCACGCTGCCTATTCATGCAGCCATACCCAATATTGCCTCCCTAATGGACACATTAAGTAGGGAGATAAAAACCTATAATTGTGTCCTAGATTTAGCAAATGCGTTCTTCAGTATCCCAATTGCTCAAAAATTGCAAGATCAGTTTGCATTTACATGGGGAGACAGGTAGTGGACCTTTCAGGTCCTGCCACAGGGATATGTGCATTCACCACATATTGTCACAGTCTAGTGGCACGTGACCTGGTTAATTGGAGAAAACTTGATGATGTTAATTTATATCACTATATTGATGATCTCCTGTTGATATCCAACTCATTGGAGGCAGTAGGACAGGCGGCGGATTCATTAACTGCCTATTTACAACAGAGGGGATGACTATAAATCCCAAAAAGGTGCAAGGTCCAGCCTGTCCGTAAAATTCCTGAGGGTGGTTTGGTCAGGAAAGACCGAAGTACTACCCAGTGCTGTCATAGGTAAGGTTCAGGTGTTCCCAGTTCCTACAACATCAGAGCAGCTGCAAGAGTTTCTAGGTATATTGGGTTACTGGCATTCCTTTATACCTCACCTACCGCAGCTGCTGAGGCCACTGTACAGACTCACAAAAAAGGGGCAGCTATGGGACTGGGGGAAAACAGAACAGGACGCTTTCCAATGAGCAAAACTTGCAGTTCAACAAGCCCAGGCACTGGGTATATTTGATACTACCCTCCCATCTGAGTTAGATGTTCACGTTACTCAAGATGGCTTTGTTTGGGGCCTGTGGCAATGCCAGAGTTCTGTTTGGACCCCCATTGGTTTTTGGTCTCAGGTCTGGCGTGGAGCAGAAGAAAGATACAGTATGATTGAAAAGCAGTTATTGGCTGCCTACGCTTCATTACAGGCAGTAGAGCCAATAACTCAAATGGCTGAAGTTAGAGTCAAGGTCACTCTGCCGATTCAGGGATGGGTGAAAGATCTGACCCACCTTCCTAAGACGGGGGTGGCCAAGGCACAAACGGTGGCATGTTGGGTCACTTATCTCAGCCAGGGGAGTAGTCTGTCTTCATCACTACTGAAAGAAGAACTCCAGAAGATTTTAGGCCCAGTCACTGGGATGCACCAAAAGAGACATTGGTCACTCCACCAGAGAAGAGTGGTTCAGGAGGGAAAATATCCTATCCCTGAAGATGCCTGGTACACAGATATGTGCAGCAAGGGCAACCTAAGCAAGTGGAGAACAACAGCATGCTATCCCTCCACCGAGACAATCTGGTTTGAAGAGGAAGATGGTCAGAGCAGTCAGTGGGCAAAACTGGGAGCCTTATGGATGGTTATAACCAAGGAACCTGGTGATGGTATCCTGAATATCTGTACAGATAGTTGGGTTGTGTACTGGGGGCTCACTCTTTGGATTGCGCAGTGGGCCACCCAGGAATGGACTATCCATGCCTGACCAATCTGGGGCAAAGACGTGCTTAGACATATGGAATACAGTCAAACACAGGACTATATGTGTCTACCATGTTTCTGGTCATCGGTCCCTACAATCACCGGGAAATGATGAAGCTGAGGCACTGGCACTAGTTTGATGGGTTGAGAATTCAGCATTTGAGAACATTCTTGTTCATTTCATAATATCTTTATTTTCACTGATTATACACCCACATGCCACATGTATCCCAACTCAACTTGCACTGCAACTTGCACCTCCCACAGCTGTATCTATCATGGCAGCAGCTCTACCCTGAAGAGTGGCCAGGCCTAGGCCCGAGTCATAGCGAGGTTTGCAGAGCAGCATTGAAAAATAGTACAGCACTGCTTAATTTGCAAGGAAATTGTGTCAGTTTTCAAAAATTTCAGTTTGAAACATTATATGAGAAGTACATTGCTAAGTTCAACACGTATCAAGGAATGCCTTGTGAAGACAAAACAGTAGAACTGAGAAAAGACTGTCACCTTAAGAAAGAATTTTTAACAAGGTTCCATGATAAAAGAATGTAATGACAGTGCTTTCTGATGGGATACAAGCACCATAGCAAGTAACCATACAATACCATAGAATCGTACCTAGCAGGTAAGCATACATAACCTATAAGAACCATAGGAGGTAATGAAGAAAAATTAGCTCATCCCTCCCAAAAAATAATGACAACTCAAAAGAAGAGCAAACTCTACACAGAGAGATACTGCTCCCTCTGCTGCTAACACTTAAATAAAAGTGAGAAGGACTTTACCTCTTCCAATCACTCACACACTGCTTGCACCTGAGCTCCCTGGGATAGCCTCACCCTCTCAACTGGTGTTCAACCATTGGTTCAGGCTGTGACCTAGCAATTTTGCTGCACTCCATCCCTTCACAGCCTGAACCAAAGATTGAGCAGGTCAAGGGTAAGCTCCTGCTGTTTTGGAAACACAAAGTACAATGTACATAAAGTACATTTTTGTGTACTTCTGGAAACATGAAGTGCAATGTACAGGTACAATACATGTCATGACATAGACAATCAAGACACTGAAGGTGACTGACAGTCTTTTATGGTTCTGTTGGGACAGTATTTGATGTTCCTTCTGGAACATCCTTCTTCAAGAACCAGTTCAAGTTTGTGTTCACTGATTTCCAGAAGTTCAGCACTCCACCACCTGGTGTCATGACATATCCTCATAGACACTGAAGCATGCTGAAATGTTGTTGCTCCTGCCAGTGGTCCTGTGAGCTTAACAGCCTCAAGGGGAGTAGTACAGATGTTTGAAAGGTACAAGGAGAGGTGAATCTGCCTTCAGTGGTAGGATCCAGGCTGCATTTCTGTCGAGTCAATACCTCGACTTGCACTGGGCCATATCCTGGCCTTTTGTACCACATCCTTTGGCCTGATATCTGGGTCTGGATCACTATATCAGGTACTACGGGGGGAGGGGGGGGGGGGAGGGTATGGGGGGCTCTAATTTGCCACATGGACGTGTTTAATGTTCTCTTTGTGATGAAAATTGGAGTGTCAACTACTATCTTTACTGGCCATGTACTGATAACCATAGGGTTTACCAGTTTCCCAACCTCTAAAGAATTCCCCCAAAGTGTAAGTAGATGACACCATTTCAGTCCTGCTTGCACCTTCCAAAGCCATTTTACCTTGTGTTTCCCAGGCTCTAGGTCCTCAGGGGAAGGGAGCACAAGGTGATTCATGGTGCCAACTTGTGGCTTGAGTAAGGTGTCCTTGCCTGTAATTTGCATCCTAAGTGGGGAGACCCAATTTTTCTGCAACATTCTTGAAGAACTGGGTCTGCCATCTCCTGGTCTTTCCTTCAAGTCCCACAAGGTTTCACCCCTGCAAGTCCACACCTGCAAGGACTATGAATCTGCCTTCAGAGTGGCCTTCAGGATCCCATTTTATCTATTAGGCCTGCTCCCATTGGATTATAGGGCAGGTGAAACCACCATTTGATGCTGTGGTCTTCGGCCCTCTTCTGCACAGTTGCACCCATGAAATGTGTACCTTTGTCACTCTTGATGACGTAAGGAGTTCCGTATGATACCATCAACCTAGTTAGAGATGTAATGGCATAGGTTTGGTTTCCCTTTGCTACAGGATAGGTTTGCATCAGTCCACTCATTGTATCAAGATATGATAGGGCATATCTTGCCCCCTCAGATCAAGGAAGGAGACCTATATAATCAATCTGCCATTACTATAATGGGTTGTTCCCTCTAGCGAGATGGGCTGTTGTTTCCAGCAGAGGTCTTGGTCTCATTTGAGAGCAGGTGTCATAGTCCTGATGTTCTTGGATGATATCCAATACTCTATGGGCAGCCCACGTGCTTTGACTACTGCCCATATGTCCTGCCTGTCATAGTTTCTGATGCATCCAGTGGGCTGTGTTCTCTGCTTTTGTATTTTCCAGCCATCTAGCTTGAGCCAATGTGTCAGCTTCATCATTGCCCAGTGACTGCAAGGGTCATTGTCCAGAGACGTGGTATGTTTGTACAGTCCTGTGCCTATACATTCCATATATGAACCTACATATCTTTGCTCCAGATAGGTCCAATCCTGAGTAGCCCACTGTACTATCCAGAGCATGAGCCCTCAGTGGACTGCCCAGCTTTCTGTACAGATGTTCAATGTGGTCTCCCCTGTCTCTTGAATTATAACCATCCACATGGCTTGCAGTTCAGCCCAATGTTTATTCCATCCATCCCCCTCTTCAAACCATATTGTTTTAGTTGAGGGATGGTATGTGATGGCTCATCACCTACTTGGGTTCCCTCTGCTGGATCCACCTGTTACCAAATGTCATTTGGAATAGGATATTTCTCCTTCTATATGGGACTCTTCTCTGGACAAGTGACCATCATTTCTTTGGGTGTCTCACTGTGATACATTACCAGCCTGCGTACCTTCTGCAGCAAAGATGATGACACTCTTGACTATTGTTTTTGCCCACCTGGGAGTCTACACTGTTTTGTATTCACAATCCGGCACGACTGTGGCAATAAATAAATAAATAAATAAATAAATAAATAAATAAATAAATAAATAAATAAATAAATAAATAAATAAATAAATGTTTTTGCATGGCCCCTTAAAATTGTCTGTACAATCTGGTTGGTAATACATCTTTCTCTTAGTCTGAACTCTCCCAAATTGGTTTTGAGAGTCAGACACCACAGAATGTCTATCCTCAATATGTACTCTGGAACTGGGTTGATAGATGCCCTGTACTCCTGGGGTGGGAAACACCCAAACCCCAGTTTCAACCACATTTGGTTTACAGGGGTCATCTATCCCCTGAATCCACCTATCATTGCCCATTTTCAGTTGACATCAATACAATATTTGCAAATTTTCTTGTGGAATGTATAGAGTTGCAGTCAGAAATTCAACTGAAAGAAAAATTTGGTTGTATCTCTTTAAAAGACTTTCATAAGACCTACCTTACCAGAGAAAAATATCCTTCTGTTCACAGTTATACCATATTCATGTTGTAATTCACATCACTTTCTGGTTGTATGTACATTTGTGAAAAAATATTGTCAAGGGTGAAGCACAGGAAGAGTAATATTTCATCAAAAATCTCTGATGAACACCTTGAGAACTCACTAGGAGTGGCAACCACTGCCATTGAACCAGCCTGATGCATCAGTTTCACAAAAGCAAGGTCTAACATCCCACTAGTTTTGTTTTTGTTGCTTCCTGTTTCTCATGTTTTTATAAAAATATGTAAAACATGCATTTTATTATTTATATACATTAAGTTTATTATAGATTTTATATGCAGCCCATGTCAATTCCTGTTACTCAATGCAGCCCGGGTAAGCTGAAATGTTGGACAACCATGCTCTAGAATAAAAAAGGACAATGAGAAAACCCTGATCTTAGAATAATCAAATATTCTTGTAAACTATCAAAACTGTATATACATTTTCTTTTACATATACTGTAAAAAACAGTTTACAGTGTGTATCTAATTACTGGCAAAATGGAATAAAACCTCATATGTACCACGTGGGAACATATCTAAAACATGAAAAAAAACTTCCAAAGGATAAACTAGTGAAAAATAATATATATATATATCTTTTACAAAGGGAAAAAAGCATGATGAAAAGTCTCTGTCCTACATATAGGAAATGTGCTACCCACCAATGTCACTGTTTTTGCACATAAAGCAACCCCTAGCTTTAATTTTGAATCCTGTGTATTCTGAACTACAGTCAAAGTCTCAACCAGTTGTAGAGCAAACGTAGGCAATGACAGAGCCTTTAATTGAGAAATAGGTGCTATAGGGAAAGATATCCAAGAGGAATTAACTCACCCCTCCCGGTAACAGTTTGGAGAAAAGGACGAGCTGAGCAATATGACCCTCCCTCGTTTGTACCATCAGGCTGCAGCAGAGAAGGGCTGGGGGAGAGGGGGACCCGTGCAGACTCAGATGGCAGGTGAAGTATCATGGAGACAGAAGGGGTGGCTCTAAACCACCCCCTGCTCACTCCAGGCACTCATATAGCTCACCCGTTGGTTCAGGCTGAGATCTTGAAATTCCACTACAACAGTTAAATATGAAAACACTGGCAGTCTTCTTGAACAGAAAAATTACAAAGATTTCTTTATTTCATTTCAGTACAGGAACTGTTCTTATAGTTCAAAGGCATGGTCCTTTGTCATTTGCTTGTGGCAGAACAGAATTTCTGAGAGAACCAACTCAACAGTGAAAAGCAGATCAGATGAGGGAGAATCAATGACAAGCATCACTGGTCCTGTAAATTCCATTTTATTAACAGAAAGGAAAATTGGCTGAGACAAAATAAAAACAACAAAGTTTCCAAGGAAAAGAAAATTTATAAAAATACAGATACAGCTCTCTTTGATTGGAACTGAATGTCAGCATACTGTAAACAATTACGAGACAAGTCATGCTGATTATCTCAAAATGTAAAGGGAGGTTGAATGAATATAGAATTACCCTCTGTTGCTCAGTTCTAACATAAAGTTAGAAGGGCTTTGAAGATATGGTGTGATTAAAGCCTACTTCCTGTCTCAGAATCCATACCAGTACACCAGAAATGTCAGCACCACCAGAAATGTCAGCACCATTCCAATAATTGTAGAACTGCAGAATGACTTCCTCTTACAGAGCATAACTATCTGTGCATAAATGATTCTGTGACCTGAGCCACTTCTTTTAATCTAGCACTCCTTCATAGCTAGAACAGATGTGCTGTTTTTTATATAGTGTTGAATTAAATTGAAACTCTTAAGTTGCAACTCCATTTTTCTTGCTACATTTTGTAGATTGATGTTTCTGATCAGTAAGAGTTACTTGCATATTGTAATTAAGTCATTGGAACTTATCTCTTACATTTGAAACAGAAAAAGCAAAATACTAAGAACCATATACCTGAAACAAAGCTATTTCCACTCTTGGATTTTAAACACTTGTGTTTTGCATGAGTCCATTTTGGAAGTCATGTAGTTGTAAAACGGGCTTATTTAGCACTGTAATCCTAACAAGGCACTTCCAGCTCAGGTAATGAGACCTTCCTCCAGTGCTTCTATTCTTTGATAAAATAAATACACACTCTGTTACATTGTTTGACATAGAAGCCTGGGAAGATATTGAAAAAGTTGAAGTAACTTTGGAGATAACATTTAAATTTCATAAGTGCCTTTAACTTCTTTCCTGTTACATTTATCAATTTTTCAGAGACTGTGGGTAGTATTTGTGAAAATCTTTCAAAATAAAATGAAATCCAGAAATAAATTCAGAGGTATTATTTAGTGAAATACAAGTTTACTTTAAATTAACATCTATATATCTTTCTACCTCTATTGTCATGCCACTGGTATTTGTTCATAATATGGTACCTTTGTCTCCCTAATATGGGAAGGAGAGAAGGTTCTTTTAATATATATATACCTGATGGTGAGATTAAGGCACGATGGGTCAAATGTTAGCCCAACCAGATTACTACAAATCCTACTTGCTTAAGGAGATAGGGAAAGGAAGATGGGTGATAGAGACAGGAAATAAAAGCAAGGAGTCTTTGTAGAAAGCAAGAGAGAGAGAGCCACCACCATGTGTGGTTCATAGTTCAGACATTGATCAGTAGTGATGGGTTGTTGAGGGTTGTTGTTTGGTAGATGATGACAACAATGACAACAGTACCAACTTATTTATAAGTCCGAAGTGATAGAGTCAGGTCTCTTTGGAGTGGCAGCTTCTGGCTTTGGGATCTCAGCAGAAACTCCTTTGTTCCCATCTTCCACACCTTGTCAGCAAATAAGAGGGAGCTGGGAGGTGCCCACCTGCATCCTGTTTTTCAGAGTATATGACGGTATAATTCCCCAATCTCCCACATGAAGCTGGAGTTATTTGCTCACAGGCCAGATCTTCTGCTAGTAAAAGTTCCTGAGCACTCTCTTCTGGAGGCAAACAGTTCCAAAGGAAATGCTTTCAAATGTCCACAAAGTTACGTTCATTGCCACACGGTGACACTCACCAGTCACCACCTTGATAAGTCAGTTAGAGTCTTACCACAAAAAATACCTCAGAAAGCAAACTTTGAGCCAAGAAAAACAAAACAAAACAAACAAACAAAAAAAAAAAAACAAAGAGTTCAGACACTTGTATATCGCTATACTTAACGTGAATACTCCTACATAATTGCCAGTCACTGATAATATTCCTGTGTTATGTACTAATTAGATAACAGAACTCTTACATAGAAATAGTAGTATTAAATTGCAAAGTCAGACACACAAATATTTGCAAATGCTAGATTTAATATTTCCCAATGAAATGTTATTCATGTGCCATTGAGGATCCATTATTGTACAGCCTTGAATTATATGATCACTTGCTGTTTTTTTGTCAAGTCTTCATCTTAGGTACAGAATGTAAGTCACATACTTAGTCAGCAACTTTTCAATATTTTACTTTTTTTCATTCTGTGAGTGGTTTCATACCTTATTTACTGCACAGAATTCAAACTGTGCTTTGAAAACAGAATAGTTAATTACTTTCCAGGCTTTTCCATAATATTCATCACTATAATATGTGAATGCTTCACAAACTCTCATCAATTCATTATTACAACACAGTTTTGTGACAAAAGAGTTATCTTTCCAAGTAAGAAATGGAGGCATGTAGAAACTGAGGTAAACATAACACCGAAACTCTTATGTATAACCACTATTATCTGTTATAACTGCAAAGCAATTTAAAACAACTAAGCCTCTATTTTTCAATTGCCTATGATTACATTCTCTTAGATTTTCAAAACATATTTTTGCTTGCTGCTGTATGTACAGTCTTTGTGCAAACCAGATGCAGAAATCTCAAAGACAACTTCCCCCCAAATTGTGTATGCTTAGCTTCTACCTGAGAAGTGTTACTAGCTACGACCTACCAGCTATCAGTTACATCGTATTTCTGAGTGAGACACAGGGAGCGGATTCTGTTTCTTAAGCAAAGTACTGATTCTAAGAGGCTCCATTATCTTAATCATGCTTCTTTTAGCCCATATCGTCCTAGTCCTATACAAATAAGCATCTGCTTTTTTTTGTTTGTTTGTTTTTGGTTTTTTTTTGGTTTTGGTTTTGTTTTTGTTTTAACACAACTCGGATCAATTATTAAATTTATTTTCAACCTGTTCAATGAATATAACCAGTGTCCTGTCTATATAAATAAATAACAATTGATAACATAATTCTAGAATGTAAAAGAAAAATCATGTAATAAGCCATTAATCAAGTTTGGAAGTAACTTCTTAGTTGTGAAACTTGCTAACATTTGATTTGATATTAATAAGATTCTCACAGTAGATATTTTATATATCTTCTACATTTTCTGAAAACAAAAATTGAAATTAAGACATTGTAGTTTCTACTCTTGCACTGTCCATCAGAGGTTTGATAGACTTAAACTTAGTCAGTAGTTTTCAACCATTAGAAACTATTATCTGTCTCTCTTTGTCTTGATTATCCATGCAAGGTTTGAGCAGGACTGAGTATAAGAACAGAAGGTAGGATTTAGAAACAGTGATTTCCATTCTGGTTTGGGAAGTATTCTTACTTTCTAGGAGTTGGAATAGAGACTTCTTGTTTCCTCTCCACTTGACTTTTTTGCTCTACCGTTTCTTTTGTTCTGTTCCTTTCCCTACCTTTGTATATATTACTTCCTTGATGATGCTCTTCACTTATTCTCAGGCTGCGTACTCCATGTTATCCAGCAGTATTTCAAAAGCAGCCATAATCAGAACATGTTTTACATCTAACATTTTCTGCATTCCCCAAATTGGCTGCCTACAAATTCTGTATTATCTTTTGTTAGTGAATCAAGTTTTTCTTAAGCGGGAACTATGTGTGTTTGTCTGAACATCAGTCACATTATGATGATTAGAGGCACTACACATCTCATGGCAAAGGACCTGAACAAGTCCCATCAGAGAGATAAATCCAAATAGTTTGGGTGTAAAACATATTTGAGTTTCAGAACTGGCTTTGGGGCTAAATCTAAAAGGCTACTAAGCTATAGGAAGCCTGAGATGCTGACTTTGGTCCTCTGTGACCCACACTTTCATTCCAATCCTTCTACACTGCTATAAGGTAAAATCAGACTGATATCAACATTGTCAGTATCACACCATTTCTATTCACCAGCGTCAAATAAACTGTCTTACTCTCCTTGCTCTGCAGCTTTTGCTGTTTTCCATCATAATTTCTGGCTCCTACTGCTCCATCAACTTTAACTCACATTCTTTTTTTCCAACTTCTCCTTCAGCTTCTGTCTGGTGTCCTTCTGTCTTTTGATTTTTCAAAAACTCTTACTCTGAATCAATTTGGTCAGATTTTCCAAGGAAGAATGCATATTACTGAGCGAATACCATTCATTTCCCTTTTTCAAAACACGGGAATGCTGGGATTATTTTTTACGTAGCTGAAGTAGGAAAACAGTGCTTAGAGTGAACCAAACTATGAGTTTATGCTATCTATCCATCTCACTAAGAAATTTTAGCTCAGAATAGTGTTTGGAAAAGCAAAAGATTTCAAGTACTTGAATATAATTTTATAATATCTGTGGTAGTTTTTGCAGTAAAACAGAAGGTAGTAGTTCTGGAGATCTCAAAATTAATGCAAGACAGACGATACAAAATACAGTTACTTTCAATCTTGATTAGAGATAATTCCAACAACAGGGATTTGCTGCAACCCCTTACCTAATTGCCAACAATAAACAATCTTGTTCTTACTGTTTCTATGATACAGCCTGTAGTACCATGCTGTTGGAGTTAATGAGACTCATTTCAAGGCTCATCTGCTAATACATAAAAATTAGCTAGCAGACTCAGAGAGTATCCGAGAATCATTGAATGTCTTGGATTGGAAAGATACTCAAGGGTCACCAAGTTTCAATTCCCCTGTCATGGGCAAGGTTGTGAAGCACTAAATCAGATACTGAAACTAAATGAGATCAGGCTGCTCAGGGCCCCATTCAGTCTGGCCATGAGCACCATCAAGGACAGGGCATCCACAACTTCTCTGGGCAGCCTGTTCCAACACCTCACCACTCTCTCAATGAAATACTTCCCTGACATCTAATCTAAATCTCTCCTCTTTTAGTTTAAATCAGTTCCCCATTGTCCTATCACTGTTCATCCATGTAAAATTTGAATTCCACTCCTGCTAATAAGATCCGTTTAAGTACTGGAAGGCCACAATGAAGTCTCCCCTCAGACTTTTCTTCTCCAGGTTGAACAAGCCAAGCTCCCTCAGCCTTTCTTTGTAGGAGTGGTGCTCCATCCCTCTGATTGCCTTTATGGCCCTCCTCTGGACCCATTCCAAAAGCTCTACATCTTCTCTGAGTGGAGGGTCTCAGACACAGTACTCGAGATGGGACCTCACGAGGACAAAATAGGGGGGAACAATCACCTCCCTTGCACTGCTGACCACCTCTCCTTTGATGCAGCCCAGGATACTGTTGGCCTTCCAGGCTGTAGGTATGAATTGCTGGCTCATGTTCACTTTTCCATCTACCAGGACTCCTAAGTCCTTCTCAGTAGGGCTGCTCTCAAGTTCTTCTTCTCCTAGTCTGTACTCTCTGTCTGGGACTGCAACAGCCCAAGTGCAACATTTTGCACTTGGTCTTGCTGAACATCATTACTTTCTTGTGGGAACAATTTTCAAACCTAACCCTAAGCCTGTTCAAATCCTTCCAGGTGGCGTCCCTTTCTTCTGTTATATCACCTGTACCACTTAACTTGATGTTATCTGCAAACTTGCTGAGGGTGCACTTGATCCCATCATCTACGTCATTAATAAAGTTGCTAAAGAGCACTACTCTGAAGAGATACTACTGGAAGACACTACTCCTCACCAGCCTCCACCTGGACATAGAGCTGTTGACCACAACCCACAGGCTGTGACTTTTGAATCAATTCCTTATCCACCTAACAGTTCACACTTTGAATATGTAACTCTCCAGTGTAGAGATAAGAATGTGAAAAGAGACCATATCAAAGGCCTTGCAGATGTTCAGATCAGACAACCCTTCACTGACAAGTTTGAACTCAATCATTTCATCACTTTATAGTCAGACTATGTATTGCTACAGTTGTTGAAAAAAAAGGACTGATTACTAAGGAATGTAGCAAAATATTTCAGCACTTAAAGTATGAGACTTCACCAAGCACTGCTAAAAAACTGGGGTTTTGTAATTCTCTGGTTCATCCAATTTGCATCTGTAGGAGAGGTTTTGGTTTTGTTAAATTGCACGAATGAGGGAAAATACACAATTTTATGTTATCATAGAATCACAGAATCACAAAGGTTGGAAAAGACCTACATAACCATCCAGTCTGTCCACATATCACCAATAGTTCTCACTACACCATGTCCCACAATGCAATGTCCAAACATTCTTTGAACACCTCCAGGGTCACTGACTCCACCACCTCCCTGGGCAGCCCATTCCAGTGCCTGACCACCCTTTCAGAGAAGTAGTATTTCCTAATGTCCAGCCTAAATCTCCCCTGGTGCAGCTTGAAGCCATTACCTCTAGTCCTATCACCAGTTACATGAGAGAAAAGGCCAACCCCCAGCTCAGTACAGGTAGTTATAACTCCTTCAGGTAGTTATAGAGAGCAGTAAGGTCTTCCTGAGCCTCCTCTTCTTCTGACTGAATAATCCCAGCTCCCTCAGCTGCTCCTCGTAAGGCCTGCACTCCAGACCCCTCACCAGCTTTGCTGCCTTTCTCTGGACATGCTCCAGGACCTCAATTCTTCTTTCAGTGAGGGGCCCAAAACTGAACACAGTACTCAATTTACATTTCTGATTTAAACAAATTTAAAAGCATTATAAAATCATTAATAGTATATCAGTGGAATCTCATATACAGAGAGATCTATAATATATTTTATTTTAATGAAAGGAAGATATAAATCTAGATTTGTCTTCCTAGCTAACAATATCTGAATCTGGGAACGCTAACTTTGCCGTTTTTAAACACAGAGCCTAAATATCAATCTGTAGCTGCTGAAGTATATAGACAGTACTGTAACACAACTAAAAGAGAAAAAATGCCTCAATCATGTATGAATGAAAGTCAGGGAAAGCTAATTCTTTAAGGATATTTGAGCTTTAACTAAGCTATTAGCTAAAGACAAAATGGAAAGGGAGAACAAAATTAGTGCATTTTTGTTCTGTGCTGCAATGTCATCCTGCTGGGGAAAAATAAACTGCGCATCAAAGTAAGAACAAGATGTAAAAAAGGAAATGAAACCTGAAGAGATGGATAGTTGTCAGGTAATTTAGGAAAAAGCAGTTACTGAGTGTGAGAAAGTTAAATAAGCCTGTGCTCAGGAGAAATGAGAGAGCTGAGAGAACAGCTCAGCTTTTTGCCAAGATATCAACTTGTCAAAACATAGATTTATACTATGAATCATAGTCAAAGAATCATCCAGGTTGGAAAAGACTTTCAAGATGACTGAGTCCAACAATTAACCTAACCTGCCATGTCCCACAGCTAAACCATGTCCTTAAGTACCACATCCACACTGCTTAAATACCTCCAAGGATGGGAATTCCACCACTGCCCTGGGCGCTCCTTTATTTTGTATAAGCGTACGTGTAAAGCTCCCTTTGCAAACCCTTCCTACCTTCATACACATTGAGTCAGAGCTGAAATCAGAGCAGTACTGCAGAGGTGTTGAAGCTAGGTCTGATGTCTCAGATGGACGAAGCAGTGAGCATAGATGACTGTAGAGAAATATGCATTGGCAAGTAAAATAATGAAACTAGAAATGGCTGATCTCCAACACAGTGCTTGGGAAACAGGTATACACTACCTGTGTATACAGTACATTCCACTGAGTGAGTGGAAGTATGTATATTTTTTTGTGTTATTCTTCTAATCAAAATTATAGGTAGGACCTCTGAGGAGGTCTGAGCCCAAAGAGTAGTGATGAATGGAGCTAAATACAGCTGATGACCAGTCATGAGGAGTCGATGTTGAGGCCTGTCCTGCTTAATATCTTTATTGATAACTTAGATAAGGGGATTAAATGCATCTTTGGTAAGTTAGCAGATGACACCAAGTTGGGAGGAAGCATCAATCTTTGTGGACATAGGAATGCCCTTCAGAAGGGCATCCTAGTGGATATTCTTTTTCATGTACTTTATTATTTTATTTGCCTGACGTATGCCAGCCATTTGTATCTCAGAGGCCTTGCATTAACTTACAGCTACCATCTAAACTATCACAAACTATTGTTCTAAATACTGATTGTTCAACAATGTTAAGTTCAATGAGCAGATCAATGCAAAGTATAGATTACTTTTTATTATATTTAATTATGTCAATATGTTATATCTAGCATTCACTATGCATTGCCATAACTTTCTGAAATAATATCTGTAACATTCTTATTTACAGTGACTTTGGATTCTTATTACATATAGTGAGTAAATATTATCATGAAAATTCCCCAAATATCTCTTCTGCATTCATCTGTCATGCTTTTGCTTGCTATCAAAAAATCACATGGAATGTTTATAAAGGTTCTTGTGTGCTGAAGACTTATAAATTATTTCATTCCACGTAACAAACATGCACACTGACGATTCCTGTGAAAACTATTGGCAATAAGTATTTCACTGAAATAAAACCCAATGCATGTTCAAGGTTTATAGATTCATTCTATTAGATATAATTCCATATAAAAATGAATTCATACTGTTAAATTTTCAGATGCAGTTAAAATATAACTAAATGCTTGCGGAGATTTTAACTGGTAGCAAAATACAGGTAGAAGCTCAAAAAATACTTACTAAGCAATTCCACATTATCTTCAAATCCCTTACAATCTTTCACTCCTGTTCTTTAAAAAACATGTAGTACATTTTTCAGTCAAATTAACTTAATTGGTTAGATACTGTTAAACACATATTCAGTGCATTCAAGTATTACAGTCTGCAATAACTTAAAACAGAACACTATTTTAACTGTATATAAATGACATTATTGAAAGAAAAACAATTTTAGTGAAATTGTTGCTCCACCATCAAAGTTCAGGTAATAACACATTGTTATAATAACAATAACAATAATAAAAAAAAATTCTGCACTACTTTTGGCCTATGAAGGCAATCTCTGTATCTAGTACAAGAATTTAGGATCCGCCTCTTATATTTATACCATGATTTATACTACCGTCATTCAAATCTTGAACAAAATAAAACTTCTTACTTTGGCCTCTACCATCTGAAGAAAATAATTTATTTTGTTCTTAGTTAAGGTATACACACTGACATTGATCACATTACTGCTGTTCTTTACTCAGTTCATATACACAAACAGAAATAGCTTATAGTGCATCTTAGTCATAATGGCAGCATAACACCAGCAAGGACTGAACTTGTGATACCTAACAAAATCATTCACTTAAATTAAAATATTTAGCTCTTTTATCCAAGACTAAGCAGATAATACCAGGGAGTGTTCTTCTGCCAGAGGGGGGAAAGGCACTACAGAGGGACCTGGATAGACTGTACTGATGGGCCAAGGCAAACTGTATGAGTTTCAATAGGCCAAGACTCAGTATAAGAACATTTGCATATACATTTACCATCCCTTTAAACAGAGAAAATTAATATGAATATTAGGAAAATGATGTTCTCAACCTCCCTTTATTTTTGTATTTGACCTTAAGAAAACTAACACTAACTCTGTTATTGTAACTCCAACTCACATATTCCACAGAATCACAGAATTGTAGTGTCTGAAAGGAATCTCTAGAGATCATCTAGTCCAACCTCCCTACCAAAGCAGGCTCCCTAGACCAGGTTGCACAGGTAGGCATCAAGGTGTGTCTTGAACATCTGCAGAGAAGGAGACTCCACAGCCTCTCTGGGCAGCCTTGGTCCAGTGCTCCATTACCCTTACTGTGAAGAAGTTCTTATGCACATTTGTGAAGAACATCCTGTGCTTCAGTTTGTGGCCATTTCCCCTTGTTTTATCATCAGGCACTGCTGAAAAGAGCCTAGCCTTGTCCCTTTGCTTCCCTCACCTTAGATATTTATAGACATTGATCAGATCCCCTCTGAGTCTTTCTTTCTCAAGGCTGAACAGCTCTAGGTCGCTCAGCCTTTCCTCGTAAGAGAGGTGCTTCAGGCCCTTTACCATCTTTGTGGCCCTCTGCTGGACTCTCAAGGAGATCCCAGTCTTACTTATCTGTTTCACTTTATGTCTTTGCTAAAACAAACAACCTAATAATAATAATAACAACAACAATAATAAATCAACATAGAAAATATTGCACTTTCCATATGTAAGGCCTGGATGCAGTTCTGCATATACTGGAACTCTCACTTGCATCTTGCCTTCGCAAGATTTCCAGAATTTTAGAATAAATATGGAAGCATAAACTCAGTTGAAGAATTCAGGAGGAATCTCTGATGCTACAGTAATATTTCCACAAGACAGTCAGGATATCATTATTTTTAATGAATATTCATATTGAACTTCCAGCTCATAAATGATGTGATCATTATTTCTTGAAAG
Organism: Phasianus colchicus; assembly: GCF_987193195.1. Taxonomy (NCBI): domain Eukaryota; kingdom Metazoa; phylum Chordata; class Aves; order Galliformes; family Phasianidae; genus Phasianus; species Phasianus colchicus. The sequence continues at coordinate 949,257 of NC_143438.1, forward strand.
GTGGTGGGTTTTTAAATATATTATGACACTTCTTTCCTTTCAAAAGATTTAGTTATAAAAATATCTGCAATATTTAGTTTTGATCAGATCCATATGAATATAATATGCATAATTCCACTATTAAATAGAAGTTTTCCATTAGTATAAACATATCATAATGGAGAGTAATTAGATACAGAAAATAAAATACAATCAATGTTGAGAACTTATAGTGCAGATAAACAAGTGCTCATGATGTTTTTCAAGAGATGTTTAGAAAAATCAGAATATCCTTCAGGTTAATGACTTAGTTCCATCTGGATTTTCTCTTCTGGGTTCAGAATATACAATTACAGTTTTTATAATTCAAACTGAGAAAAACTTAGAATCAAAAAGGTTTCTGCAGATCAACTATCATCCTTTAGAATAATTTTTGTAAACATATAAAAGCAATTTATTTAAACTTAGACACAGTTCCAATAATCATATATACTTGTTTATTTGCTAAAAATCTAACAGTGGATTTTTTTTTTTTTCCCCAGTGAGTGACATAATATTATTGTTTCTTCTTTGGCTTTGAACTACAATTCAGAATTGTAGTCAGTGTCAATAGCTCCTCTAACTTCAGGTCAGAGATTTCTTATTCTCTGGTCATCACTTACAGCTATTATTTGAAAATACTTCCCTGTTCTTCATTGAGTCCTTTTAAAGCACTTCAGGTAAATGCAGTAAAGGAAGACAGAGTTAGTACAGTTCAACTGTAAATAGTTTTTCATTCTTGTAAAACACTTGGGATGAGAGAGCAGAAGATGGTAGTGACCCAGGTAGCAATCACTAACTAGCATTAATTTACGGAAGAAAAAAAATAATAATAAAACAAAGAGAGAGATCAGTACAGGAGCTTAACCAGAAAGGTACCTTATGCAGACCTTTGAATTTAGAAATCAATAAATAACAAGAAACCCAGTAAGCTGAGAGTAGGAAGAGAGTACAGGAATGGTGGTGATATAACTGGATATCTTATATTGTGATGAAAGCTGAGCCTTGAAAAAATCTAATATAATTCCTTGTCTTATCCATGGGACTTCAGATCAATTCAGTGATATCAGAATGGATATAAAAGGCAGCAGGACTAAGATTCCATGGGGAACAATAAATCTTGTATGTACAGCTTTTCAAGTTCAACTTGAATTATCTTCAATTAATAGAGTGTAAGGAGAGGAGAGTCAGTTAATTCATTTTTATGTCATTAAACCTATTGTCCTGAAAAACTATTGAAAATAGTGTGTAAGCAGCCTTACCTTCATTGTGTCTTCAGATTGTAGAGACCAGATTCAGTAACTAAGACAAGGAATATTTATATGACCTCTAATGCTTCTGCTTAGGTCAGTGTAGGATAGATTCATGCAAGCAGGTTCTGTCCTTCCATCTGCAATATAAAGGAATTCATTCTTCTCTCAAACAAATTCCATTATATTTACTTTAATGAAGCAGGTAAAATAAAATTTGTCTATTTTTTCTTCCAGCACTCTGAGGTAGTGTATTAAAAGGTATTGCCTCTCCTCACAGACACTGAATCAATTACATGGATTTCTCTATTTTGCTGCTGAGAGATTACAGATCAGTAGCACTATGCTGTTCACTGATTTCAGAGTATCAAACCCTCATTTCAGCAGTTTTCTGACTAGACAGCATTAGTATACAGCTCCCAAAAAGCTGAAATAACTTTGAGTGTTCAGTAAAATAACACACATGCTTGTGTTTCCCAAGTCAAAGAAATAAAGTGTATGCACCTTAAAGTCAAGCAGAAGCTTAGTTACATATGTTTTCTTGGGACAAATCAAATTTCAGTTATTTTAGCATGCTTAATACAGTTGTTTCATGTATATATATGCTTCATGCATATTTTCATGTTTCTGTAGAATAATTAGGCTATAATTGCTATGTCTGGAGTGTTTGCTGATTTTATCATCAAATATCTTGCATTTTTACCTCTTACTCCTGTTAATATGCAACATTATAAGTAACAACATTCATGTAGATAAGTGATTTCATTATGGATTAAACAACCATTGGATAAAAAGATATCAGACATTCCTATTACTGTGTGATCAAAATACTTTGAGAATAAGTGAAAATTCATGAAGAAAAAAAATGTAGGTGGCTGTAAAATGTTACAGAATCACAGAATCACAGAATGGCCAGGGTTGGAAGGGACCTCAAGGATCATGAATCTCCAACCCCCTTGCCACATGCAGGGTCAACAACCTCCTCATTTAATACTAGACCAAGCTGCCCAGGGCCCCCATCCAATCTGGCCTTGAACACTTCCAGGGACAGGGCATCCACAACCTCTCTGGGCAGCTGTTCCAGCACCTCACCACTCTCTCTGTAAAGAATTTCCCCCTGATATCCAACCTAAATCTCCCCTCCCTCAACTTCAAACCATTTCCCCTTGTCCTGCAGTTATCTACCCTTTCAAAGACTTGATTCCCCTCCTGTTTGTAGGCTCCCTTTAGGTATTGAAATGCTGCAATGAGGTCACCCCACAGTCGTCTTTTGTCCAGGCTGAACAAGCCCAGCTCTTTCAGCCTGTCCTCATAGAGGAGGTGCTCCAGTCCCCTGATCATCTTTGTGGCCCTCCTCTGGACCCTCTCCAACAGCTCCCTGTCCTTTTTGTACTGGGGGCTCCACACTTGGACGCAGTACTGCAGATGGGGCCTCACAAGAGCAGAGTAGAGGGGAACAATCACCTCCCTGTCCCTGCTGGCCACCCCTCTTCTGATGGAGCCCAGGATACCATTTGCCTTCCGAGCCGCAAGGGCACACTGCTGGCTCATATTAAGTTTTTCATCCATCAAGACCCCAGGTCCTTCTGCACAGGGCTGCTCTCAAGGACCGCTCCTTCCAGTCTGTATGGATGCCTGGGATTCCTCCGGCCCAAGTGCAAAACTCTGCACTTTGCCATGTTGAACCTCATCAGGTTCACCCGGGCCCACCTTTCTAGCCTCTCGAGGTCCCTCTGAATGGCATCCCGTCCTTCAACTGTGTCAACCACACCACTCAGCTTGGTGTTGTCAGCAAACTTGCTGAGGGTGCACTCGATTCCATCATTGATGTCATTGATAAAGATGTTACAGAGCACCGGTCCCAAGACAGACCCCTGGGGGACGTCACTCGTTACCGGCCTCCACCTGGACATGGAGCCATTGATGACCACCCTCTGTCTGCGGCCTTTCAACCAGTTTCTTATCCATTGAGTGGTCCACCCATCAAATCCACATACCTCCAATCTGGAGATAAGGATGCGGTGGGGGACCATGTCAAAGGCCTTGCTCAAGTCCAGGTAAATGACATCGGTCGCCTTTCCCTTGTCCACCGATGCCGTCACTCCATCACAAAAGGCCACCAGATTGGTCAAGCATGACCTTCCTCTGGTGAAGCCGTGCTGGCTGTCACGGATCACACACCCTTTCCTCATGTGATCAAGCATGTCATCCAGGATGATCTGTTCCATGATCTTCCCAGGCACAGAGGTGAGACTCAGTGGCCTGTAGTTCCCCGGGTCCTCCTTGCTCCCTTTCTTGTAAATGGGAGTGACGTGTCCCTTCCTCCAGTCATCCGGGACCTCACCTGACAGCCACGACTTTTCAAATATGATGGCGAGCGGCTCAGCAACCACCTCAGCCAGCTCCTTCAGAACCCTGGGATGCACGCCATCCGGCCCCATAGACTTGTACACATTCAGTCTCATGAGGCGGTCTCGGACCTGCTCTGTCCTCACAGCAGGGGGGGATTTACCACCCCAGTCCCCACCCAGAGGTGTAGGGATGCGGGGCTCAAGGACAGGAGGAGTACTGGAATCCTGGCCACCAGTGAAGACCGAGGCAAAGAACTCATTCAGTACCTCAGCCTTCTCTCCGTCCGTTGAAGCCAGCTCTTCTTTTACATTTACCAAAGGAGGTACACTCGCTTTGGCCTGTCTCTTCTGGCCAGTGTATGAGTAGAAAATCTTCCTGTTATTTTTCACGTCCCTTGCCAAGTTCAGTTCTGCCTGCACCTTGGCTTTCCTGATCCCACATCTGCAAGTCCAGACGGTATCCCTGTATTCTTCCCAGGTGACACGCCCTTGTTTCCAGAGCTTGTATGCACCTTTCTTTGCCCTCAGCACACCCAGCAGGTCCTTATGGAGCCACGCTGGCTTCCTCCCTCTTCTGCCTGCTTTCTTGTTCAGAGGGACGGAGAGTTTTTGCGCTCTCAGGAAGGCATCCTTAAGAGTAACCAGCCCTCCTCAGCATTTTTGTTTTTAAAGACAGCATCCCAGGGGATCTTGGCCAACAGTCCATTGAACAGCTTAAAGTTTGCTCTCCCAAAGTTCAGGATCCTGATGCTACTCTTCACCAGGCCCACATCCCTCAAGATCACAAACTTGACGAGAACGTGGTCACTGCAACCCAGGCTGCCTCCAACCTTAACACCATTAATGATTTCCTCCACATTGGTGAGCAGCAGGTCCAGCAACGCTTCACCTCTGGTCTGTCTATCCAACACCTGGATCAGAAAGTTATCATCAAAAAAAACAAATTAATGAAGGTTAAAGGGGACATGGTGTTGTATGTCCCCTAGTGACACAGTGAACTGAATACAAAGAAAGATACTGAACAGGCTCCCACCTAGTATCTTCACAGTAAGCTACACAGTAAATAGCCAATCAATATCTTAATGCCACTGTCTGGTAAGGATAATAACCTCCAAAACAGCTTCATTGAAAATCTTTTAACTTTCACTAAGATAAACCTTTTATTAAACTGTTTTGAGAGAAAGTTTGTGTGCTCATCCACTAGGATGAGAAAAGTGGCTTTTTGCATAAGAGGCTTCTCAAATAAAGCTTATGTATAGTTCAATGAGTGCTTTGAAAATTTAGGCTGTTTAAAATGATTCTGATTTTGTAAGAATCTATTATTACAGAGTCTATACTTCCTGAACAATTGAATTAATAATGTATTCCTAATAAAAATATATGTAATTTTAATCAATATACGTGTTGCATGTTTACACAATCCCAACTCACCTTTTGAAAAATTATTTTGACCTTTCTGATCAAAATAATATTGCACTGAGTGCAGGTGTCCAGCTGTGGAAAGGCCTGCCATAATGGCATGGCTGATGTATGGTATAAACTGGGGTTGCCCCAAGCTAGACACAGCTAGTTCTAGTCCACTCCCAATGCCCCACAGGACCCCTCAGCCAGTGAGCAGGCAGCTCAGAAAGAGTGGAGCTCAGAAGCAAGCTCCCGGAAAAGCATGGGAACACCTTGTAAGAAGATCATGGAGGAGGTGCTATGGGCTCCCAGCAAATCTTATCCTGCAGCTCCTGAAGAGCATATGCTGGATCAGGGAGAGGTGTGAGGAGGAAGGGGCAGCAGAGAGGAGCTACTCTGCGACAGATGAAGGAGTCAGAAATGGAGGGGTGAGGAAGACCTGCTGAGCAGGGAATGGGATGAATAAATGAAATTTATTTTCACTAAGTTGAATTTGTTTTAATTCTGAGGTAATGGTCCCATGAATTTTCGCATCTCTCTCTGGCTTTCTGTGGAGGGAGAGTGAGAGAGTGTCTGAGTGAGTGTCTGGTGGCCATAAAATCAACATACCAAAAACACTATGGCAAAGGAAATATAAAATCAATATACATTGATTAAGTTGACAAATTACATTTTCAGCACCTCAATTACTAGGAAGTCAGGTAGATCTTGGTGCACTATACAGTAGTTTTTTTATTGATGGTGTTGATTGCCTAAGCAAATTATGCCGTTGAAGAGAAAATGGTATAGCTGATTCAATGTGTATGTTTGAGATCTGCTTCAACAGTAATGCCTCCTATTTTATTACATTCATCCGCAATATCAGAGGCCGATGCTGGTAGCATGACAGTAGAGGCTCAACCTTCTCAACAGTATTCCATTACATTTTGTTGCCATCCAATAGATAACAACAGAGAAGCTGTCTGACAAAATGGTATTTGACATGGAAGTGCAGATGAAGCAAAGCTGAGGAATTGAATTCCTCCATATAGAAAAAATTGCAGCCACTGACATTCACTGACGCTTGCTGAATGTTTGTGGAGTCCAGAAAATGGATATGAGCTCAGTGAGGCGGAGGATGTTGGACTTCAGCAGTGGTGACAACAACAGTAGTTCACCTCTGCTGGTGCAGATTTTTACAAGTGCAGCATGCAGGCTCATGGTTATAGCTAAAATCAAATATGCATTGCTAATGGTGGTGACTATGTTAAAAAATAGTATTTTGTAGCTGAGAATTTTCTCTATCAAGTAATGTTATCGTTGTATGGGAACTGTTGATCACAGCCTGAACTCCTCTGATTTACTACCTGAGGCAAACAATGAATCAGCCACAGGAGCACAGGTGAAGGCAATTCACCTGTGCTACTAGGAAGGGGTTGAGCCTGACTCCACCTCTCCTAGATTCCATTTAAATGCCGACTGCCACTAAGGAAAGGTCTCTCTCTCTGGAGATTGCTCCTTGTGGTGTTTACTGCAAGCCTGTGACACTGGCAAGCATTTCATTTATTTTTATTATCTTTCCATTGCAATAATCATACTAAGTCTAATTTCTGTATACCTGTTGATTGTATGTGTATTGACTGTAAAATCGTGTTCTTTGTACCTGTTGTCATTTGCATGGAAATAAACAGGAGACCTTACTACAGGGGTGACCAATGTATTTTTTTTCTAACTACATAATATTTGTCCAAAATTTTATTTTTTCTTTACTGTATATTTCAGAGGAGATAGTTATTGTCCTCCTTTGTTGCCTATAAAATTTTGGCTCACTTTGTAGGCTTATTAGTTTTATCTGTTAGCAGTAGTAGTTCCAAAATTTGTTATGTGATCTCTTCAAGTTTTTTTTTTGGAGTATTCACTTAAGAAATGCTTAATGAGATTAGATTAAATTAATGAGATTAAAAGATATAACAAGACAACCTCCCTCCTTCAAATAAACTAAACATTTTCAGGATATGGCTGAATCTTCAGTTTATCATTCCACAGTGGCCACTCAAATGTGTCACTCGCCATACTTAATAAAGGTTTAAGACAGCAGAAAATGCAATATTCTAAGAACAATGTATACACTACTATTTATAAATAACCTTTTCTATTCTAAGAACAAAGTACTGTTCTCAAGCCTCTGGAGAGAAAAAGTTAAAAAAAAAAAAACAACCACATCTGCTGATACATTTAAGATGAGGTATGTCTTCCTAAAAATGGGAAAATAAATCAGAAATTAAATTCAGATATTAAAAAAGGTGGATGTAGCCTGGTAAATCTATGCAAAACAGTCTAGGTCAAGTATTTTTGAACTGAAGCTCAGTCTCCCATATCTTTTTTTTTTTTGGTTAGTCAACAAAGACCTACTAACTTAGGGGTTTCCAAGAATAGCAAAATTCAGAGGAAGAGAGAAAATAATAACAATTCTGCAAAACTATACCAAAAGTTTAGGGAATAATAAATGAACTTTTCCATTCTTTATGTATACTCTGAAACTGTGTAGATATTATTTTACTCTAGAGTAATGAAAAATGAGGTTTTCTATAAAATGATATTTTCCTTTGTTCTAACTTATGTCCACTGTGTAACGAAAATATCTTAATCTAGGAGACAAAAAAGGCATTTTCTTGAGCAGAGACAATGACATAACATTTGTTGAGGTGCTTTGTTACTTTTTTTTAAAAGTCAGACAGCAGACTGATTTAAGGATGATTTTAGGTAAACCAATTATTATGGAGTTAAGATGTGACTTCCCCAGTTACTTATTTTTTAGACATTTTTCCATGCAAAACTGAAATCATTTGAGTACTTCTAGCTCAGTTCATTTGGAAGGCAAGTACATTAACTTGCTTTTGTGGTAAAAGGACACTAATATCTTAAGCTGCTATAATTATGCCCTATACTTCAATATACTTCTATGCTCATCACTGGTGGTCAAGCTTCCAACTTGTGCCAGGACACTGAAACTCCAGGTGAGGATGTGGGGAGCAGGTTCTGTCCCACTGTAGCAGTGGAACATGTCCAAGACCTCCTCATAAAACTGAATGTATATAGATGGAGTGAGATGATATCCATCCTAGGGTTCTGAGACAGATGGCTGATGTGGTTGCTGAGCTGGTCTCTGTGACATATGAAAAATGTGTCTGTCTGGTGAAGTCCCCAATGACTGGAAAAAGGGAAACATTACTCCCATTTTTAAGAAAGGGAGAAAGGATGACCTAGGGAGCCACAGGCCAGTGAGCCTCACCTCTGCCTAGGAAGATCATGGAGCAGATCCTCCTAGAAGCTTTGTTAGGGCACACGTATGATGATGAGGTGATCCGATACAGACAGCACAGCATCACCAAGGGCAGATCTTGCGTGGCCTTCTATGATAGAGTGGTGGCATCAGTGGGCAGGGGAATGACAATGGATGTCATCTTCTTGGGCTTCTGCAAAGCCTTTGACATGGTCCCTCACCACATCCTCCTCTCTAAGTTGGAGAGGTATGGATTTGAAGGGTGGACTGTTTGATGGATTAGGAACTGGTTGGCTGGTCACAGCCAAAGGGTTGCAATCAATGGTTCTGTGTCAGGGTGGAGGCTGGTCACGAGCAATGTACCTCAGGGGTTGGTTGTGGAACCAGTGGTCTTCAACATCTTTAACAATGACATTCTATGCCCAAAGAAATTCTGTTTATTAAAATGTGAAATGAACAAAATTGGTATACATCAAATTGCTCATTGAGTATTAGTAACCTTATATTCTCTTAAGGCAGATTGTTGAAAAGGAACTAGTCTTAGAAATACTTAACTACATGAATGATAAGAGCTTCAGATTAAAAATATCTTTATTTACAAAATTCTTAGAAATTTGTACCCCAGAAAGAATTTTGACAGATTTTTTTTAATGAAATCTTCCAAGTGTGATGCTTTTACTAATTGTAATACAAAAATAAGAAAATGTTAATTGAGATTATGCATCTTAGTCAGTGAATCCTGAATAAAAACTATATAAGTGAAACTTAACTACAACATATTCATTAAAATATGAATGTCAAAATATATTTCAATGCCCTCAAATATTAAAAAACATAACACCACTTCTGTGGGGTTTTTTTGGTTTGTTTTTTGGAGTTTGCAATCTTCATGTAATTCAAAACTGAGCAGATTCTGCGTGGATTTGATTTGCTTTAGCATACCAAGTGTATCCTATATTAGAATGCATATGTCAAGGTCAGGATTTCTTTTTTGCATTCTCCTTTTTCTTTATAGCCCTGGTTTGAAGATTAATTAAAGAAGGAAATATTATATAGAAAGATAAATGTTTCAACAATGGCTGTTAAATGAAGAATATTTTTTTAAGTAATCTATTTATAGGAATAAACTGAAACAAATTTTCTCTGGAGCTACTGTGGAAGGCTTTTTGAAGATGAGATGGAAAATGCAGAGGCTTCAAGGAGACTGAATGAGATTGTTCTATGCCAAGTTATTGCTTGTGTTGCGTTAAGTTTATAAGGGGACAGAGTAAATAGTCATAAAAAAACTGGTTAAACTTTTTAATGTTAAACTAGATATTACTGCATTTGATTCTGTTCTAATTTCATTTCACAAGAATGTATGGGAACTGCTGAATCATGGTCTGAACCTCTGATGGACCATCTGAGGCAAGCAATGAGTCAGCCCTGGGAGCACAGGTGAAGACAACTCCCCTCCCCTACTGGAAGGGGTGGAACCTGGCTGCACCTCTCCTAGACCTCATTTAAGAGCTGACTAGCACTGGGGAAGGTTCTCTTTGGAGATCGCGCCTCTTGAAGTCATCTCAGTAAGCCCAGGACAATTTTAAGTTTTCCATTCATTCTTCTTTAGTGTGATAACCTGTTTAGCCTAACTTTCCTATATATTTCTTAATTATAATATCTGTATATTCATTGATTACTCAAAGAAAAATAGTTTAATTCATCTTCTAAATGCAAGATAATATTGGAATATTCAGCCATCCCAGTTGGTTCACGCAGGTCCATAATTTTTAGATTGAATTTTAAGCATTAGTTTTCATGCTTAGATATAAGTTCAATTTTTATTTGATTATTCATTAGGGCTTCTAAACAATTGAGACCTGAAATTCAACCTTTAAAATAATCATTTTGGACAAGAAATGATGAGAAATGTGTCTCAGAAAGGAAAGTTCCTTCTATGTTCAGAATTACCTCTTCAGGAAGGTTAAGAGATTCAATACTTTTCTAACTCATTCTACCCATTGAATAATATGAATACTGAGCTGGAGTCTAATCTGGCAGACAAATCATAGAATGGTTTGGGTTGGAAGGGATCTTTTAAAAGCAGCTAGTTCCAACCCCCTTGCTATAGGCAGACATCTCCCACCAGACCACATGGCTCAAAGCCCATCCAGCCTGGACTAGAATACCTCCAGGAAGGAGGCATCCACAACTTCTCTATGAATGCCTCTATCCACAAGCTGTTCCACTGTCTCACCACCCTTGCTAATATCTGGTTCACCTCCTGACATCTAGTCTAACTTACCCTCTTCCAGTTTCAAGCCATTTCCCTTCAAACTGTCACTACATGCCATTATATATATATAATAAAAGCCCTCCCCAGCTTTTCCCCTTTCAGGTATAGGCTCCCTTCAGGTACTGAAAGGCCACTATAAGGGTTCCCAGGAGCCTTCTTTTCTCTAAGCTGAAGAGCCCCAACTTTCTCAGCCTGTCTCAGCACTGATCCCTGAGGAATGGCACTCATCAGTGTAAGAATCATCTTGCTTTAATTGTGGACTTCAAATGAACTCATGTTTTTCCAATATTTTAGCCTCACACTATTTCTTGTAGGATATTGATGGAAAAAATAGAAGCAGCATAGCCAAAGCCCCATCTGAAGTATAGGAATGCAACATGAAGAAAATGAAAGCACTAATGAAAACAATTTAGATCTCCTCTCTAATAAGCACATATACACTTTGCTTAAAATGCATTATATTCTGAACATTTTTGTGTTATTTGAATAATAATGAAGAACCTGAAAGTGATCACTAAACTACAAATTCCTATTAATAGGGTATTAATGGTTAAGTAAGAAGTTAGTTCTAAAAGCAATCCTAAATGCCATTCAAAAGAGATTATTTAAATTGAACTGTTCCTTTAAGTAAGCTATTTTTTTTCAGAGTAGCCTTAATTTATCATCATTTCCAAAAGGAGTTTTTCCCTCAACTATGTAGCTCGCATTACCTTGTTCTGACCACATAACTTGTAGAACACTGTTACTGTGGTCAAAGTAGTTGTAACAGAAATGGTCAACTTTGCAGTGGCAAAGAAATCTCTGAATACTATTATCCCAACAAAGCAGTGATATTTTTTCATTCTTTTCCTCCACTTTTCATTTTTTCTCTCCTTTTTTCCTCTTTCATTTTCTTTATTTTTTTATTTGTAGTGCATGTGGACTAGGTTAAAAATGGAGCAAAAAAATTAAACAAAAGATCAAAAAGTATCAATGAAGACCAAAAACTAAGTTCCAGAATTATTGATCAAATGACTGCAGAGTTGGATTGTTGCATTTGTCACTTGCACAGTAAGAAAAATCTGCTCAAAATCCAAATTAGCTAGTTCAATTTCCACTTTTAATTCAGAACTGGGAGTGTAGCAATTACTCTTTGATTGTGTATATTTACTAGTTTGATCACCAAAACATGAAAATTAAAAACAGTAAGCTCATGAGCTAATCAAAATTTCCTTAACTTTGCATGTAAACATATCTGTAAGCTATGTTGTCTGTGTAGCATAAGAAGTTGATAAACTTTGCATCTGTAGTAAATGCTTCTGAACATTAATGTAGATGATCAATTTTTTTATGCATGCTTGCTGCAAAAATGAACATTACTAATTAGAAGCTTTGGCAGAGCTTGTTTGCAATTACAGATCAGAAAAAGACAATTGTGTGCAAGCCAGTGGTCACAGAATCACAGAATACACTGAGCACATCATCGATTACAACTCTGGTTGCACACAGGATCAATGGAAAAAAAAGAAAAAAGCTTCATTTCTGAGAATTTTGTCCAAATGCTGCTTGTACTCTGGCAAGCTTGGTGCCAGAGAGCCTGATCTAGTGCCAGTGATGCTATACAGTATTTCTTGCTAGATGCCCTAAGAGACTGAAAGTGCGATGACCTAAATTTTAATATAGTATTAAGCAGTTTGACAATTTAACAATCTGTACTTATTTCCAATAATCATAGTTCCAATCAACCTGTATGCTCATCTGCTACACAGACTCAACATTTCAGATACCTTAGGCTGTAAGTGTATGCAGATGGAAAGTTCCTGTGCTAGGTTGAGCAAAGTCAGTGTGCCTAATTTATTTTTCTTTTTCTTTATTCCAGTTCTATTCATGGCATCAGCATTTGTTTGTTGCATTTCACATTTAGAGAAGGTTATGATCATCAAGAATGTAACAGCATTTTGGAAGTCAGTGCCTGACAGATCAGGTGATTTTTTTTTTTTTTTTTAGTGCTAATTACACCCACAAACTGAGCACACCCTTGGAAACAAGAACAAGTAGGATTCAGGGAGATAACCTACACTCATTACAGACTTGCTGTTTACTGTTAAGCCACTGCTAGAGGTGGATATTGGGGTAGGAGGAATTGAGTTTTTTGTAGGAAAGATAGTGGGTTTTTTCTTTCATAACTTTTAAAAGGAAGTATGTGTGTGTTATTCCCATTTTATTACTAGCTACTTGGCTAGAATAAGATAAAAGGAAACATTCAAAGATGAGTGTTAGGAGACCACAGCTCTAAAGCAGGGCTAGTCTGCCTCTGTATTCAAATTGAAAAAACACAAAAAGATTACAAGCTTCACATCACTGTTCAATTATTTCTCTGACTATCTGTTTCCTTACATTATCACATTACATGCACATCTAACCCCTGTTTTTGGTCACGTGACAGGTGAGATATGAGGGATGATGGATGTTTAAAAAAAAAAAAGTAAAGAGGAAAAAATGGGAATTTTGAGAAAGAATGTAGCAGATGGTGTGTGCTGGATGAATTCATACAGGAAGGATCTTGAAGCATCTTTGAGGAAGAGGATGGCAATCTTGTGGTGTATATCAGGTGATTTTTCTCATAAGATTACTGCCATCTGTATCATGAAATGCTTGAATTAGTTCAATATCCATTTATAGCAAATGTTTTTAGCCCTTCAGAGAAGTTTCGTTATTGCCACAGTTAGTTCATGCAGATGACAAATGGGTGTACGTACCTTTGCCTTTCAAGCTTAATTAGTGAATTAGCATACCAATAACAACAGAAATTGCATGGCTACTGAGCTACACAAAAGCACAAATAAAGGAAGTTGTGAAAGGAAGTTGAATAATCTTCCTGTATGGGTAGCTTTTGGCTGTAATGACACAGGTTTGATAATTAGGCCTGCACCCATGCCAGGCAGAGATTTCTCTCAGCATCATCTTCCTCTTAGTGCACTGGATAACTTGAAATGGGCCTTTATATGCTTTTGAAAGAGATGCTAAGATGTTGTATTGTGCAGTACCAGATGTTGTATTGTGCAGTACCAGTTACAAAGGAAAGACTATATCTCATGTATATTGTTTCCTCTGCAATTATTTCAATGAATCTCTAGACAAAGTGATATCCACAATCTGAAAAAGTAGTAAAGACTCAAATGTAAATCTGAACTCAAAGTTTTCATGTTAAGTGGTTGAAATAGATATCACTTGCTTTTTTTGTGTTCTTTAATCTATGTAACATGGGGTTTTAAATATACTGTAGTGAATTCCAGTTTACTAAGAGGAATATATGCGAAAAGCGATCAAGTAGTTCACAGCACAAGTGGTTTGACCAAAACAATCATCTTTTTAGCTCATTTTATCACACACTTTTTACATTTTCCTGTTTTCACAGAATACCAGAGATTGGAAGGGAGCTCAAAAGACCATCTATTTCAGCCCTTTCCCCCCCAGAGCAGGAACACGTGATAAGGACACACAGTCATTCCTATGTCATTTAGTTAAAGCTGGATCCAGATGAATTCTGCTTGCCATTTTAGGAAAGAATCCCAAAGGTTGGAGAAGACCTACGTGATTATCCAGTCTGACCTTCCACCTATCACAAACAGCTCTCACTACACCATGTCCCACAATGCAATGTCCAAACATTCTTTGAACACCTCCAGGGTCACTGACTCCACCACCTCCCTGGGCAGCCCATTCCAGTGCCTGACCACCCTTTCAGAGAAGTAGTATTTCCTAATGTCCAGCCTAAATCTCCCCTGGTGCAGCTTGAAGCCATTCCCTCTAGTCGTATCACCAGTTACATGAGAGAAGAGGCTGACCCCCAGCTCACTACAACCTTCCTTCAGGTAGTTATAGAGAGCAATAAGGTCTTCCCCTGAGCCTCCTCTTCTCCAGACTGAACAATCCCAGCTCCTTCAGCTGCTCCTCATAATGCCTGTGCTCCAGACCCCTCACCAGCTTTGTTGCCCTTCTCTGAACACACTCATGGGTGTTCAATGTCTTTCTTGCAGTGAGGGGCCCAGAACTGGACACAGTACTCAAGGTGCAGCCTCACCAGTGCTAAGTATAGGGGGACAATCATTTCCCTGTTCCTGCTGGTAACACTATTTCTGACACGAGCCAGAATGCCATTGGCCTTCTTGACCATCCAGGCACACTGCTGGCTCATGTTCAGTCCAGCATCAATCAACATGCCCAGGTCCATTTCTTCTATGCAGTCTTCCAGCCCCTCTACCCCAAGCCTGTAGTGTTGCCTGGGGTTGTTGTGGCCAAAGTGCAGGACCCAGCATTTGGTCTTGTAACTCATCCCATTGGCTTCAGCTATCCAGATCCCTCTGTAGGGCCTCGCTACCCCCAGATAGATTGATGCTTCTGGCCAACATGGTGTCATCTGCAAACTTACTGAGGGTGCACTCAGTGTTCCCACGCAGGTCATCAGTAAAGGTATTGAAGAGGACAGATGCCAGCACTGACCCCTGGGGAACACCACTCATGACTGGTCACCAGCTGGATTTAATTCCATTCACCACTGCTCTCTGAGCCCAGGACTCCAGCCAGTTTTGTTACTTAGCCCACAGTGTACCTGTCCAAGCCACAGGCTTCCAGCTTCTGCACAATAATACCATGGGAGACAGTGTGAAAGGCTTTGCTGAAGTCTAGGTAGACTACATCAACAGCCTTTTCCTCATCCACCAGGCAGGTCACTAGATCATAGAAAGAGATCAGGTTGGTCAAGCAGGACCTACCCTTGGTGAACCCATGCTGGCTAGGCCTGATCCCCCAGTTGTCCTGCACTTGCCACGTAATCTCCCTCAAAACAATCTGCTCCATAACCCTCCCTGGCACCGAGGTCAGGCTGACAGGTTTGTAGTTCCCAGATCCTTCTTAGGACACTTCTTGTAGATGGGAGTCACATTGACAAGCCTCCACTCTTCAGGGACCTCACCAGTCAATAAAGAGTGCTGATAGATGATGGAAAGCAGCTCGGCTATCACTTCTGCCACTTCCCTCAGCACTCCCAGGTGAATCTTATCCAGCCCCATGGACTTGTGGTAGTCCAGTTGGAGTAGTAGGTCTCTGACCGTTTCATCCTGAACCGTGGGGAGTTTAGTCTGCTCCCCAGCCGAGACTACCAGGTCAGATAGTGGAGTACCCTGTGGATAACTGGTCTGACTTTTAAAGGCAGACATAAAGAGGGCATTCAGAACTTCTGCCTTTTCCTTATCCTCAGTGGTCACATTCCTAGCCTCATCCAGTAAAATAAATAAATAAATAAATAAAAAATACTGGCTATCACTCATCTTCTGCCAGCTGCAGAACACCTCATCTCTCTTCATTCTGGCTCGGCAGTCTATAACAGACACCCACCAGGACATCTGCCTTGTCAGCCTTTCCCCTGATCTTTACCAATAGGCATTCAACCTTATCATCCCCTGCCACGAGCTCAGTAACATCAAAGCACTCTCTAACATGCTGCCACCCCTCCTTCCTTGCCTATGTCATGGTTTTGTGATTTTTGGTTTTTGGAATTCCATATCATAACATCATATGGGGCACTGGGAGTTTAACTGTTAATGCTCAAGCTGTGGGTACCCGCCTGGAAGAGAAGAATAACCACATTCCCCAGGGGACTTTGCAGTCACAAGAGGAGATATAACTCCTGGCAAGATCACCTGATGCACTCTTTGCCTGCTTTTTGTCAGCTCTCCTCCTGCCTCCCTGCTGCTCAACTGGACTGCGCATCTCACATCACTGTTGTGGTGAGGCCTATCCACCTTTTGGACATTCTCTCTCTCATTATATTTGATTTATTAGCTTCAATTTTAATTATATTGTATTGTAGTGTGTTATCTTGCATTCCGATACTATATTTAGTAAATTAGTTTGTTTCTCCTCAGATCATTGCCGCTGTTTTCAATTATTTTGGGGTCCCCTGTTCCCTTTTTCTGGAGGCGCAGATTTTGCAAAATCCCTCCACCCAACTAGTCATGGAACCAGGCCAAACCAGCCCATAAATCATTAACTCTTCCTTGCTGAACAGTTTGCAGTTATCCATTGCAGCACTCCATCATGGGAGCAGTCCCACCATGCTTCTGTAATAGCAACTAGGTCATAGCTGTCCTGGCACACAATGACTTCTAACTCTTCTTGTTTGTTGCCCATACTGCATGCACTGTTCTAAATGCACTTCAGCTGAGTCCCTCACCTCACCCCTAATCCCATTACCACTCACCTAGTCTCATCTTTAGAGGGCCTGGCTTTATCCCCCAATACATTATTGATAAACAGTGCACATCTGCTGCTGATCTTCTTGTGCAATTACTAGTTTTTATTGATTATAGTCATTGATATGTCTGCTCCTGAGAAAAAGGACATGTTTTTTTATTTATTTTGTCATTTAAATGGTGCCTAAGAAGTCCTTGTCACTGCATAAATCTTTAATTACACTGAGGGTTATTTGTTTTATATTTAAGTATTTATGAAGATGTCACTGTCATTGTTGAGAAAAATTCAATTTTGCATTTATTTCTTTTTCCGTAAACAACTGGTAAGAGTCATGATTCCTGATATCAATATAAACTATGTAGCTCTGCCTTTGTATCAATATTGTATAAGTTTCCAATTACAAAACCAAGTAGTGCACAAATTCAAAACAAGGAACTGCAATTCCTACATTCCTAGTGGCTTTTCATCATTAACATTCACTAGCAGAAAGTTGGCGCTTCCCTCAGACTAACAATAAAGGAAGATGTCTTAAATAGAAATATTTTATAAATGGAATACTAATATACTAAACTCATCACACCTTCTTTTACTGCAGCATACTCTTTTTATGACTGCCCTATCGCACTTCATTTTCAAGAGGCTATGATGTATACTCATTCAAGGATTTTCTCAGTTCCTTATTTTCAAGAACCCTCTGGTTGTCGTGAAGTGCTCACTTATTGTATTCAAATTAGGCATCAGAGTTTTCTACAGTTTCTGACTAATACTAAGAACTAAAAAATTGTGTTTAAAATGCATGTATTTAGAAAAGAATGTAGAAAGGTTTTGGTAGTGGAATGCAGCAGGGGTGGCCTCCATAAGGAGAGCCCAGCAGCTCCTTCTCAATCATATTATGATTTAATAAAAGCTATCTAAGTGTGTTGAGTTATACAAGTGTCCTAATTAGGCTTCCCTGAAGAGTTTGTCTGTTCATTATGCACTTCACATTTGAAGGTGTCTAAGTACACCTAAGTTTCTTTATAACTCTATATGATGTTTTTTCTGTCTCATTCAAAAACTAAAGACCTTCTCAAAGGAAAATCAGCTACTGAACATTTTGCTTTTTACAATATTATGAAATTGACCTAGGCTTCCATGTTCAGTAGAAAAGGGACTATAAAATGACATTGTGATAACATAGAAAAACAGAAACAAGATTCAAGTTACAGTCTTTTAAAAGTATCAAAAAGTTGTCTTTAGAACACTGAAAGCCTGGGTTCTCCTAGTAGAAACTCAAGCTCAAAAAAAAAAAAACACAGGATTTATTTTATTTCTATAACTGAATAAGAAGTAGGAAGAATCTGTTTTCTAAGTGAATCTTACTATTTAAAAAAAAAAAAAGACAAGGAGTATGATTGAAAGAATTAAACAGGAATAAAGAAAAATCAGGTAGGATCAGGCTGGAGAAGACTCTAGAAAGAAGTGAAAGAAAACCTCTAATAATCCTCAGCTAAATATTAATACTGGGTTCACTGTTCATAGTAATACTTCAAGTCTCTATTCGAACATTACCAAACAATTGAGAAAATAGTAGATGCTGGTACTATTACACTGTGACAGCATTATTGTGTTACACAGCACAGGTTACAAATACCAATTATGAACCATGAGCCGGACTGTGAATCTGAAACCTAAACTATTTGTACCCCACACTAAGTCCAAATTGTGCCAGGTGGGCTGAACAACAACAAAAAAAACTGGAATAAAAAAAGACCTAATACCAGTAATTATGTCAGGAGATATCATGGTTTAGAAAATGTAGCACAATCAGTTTGTAAATACTGGGTCTAGGATAGTTTATTTCTTCAGTCTGGCTGCATTGTTCAAAGAGGTTCAAAAAGAAAAAAAAAAGTCATTGTGCTTATCATGCCTGCATTTAAGATAAACTAAAACTGATGCCTTATTACCTTAAATGCTCTGGTACATACTCCAGCAGTTCAGAAGCTGAACAATTAGTGAAAAAGATATTTTAGTAATGTGCAGAAAATGAAAACCACAGGTGAATTGATCAGCAATCCCAAGCCCTATCTTGCCTCAGTGAAATGACGTTAAGCTCACATAGTCAATCTAGCAATCTACTCAGTAAGTCTTTCATAACCCTAAGCAGAAGTGACTTGATGAGTATTTTTAACCTTTGCTTTCATTTAAAAAGGCCATTTAAGCTAATGACAGAACTTGGGATCTTGCCATTGCTACTTATCTCCCTGATAATTATATCCTTTATATGCATCAGTGAACAGGGAAGTACAGAGCAGATTTTTAGATTTTAATGGATACTTTCGAAATTTAAGTTCAAATGATGGCCCACCCAGATAATGACTTAATCCTTTAAATGTTGTCTATATTTGCAGATCTAGGATGTCAAGTGACTTTTACATACATCATGGAAATATAACACAAAGCTTATTTCAATTCAAGTGCTACAGGCTAATTAAATCAGAAATAGCTTCAATACTTAGGAGTAAACAAAAATCAGAACGTGAATTTAAACAAATTTTAAATAAGCATAGCCAGTGCTAAATATTTTCTAAATGGGAAGTTAAAGCATGCATAGCAATTGGACAGATAAACATGATGGGAAGGACATTACAACAAAGGTGCAATGATGAAAGAACAAGCAAAACAGTTCTGTGATATAAAGAAAGGGAAAAAGATTTTTCACCTGAATCAGAAGATCCAAAATTTACTGGGGAAAATTTCACCAAGAATATCCAGAAAAAAAGTCATTCCACAGTGGCAGTCAGACCTTAAATGAGGTCTAAGAGAGGTGGAGCCAAGCTCCATCCCTTCTAGTCACACAGGTCAATTGCCTTCACCTGTGCTCCCAGAGCTGACTGGGAGCTTTCCCCATGGGCTCAGTCAGTGGATCAGGCTGTAACTCAAGAGTTCCCATAGACTCCACCCCTTCACAGTGCAAACAAATAATTGAGTCAGCTGGAGGGCCATCACTCCCTAATACAGGGATCCAACACAACATTTAGATAATTGCCTGTCAGGATGCAGATTGACAAAACCTAAGACGATTGATGATTATCTTGTGGTTGAAGTTCATGTTCTGTCATTGGCCAGCACTTGATGGTGTTACTGGAGGCATGCAGTTGTTTGGTGCACGTCCATCTTATGGACCATCAGTCCCAAATAGGCCTTCACAGGATATCATGCTTGATCTCACAGCGACACTGGAATACTCCAAAGGCATTTGGCTCCTTCCAGTGGTCCTAGAGACTCAAAGACTCACAGAGATTAGTATAAATGTTTCAAGGGTACTGTATAATCAAAGAATATTATTTCATAATTATAACATCTTAAACAGGAGAGTTAGGCAAAGCAGGTTATAACAACACAAAGAAAACAGATAGAACGCTTACCCATATCCTGGGCTCACTTGTGAAACTCCAGCAGACTGGATCTCCAGAAGAGATCCTTCCCTGACTGGTAGTTAGCTCTTAAATGGGTCAGGCTCCACCCCTTCCGGCAGCACAGGTTAATTGCCTTCAGCTGTGCTCTCAGGGCTGAGTCATTGCTCACCTCAGGTGATCAATCAGAAGTTCAGACCATGATTCAGCAGCTCCCATACAGGTACCAGTAGGGGAAGTTCTGCTCACCAGCACAAGATACAGGTCATATTCCTATCCTGGGTCAACACTTAGGCTTGCACCTTCCAAGGCCATTCTATTCCATGGGTACCTGGTTCTAGATTCTCAGGGGCAGGGAGCAGGTTATTTTCATTGCCAATCTGGGGTCTGACCCAATAATCACTGCCCATAATTTGGATCCTAAGTGGAGAGGCCCATGTTGTCTGCAGCATTTTCAGGGAACTGGATCTGCCATCTCTAGGCCTTTCATTTTGGTCCCGCTGTTTCACTGAGTCTCCTTGTCCACCCCTGCAGAAACTGAGAGTCTGTCTTCAGGGCCACCTCTGCCTGAGGAAAGTGGGTCAGATCTTTCACCCATCCTTGAATCTTCAGAAACATGCAGTGAAACTTGCTATCCAAGACAATTCAAACTTAGTGCTTAATGGTGGCAAAAATAAGTTATTCATCTAAGAATTCTAAAGAGGCTGTTTAGGGATCAGTATTAAGTCTAAGACACAAATACTGAAAAGCTTGGGTATTCTAGTGACTCAGTGTTTCTGATAGAAGGATTAGAATGAATATATACAAGATGTCTTGACTTATGCATCTTATTTACATAGATTTGATAGCAATTCTCTTTATTATGTAATTTAAGACTGATGTTAGCAGATGAATTGATTTGGATTAATTCTATTAAGAGTCACTTAGGTAAATAGAAAACTTGTACAATCAGAGAGAATTAAACAGTACCTTCAGGGACAAGCTGTATGTAAGTCTGCGTAAGGATTCCTTGCTTTGGGGATGTGAAGTTTTAGCTATCCTGAGATTGATTTCCTCAGTTCTGTAAATAAGTAAACTTTTGTCCAGCATTATACACATGTATAATTCTATTCATTTTAGAAAAACTGAGAGTGACAACCCACACGCTTATGAAGATTTTACAAATCAAATGCCAAATCAAAATATTCAACCATGCACCATAACACAGTTTGGCATTTAATTATGATTTGTTAAGCTGCATACCAAAATGAGCTTGGGGATTTTAGATCAGTACCATGCAATACTACGCAGCTTTAAGTTTTGTCTGATGGCTACAAAATTTTGTGAACCTGTGGATGGTTTGTAGTGGAAGACACCATATTCAGGTGTTTCACAAACATCACTCTTGGCTGAGGAAATTCCTTCTACTGGTTACTTATCCAACTTTCTTGCTTTCAGTAGAAGAGCAGTCAGCAAATAATGATGCAAGAGTTGCCTTACGTTCTGCACCTTTAAAAAAAATAATTTTTAGATAGAGAAGTAGCATGTAAATACCTACCTTTTCACAAGAATGAATTTATACTGCTTTGGTTACTATTTCCTTCCTCCCATATATAATTCTCCCAGTGAAAGTAGATTCTGCCTTCAGTAAGTTAATTCAAGTTCTAATTTGCTTTATTCAAACTGGAATGATAATAATATATAGGCATAATATTAATTGAAGATAATGGGTTGAAATATGCATAATTATAACTCATTCATCTCCATAATCAATCCATGATATGACCAGAAATTTCACTGGCTTCTCTATTTTTTTCCTTTCTTTCAAGCTCCCAGATCAGTAATAAACTTATGTAAATTTTCACCTCTAGCATCTATTTTAAGAGATAGCAGATAATTGGAAAGTTTTGGATTTTCCAGCAGCAATGAAGTAACAGATGGTTGAATAATAGGGGGAAAGGAAAAAGGAAGGATTTTATTTTATTTTTTTAAAACCATCACCAGCCATACAACTTAAATACTGCTAAGTGCCTTCCCTTCTTGCTACTTATTAGGTAGGAAAAGAAAACAGAAACAGAAGATTATAGTGGCTGAATCTAAAAGGCAGGCAGCTCAGCACCACTGAGCTGTTCGCATCCTCCTTCCCGCAGTGGGATGAGGGAAAGAATTGGAAACAAGATAGAACTCTTATGCTGAAATAATAACTAAACAAGAAAAAGAGGGGGAGAAATAATGAAAAATAGGAAGTTTCTACCAAGCCAAACATTAAGAGTATAAACTGGAGAAAAAAAAAAAAGAAGTAAAACACAAATGGACATTCACCAAAGCAGAATTATAGGCACCAAAAGCATATTCTTATCATAACCCGTAAATCCAAGCGGCTGAATCTACCTTAAGATTTAAGATGCAGTGTATTTAAAATTTTCCTTCTATTTCAACAGTAAAGTATTAGATTAGAAAGATCATTTCTTGAACGTGACACATTAATGTTAATAAGTGTTGTCCTTTATCTGACTGCAAGACTTTATTTATTCAGTTTAAAAATCAAATAAATATTGTACTCAGATCTACAGGATCAATAAAGCTTACAGGGAAAAAAGCAATAACAACCACCAACAAAGAAGAGAATCCCTATCAAATTTTCTCTGCCTGCTTCATAAGTTATAAACAAGAACAGATTGATAATGGAAACAGTATGATCATGGATCAGTTTGTGTTGTCAATTCAAAAAGACAATAAATAGAGTAAAAGAGACAGTGGTTCAATTTTTATAAAGTAACCTGACCATCCAGGGGTATGTGATCAATGAATGTACAGATGCTATAGTTATGAAACATACCAGAGAGTATGGCTATGCAGTTATTATTCCAAAACAGAATAGATAGAATATTTACCCATATCCTGCACTTGCTATGAAACTCCAGAGGAGGAGATCCCCAGAAGAGATTCTTCTCTAGTGGTAGTCAGCTCTTAAATGGTCTAGGAGAGGTGGAGCCAGGCTCCACCCCTTCCAGCAGCACAGGTGAATTGCCTTCACCTGTGTTCCCATGGCTGACTCATTGCTCGCCTCAGTTGATCAATGGGAGGTGCAGGCAGTTCCTATACAAGGGGTCAAATGAAAAATAATTTGTTATTTTACTGGTAAATTAAGTGTAACAAGGGAATAGTATAGCATGAATGTAACCTCAAATTGTTACATCTATCTATACAAAAATTTGAATGTATAATTTTCTCTATAAAAAAGAAAGTTTTTGCCATTTCTGGCAGAAGATAGATCAAATCTGCAATTTTGAAGAATTTATCTGAATTTTGTCTGGGATATAATATTTAGTTGTAATTACAAGTTATGCCATTGTTCAAGATCTGCAAATGCTGGAATCTCTTCAATACACACAGGATTATTCCCCAAGTCTGTCCACTGTTATCCCTTCTCAGAATCTTTTACAGTTCCCTTATTCCTTCCTGTTTAATGCTGCAAAACTTCAACATCTCACTTCATTTCTCTGTCATGGAGTCCATGAGCTCGCTCCATTAAGTTCTGGTGCTGCAGCTAAAATTATTGTACTTAATTTATTTACAGAAGTTTTTGTGCAAATGTAGCGGCAAATATATCTTTCCACTGACTAGATTAATCTCTTGAATGAATTTTACCAAATCTGCATTTCTAGCACATTTTGAACAGCATCTTTGAAGAAAAAAAACATAAACATGATACTAAAATGTTCAGAAACATTGCTAAAGAATTATAAAACTAGAATGTGCAGACCTATCATACTGTAGTACACTTACCTAAACTGCTTGCTCCTTTAAACACTTGTCAATTCTGCATGAGAAATGGGTATCTTGTTATCAACAGTATTTCTTGATGTTGTTTTATATTTTTATTTTATATTATTCATGGAAAAACCATGAAAAAATGCAAATAACAGGGTCATCTCACCAAAATTACTGTTATTTTATCACAACTGTCTGTTGTGATAAACCTTTTCTTTCAGAAAGAAGATTTTGTCATTATCAGTGTCAACGGTAAGTCACACGAATGTAAGACTTCAATTGATGGCTATTCAACTCTCTGACCTACAGTAAAACACTATTATTAAAGTTAATTCAAATGCTAACAAATACAATTCTTTTTATCATTTGAACACCACTTTTATCTAGAATGAATTTTTCAGATAATAAAAGTAACAGTCAATCAAATCAGACAATGTTCCAATGTATTAAAGAATTAAACTGAAAATCACAGTAAATTATTTGTTGCAATTTTTCAGCTTAACAAATGTTTTGAGTTTTCAGGGCCTCAGCATTAACAGGAAAACACCCCCAAAATTAATTAATATACTATAGGATCATAGAATGCTTTGTGTTGGAACATTAATGGAAGTATGAGGGCTGCTCTGAAAGTAATGCCTCGTATTTTATGTTGGTATGTTGGCCCGTGACATCAGAGGCTAATGTTGGTAGTATGGCAGTAAAGCTTGAACCATCCCAATAATATCCTATTACATTTTGTTGCCATAAGCAAAAGAGGGGAATTCTGACAAAATGGCATTTGATGTCGTAGTACATATAAAGCAAAGGTGTGATACTGAATTCTCCCGTGCAGAAAAAATGGCACCTATTGACATTCATCAATGTTTGCTGAATGTTTATGGAGACCAAACAGTGGGGGTGAGCACAGCTGGACATTTCAGCAGTGGCAACAACAACAGTGAGTACACTTCACTGGTACAAATTTTTATGAGCTCAACATGCAGGATCTTGTTCTTCACTGGTGAAAATGGACTGCTAATTGCAGTGCTTATACTGCAGAGTAACATTTTGTAGCTGAGAATTTTCTCTAACAAATACTGCTTTTGTGCTCTTTTATCTGTTTTAGTTTCTATGGAAATAGAAGGCATTACTTTTGGACTGACCTTTGTACTTAGCAATGATGTATTTTCTTACATATAACTGTATGTTTTGTCTGGTGCCAAAGCTAACTTACAGCTACAAATCTAAAAAAAATGAAGACTGTGAGTTTCTTTTACGTTTAGAAAATCTAATATTATACTGCCATGTGTACGTGTGAAATATGAATTCTGTGGGAATATATGAAAATTACTTGGGTATTTTCTTGAACTATATAGAAATAAACATTTATTGATATTTCAATAAACAAGTAACTTCTGTTTTAAAATTTGACTGCTCTTAATAACTGTTGTGTTTTTCTAATTGCAGAATATCAGTAATGTAGTTTAACCAGTATTTTAAGACGTAAAGGCCCTGAGGAGATGCTCAAACTCTACAAACACCTGAGGTCTAAATAAGGTTGATAATTAGGACTCGCAAATATTTATGTCCTTTCAAAATTCTCTTTTGAACAAATCTTTTTGCCTTCAGGAACATACTAAACTATTTATCTCTGTTATACTGCAGAAATGGATTCTAAAAATTACTACTGTCTTCTGCATTAATAAACATAGACATTAACATTAATGGAACAAAAGAAAAATGTAATTTATCTTCCCTTTGTTTTCCCATCATTTTTAGTTCTAACTCAACATCCTGCAATTCCCCTCATAGTGTATTTGCATGTTGGAAAGAGTAGAGATTCATTTATTTTAAGAAAAAAAAGAGCTCAAGATTTCTTGAAACTTGGTTCCCTCTGAAATCAGGAGTCTACAGAAAACAGGAGTTCAGAATGACTTCATCTTGTAGTTCCAGTGAGGTGGGATTGTTGTAAGCTTAAAGTAGATATTTCCCACAGGCATGGCTTTTGTTCACAGGACAGCAAGACATCCTCACTTGTAGTAAAGGAAAGAACATGTTCAACCGCCATGAAAGGTAACAGGTTTTGGACCAAAGCAACCGCTACTGAAGTCTGAGCTCAGCTTGGACTATTTCCATACAGGCATGATTAGCATTGAGAAAGGAAAAAACAATGATCTTGTGTTTTGTAAGCAGGGTTACAACTGAATTTAGAGAACCAGTGTGGTTCTCAGTAGGAGTTGTTTCTGAACCCTTGTTATTAGCTCAAAGCTTGCTTTCCAAAGCATTTCTTGCGCTAGGACTCTGATTTATCTAAGAGAGGAGAGGTGGGCGTTGCTGTCTGGCAATCAGCATCACTGTGTGGACAATTTTACATTTGAAAGTATTTCTTTGGAGTTGTTTGCCTCTGGAAAAGAGTGCTCAGGTGTATGGAAACTGTTAATCATGGCCTGAACCTCTGATTGACCACCTGAGGCAAGCAATGGGTCAACCGCGGGAGCACAGGTGAAGGCAATTTTCCTGTGCTACCAGGAAAGGGTGGAGCCTGGCTCCACGTCTCCTAGACCCCATTTAAGGGTAAATGCCACTGAGGAAGGATTTTTTCTGGAGATTGCTCATTGCGGAATTTACTGTGAGTCTACCACACTGGTGAGCATTTTCACTTATTTTGGTTTTCATTCTATTGTGATAATCTTACCAAGCCTAACCTCTGTAATACTTATGGATAAAATGATCTCTGGGCAGATCCCAGGGTTTCTGGGTTCTCATTATTATCTTTTGGCAACCGTAATTGAAAAGTAGGGTCCCCTGTGTGTTATGTGGAATATTTCCCCATTCTGCATGGTGGAATATTTTCAAGGATTAGGTAAAGACATCTTAATTACTGAAGAATGGTAGTTATCTTGCTTCTACAGTGGTATGGCCACTATTAAATGCCTTAAACCAAGCTGAAATAAGAGCTGACACTTTAGAAAGCAAAATCCAGTTATTAGAAGATCACATTAAAAAGTTGGAACAGGAGCTTATTATACTAACAGGAGAAAGACCATCTTTGCATCTCCCGATAGGCCAGGTCTGTAATATCTCAATAGATAATAACCACATCTCTGAAACAACAGACCCGGTTGAGCAGGAAAATGAAAACACTAAATCAGATCTGAAGGTTCCACTTACAATGGATTCCCTAAACTCCATCCTATTATAATGCAGAAGACAAAGACAGTACATGATAGCTGGCAAGGGTGTCCCCTCAGCAATGGCCCCCTGCCCAAGCACATTTACGTATAACAGCTAGGCCATACACACCAACAGAACTAAGGGATGTGGTACAATGATTCTGGAAGAAGCTGAAAGAAAGCATGCTAGCCTGGTAACTTAAATTATGGGATTACGGGGTGGAAAGCGTCATGGTTAATGGACCAGAAATATCAAAATTGGCCACTATGATGGTGCACCCAGCCCTTGGGCAAAGATTATATGCTGCCACTCGATATACCAATGAAACCATTTGGTAATAGACTGGTTAATGGCAGCATGCTGCATGGCTTGCCCAAACAAATCAGATATACCATTAATCACAGGATTGTGGTCCTCCATGGAGGACCTTCAAAATTATATTTGTGAGCTGGGCATAAGAGAAGTAATATGTGGGGACTCATTTGAAAGCCCAGATATGGTAAGGTTTTTGGCAGATATGTGAAATTTAATCTTACAGCAGCCCCCCTCCCATCTATACCTTAATATATTAGGACCTTAGTTTCTACTAAGCCCCGTGGGGGCCTCAGAGTCTATGGTCCAACAGGCTGCCTAATTAGTGGCCGATGTAGGGGAAACAGAGCATCTGCGTGCCAGGAGCAATATTTAAGTATTCAAGAGGAAGCAGAGGTGCTTCTAGTAATTAAAACCAAGAAGCCACTGTCACGGAATCCTCAATCGGGGCTTGCAAAAGCAAATATTCAACAATCTTATCTGGGCTGGTGTCCAATTCATGAAAATTGATTGTCAGCCCAATCACATCCTCCTTCAGCTGTGGAGAGAGCTGTGGAGACAGCTGAAGGATAATCAGAAATTCCTAAATTACCCTAAGAAACTAAGGGTAAGAGTTATAGAAAGACTACCAATGACAACGTGGAACCTCGAAGATTTCATTATTCCTAATAGAAAAAAGAAGCCTCCTCCTCAGGTGTCTTGGGTCACAGTGCTAGAACCACCTGGAAAAAAAGACTTGACTTTAGCTCAATTCATGGTGTGTCAAGGGATGTAGGTCCCCCTAGGGCCTCCAGATGGGAATGGATGCCCTATGTGGAACTGACAATATTGTGGTCCTGAAAAAACAAAGAGTTATGGCACTCTTCAATACAGGGGCAGAGGCATCAATAATCTATGGAGATCCAACCAGATTTAGTGGTGATGGATGATTGGAGGTTTTGGGGGACAAACCATTCCAGTCACCCAGAACTGGTTGAAACTGGGGGTTGGGCATCTCCCACCCTGGGAGTATAAGGTATCTATTGCCCAGTCCAAGAATATATTCTGGGCATAGATATCCTATGGAGTCTGGCTCTCTGGATGACTGTGGGAGAGTTCAGACTCTGACAAAGGTGTATAAGTGTCTGGGCAATGCAGGCATTAAGAGGCCATGCGAAGCATGAGTCGATTTGCCTGCCAAATCCATGCCAGATTAGTAATCTAAACATCAGTAATGTAATGTATAGACTCCCGGGTGGGCAAGATGAAATTATCAAGAATGATACAGGGATTAGAAAAAGTAGGCACTGTAAGACCTGCACATAGCCCATATAACTCCCTCATATGGCCAGTGCAGAAGTTGAATAGAAAATGGAGATTGACAGTGGACTACAGAGAGTTTAAAAATGCCGCCTATTCGTGCAGCCGTACCCACTATTGCCTCCCTAATGGACATACCGAGTAGAGAGATAAAAACATACCATTGTGTCCTACATTTGGCAAATGCATTCTTCAGTATTCCAGTTGCTGAAGAGTCACAAGATCAGCTTGCATTTACATGGGGAAGCAGATAGTGGACCTTTCAGGTCTTGCCACAAAAAGTACGTGCATTCACCGACATACTGTCATAATCTAGTGGCGCGTGACCTGGCTAATTGGAAGAAACCTGATAATGTCAACTTGTATCATTATATTGATGATCTCCTGTTGACATCCGACTCATTGGAGGCAGTAGGACAAGCAACAGATTTGTTAACTACCTATTTGTAGGAAAGAGGAGGGGTTATAAATCCTCAAAAGGTGCAAGGTCCGGGCCTGTCCATAAAATTCCTGGAGGTGGTTTGGTCAGGAAAGACCAAAGTACTACCCAATGTTGTCATAGATATGGTTCAGGCATTCCCATTCCCTACAACACCAAAGCAGCTGCAGGAGTTTCTAGGTATATTGGGGTACATGCGCTCCTTTATACCTCATTTAGTGCAGCTGCTGTGGCCATTGTATGGACTCACAAAAAAAGGGCAGCTATGGGACTGGGGGAGAACGGAACAGGATGCTTTCCAACAGGTGAAACTGGCAGTCACACAAGCCTGGGCACTGGGTATATTTGATCCTACCCTCCCAACTGAATTGGACATTCACGTCACTCAGGACGGCTTTGTTTGGGGCCTGTGGCAACACCAGAGTTCTGTTCAGCCCTCTTTGGATTCTGATCTCAGGTTTGGCACAGAGCTGAAGAAATATATAGTATGATTGAAAAACAATTATTGGCTGCTAATTCTACTGTGGTACACTGTAGGCAGTAGAGCTGATAACTCAAATGGCTGAAATCTTAGTAAAGACCACTCTGCTGATTCAGGGATGGGTAAAATATCTGACCCCCCTTCCTAAGACTGGCGTGGCCAAGGCACAAACGGTGGCATGTTGGGTCACTTATCTCAGCCAGGGGAGTAGTCTGTCTTCATCACTACTGAAAGAAGAACTCCAGAAGATTTTAGGCCCAGTCACTGGGATGCACCAAAAGAGACATTGGTCACTCCACCAGAGAACAGTGGTTCAGGAGGGAAAATATCCTATCCCTGAAGATGCCTGGTACACAGATATGTGCAGCAAGGGCAACCTAAGCAAGTGGAGAACAACAGCATGCTATCCCTCCACCGAGACAATCTGGTTTGAAGAGGAAGATGGTCAGAGTAGCCAATGGGCAGAACTGCGAGCCGTGTGGATGGTTATAACCAAGGAACCTGGTGATGGTATTCTGAATATTTGTACAGATAGTTGGACTGCGTACTGGGGGCTCACTCTTTGGATTGCGCAGTGGGCTACCCAAGAATGGACTATCCATGCCCAACCGATCTGGAGCAAAGACATGTGCTTAGACATATGGAATAGAGTCAAACACAGGACTGTGTCTACCATATTTCCGGTCATCAGCCCCTGCAGTCACCGGGAAATTACAAAGCCGACACACTGGCCCGAGTTCAATGGATTGAGAATTCACCATCTGAGCACATCGCCCGTTGGTTGCACCAGAAACTATGGCATGCGGGACAAAAGACAATGTGGGCAGCTGCTAAAGCATGGGGCTGCCCATACAGCTATCTGACATCGTCCAGGCATGCTGAGATTGCGACACTTGCTCTAAGATGAGACCGAGATCGTTGTCTGAAACCACAGCCCATCTTGCTAGAGGATACAATCCTCTCCTGCAATGGCAGGTTGGTTACATTGGGCCCCTCCCTCGGTCTGAAGGGGCGAGATATGCCCTGACCTGTGTTGATACCACAAGTGGGCTACTGCAGGCCTATCCAGTACTGAAAGCAAACCAGGCATATACCATCAAGGCACTTACCAAGCTGATGTCTGTCTATGGGACACCTCAGGTCATCGAGAGCGACCAAGGGACTCATTTTACTGGTGCAACAATACAGCTCTGGGCAGAAGAAAATAACAACGAATGGCGATTCCACCTGCCATATAATCCAATGGGGGCAGGCCTCATTGAACATTATAAC
Organism: Phasianus colchicus; assembly: GCF_987193195.1. NCBI lineage: Eukaryota > Metazoa > Chordata > Aves > Galliformes > Phasianidae > Phasianus > Phasianus colchicus. The sequence goes on from NC_143438.1 coordinate 980,152, forward strand.
AGTATTCTTAAGGCTGCCCTGAAGACAGACTTCCAGTCCCTGTAGGGATGGACAAAGAGATTCAATGAAGCCCTGTGGGACCTGAATGAAAGATAGCAGATCCAGTGCCCTGAAAATGCTACAGACAACATGGGTCTCCCCATCTAGGATCCAAATTATGGGCACTGATAATCGGGCAAGACCCCAGATTGGTAATGAAAATAACCTTCTGCTCCCTGCCCCTGAGAATTTAGATCCAGATACCCATAGGATAAAATGGCCTTGGAAGGTGCAGGTAGGACCAAACTGGTGTGGCCTACTTACACCTTGGGGGAGATTATTGGAGGTGGGAGGCTCAGTAGTCCTTCCAGTAATAGGTACATGGCCTACTGATATTGTGGTCAATGCTCCAATCTTCATTGCTAAAGGGACTCCCATCATGTCACTTTGGCAGATCAGGACAACTCTTTTGGTGCCTGATATAGTTATACAGCCACCGATATCTAGCCAAAAGGTACAGGCGACCAGGGCATGCCCAGTGCAAGCCGAAGTGTTGACCCAGGATAGAAATATGGCCTGTATCTTGCCCTGGAGAGCAGACCTTCCCCTCCTGGTACCTTTGAAACTGCTGTATTACTCCCTGTGAGTCTTTGAGCCTCTAGAAGCACGAGAAGGAACAAAGTATCCTTGAAGCGTTCCAGTGTTGCTGTCAGATCATGTGTGACTCCTGGTGATGACCTACGTGGGACTGATAGATGGACTTGCTCCTCATGATTACGTGCCTCCAGTAACACCATCAAGCACTGGCCCTTGGAAGAATTTGAACTTTCACCAATCATCGTTCGCCTTAAATTGTGTCAACATACATCACGACGGGAAACTATATAGGAGTTGCGATGTGTCAGATCTCTAATAACTAAAGGGTGAGCTTTCCCTAACCCAATCATTGGTTCACACCGTGAAGGGGTGGAGTGTATGGGTACTGTTGGTCACAGCCTGAACCTCTCATTGACCACCTGAGGCAAACAATGTGTCAGTCCCAGGAGCACAGGTGAAGGCAATTCACCTGTGCTATCATAAAGGGGTGGAGCCTGGCTTTCCGTCTCCTAGGTCTTATCCTAGAGCTGACTACCACTGAGGAAGGATCTCTTTCTGGAGATTGCTCCTTGTGGTGTTTACTGCGAGCCTATGAGTCCGGTTAGCATTTCCTTTTATTTGTATTATCTTTCCATCATGATAATCTTACAAAGCCTAACCTTTGTACACCTATTGATTGTAGAGGCACATAACCTGCAGTATTACCATAGCAGTATGAATGTTACAGTTTTCTGAGAAATTAATAAAAAGGAGTAAATTTATCTTGTTTTGAGAAATATTGATTTCTCCAGCCTTTTTGAAGAAACATTAGACTAGAGAAGCTGTGATTATGTTGTAGAATCATTCTTAATGCTTCTTATCTGCAACATCTTTTTTTTTTTTTTTTTTAAACCTGTTTTTATAGTGAATACATGGCAGAATAACATACCCATGAGCAGATAACTTTTTTTCTTAAAAGCATAACTTTTGACATTCTTGACAGCAATACCTGAAATGTAGTTTGTGAGTCTTGGAAAAGGGAGGCAGAGAGAAAAAAGGCACTATTTAGTCTGGATTTGATTAACATTAGTCTATTGTTCTCAGGTTGTTGCAGAACTTAGCTTCTAGAATGACATGCAATGCAGATCATACAAAGGCCTTGGCAGAATTTTTTAGTTATTAAAGACTGGGAGAATTTTGTCTGCCTTTACAATAATGTTCAGATCCGAGTGTTAGAGATTTTGGCCATGTGAACAGGCATGACATCACTTGAAGCAGTGATTGAGCACCTGATAGTAAGGCAGGGCCAAGCCAGGGGAGCTCAAGTGCATGCAGTGCACATGAATGACCAGTAGGGGTAGAGCCAGGATTTACCCCTTCCCAGATCTCATTTAAGGGTTGGCAGTGGAGGTGAGGGTATCTCACCTGGAGATCCCTGCCTAGCTGAGGCCTAACGGGGATAAGTAGCTTTTTTTCCTTATTTCTGTGCCCATGACTGTTCTGTTTAGCAAGTTCTCACTCACTGCAGCCTAGGATCTTGCTGCTCTGCTATCACTGTCGTGCTTTTTATTGTGTTACAACCACTAATTAAGATGGCTTGCTAAAACTGTCAGGACAAGGACAATGTTTAAGTGAGCCAGCAGATATTTTGCCTTGTATTTAATCTTTTTCTTTTTACAAAGTACCCTTGTGTGAGGAAGTTTTTGTGAGGAACATTTGTTTTGTAGAAGCTGATTCAGGAAAACTTAATCTGTAAAATTCCCAGGGGAAATCTCTCTGGAGTTATGACTACAAGCAGGCCAGCAAATACTGAATCTAATGTAGAAGTTTAGGACTATATCAAAAGACTACATTAGTGAACTGGACTACCTTCATGAGGGTTCTCACTGGGATTCAACAAAATCTAAATTTTCACTTTATTTCTTTGATTACCATTCACTCACAACCTCAAAATCTCAATTTTAATTCTATACAAATTTTCATTTTTTGATGCATTTTTCAAAATGTTTAATACTATATATACTTTATACTATATATACTTATAATAGTTTAATCCATCTGTAAGAGATGAATTATGGTTAGAGTTCACAATATTTTTGAAGATATATGCAGGTTATTTGACAAATTCAAGGGAAACTTAAGGCACTTTACTTGTTAGTTGTTATTGGAACAGATGGATGTGTTTCGCCCATTCATCTTGCTCCATGTCCTTCTAAATTATTAGAAAATTTATCAGACAAACAAGATGGTGAGACTAATTTTTTATTGCATTTAAAGATTATATTTATGCAATATAATATATTTTGCATCTATTATCTGAACGTTTCTATTTATCAATAATATCAGCGTGGCTCATAATTTCAGGAAATTGATCAGTCTCATCCTTGAAAACAGTTCTGTGAAAATTCATTTATCATAAATACTACATTTCGAAACAGTATGCAGACAGTACAGTGGGTATTACTTTTTTAGCATTACAATCCAGTTATGTAGTCAAAAAAGTTAGTTACAAAAAAGTAGGAAAAGATCTAGGAGAATTTTTTTTTTCTTATGTATTTGAGTGTCTGCTGAAGTGAAATAGGGATTTTCTTTCAACTTTTATTGTTTTTGGATTAAGGTTCTGCAAAAAAAAGCTCATTAGCTAAGCAGAATGTGTGATGAGAATTCAAGTGCACATCCTGATTCTGATAGGTGCTATAAAACTATTACAGAATTGCTGTTAAGAGAACAGCGAGAAAGTTATGATCCTGTTTTAACTTTGATTAAGGACATGTGTACCTTGGAATCAGTTACCTATTAGTATCTGCAAAGATGAAAACATCTCTGTATGTTTATAAAGAATATATAAATTAAACACTTTTTTTTTTTTTTTTTTTTTTTTAGAGAGAGAAGGTGTATGGCAACTGGAGGGATGAAGATATTATAAGAAAAAAATAACATTTATCTCTGTCTCTAAGTATAGATATAGATCCCTAAATGTATACATCTTTAAGAACTGTGACCGATATTTCAAAGTGCCTAAACTCTAGAAATAGTTCAGTAAACTTATGTTATCTCAGTGTTAACTGGTTCACACCAAAATTAATGCAAGAAATAAATATCTTTGCTGGGTAACTTATATGACTTGAGTTTAGTATTATCATAAAATTATAGAATCTTTTGAGTTAGAAAGCCATCTAGTCCAACTCCCTTGAAATGAATATGAACAGGTTGCTCAGAGCCTGGTCCAGCCCGACCTTGAATGTCTCCAAGGACAGGTAATCCATCCACCAACTCTCTGGGTGATCTGTTTCAGTGCCTCACCACCTTTATAGTAAAAAAAAACTTCTTTATATCCAATGTAAATTTATCCTTTTATATTTTAAAACCATTTACAGTTGTCCTATCACAACAAATCTTGCTGAAGAGTCTGTCCTCTTCCTCCTTATAGCCCTCTAGATACTGAAAGGCACATCTCCCCAGAGCCTTCTCTTTTCCAGGCTGAACAGCCCCAGCTTTTTCAGCCTGTCCTCACAGGGGAGGTGTTCCGTTTCTGCTCATGTTCTAGCAGATCCATGCCTCTCCTGTACTTGAGAACTCCACATCAGGATGGAGTGCTCCAGATGTGGTCTCACCAGTACAGAGCAGAGAGGCAGGATCATCCACCTTGATCTGCTGACCACAATTCTTCTGGTGCAGTCCAGGACAGGAGTGGCTTTCTGGGATGTGAGGGTACACTGATGGTTCACGTCCAGCTTGCTATCTACCAGTACCCCTATGCCCATTTTGGCAGGGCTGTGCTCTGTCCTTACGTCCTTCAACTCGTACTGATAGCAGGGGTTGGTTGCCATTATCCATATGCAATACCTTGTACTTGGATTTATTTTTTTTGAACCTCATGAGGTTCTCCTTGTCCCACTGCTAAAGGCTGTCTAAGTCTCTGAACAGCCTCCCATCCCTCCGTCATGTCAACCTTATCGCATAGCTTGTTGTCATCCACAAACTTGATGAGAATGTACTTGATCCCACTGTCAACGTCATTGCTGAAAATATTAAAGAGCATTGGTCCCAATACTGATCCCTGAGGAACACCACTTGTTACTATCTTTATCCAGACATTGAGCCACTGACCACCACTCTAGGTATGACTCACAAACTTTGTTCATCAGTCACCTTTCAAATCCACACATTTTCGATTTCAAAAGAAGGATATTATGGGGACTATGTCAAAGCCTCTACTGACGTTCAGATAGATGATATCAAGCATTTTCCTCATCCACTGATGTAGTTATACCATCATGAAAGCCACTAATTATCTTTTCAAAATTAGTTCTTATTTATAACATTGAACTATACTTTATAATTTGTATTTTCTTTATATAGCAGTATCTAATAGCTTTTACCTGAAATGAGCTTGTTTCTGAAGAAACAAAAATTTGATTCGCCACTTCTGAACATTTTACATTTTTTCTTTGTCAAATCCTAACCATTTTAAATGTGTAGGTTTTCTTCAGTTTTGTTTATTTTGGGGGGTAATTTGATAAATTAATGCATATTTTGTAGAGCAAACAAGTGTCTGGCAGTTAGCATATAGCATGATAACAGAATTGCTCTTTGATTTGCATAGTAGTGTTCCTGTTGCAAATTCTGCTTGCCAGTCTTGAGATTAAACTTTTTTATAGATAATGAGTGTCTTAAGTTAAATTATGTGAATCTGCCTAAAGCACTTTCTTCATGTATCAAGCAGTCTCAGAATTCTACAAAAACCCTTCCTTCCTAAAACTTTGGAATTGTTTTTTAGACACAGTCTTTGTTTCTGTGTTTAATTGTTACAATATCAATATGTCTTATGTACTTTGATACATTCAATAAAGTGCACTAGCACAGTAAAAAATATCATGGCTCAGTTTTAATTGATTAATAGCAAGCAAAGAAATATATTTCCAAGAATAAACAAGTTTTTGTTTTTGTTTTGTTTTTTTTTTTTTTTGTAATTTATTCCAAGTTATTAATTTCTTCTTCTAAAATTCCAGATTTAAAATGTCCACTACTTTTGTTCAAGGAATAATTCTTCCAGAAACTTAGAAAACAAAAGTTTATGGAGCCAAAACAATACATCTGAGATAAGGACTGTAGTACTCAAAAATCTTGTTTCTGGTCAGTTCAAAAATCAGTTCAACATAATCTTTCTTGTTCTTCTTTGTATTTAAGTTCTGAAATGCTTTAGCTTATGACATGGTTGTCCAGCCTCTTGGCTTGCCTGGACCATATATCTACTCATGACAGTTCCTGTTTGCTTTTATAAAATATGTAATAGTCTTAATGCGTAGAAGTAACAAAATTTATTTTTATGTATTTTTATAAAAACATAAAGAACATGAAGTGACAAAAACATAAAACTAGTTTGATCTTGTTCTGGTGAAAATAATGCGTCAAGCTTATTTGATAACAGTGGTTGCTATTCCTAGTCTGTTCTCAAGGTGTTCATCAGATTTTTGAAGTATTACTTTTCCTGTGTTTCACTCTTGGTAAAAATTACGAATGTATGTACTGCCAAGAAGTGATGACATGAATAAGGTGTGACTGTGAAGAGAGGGATATTTTTCTCTGGTAAGATAGGGCTTATGAAAGAATGGTAAAGAGACATGACATTGAGTTGAGTGATTGCATCTCTATGTATTCCATTTGAAAATTTGCAAGTAATGTATTTATGTTGATTGAAAGTGGAGTCACAAATATATAAAAGTTATGATATTTTTGGGAGTCTTGAATCCTAATTTAATATTTCTTTCTCAAAATGGAAAGTGCAGCTGCTTATTTTTCCCTGTTCACAGAACTGTTTAGCCACTGTATCAAAATGCATGAAATTACTTGCCATATCTTGAGCTTGTTATTGTTTGAAATGCTACTATTGTCTGAGACATACCACAAATAAGGTGATTTTTAATCTTGGGGACGCATGTCTCTCTCATTGAAATGAGTGGTCAAATCCAATGGAAATGCTAAATCTGTGAACCATTTTTAATCTTCTCATTCTGGCACAAATTTTTCTTTTGACTGTGCAAAGGATTTGATTTGACGTTGTAAAATCTTTTTAGTGTTATACCCCAACTTAGCCATCTTCCTTCTTCTGAAGGAAGTATAATCAGCATCCACACTTTTAAGGAACTCCTAGAATTAGTAGTGATTCAATCCCTTGAACCTTATGAAATTCTTAGCTTTGATGAAGTTTTGCATGACATTATTAATTTTTACAGCTTTTGCACATAAATTTCTTGATGTACAATGCAGTGATGTTTCATCAAATGAGTTACCAGATGTAATTGCATCATCTTTTATTAATTCTATGTCTCCCTTTTTTTTTTTTTACTAACTGTCACTAGAGCACTGTCAGGAGGTATACCAGATATATTGACAAAGGTTAAATAAAATTGTTCTAATGTTTTTTTGTTTTGTTTTGTTCTGTGTTTTTTTTTTTTTTTTTTTTTTCTGCTTCACCTAAATCAGGAGAATTATTTGTTTTTCAGTGTCACCAAAGGAGCCATTTCTTCAGTGATACTATATTCATTATGAATGCCTCTAACAAAAATGAGTAGTTGAGCGATGTATGCAACAGGAGCATTTTCACCTACTGCCAAAGCATAAAATTTGAAATTAGCAGTTTAACTCTACAAATTTTTTTCAAAAGACTTTCATATTTCTTCAGCTCAGCTGGCTCCAGTCTTGTGAGACAAACTCACCATCAGAAAATGGTTTTGATTTTTTTGCAATCAGATTTGCTGCCACATTATCAAGTTTTATTAAGGATTCCCTTTGAGTTTTAACTGGTTCAAAATAATTTGTTAAGGTGACAGGCTATTTTCAGTTCTGCTATTTTGTTTTTACAAAGCATTTCTTGACGTGCATTCTGCCTATAATATTGTTTCAGGATATGTTTGCATCTGAGAGATGGGATGTCTCAGGAGCAGAGGCAAGCAAACTACACAGTCAGAGCAGCATGGAGTTATGAGTTTTATTTGGCATATGCACACACACAGGTATCCATTTTGGATAGCCCCAGAAGATGGCAAGCAGAAACTCCCTAAGCAAGTGCAATAGGAGTGCTAGTAAGCTAGAACAGAATCTCTCTAAGCAAGCACAATATTACTTACTGACCTTTCAGAGATGGATAAAACTCCAGGAAGGAGACTGCTTGCAGTGCATTCAAAACATATCTGCAGCATTCAAAACATATCAGCATATCAACATAACACCTGCTTCAAAGTGCATCTTTCCTCTCTCCTCCACTGCAATTTCCCTCCTGCTTTTACTCTCTCCAGAGTCTGCAGCGTTTTTTTCCATCTGCATGCTGTATCCGTGCCGCCAGCACGTGATACAGAGCCCAAGTGGAACACCTGCTTGCAAAACAAGTCCTTGTAAAGCAAGATAAGCTAGCAAGGTCAGCTCCCTAATTAAAAATAAATACAATAAAATACAAGGAACAGATATTTGCATTTACAGTCTTTAAAACTGTCAGAATACTTTGTTCCATCCCAGGATTGTTCTTCTGTTGGGACTCTAGGCCCTTTCCAAATTCATATCTTTTCAAATTGTAATCTTTGAAAGCTGATACCGTTTTCTTGCAAATTAAGCATGGTGCCATGCTATTTGTCTGCACTGCACTACACCCTATCTGTGTCCCTTGGCCAGGCTGGGCTGCTCAAGGAGGCAGATGATGTGAGCAGGGGGAGCTGAGCTGGGCCGTGTGTGTCCTGTGGGGTTCAGGTAGGACACGCCTAGAATCTTAGTAGAATTGGTTTTTAGCCTTACAAAATAAAAACCGAAACAAAACAAAAGGAAAAAAAAAACAACTTATTATATTTATGATAGTTGTTATAAAAAGTTAAAAGCCTTGTGATACATAAATGCACAACATACTGTGAACAGGAAAAGAATGAGATACAGTTCAACCAGATAAGGACATTAAAATAGCAGAAATAGTGAAAGAAATCACCTCCTTCCTTGCCTTCCTCTATAGAAAAATTAGACTGCTTTGAAGAAATTACAAAACAGATAATCTTGCTCTTTACAAATTTTAGTAACAAGCAGTGCAATTTGCAGTTGCCTTTTCATACTTCTCCAATTTACATGCGACCCTAGCATACTGCTGACTGTCATGCTGTTTTGTATGATCAGAAAAGTGTTACTATTGCCATGAAGCCATGTATTACCTTTCATTAACCCTTACATGTCCTAGATGATTGTGTTTTTTCTCCTTTTGTGACATCCATTCATCGCACTCTCAGTTGTAGGACAGATAGAATTGAGATCTTACTTCTTTAGAAGTTTAAAGCAACTATTTCTTCTTCCTGGTGATTACAGTGATAGTGAATTTTTCAACTACAATGTAAAACTCAAGGGCATTATAGAATAAATAGAGTAGATATGCTAAGCCATTTTTAAGTGACAACACTTTTCAGGAAGAGAGGATAAAGTTAGGGAATGAAGGAAGTCAGTAATCTGAGCAAAAGTGAAAAAAAAAAAAGAGTGGGCCAGAAAAATGAATAAATAGGGCATGCACAAATGAATAGCAGGATTCTCATTTAACTCAAAAAGAGGCAAGTTTTGTTCCCTAAAGGACAATTTTTGCAATGACCTTCCTTGTTCACCTTCCATCATATCTCTTTGAAATTCTAGGTCCCTTTCAGGCAAATTTGACAGAGAGGAAAGAGTTTTAAAAATGTAATTTTTTTTTATTTATTGAAGATGATAATGATCCAATTGTAGCAATGACACATTTCTATTTGAAAAGTGAGTAATAGTGGTATTCCCCAAGATCTATTTTTCAGTGTTTTTCAGACTTCACATATAGTCCTACCAGGTCACTGATGGGTGAACACAGCTCAAACAGATAGCTGAATCTTTGTTAAGGATAAAATGCACACAAGGCACATGATTCAGAAATTCAAAGGAGATTTCAAATGATTGTATTTCAGTATGCTTAAATAATGTTCTATCTATTCTGCACTTATTTAGAAAAATCTAAAATATATTTTTCAGTAACTATCTTTTTTTTCCTTTAAGAAGACATTCCAGTAATTCATAAACTTTACCTTAATTACCTCATGTTCATTTTTACAGTTCCTCATTGCAGATAACTGACACGGCCTAATTTAACTAGCCATGATAACACAGAGCAGACTCATTAGTTCTAATAGACATGACCACAAAGGGGTACAGAGTTCAATTGACAGCTACATACTAGCACAACAATGGTTATCAGGAGACTGAAGGAACAAAATAGTTATCTCAGAATTGTACAAGGTATCAGCACTTTTTCCTAACTTTTAAAGCCTCTGCCTACCTCTGTTTACATTGCCTGACCTCTGTGAATTTGACGACTACTGCCAACACACACACACAAAAACGGATAATCAGATGGCTGTACTAGGCTTGTGAGATTTCTAATAATGTCTCTTACTCATTCTTCAGGGAAACAAAAGACTTCCCTATGTGTTGGATCTGGTTTACATACATATCAGGTCCTCTTTTTGCCTCAGAAGGTTGTCACCTAGAAGAACAGCCCTTCTTTTTTGTCTTGATGGAGGAGATCACGATATAGGAGACAGGTTAACTATCTAGGGTGACCCTCTAGCCTCTTTTTATTCCTTTGATATCTCAGAAAAAAATATGTAATTTATATTTGCATTAAAAGACAATCTTTCATTCTTTTGATAATCAGTAGAACTGGGACTTAGCATTACCTTTTGGAATTTTGATGACCTATAATATAAAGATAGCTTTCCTTAAAGAATTTTTAATGTATAGTAAACTCAAAAATTTTCCTTTTAGCTGTTTTAAAAGAGTTCGGCAGCATTTAATGTTTTTTGGTACTAAATCTAGTTCTTTTTTGAGCTTCCTCCAACATTACATAATTCTGTTTATAAGTTGTGTTTAAGTGGAAAGAGCTGCCTTGTGGATAAGACAAAGCAGTACTCCCTTAGCATCTGATTCACCAACTGCTCTTGCATACATGCAATTTTTCCAAAGGCAATAAAGGATTACATATTTTGTATGGATATTTTCCGTGAAAATTCTTTTTTTTTTGCCTTCGAATATACAAAATCTGAACATCCATGCTGCTTGTGATTTTTATGCTCCTTCTTCTAAAAATTCTTGCTTTTCTCCAGAGAAGAAAATATATATTTGTGTGATCCATGTTTTATTATTTTTAGATGAAGTGATGACCATTAGTCTTCTCAGTAAGACTGACATTCACTACCTAATTTTTCCAAGAGGGCAATCCTTATTCTTGAGAGGTAGTTAATATAGTGAGACTACAAATGATGGAAGTTGCACAGAGCCTGGTCACTACTTTAAAGGTACCATTTTAAATCATAGCTATTGAAAGTGAAAGCGTATGTTTAAAGTGTTGATCTGAATGATCTTCTTTTGTAAAATCTGGTGATGTTCAGAAGGAGAGTTGAAAGTACTGGCAGACAGCTTTGAATTCTATAGAATAATATCACCTAGTTATAGCTGTCATCAATCCACGTTCTTTTAACTGAAGAATGGGTTTCCTTATTGAACTTAAGGGAAATAAAGTAAAATTGATTTTTAAATGGATTCTAAAATTTCATTTCTGTTTTTAATCCCTCTTTATAGGAGGACATCATGTCAAGTTATGCAGTTTTACACAGTAGATTGAGGCCATGATTTTGGCTTTCTAAACAAATACTGCAACAGTGGTAGTGAGAATCCATGATTTTATTTTTCTGCAGCTTGAATGGTTACTTTTATTTTTGTTTAATTATTATTATTATTTATTTTTATCATTTAAAAAAATTTTTAATTTATGCAAGTTCAGAACATAATCAACTGGTTTTCCTTGGAAAAAACAAAACACCACAGGGTTTCCATGAATATGGCCATGGCCTCTTAATTGTTTGTTACTACTAGTAGCTTCTTCTCTGCTAATCAGTTTGTAGATTAACTGTTGAAGAATAATGAGATTTTCTTAGTTGGGTGAACTATCAATATCAGTGAAAAAGTGTCTGTAGCAAATATTTTTCATATTTGCATTAAATATTATAATAAGAACACAGATTTCTGAGATGGACATAAACAGAAGTAACTTGGAAGCAGACAGGAAGACAGAACAACCAAACTAAAACAACCATCTCCCCTCTGCCCCCTGCCCCCCCAAAAAACCCCAACAAACAAACAAAAACTAAAACAACAACCATACAGACAGACAGACAGACACACACACACACAAAAGGAAAAGAAAAGAAAAAAAAGAAACAAAGAACAAGAAAAAAAAAAAAGAATGGAAAACATGAAAAATACAGAGATGAAGGGGAAGAAAATTGTCAGCAATACCTGTAAACAGTTTCTTCTAGAACTAACAATGCAAAGGCAGATATACATATGCAATAATAACACCAAAAACAACTGCAATACCATCATTATTGTATTATAATTAGTAAGACAGTCTCTTCTATGAGGCAGTTCTTTTGTTTATTACATAAGCCTAGAATGCAATAAAATAACGAGTGTCAGCTAGTAACAGTGTTACACTATCTCCAGCTTTAAAATTAGACTCCTTATCTGGCTTGGACTAACGGGTTTACAGCAGGTTAGAAAAAGACTTGTGTAAATACAAAGGACAGAGAACTTTCTAAAAGGTAAGCAGCTAATTGGCAGTATTTAACCTGTAGGAAAAAAATTGCTCTGTTTTGACTAATTATAGAAATACTTATAAGGCCTGCTCCATACAGAAATCAGAGATTTACAGTGCAAGGTAGTAAGAATCCCATATGAATTTTTGTTCTTTTCTCAGAGCTGAAGTTAGAAAAGCACAGAATAGGCTCCCCAGTGAGGTGGTTGAGTCACCATCCCTGGATTTGTTTAAAATCTGTTTGGATGTGGTGCTCAGGGACATGATTTAGCAGAGGGTGGTTAGAGTTAGGGTAGTATGGTTAGATCATGGTTGGACTCAATGATTTTTAAGGTGTTTTCCAACCTGAATGATTCTATGACTCTAAGTGAGAAATTTACCTGCTGGAAATCACAAAACATACATAGAAATTGTCTGTAGCTCTATTGAAGGTTGAAGCCTAGCAAGAAAACTTTTGAATGTCTTTGAACTATTTCCTTTAGAAAACTTTCTGAATTCTGCTTCTCCTCCATCCTTTCCATCGCTACGATGCATTAGCCAATTATAATTATCTCAAATTTCTTTTTGTACTGTTTTTAATTGCTACAGTTTTCCAGAGCACATTCTATGTAAAACCTAACTATATAAACCTGACTGTGAGGGGCTATTAGCCCTTTCCATTTTGATTGGAGAAGGTAAAGCCAGGGTTATATTTTATTTAATTTAAGATTATCAATTTATGATCAGATATGATACAAACTATAGAACACTTATAAAGCTTTGCTTTCTGTGCTATGATTGTTTCTGCATTTGCCAAAACTCTCTATCCTTATTACTCTACCTGTTCAACTGTAAAACATCAAAAGGATATGATACTGTAGGAGTAGAAATTATCATGCAAACAAAAACAAGCACAGAAACTTTAAGTGTAATTTCTTGCTCAAACCAGAAAGGCCAATAGATTGGTAAACAGCTTGACATTATCAACACTTTAGAGAATGCAAGTAACAGAAGATTTTTGTTGTTTGTTTGTTTTTTGTTTTTTTTTTAAACAGGAGAACAAAAATAAAAACAAAAAGGGGAAGGTCAGGCTTAACCAATCTGGTGGCCTTCTACAATGGAGTGGTGGCATCGATGGACAAAAGGAAGGCAACCGATGTCATTTACCTGGACTTGAGCAAGGCCTTTGACATGGTCCCCCACCACATCCTTATCTCCAAACTGGGGGGATCTGGATTTGATGGGTGGACCACTCGATGGATAAGGAATTGGTTGAAAGGCTGCAGACAAAGGGTGGTGATTAATGATTCTATGTCCAGGTGGAGGCTGGTAACAAGTGATATCTGCCAGGGGTCTGTCTTGGGACCGGTGCTGCTTAACATCTTTATCAATGACATTGATGACGGAGTTGAGTGCACCCTCAGCAAGTTTGCTGATGAAACCAAGCTGAGTGGTGTGGTTGACACATTGGAAGGAAGGGATGCCATTCAGAGGGACCTTGAAAGGCTAGAAAGGTGGGCCTGGGTGAACCTGATGAGGTTCAACACAGCAAAGTGCAGAGTTTTGCACTTGGGCCAGAGGAATCCCAGGCATTTATACAGACTGGAAGGAGCAGTCCTTGAGAGCAGCCCTGCAGAGAAGGATGTGGGGTTCCTGATGGATGAAAAACTTAACATGAGCCAGCAGTATGCTCTTGCAGCTTGGAAAGCAAATGATATTCTGGGCTCCATCAGAAGAGGGGTGGTCAGCAGGGACAAGGAAGTGATTGTTCCTCTCCACTCTGCCCTCATGAGGCCCCATCTGGAGTACTGCATCCATGTCTGGGGCCCCTAATTCAAGAAAGACAGAAAGCTGTTGGAGAGGGTCCAGAGGAGGGCATCAAAGTTACCCGAGGTCTGAAGCACCTCCCCTGCAAAGACAGGCCAAAGAAGCTGGGCTTGTTCAGCCTGGAGAAGAAAAGGATGCATTACAGCCTTTCAGTACCTAGAGAGAGCCTATAAACAGGAAGGGAGTCAACTGTTTACAAGGGTAGATAATGGCAGGACAAGGGTAAATGGATTTAAGTTGAGGGAGGGAAGATTGAGGTTGGATGTGACGGGGAAGTTCTTTACACAGAGGGTGGTGAGGTGCTGGAATAGGCTGCCCAGAGAGGCTGTAGACGCCCTGTCCCTAGAGGTGTCCAAGGCCAGTTTGGATGGGGCAGTCTGGTCTAGAACTAGATATGGAGGTTGTCAGCTCTGCCTGTGGCAGGGGGATGGGAGATTCATGATCCTTGAGATCCCTTCCAACCTCCGTCATTCTGTGATTCTGTGGTTCTGTGATAAAGCTTGTGGATTATAATTATAGATGTTCATTTGATCTCAAGCCAACAAGAAAGGTTAAATGTCTTGCATAAGCAGAACTGTATGCATTTACAGTATTGCTACCCTAATACTATGTCTTACATGCCACCTGGTGGACAATTTTTCTATTTTAGTATTATCTTATACTACTCCTGGGAAGTAATTGATATGATTCTCCTAGACCTGGGAGAAATGTCTCTGATTTTCCTTTTTTGAACTATATATGTGAATTTTTTCTTGTTTTAATAGACTTAGAGAAAAAAGATGCTATAAAGGGTCGAGAGCATGTCAAACAGTTTTGATGTAATAGTGCCACAGTACCTTTGACGTAGTGATGAGTTTCCTACAGAACTGTAGCTGTATATGCCCACTTAATAAGTGCCAATATTTATCCTGTCAGAACAGCTCTCATTACTAGTGAGTGCAGCTATCGTGACAAACAAAGGGAGAATTTAGTTTAAAAATTTGTACATTTCATTCGCAGCATATATATATTGTATCACTTTTTCAACAAAACTTCTTAATAAATATTTATTTTCTTTTTTTTTTTTTTTTTTTTCTAATAGTAAAACTAATAGTGAGTCACATGCTATAACTGTTGAGATCCAATGACAGTATTCTTATTCAAAGCCTGCCCCATCTCCAAGAACTAACCAAGGCGAGCAGTGCTACTTGAAGGTAGGCACTATGCATTACACATAGGACTGGGTAAAAAAAGTCTGTTATCACTTTAATACTACTAAAGAAGAAAATGTTTTCCAGCAGTCTTGTGTTCAGAGTACTCTGGGCTACAAAACAGTAGCAAGCAAAAGGAGTCTATGTGCTTTTAAAATAATGCACAGTGAAAATAACAGTACATTTGAGTCTTCTCTTACTCATATTATCGAAGAGAAAATTGACTGAGAGCAGTAGAATGTCACTAGGGATCAGCAAAATCAACGTTTACCAGAGTTTACCAAAATCTGGTTTTATATATATTTTTATTAACTTTTTTTTCCTGATTTGTGTCAATACATACTTATGTAATTAAGAATGGCTAGAGCAGAAGTAAGTGCATTATGGAAGTCATCATTTTTAAGATTTTAGTGATCCACTAAGTTGAACTTTGCTTTTGTCAAATAAAGCAAATTTCAAGATAATGGTCATTGTTAATTTTGATATTATAATTTAGGACCAAAATAGGAAGTTTTTAATTTTCTCACTCATTGTGTACAGCAACTTGTTCACAGATAGTATGTCATTGTCTGATGAGATCTCTTGTTAGGCTATGAAAATAGATGCAGTGGAAATGTTCACAGGTATCTGAAGGATGCAGTCATTCTGGCAATTTTTTCACTTTCATTTAGGGAATCAGTAGGTTTTGATGAGTAGTAAATTAGGGGGAAATATGTATTTATTTAACACCGGAGAAAAGAAAAACTGTTGATAAGTTTCCAATTCCATTTTCAGAGGCTTTTAGGATAAATCCAGTCCAACTTCTCAATTATCTCAGTTTCTTCTGTTTTTATCTTATGATGACTAAATCTTTAATCATGAGTAGCTGTTGGAATAGGACACTTAATCTATTACAACAATTTCAGTAGAAATGTTTTTTGTTTGTTTTTGGTTGGTTGGTGAGCTAATATCATATGAACATATGACAAGGAGTCTGAGAAGTGGTTTCTCCCTTGCTTCCAACACTATGTTACCTACATGGACTAACAAATCTCTCAGAAGAAGGAAAGTTAAATCTCTTGTGGAGGTTTTTTTTTTTTTTCACTCTAACATTTCAGAAAAACAAACTTCTGGTTCCCAGAAGTCTGATCCTACTGTGCGCTGACACAATTCTTCCTTTAAATATTCACAGAAATGTAAATTGTATACCTTGACAAAGTTATCCAAAATGTTTATGAAAGCACATGTGTTGGAATGTTGCTGAACAGGAAGCTTGCACAGTTCTCATGTGAAATACGCCACTGAAACCTCATCCTTTTGAGCAAAATATTTTACACAAAAGGAAATGTTCCAGAAAGTGACAGTTTCTGATTAAAATGATTAAAGCTTGTGACTAGTTAAACCAGCTTGTCTTAATTCCTAGAAAGATGAGAAGAGCTTTCTGTACAAGGGTGCTTCACACTTTCTGCAAGTGTTCAACCTGGTGTATCTCCTGAATTGAAATTCCTACTTACAGTGTCTGATATCACTGAGTAAAAATAAAATAAAAACAAAACAACTTCCTATTTTTTCCATAATGTTTTTGGTGGGGGGGCCTGTGACTGTATCATTATACATATGTGAGCAATTATTAAATAAAAAATTGAAGGCCTTTTTTTTTATATATATATTTCCAGAAAACTTCTGTGTTTTTCTAATGTTCCATATTTAGCCTTGTTTTTAATATGACTATAACTCAATCATAATTTCACAATAAGGGGCAATGTTGACACATCGGCAAATAGACACAAGTCAACACCGAATACATTTTGTCTGGAAGTTTAAAAAGATTATTGGCCAATAAAATATTCTTATTCTGGAATAGTCTTCCAGAAGAGGGAGAAGGAAGAGAAGGATAAATGGAAAAATATAAGAATTTAACAAATTTTCTGGTGGAATTCTTGAAATCATGAGGGTTTAAATTTGACAGATCTGGAAATCTATTCTGATTTTTTATTCCACTCAAGAAATATTTCTCCTACACACCATTTTTTAGGATTTTTACATCATCAATCAACCCATTTTCTTTCTGGCTGTTGTGTCTCAGGAAGCGTGTAAGGTTTTTTTCTGTGCAAGCGAGAGACAGATCCATAGATTTCCTTTGTAGATTGATCTCTCCAGCTCATCTGCCTTTTTGGGCACACTGTGCAATTATATTAAGAGTTTAGAGCTCAGAGACCGCTTGCTGGCAGACTGGGATAACAAACTGATTATTGGTGACTTCAGGCTCTGGATCAAATAAGTCAAGTTTAAAGTTCACTGCCCTGGGGAAAGGTCATCTCAAAATGTTATGATACATTTTACTCCCTCCAGTGTGGCTCTAAATCCCTTCACTAGAACCAGCATGTGAATTTGTAATCTCTTACCCTTCCAACCCTTGATTTCTGCCTGTGCTTAGAGAAATAAATATTTTTTGCCTCTGTCCAAATTAGAAAAAAAAAGTGACATCTTACCTGAAGGTTTTTCAAGATAAGGGGAACAGAAGCTTCTTCTATTGTAGTCTATGAATCAAAACCTCCAGTTTCAGTAAGCCAATCGTAGAGTCATAGAATGAGTTAGGTTGAGAGGAAGAAAAACGATTATGTATTCTAATCCCCTTGTCATGGGCAGTGTTGTCAACCTCTGGATCAGACTGCCCAGGTCCTGTTCAACCTAGCCTCCATAGATGTGGCATCTACAACATCTCTATGCAACCTGTTCTAGCATCTTACTACCCTCTGAGTAAGAAATTTCTTCCTGGTACCTACTGTAAATTTCCCTTCTTTTCATTTAAAGCTATTCCCTCTTGTCCTATTTCTATCAGATCATGTCAGTCAGTCCTCCTCCTGCTTGTAAGCTCCTTTCAAGCACTGGAATGTTGCAATAAGGTCTCCCCAGAGCCTCCTCCAAGGTAAACAAGCCTGACTTCTTCAACCTTTTTTCATAAGAGAAGTACTTCTGTTCCCTTAACATCTTCATGACTTTCCTCTGAACCTGCTCCAACAGCTCTTCATCCTTCTTGTGCTGAGGGTCCCATGCTAAGACACAGTACTCTAGATGGGTCCTCTTAAGGGCTGAATAGAGAAAAACAATCATCTCCCTCTCCTTGCTGACTACCCCTCCTCTGAGGTAGCCCAGGGTTATGCTGGCCTTCCAGGCTGCAAGAACATACTCAAGTCCAGATTTTCATCCTTTGGTACCCTCAACTTCTTCTCCGTAGTGCTGTTGTCATGCACTCTTCTCCCAGTCTGTACTAATTCTCTTAAGCCAAATGCAAAACCTTGCACTTAGTTCTGTTAAACTTCATTAGATTCTTGTGTGCCCACTTTTCAAGTATGTCCAGATCCCTCTGGATGTTGTCCCTCCCTTTTATTGTCAAATAAAACAGCTTAGTGCACTCAGGAAACTTGCTGAGGATTCACTCAATCTCATTATCTGAGTCATTGATAAAGATGTTGAATAGTACTTTTACCAAGATGGATGCCAGGAGGACACCAACCATCACTGGCCTCCACCTGGACCTAGAGCCACTGACACCAACCCTCTGGCTATGATCATCCAGTCAATTCTTTATCCACCTAATAGTCCAGCCTTCAAATCCATATCTCTCCAATTTAGAGATAAGGATGTGGTAGGGGACCGTATTGACAGCCTTGCAGAAAGTCCAGGTAGATGACATCAGTTGCCCTTCCTTTGTTTACAAGTGCCATCACTCTAGCATAAAAGGCCACCAGACTGGTGAGCCACAGTCTGCCCTTGGTGAAGCTGTGCTGGCTGTCTTGGATCACCTTCACATCTCACATGTGCCTTAACATCGCTTCCAGGAGGACCCACTCTGTGATCTTCCTAAGCACAGACATGAGGCTTACTGGCTTGTAATTCCTTGAGTCTTCCTTTCTCCATTTCTTGAATATGAGAGTGATGTTTCATTTTTCCAATCACTGAGGACTTCACCTGACAGCTACAACTTTTCAAATATGATGGAGAGTGTCTTGGTAACTATATCAGCCAGTTTCTTCAGAAACCTGGGATGCCTGTCAACTAGCTCCATAGACTTGTACACATTCATCATAGAAGCATAGAATGGCCTGGGTTGAAAATGGTCTCAAGGATCATCTAGTTTCAATGCCCCTGTCATGGGCAGGATCACCAACCACCAGACCAGGCTGCCCAGAGCCACATCCAGCCTGGCCTTGAATGCCTCCAGGGATGGGATATCCACAGCCTCCTTGGGCAACCTGTTCCAGTGTGTCACCACCTCTGAGTGAAAAACTTCCTCCTAATATCTAAACTAAACCACCCCTGTCTTAGTTTAAAACCATTCCCCCTTGTCCTACCACTATCCCCCCATAAACAGCCGTTCCCCTTCCTGTTTATACGCTCCCTTCAAGTACTGGAAGGCCACCCTTCCAGGTCTCCCTGGAGCCTTGTCTTCTCCAAGCTAAACAAACTCAGTTCCTTTCTTTGTAGGAGAGATGCTCCAGCCCTCTGATCATCTTAGTGGCCCTCCTCTGGACCTGTTCCAAGAGCTCTGCATCTTTCTTGTGCTGGGGGTTCCAGGCCTGGACACAGTACTCCAGATGGGGCCTCACAAGAGCCAAGTAGAGGGGTACATTCAATCCCATTAGATGGTCTTGCTCAGCTCTTATACTAGGAGGGATTTTGCTCACTGGCCCCCCACTTAGAAGTTTAGGGTCACAGGAGGCATGAGAGGCCTGGCTGGAAGTGAAGATGGAATCAAAGAACTTACTAAGTGCCTCAGCCTTCTCCACATCTGAGACCAGTTTTCCCTTTTCATTTGTCAGAAGGGGTTCTTTAAACATTCCAGGAACATAAAATAAATCCCAATGTTTTCTTTCACAATTAATGATTTATCGAGAGTCAACATCTTTCTTTTTTTTGTACTCTCCTAGTTATCAGTACATAGACAGTATACAGTAATCAGATATGAAACTTTCTTAAAAAGTGGCTGTTCCTCTACCTTACTTTGTTTTCACTCTTTAGGAAATACTTGGCTACCAGAGTCAGAATAGAGAGTGAATCTTCGCTTTTTTTTTTTTTTTTTTTTTTTTTTTTTTGAAAAAAACAAAACAAAACAAAACAAAACTGTGTTTAATTAAATATATTATATTGTAGAAGTGTGAGTTAGAGCCAATACTAATTAGACTGATTTTTTTCTGGGACTGTATGACACAGAAGTCCTTCCAGAAGGCAGAACTTGTTCCTATATAAAATTCTTATTCAGTAATCAAGATTCATGCTCAGGTGTAACTGACTAAGTAAGGAACTGGAAAGAAGAGTCAGTAGTCAGTACTGTTTACCTCAGTGCTATTAGAAAATAGTGAGATATAGGGAAAATACTATGAACTCTGAAGGATAATAGATTCAGTCCAGCTCACCATGAAGCTAGTGAGAGATTTGGTCATTGATAATAAAAGAAAAGCACACAGATTCAAATGCTCCATCCTTTGATGCAGCAAAGGGAGAAACAGTGATTTTATTTCAGTATTTTATTTGGTATAAGAAAACATGTAAATCAAGCACCTCTCACAGCCTTAAACTAATTTGGAAATGCCATGAGAAGTACTAGCACATATCTGTAAGATTTTAATTGTTATTCTCCTCTTGCACAGGGTGGAGAGTTAGGAGTGATTGAGTATATTTATCCAGTCACCAGAAAGGAAAGGAAAGTATTACTGTGCATCTGTCCTGTCACACTCAATGGATTTCATAGAATCATTGCATGGCCTGGGTTGAAAAGGACATCAAGGATCATCTAGTTTCAGCCTTCCTGCCATGAGCAGGGTCATCAACCACTAGACCAGACTGCTCAGAGCCAAATCCAGCCTGGCCTTGAATACATCCAGGGATGAGGCATCCACAGCCTCCTTGGGCAACTTGTTCCAGAGGTTTCAAGGATTACACCTGAGTTACACCTCCCCTACTCAGCAGAGGTTGCTCCGCAATGGAGTCGTCCAAGACTCAGAGGAATATTACTAATCAATTTATTCAGAGCTTTCTAACCCCACCTTGTGGGAATCAAATGTTGTTTCTGCATTAGAGTTGGATAATATTTTTTTATTTCATGGTCTCCACTTCCATAGTTCTTTTTGGGAGTCTTTCTACTTTACTTTGGGGGGGGGGAAGGAGGGTCTCTGATAGTTTGCATCATTTATCCTCTAGACGAACCTTCCCTAGGAATGCAAGCTTAGTATATAAGTATATGTATATATATATATTATCATACACATTGCGAGAATATCTTGCACGAGATTGATCAAATCAGAGAACAAGTGATGGCATACCCGAGGAAGCGCCTGAAGAGACATCAGGAAGGCCTGGCATCACCCCGCCCCCTGGTGCTCTTTGTTTAATGAAGACTGAAGAAAATCACCACACCAACACGACAAGAAGAGCACTGAGACATCTTGGAAACAACAGCATGCCTACTGACTGACACCAGATAACACCAACTAACAAATGTAAACTTTGATAAGCTTGTGAACCTGGAGTACCCAGCCAATGGGAAAACAGGGGAGGGGGATAGGCAAAGGGGGAAACAATGTACAAAAAGCTGTCATTGTGTCCTTAGAGTACTCCTGTTTGCGGGATGCCCAACATTGCAACCGCGAATAAAATCTGCTTTTATTAGAGATACCGTCCTGACAAAAATTATTTGGATATTTCCAACAATTTGGGGGCTCGTCTGCGATTCTTATTGCCTCTTTGGGGGTCACCCTACTGCCCTGGACAGGATAGGTGCACCCCGCTGATTTAAAGGACGGGCTCTGTGAAAGCCAAGGGGCAGGTAGGGATGGGTATTGACCCCTGCAGACCCAGTAACTTCGTGCACGGACCAAGGTAAGGGAATTTAATTCTTGCCTTGGGAGTCGGTGGAGACTCGGGTGAGTCTCAGGAGGAAGCTGTTGGTGTGCGGTGCCCTGTGCACTTGACAAAGTGCCAGCAGTACACCCCTATTGAATCCGAGAATCGGAGCGAGGTACCCTTAGATAACTTCCACCCCCTTCAATTTCTAAAGCAATGCAAGCGGCAGTGATCTCTCCAGAGAAGGAGAGTGGCTGCACTGCTGATCCCATGCAGGGTCCTGGAGAGAGAATGCACTCTCGATTACTGAGGGAATTGGAGTAATGTGAATGGGACCTGGAGAGTTTTTCCTTTCTCTAACACTAACCTTACTAATACTTCACTTTATCCACTTAGGGAAGACTCCTTAGGTCAAAGGGAAATAGGGTATGCTAATGCCTGCTGTTTTTACTAGTAGAAAAGTTAGGAGTTTAAAGAAGGAAATAAATTCCTTAATTGAGGATCCTGTAAGTGTAGCAGAACAAGTAGATCAATTTCTAGGGCCTAATTTCTACTCATGGATGGAAATGATGTATATCATTGATATGTTGTTTATTGGAGAAGAAGGAGGTGGACAGCTATGCAAGTGTGGGAAAGGAATGCAGAGGGCAGGTTGGGCTCTGGAGGGAGGCAGAGAGAGGAAGGATCTTGAAGATAAATTGTACTGATTATTGTCACTGTCTTTGTTGTTGTTAAGTGTTTACGTTGTGAAAATGTTATGTTATGTTGTGTATAAGGCTGTTATGGAACAATGGGTGTCTAAAGTGATACAGAGAAGACTAACCGGGTTGTATTTTGGCTCACTAGAGAAACATTGCTGGTGAGCCAGGGGGAATATCGAATAAGAAACCAGGAGCATAAATGGAGTAATGGGACCAGTTTTATAATTGAGTACCCTAATCAAGAGACCAAGTGCTGGGTGTTTGTGGAAGCTGAAAAATTGTATTGTTTGATTTGTGGATTTTGAAGGGAGTGGGAGAAACTGTCTTGACAGTATATGGTAGTGCAGTTGTTAATGGTACATGGAAACGTGATTGAGGGTACAAATAGTGGAATTGTGGAAAAGCAAACAAAAACAAACAAACAAAAAAACTGGCAAAAAGGTTAAAGAAAACAGTGAGTTTGTGATATTAGAGTTTGGGTCGGCACGGGAATATATCCCCTGCACTATTTCCCCTTCTCTCCCCCACCGCGGCTTGTAGGAACAACTCGGAGTGAGAGGAAGAGCTGGGGGCGGGAGCCTCCCGCTGCAACTGTAGAGGGCGTATTACTTGTGAATGGGGATGGGACGGGACACTGAAAGTGAGAATAGCCGTCATCTACAGAGATCTAAGGAAATCCGATATCCCAGTGAGCACTGGAAGCCTGGGGTGGGGGGGGGAGGGGGTGAAACTGAAATATAACGTTAGTAATTTCTGTAGTGATGAAAGTCTGGAAAATTAAAAGGGTTTGGGAAAAAACACAGGCTGAGGAAGGCAAAGTTGAGCAAGGTGTAACAGGGATGTCCAGAGATGTAACAGAGAGGTGAGGGATCTGGAAAAATTGTTTGTGAAACAGAGATATCAGGGAAGTAAGGAAATTGGGAAGAACAATAGCAGCTGTTACTATTGCTGCACTAGAACAAGGCTTGAGGACCCAGAGATTCCCTCTGGGAAGAGGTAAGAGGGAACCTGGAAGGGCTCAGGGAGAGTTCCACCCCCATTGGACCGAAAGCAGATGGGGAAGCAGGGTAAAGAGGTTTATTTTCTGATACAGGTGCCTCTTACTCTGTACTACATCAAGAATTATTACCCGTAGATGATTTTTGTAATAGTTGTAGGAGCTACTGGCAAGAGAAGTTTACTTTTTGGGGACCAATTAAATACAGGCTAGGAGAACAAGTAGGAATATATAAATTCTTGTACATGCCAGATTCTCCAAAACCATTACCTGGTCGTGACGTATTAGAACAGTTGAATGTAGAGATCAAATTCGGTAAAGAAAATTAGAGCTAAGTGTCAAGCAAGACCAATTGACAAAATTTTAAGTCTGGCTTTAACACGAACTGGGAAAAGCAATATTGTACCCCCAGAAGTTATGTAAATCCTAAACCAGGTATACACAGGACTGCAGGCATCAGGAATGCCTGACAGAGCCAAAAATGCAGTCCAATAGAAGCTAAGTTAAAGATGGGAGCCAGCCCAGCCTGGGTAAAGTAATACCCTTTGAAGATACAAGATTGTAGGAGGATAAAAGAAATAATAAATAACTTTTTGGATTTTGGATTATTAATTGGATAGAAATTCAAATACAACACCCCAACTTTGCCAGTGAAAAACTGGATGGCAAGAGCTATAGTTTGGTATAAGGTTTGAGGGCAATAAATAGAAATGTTGAAGATATACAATCTATGGTGGTAATTCCATACACTTTATTAACCAAGTTGAGGAATGAGTAGGTGGGGTTTGCTGTTCTGGATTTGAAGGACACCTTTTTCTTCCTGGTTTTGCCAAAAAAAAAAAAAAAAAATCTAAAATTACTTGCCTTTGAACAGGAAAACCCTAATACAGGGAGAGAGAAGAAAAAAATAAATAAATAAAAATTCAGTTAACCTGGACAGTGTGACCTAGGTTTAGAGAACAGCCCAATGATTTTTGAGAACTGGTCAGCTCGTGAACCTGACTTGGATTTCTCCACCCCACGGTGGAACTTTACTGCAGTACGTGGATGCCACAGTAACAAAGGAAGACTGTGTACAATGGACTGTGAGTTTGCTGAATTTCTTGATATAAAAGGCTATCAAGTTTCTCAACAGAAAGTGCAACTGACCAAAGAGAAGGAAACAATTTGCTGAACACCCAGAACACTAATGCAGAGCTACCTCCAAGCCAGCAGTGTGCAGCTGCATGGAGATTTTCTATGCCAGTTGGTCAGACCTACAGGAGGAACCATTGGATGATGCTGAGGATTCCCGGATTCATTGATGGAAGCAGTTTTGTGAGACAAGGAAACTGTAAGGCAGGATATGCAGTAACTGCTACTGACAAGGTAACTGAAGCAAAACCATTACCTGTGGGGACTTCTGCTCAGAAGGCTGAAATAACTGCCTTGACAAGAACCTTAAATGTATGGACAGATGTTAAATATGCTTTTGGGGTGGTACCCACTCATGGTACTGTCTGCAAAGAGCGAGGGTTGCTTACACACAAGGGAAACAAATTCAGCATGTATTCAGATGTAAATCTACCAAAGAGGCTGTTATACATTGTAAAGGACATAAGAAGAGTGACACTGTACAGGAAACTGGGAATATGATGGTGGATCAGGTGGCAAAACAGGCAGCTGAAGGAAAAGACATTGGTGAACTGGCTTTAATTCCAAATGGTAAACTTAAAGTATTTGAACCTTAGTCAGAACCTATATGGTATTCTAGAGAGGATAGGAATCTAATTAATGATTTAGAAGAGAAGAGAGCAAGCTGACAGATGGGTGCATATCCAGATGGACACATTGTTGTGCCCTTTAGTATTTTATAGAATCTGGTGCTAAGGGAACATAATAAAATATATGGGGAGGTATGGACACCAGAAAGTAACTGTACAATCCTATACCAGGAACAGGGTATAAGTGGGGCTTGTTGGGAAAGGGAACCTTACAGGGCAACAATGGAATCAATTTTTTTTCAGAACTGCCAGGAAAAAGGAGTGTTTTGGTTTATGCTATTTCTAACCAGTACCCTTTCATGTTGGTCAGAAGCATTCCCTTGCAGGACCAATAAAGCCAAAGAAATAACGGAGATATTGTTGCAGGACATTATTCCAAGGTTTGGGCGTCCTGCAACAATTTCCCCTTTCACCCAGGGAAATTGTTTCATTGCAGAGACTGTCCAACCAAGGTGGGTAGGTCTGTTCCAGGTGCTGCTAACAACAGTAAAAATTAAAGAACAAGCATTGTGGGTACATCATACTAGAGTTAAGAAGGTCCCTCAAACACAATGGGAACTGAAGGCAGCCAGACCCTTAAAATTGTGAATCCAAAGACAGTAATATGGGCTCTTGTAATTGTTGGAAATGTTAATTTGATAAGTGCAGCATTTGATGTAAATGCTTATGTATCTCTTGTGAAAAACATCATTGCAAAGTATACTAATATCAGTAAATGTGGGCAAGCTAAGGATTTAAATTTTTCACTTCTTGTTGTCCGTGATGATTTTAAGGTGAGAAATAAAATTCCTGCAGGGTTTGAGTTACTGTCCTGGTGGGTGATGATCAACGAGAATGTAGACTGGATTAACTACATCTATTATAATCAGTGGAGATTTGCAAATTATACAAAGAGTGCAATAAAGGGGATTGCAGAACAGTTAGATGCCACAAGTAGGATGGCCTGGGAAAATAGGATCTCGTAAGATATGATACAAGCTGAAAAAAAAGGGTGTATGTGTAATGCTGGGTACACATTTTCTGCACCTTCACCCCAATAACACAGCTCTGGATGACATAAAGCTTACCACTCTTCCCAATGAACTGGAAGAAAAATCAGGAATATTACTAGATATTTCCAACAAACTCATACTCAGAGGTAAATTGGCTCATTTGCTAATTATGATTAATACGTGTTATAGATAATAATAGGCAACAGCTACTACAAGGAGTGAAAGAGTAAAAGAAAATGAAAAGAAAATATAGAAAATGGGGAATAAGAGGCAAACAGACAGATATGCAGACACAGAAAAGCAAAGAGGTTCACCACTCCTCTATCCAGAGATGTCTTCATGTCAGATGCTGTTCTTTGGTAATGGTAGGTCATCCAAAGTTGTGGAGGTCAGTTGATGACTAACATGACAGTACATACTCTTACTTGCAGTCCAGAGTGATCAAGCCTGCTCTTTCAGAGTGACAGTTTTTGGTTTTGTGGATCTCAGTAGGAACTCTTTTATTTCTGTCTTCCAGGTCTTACAAATTTAAATTAGCAGAAATAAAAGGAAGCAGAGAAATGCCAGCTTACAGTGGTATCTTCTTTCAGTCTCCTGTATTAAACTTGCCCCTAAGCCAAGTCTTCAGCCAGAAAAGGGGCCCCCCCTTTGAAGGCAAACAACTCCAAAGACTTGCTTTCAAATGTAAAACTGTCCACGAAGTGATGTCGATTGCCTCATGTTCATTTGAGACATTCCTTACCAGTCTCAGAGAGCATCTATGGAGCAAAAAAAAGTAAATTGTTCTCCCTTGAAAGGGTCAGTGCAACAGAAATAGGATGACTTTAGGATATTGTTAAGAAAGCAAAATGCTACATACCTTGTTCTTCAACAGTCGCTCAAAGATACAGTATGTCTTGTTCTTTTATATTTTACTTTGAGATTGATGATCGCTACAATAAATGGAGAAGCTGGAAGATTCCATAGGGAAACATAAGTGTGTAACCTGGCATATAGCTTAGAGTAGAATAAATTCCAGACTTCTGAAAGAAATTGTGGAGACAAAGGAATTTTCCTTTATCTCAATTTCAGAAGGAAAACAGTAAAATTAAACTTTTCTCACAAAGTTACAGCAGAGCCCTCAGAATTTCAACAAGATTTTTCTTAAAAAGACAGGGTTCTTTTTAATTAATTAACTAATTAATTTGTTTAAGTTAACTTGTTTAAAACTAATTAATTTGCTATTAAATTTTGATAATTTGCAAGCTGTTAGTACAATGAAAAATCTTCAAGTGTAATTAAATGCTTTCTTTTTCATGCAGCATTTGCATTAGTTTGAAGGGAAGCACAGTACTTTGGTGTTTTTATATTGCAGTTACTGTGAGATGACTCCAAAAGTGATCCCACATCTTTTATAAGAGAAAAAAAAATAGAGAGAAAGAAACAGATGGAATAAAAATCAAACAAAAATAAAAGCAATACAATTGCCTCCTACTTTTATTTTGTTGTATGAGCTACAAAACTGTATTTTGCTTACATGTGCTGCTAAATACAATCTTCTTCATTTGATTCATGAACACATTATTTCTTTCTGTTACTTATTTATTGTTCTAATTGTTGTGATTTCTTGTTAACAGCAAAAGTTTTAGATTGCTGTTAATTAGTGAGCTTCAAATCCATACTATTCTTGCAAGAAAAAGGAACTTGAAGTACCTTGTACAGCACTTCCACAGTTCCCAATATATCATTCTTCTGGCTGCAGTGTGAGTGAACCAGCACTGCTTGCATGCATAGACATGGAATTGAAGCAGACACTGTGAGGAACAACAAAATCTCTACTCTGTGTCAGGTTTCATCTCACACATTTCCCTTTTCACAGCTGTGTTAGACACTTGAAGCTCTTCTTATAGTTGATGGAGAGAAATATGCCCTTTTGTGGTGCTTCACTTGTCTGATCATGGATGAGTGGATGAACTACATGAACATAGTGACTTTTTCCAGTCTTAATGATGTTATGACTCTATTTTGGTGTAACATGAATCTTATCACAAGTGACATTGACAGTGCTGACCAGCGCTCTGTCAGCTGTAAAGGGAGGATTATGTGACAATTTCAAAGTTAGATGTCTATTCAGATGGAGTCTTACCTGATTTGTTAGGGAGAAAGATGCAATTGTTTTGTTTTAGCAGACATTTACTTGCTGTAATCCCATAGACTGCTGGCTGAGCAGCAAGGTTGATGTTACAGCAATCAAAGTTTGAAATGAAGTCATTGTCAACTGAAGCTGAAGACGAATGAATCACAGGATGGCCAGGGTTGGAAGGGACCTCAAGGGTCATGAATCTCCAACCCCCCTGCCACACGCAGGGCCACCAACCATCCCACCTAATGCTAGACCAGACTGCCCAGGGCCCCATCCAATCTGGCCTTGAACACCTCCAGGGACGGGGCATCCACAACCTCCCTGGGCAGCTGTTCCAGCACCTCACTGCTCTCTCTGTAAAGAACTTCCCCCTGATGTCCAACCTAAATCTCCCTTCCCTCAGCTTAAAACCATTTCCCCTTGTCCTGCTGTCACTCACCCTTTCAAAGAGTTGATTGCCCTCCTGTTTGTAGGCTCCCTTTAGGTACTGAAAGGCTGCAATGAGGTCACCCCGCAGCCTTCTTTTCTCCAGGCTGAACAAGCCCAGCTCTTTCAGCCTGTCCTCATAGAGGAGGTGCTCCAGTCCCCTGATCATCTTTGTGGCCCTCCTCTGGACCCTCTCCAACAGCTCCCTGTCCTTTTTGTACTGGGGGCTCCACACTTGGACGCAGTACTGCAGATGGGGCCTCACAAGAGCAGAGTAGAGGGGAACAATCACCTCCCTGTCCCTGCTGGCCACCCCTTTTTTGATGGAGCCCAAGATACCACTTGCTTTCCAAGCTGCAGAAGCACACTGCTGGCTCATGTTAAGTTTTTCATCCATCAAGACCCCCAGGTCCTTCTCCACAGGGCTGCTCTCAAGGACCGCTCCTTCCAGTCTGTATGGATGCCTGGGATTCCTCCGGCCCAAGTGCAAAACTCTGCACTTTGCCGTGTTGAACCTCATCAGGTTCATCCGGGCCCACCTTTCAAGCCTGTCAAGGTCCCTCTGATTGGCATCCCTTCCTTCAACCGTGTCAACCACACCACTCAGCTTGGTGTTGTCAGTAAACTTGCTGAGGGTGAATAATAATGAATAAGAGATAATTTTTTTTTTCTATGAATAATATATTTTTTTTCAATCTGAGTTGTCAAACTAACCCTGTGATTGTGTCTATAACAGTCATAGGTGTTTATTCACCTGCATCATCTGACCTGCTATCATTTCAAAAAGCTGGTTTTCAAGGAGTGTGGCTGCCCTGGAGCTGACAACATCTTTAATGCATGCCATCCTCGCATGGGTAAATATTTGTCCTGAAAACTTCTAAGTAGGCAGTACACATGCTGGCAGAAAAGTTACCATGTGGATGGTAAGCACCTAGAAAGCAGGTTATGTTGTATGTTTTATTTACAGCCCCTCTAGAGGAGGCTTTCAGAATGGTATCACACATCATAAAACTCTTATATGGAGTGGTCTTCCCTAGGGGTACAAGCGGTGAATAAAGAATGTTCTTTCAGTCTTTCATTTGCATCTAATAATCTCCCACATTTGCAGGCATGTCTGTGGGTAGAACAATGAAGACCTAGTTTATCATGAAGTTGGAAACAGAGTAGGACTCAGTGCTTTTGTCACAGCAGTACTTATAATTAGATTGCATTCTTTCTGTTTCTCAAGGAGATAGTATACTTTTCTTACATACTTACTTTTACTTCTCAACATTTACCAGAAGGTCTTTTGAAAGTGATAATAAAATAACACGGTCTTTTTAATTTTGCATAGACACAAGTGAATAGAGCCATATGGACTTCAACATATTTTGAGGTTTTTGACTGAGGTGCTGAACATCTGACACCATTCAGAAGTGATAGGTGATGATATTAAATACCTCTCCGCATTCAACACTGTTCTAAGAAGTGCAGAAAGTTTTAAGAAATTACAATGCATCACTTTTGAATGATGTAAAAAAAGAAAAAAAAAAAAAAAAAGTGCACAGTCCGTAAATTATGAGTATTTTTCATGCTAGTTTAATCTATTTCACCTATAGAACTTTCATGTTTTATATGCTGCTATACTCTGCTAATATTTTCCCTGAGAGATTATCAGACTGACTACAGTGGAAGTACTCTGCACAAAGAATAAGTCAGTCATCCCTTTTATAGCATGTAACTATAACAGCATAGAATTTATATCAGTACAACACTAAAACACATTGTGGGTTTTCAGAGCACCATACCAGAAAGTTTTCACCCTCTTCAGATCACCAAAAGCTTACTGTCTACTTTTCAGTTTTAAGCAGAAGGAGTGTGAGTGGCTCTAATGAAAACCTCCTACTGGTGAATGGAAACATTCTTCAAGGCATGTGATACAGTAGCAACATTGTGAGCCTCAGGCACTGCTTAGAAACTCCCCCAGAGCCCGCTTCATTGTTCTGTCTGCATATCTATGTCAGGTGACTTCTGAAAGTTGTCAGAAAGCTCATCCAATTTTTTCACTTTTAAAAATCTTACCAGGCTTCTAGTCTTTAAATAGTTGATATTCCTAAAGTCTGTTTATATTTGTCAGAACTCAGAATCTTAGCAGAAGCAGGACAAAATATGAAATACAAGAGATGAATAGAAAATTATCTGACAGGTCAATGTACAGACAGGAAAAAAAAAAAAAAAACAAAAAAAAAACAGTATGTATTTCTCTTTTAAGTGTAATCATATTCAAGTAGCATGCAGAAGAATCAGTCATGTCTGACCTCTACAGTGATTTGTACTAGGTGTATTGTAGATGCTTAATAAAAAGCAGTCCTGGAGTCATAATGTAAAATTTCTGGATCTTCAGATCTAACTGTAACACAAAGTACCTAACCACAATCAATTTCATGAAAGAATTTATAGCATGGCACATGACGACTCCGGATGTTCCTAATATTATAAGACAGAGTAAATTGTAGTACACTGAAGTTCTTTTATTGCCATGTGTCTATATACTGTATGCAATAGGAGATGAAGATAACTATGGTTTATTAGTGTGGTAATTGGGATTGAATGAGACAGACAGTATAACAGGGAAGCAAATATATATTTGCTCAGAATGCTTCAATGCTTCAGTAACTTTAGTAAATTACCGTACTAACCTCATACAATCTGTTAAATATGTCTTGAGTAGATAATGAGGCTGTATCCTCAGTGCCACAATGTATTTAATGTAAAGCTCTGTAGTTTACAGCTACTGGTTGGAATTATTTCTAAAATCTCTACCAAACAAGTTCCCAAGATATGGACCAGAAGTCACTGTCAATTTAAAGACAGCAAGCTTTTTGGAATATGCTGGTTTTTTTTGTTTTTGTTGTTGTTGTTTGTTTTTCCTTCTATCCAGCTCATAATTTTAATTAAAATATAGCTAAAAATACATCTTAATATTATTCTACCATGGAATTATTTACTGCATTCACTGAATTGTGCCTGTCTTGCAAAAGTCACCTGGTGTTTCCTTGTCCAGACAAAAATGGTAGTATAAGAAGAGCAGATAGTCTTTTCTCCAGGATATACCTTGCAGCCTATGTATTAGTAAAAGAATAGGATTTCTTTTTTCTTCCCACATACAGCAGGAGGAAGTGTTCCAGATAGATTTAGATTTCTCCTTTAAAGATTACAAGAAGTATTTCCAACATTACTCTAATTCAGTGTCTATACATTTTTTTTTTTTTTAACATATTTTCCTCTGCATCCATGAATTGCTTCCCAAATATGTACTAAACTGAGCAAAAGACTATTTAAGTGCATAATTTTAAATGTATATTTTAAATGGATGTTTTAGATAAATTTCTCTAGTAAACTTCATTGGATGGTTTAATACTTCAACTCACTGCATGTTTAATGTTGATCTTGGAAAATGATTAACATCTTCAGTGTTATTTTATACACTTAGGAAATGCATGCTCCCTATCTCTTTGTGCAGACAGGACTTCCTCAGAAGTTATATAAACATAAGGGATAAAACTCCACTGTTATCTGATTCCACAACAAAACTCTTTGGTTTCAGTAGGGCTTTTTTTTTTTTTTTTTTTTTTTTTTTTTTTTTTTTTTTGTCCAGTGCACACAAGATCCAAATAGGATGTAGAGAATATCATTTAATGTATTTGTCATTTAGCAGAAATCTAAATGATGTATGAAATTATGAAGTCAAGTTGAAATATTATTGCTATTGATAGTAGCAGTATATAACATTACTAAAAAAGAAAGCAGCTAGATAATCCACAAAAGCAAGAAAGAAATTGATAAAAAGGGAACTTTTAATATAAATGAGTTATAATTCTGCTCTTTGTTCCAGAAAGAAAAAGAAATAGATTTTTCCAGCTTCAGTTTTTCAGTAACTTAATCTGTGTTATGAAAATTATCTAAATATACTTCAGTATATTTTCTGATGAATTTGCTGAAATGCTCCAAGAACCATTGCATTCAGATTATTACTGACTTCATCCTGTACTTCTTACTCAAAGAAAATCGTATACTGCACGTGTTATTTATGTAACAAACACCCATGATCTGATTGAGCTCCCAGTTGACTGATTATGTGAATTTTGCCAAATAACTTCCTGAAACAATCAGTTTGTTAAAAAAAAAAAAAAAAAAAAAAAGTATGCCCATGGAAGAACAGAATAATAAAATAGTCTGCATATTACAGTCAGTTTCTAGAAAGTGATTCTCAAATGTTTTTTCCATTTTTCATTCATCGACTTGTAAGATAGAAAGAATGCAAAATTATTTTCCAATATGAAAACCATCAATATGAGGATGTAAACACTTGATGCAGTTTTCTAAGACAAACTCAGAAGAAACTCAGAAGAAAAATAAGAAAAGAAAGACTAGAGTATAGATGAATACTGTAACCTGGAGGAGACGATTTTGGATTGTTCAGGTATATTTGTAAATAGAACCATCTGTTTCTTCAAAAACTCTTACACTGGAAATGACCTCAAAATATGAGTGGTAATCACTATAAAAGAGCTGAATTTCTGTTAGGTAACCACCACGTCTTTTTACTTGTTTTGATCATAATGCAGAATATGAATGGAATTGGATAGGATAGCTTAATTGGAAGAGTCCTTAAAAGGTCATCTTATCCAGCTGCCTGACCTTTTCAAGTCTATCCAAAAGTTAAAGAATGTTATTGAAGGCATTGTATAAACGTCTCTTGAACACTGATAGGCATGTGCCAACAACAACTTCTCTGATCATCCTCAAAATAAATTGTGCTTGTTATCCAGTCTTAACATCCCCTGGTGCAGCTTATTGCCATCCCCACTCATCCTACCATCAGTTACCAGGGAGAAGAGATCATTGGCTTCCTCAACACTTACCCTGCCCAGGAAGTTGTTGAGTCAGAATTTAGTTGTTTGTTTGTTTGTTTGTTT
Source organism: Phasianus colchicus (assembly GCF_987193195.1). NCBI lineage: Eukaryota > Metazoa > Chordata > Aves > Galliformes > Phasianidae > Phasianus > Phasianus colchicus. Next base: position 1,014,122 of record NC_143438.1, read on the forward strand.
CTCTCTCTTTATAAAATGCAAATTCTTTTTAGTATAGGACTGAGATATATTGTATGGTCTTTTTTTTTTTTTTTTTTTTTTTTTTTCTGTTTTCACTCTGTAATATAGATTGATATTCATCAAGATATTCCAAAATAAATTTATAAAGGTAGTTGTTGTCTTGAACACATGCTTAGACTGCAGAAAAATGTGGAATGAATCTGAAAACTTTTGTGCAAGACATATTTTGTCATTTCCATTTCTTTAATTTGCTTCTACACCAAGAAAACAATGATGGACAATCCAAAATGTATGCATTGCAAATCATAATGCCATGTTTTTATTTTCATGAACCTGGAAGAAGCAAAAGGCTCATTTCTGCTAATGCATCCTCATCTTCATTTGCAGATATATTAGGAAGGTTAGGAAAATTCTAAACTTCTAGAAAACAAATATTGTTTTTAGGTCTTAGGAAATTCTCACATTGATTTCAGTATTCATGTGCCCTCCTTCTCCCTCAGAGGAGTCCCAGTATCCATGTTATTAATAAACCCGTGTGGTCCCTCAGTGATAGAGCTGCCTATTTTATGGTTTTTAATTCAATAAATATTATCATTAGGTCATAATTTGAAAAACATTAAATTTATCTTTCCTGTATGAAGACCTCGTATCTGCCATCCTTGAGACTTAGACGGAAATTCCAGTATGGATAATTTTTAGAGCTCTGACATTCAAGTGATCATTAGCAACTAAAAATATAAAATGGCAAAAAAAGCACATTAAAATGGTAATTTTTAGGAATAAATAAGCATGGCTGTTCCAAAATGAATTCAAAAGTTTCAGATTCAGTTTGGTTTACTTTCTTCTGTGGTCCCAGCTGATCACTTTATTGAATGTCATTTGATCCCCCTGAGTCTGAAATTCTTAATTATATTTTCAAGCTTTCTGACATTGTGTTTTTCTTCTTGACATTCACATACTATAAATTTAGCCCCTTAGCAGGATTAATTCCATTTAGCAGACAATTCCTGACAGCCCTAGTAAATTCAGAATGATCAATTCATTCATCAATATGTGTGTGTAATTTCCATTAAGCTTAATAAAATTTGAGTACAGATGTAGTAACTGTAATAACTTTTAAAACTTTAGTGCCTTCCTGTTTGCCAGGAAGTGTTCAACTGTAGACTGAGATGTCTCTTGTGTGTTTGATTTTTATGTGGGATTGTTGATCTGAAAAAAGGGGAAGGATTAAATTTTGCTGGAATAACTTTGCTGAAGTCCCTCCTTCAGCAGGCCTTTTGTGCCTATACCACTCTTTGAGGACAATTCTATAACCTGTGTTGCACAGGGGGACAGAACATGTTCCTGTTCACAAAAATTGCAGGAATTTGCCTGTTGCAGAACAGGTGTGCTGAATCTTGCCACTAACCAGATCAACCTGGAGGGGAGGAGAGTCTCACAACTTGCTTAGAAACATTCTCACATTTACTCTGCAAATGGAAGTTTAAGAGGAAGAGTTGAAGAGAGAAGTATCTAATATCTTCGTATTTTGCCCTAATAGAATTTGATCATGTTTTCAGTTCAAAGCTTAATATATTCAACTTGGATTTCTTGAATTAGGGAGGAGTGAGGAGAAAAATATAAATAAAATGCATATATACATTGTTTAACATATCTTCTAGGGCTAAAAAATACCTGAGGTATTTGTAATAATTTTTGTGTGATAGTCAAGTTAATGACTTTGTAGACCCCAGTTGTGATTCTACTAAAAATAATTGCATGAAGCTTACAACCCATTTCTGTTGCTACTGAATTTAAATATTTTATGCAGTTTTTAAGAATTGATCTTGTTCTGACGTGAAGAAAATGCAATAATCTGTGCTATTTCTTCTACCTCAAGCCACAAGGAATCTTTGTACCATTTTTCAATCTTCCACTTTTCAATCAGTCTTTTTACCACTTCTGAGACACTCATCAATAGACCTGCTGAGTCTTCCAGTTTTATGTTAATTCTCTTATTCTTTATAACAACTTTCAAAACTGTGTTCCCACTTAGGAACAATTTGAGAATGGTTTTGAAACACCAAATTAACAAATGCAGAAGTGTGAAGTGTGAACAATTAAAATCAAACCAATTTCTTGTCCAGTGGAAGACTTAATTGAATGGGCGATGAGCAAATATTTAAACAAACAAACAAATAAACAAATAAATAATTTTTGTTGCACTTGATGGAAGTACCTTGAAAAAATAAATATGGTTTGCAAATTGATCAGATGCTTACTCAGTGAATTTCTTAATCATTTACTCATGTGAATAATAAAGGACAGTGAACACCAAAGTATTGCAGAACCTCAGGATAAAAGTGGTTTGATGTTTTTCATGTCAGAGGTAGAAGCTTTTCTTTTTTCCATGAACATATTGCCCGTTTCTGATAGTAAAATACCTCTATGCTTCTGAACAGAAAATATAGATGCACAAATACGGGAATTTGTAAGATACAAAGCAGGCGGATAATAGAAGAGAGGTAAAAAGTAGTTGTGAAAAGATGTAAGTTTGAACTAGTTCAATGGCATTAGTTAATATTTGACTCTTAGTTCCTCAAAAACTCACCTATCCTAATGATTTCTGAACATCAAAAAGTGTCTGGATGTAAGGAATGGGAATGAGAAGGTGAAGACTGAGGATGACAGAGAAAAGAGATAAATCTCTGTAAGAATATTTATTCTTTCAAAAACAGAGCTAGAGATAAGGACACTTAGCATTCATTGTGAACTTTATTCATTCCATATTTACTACAGACATATTGCCATTACTTCTCTGAAAGCACTTAAAATATAAATGTGTTAAAACTCCATACTGGTGTGGATAAGGGAAGGGAAGATCCAAGGAGGAAATGTTACAGCATTTGGACAGGCTTACAGGGACAGTTTCCCCCAGGATAGAAACTATGTCCTATGCCTTAAACCTCTAGGCCACAGCTCTCCTGAGATATCATGTATTATGTACAGATAATTATTCAAAGTGACCTAAAAGGTAGGCAGTGCACTCCCTCTGAAAGAGTGTGGGTTTGAGTGTCCTAATATCCGGAAGCATTTCTGAAAATCTCATCTTTAAACAGTCTTAACCACCTCATCATACTCACTAAATAACTGTAGATACTTGTTAATAGTGTGGTATTATTAACTGAAATAATTTGTGTTTACTTTGTGGCACCTGTAAAGAAATTATGGCTCTCAGTTTCTCAGCTTTCTCTATATAACACCAGATAAATAATTGTTTTCATGTTTTTCATTGATTGATTGTAATAATCCACGAACAGCTCCCTACCCTCATTATTCTACTGTATCTGGTGATAACTGCTAGGGCAGTCTGTTTAAAGACAGTGGTGGGATGGATGTGGAGGGATGGAAAAGAGAAGTCAGTCTAGTAAAACCCCTAAGCCATCAGGCTAGGATATGGCCACGCTGGCTCAGTTATATCATGGTGAAAACCACGCTCATACTTTAATGTAGCATGCTTTCTGGCTCGTTCTCAGAATGAGAAGAAATTATGGAATGAACACATTTGCATCAGAGGCTCTGCACCCCAGCTCTCTGCAGTCAGGATGGTGCTCAGCCTGCAAAACTAGGACTGCTCGGAGGGCTTGCCTGCTCCCGCCTGGCTCGGATCCCTTAGGCTTGTGCTTAGGGAGCTGCTACCACCTCGGTGTGCGAGAGAGCGGCAGCGAGGAAGGCAGCCAGTAGCCGGTCGCGGGGGTGTCATTGCGCCCCGGGGCCGAGACGGGGGCCGGCTCTTTCAGCACTGCGGACAGCGTCACCGGAGCGCCGGCGGTTCCTGGCTTCCTGCTCTACAGCAACAGCGGAAGACAGGGAGGATCCTGCAGGCCGGAGGGGCGCAGAGGAAGAGGGAGGAGCTGAAGGAAGCAGAAAAAAAAGGGAGGGCAGCGCGAGGGAGAGGATTTTCCCTTCTGATCTGTTTTCGGGCTGGCGGGTGGAGGCTGCTGCGGCTGGTGGTCGCGTTTCCACCTGATAGAAGATGGTGAATACGTGAGGAGAGAGGCTTTCGGCCTGTTTCGCTGCCGCGGGAGTGCCTTTCCTTCCTCTCTCTTCCTCTCCTTTTCCGTGTTCCTGCGTCTGTGTGTTTGGCTCCCCGGCTGCCTGTGCATGCACATCTTGTACATATATCTGAGCAGGGATCTTCTCTCGGCAGCACTGCTCTGCACAGGAAGAAGGGCTCGGCTGCAGCAGCAGCATCAACAGCAGCATCAGCAGCGCCGGCAGCGCCACCAGCTCCGTAATTCTCTCTCCGTTCCCTTCCTCTCCATCTCCCTTTCCCTCTCCCCCCCCCTCCCTTATCTTCCCGCAGCTATTCAGAAATTGCATTTTCTCTTCTACGATATACGTGGCTTCTCTCCCCACCCCCCACCCCCTTAATCGGAGAAGGCACACATACACACACAAACGCAGAGAAACAAGAGAAAGAAAAGTACTGCGAGCTTCTCCCTCTGCTGCAAACACTGAAAGCAAACGGAGACGGGATTTGGCTTCTACCCCAACATAAAGCCCTGCCTCTTTTACTTATTCGCCACCTCCTCCGAGAAAGAGAAGCAAAGAGAGGATCTAAAGTGGAGAAAGGCAGGTATTCTACATCTGGCATTTGGAGCACAGGGAGCCAGGAAGTGAAAGATGGTTGTGGTTGCCCGCGCTGGCTGCAGGGCAGCTGTCTTCCTCTGGATTTTCAGCAGCATCAGTTGCAGAGCCAGGACTTCTCTGCCTGCTCGTAAGTACTCTTCTCTAAGAAGCATTCAAAATTTCAGCTTCGCAATAAGGCAGGGGGGAATTCTCACAATTCTGGGAGGTTGTTTATTTTGTCTCTGATGGTGAATCTTGTGTTTGATTTTCTGCGTATTTGCCTGTGTATGTGTACACCGTGGTTTGATACTGTTCTCAGTGGTCACATTAGACCTTTGTTACAGATGATTTTAATGGTAGCTTGTGTGGAATGTTGAAAGACCTGCTCTGTGATACAGTCTTCATTCTGCAGTGAAGTCAAAGGGGAAGAAGAATTGAATGCTGTTCAAAGTTTGGGGCTGTTTTTGCTTGTTTGCTTTTGTTGTTGTTTGTTTCATTTTGTTTGTTTATTTGTTTTCTCACCTTCCTCAGAAGGTATGCAATTTGCATTTGGAACTACTTCATTTCCACAGTTTTATGAGGGAAAAGAAGAGACGTGAGCAGTTTCCATAACTAGTGTTTTATTAAGGGCCAGTGAGAGAGAATTTATCTCATTTGAAGAGGAAAGAATGATGTTAAGTAGATGGGAAGGAGCTGAGCCTGGGCCACTTTTTCTGTGAATGCGGTTTTGCTTTCCATAATAATATGAGCAGAGATATTTTAGAGGAGAGAAGAAACTGCCCTCCTAGGGAGGTAGAAGTAGAAGAAAAATGTTCTAATGTTTGCTGAAATGCTGAACTTTAGACTGGCAGGATGCAAAACATCTAAACAGGTCCCGGTTCTGCCATCGGTATGAAAAATATCAGTGGATTCTTTGATTTCAATGTGCACTGATGTGTAGTTTCCAGCAAGATATTTGCAGGTAGATGTCAGTGTTTTTAGTTTTGTTTGTTTGTTTGTTTGTTTTCTCTTCAAATCAGGTAAAACATTTGTCATTTGCAAAGTATTTTTGAAATACATACTGAAGTATTACATTTTTGTAGATTCATCAAAAATCTTTACTTCCTTCACTGTTTATAGAGGAAAGAAATGTACTGAAATGTTACAGATGGATGTGTAGGGATTGTGTACATGTGAATGTGGGCTGATTCTACTGTTCAATTAGGGGACTGTCTTAGAATGTAATGTATACTGCATAGGTATATGGCATATACATCCCTTTGCAGGATCATTTAATTTATTTGTTTTCTTGGGGGGTGGGAGGGAGAAATGCAATAATCAGTAGCACTGCTACTTTCTTAGTATGTTCCTATCTGTTATCGTCTGGTATATATTGAAAAAATAAAACCCAATTATTGCTCCAGAATTTCCTGTGCTTAAGTAATTACTTACATGTCAACAGAAAATCTACAGCACTGCCTGCATTGTTTCTTGGTCTGAGAGACTACGGGGATGTTCCTTTTTTTTTTTTTTTTTTTTACCTTTACTTTAGGAAATATTTATTATCCCTAAGATTTACTGCATAGTCTTGACTAGCTACCTAATTTTTCTTCTGTATATTATTTCTTCACATTGTGAAGAAGGTCTGCATAATGAGATTGCACACATACACACAAAAATATGATTTAACTTGTCAAAATTCTGTTCCTGGTAACTAATTTTCTTCATACTGCTTTCCTGTGACAGGATTTTGATATTACTTATTTCTGTGTCTACTTATATCATTCAGTAGCTAATTACTGTAGTTTAATTTGAAAATGACCTACAGGAGGTTATCTGATTATCCAACAAAAAATGTTTAACATTTCAAAGAAAGTAGCTGAGAATCTAATATTAATAGCTACATTACTGAAACAAAAATTCAATTAATAATATAATATATATATATATAATGTTAATTAAAATGTACTTATATACATTTCCATGTTTAAGATATTTTTGGCAGATGTTCAAAGAGTCCTTCATATTAATTCATCTTCCAAAGCACATACAATACCCTCCTTATGTAGTCTATAGCATTAATTTCTGACTCCTGAAAGTGAAATGGAACTAGATTTCTTTAATAGAAACACAAACATATCTTGAAGTAAATGTCAACCTCAACATTTCAGAAAAGAGAATGCACATGCTTAGAATTTTTTTTTTTAAAGATACAGCAATGCTAGGGAAGTGGTACTCCAGTAGGAACTAATGTGCTATGTCACAGTGTTTTGGTGCACCACTTAACTGGTTATTCTGTTGCACACTTTGATATACAAACTGATTACTATGCTGTGTATTCTTCTGCTGTTTGTGACTTGCATGCAATTGATCATGAATGCCATTACTGTTTTCTTTTATTATTTTTTTTCTTGATTAGACAATGCTCAAAGGTGATTTTTTTTTTTTTTAAATTATATCTTCTGTTTGTTTGTTTATTCTTTTGTTTCCAGTTGATTTTGAACATCGTATTGATAATTCTTCTGAAAGACTTAAGACTGCTGTACAACTTATTTCCTTATTTCCTGTATTGCAATTTATTTTTTTGAGTTTGTAGTAATTAACCAAAGGAAGTTCATTATTAGAACATATATAAGATTCGAGGTGTACACTGAAATATTAATCTCTAGATATGAGCTTACAGCTCATGATTTTCTTAGTCTATTTGCGCTGACAGAGAAAATGCTGGTTTTCGGAAAGAAAAGAATTTGACGTAACTTATGATAATGCATCTCAAATTTTTCTTGAATTTGCAATGTCAGTAAGTCTATAACTGTTGTTAAAATGATGTCTCTGAGTACTTTTCTCTCTTGGCTAAGAATGTGAAAATTTTGTAAGCTCTGAATATCATTTAGTTTTTTAAGAGAAACTGAATGTTGAAAGTCCATTTTTAAGTACAATCGACATACAGTACAATATCACACATAGTCAGATCTTACTTTAGATTTCATCGTTACGATTTTCATGCTTCAGTAATAATTTCTTTTTGTTGTTCTTGTTTGTTTTTGGAATAAGCATAGAGGAATCCCATGACTTCTGAAACCAAGGATAATGAACAGCTCAACCAGGAGAGGTCATCACAAGATAAAAAGGAGTATTGAAAATAAATTTTGTAGACTTTTACATGGCTTAAACCAGAAAGGATAAGAATAAGGCTATGGGTAGACTGACTTCCACTTGTACCCTTCTACTCTTAAAGAACATGTCAAAGAGATTCAACACTGGATTCCCTGACTACCTATGAAATTATAAAAAATATTTCTTTCACAGCTAAGTTTTTTGGTTGTTTCTTTTGTTTTGTTTTCCTTTCTTTTTTTTTTTTTTTCTTTTTTTTTTTTTTTTTTTGTGTGTGTGTGTGTATGTGTGCATTGTCTATTTATATTTAATGTAGAACTAATCAACACAGAACAACTAAAACTCACTCACAGTTCTGATACTTCAGTGCATTTGCAGTAGGTCCCCGAAAAACTGTTGAAGTTCAACCACACCTTACAATAATTGATGTAGAAATTGAATGATGGACAAGTATATTGAATCAATAAGATTCGTGGAAAAGCAAAAATATGCATAATTTAGCTTTGAATTCATGTCACTCAGATTTTCCTTATTTAGTAATTGCTTGGGTTAATTAGGAAAAAAACTAGGAAAAATACTAAACGCGATGTGATGTCCCTTCTGGAAGAGCAGTGTATAGCACTGGAACAGTGGTTTAGAAATCCTGAAATATTTAGAATTAGTTCCAGTTCGTGGTGTTCAAATGAATGGAGAAAGTGTGGGTAGGGGCCAAATATTTAGATATAGTTTTTTTCTAGATAATTTTTTAGTCATTATGTGAAATAATGTGAAATCTAGTGAATTCCATTTTGAGTTTTTGTTACACCTGAATAACAGGTTTTAGTTTAGGTCCTTTTCTGTGGATATTACATCAAGGATCCCACAGACTTTAGTTTCAAATGCACAAGAACATTTTTATTTAGGTTAAAGGTTTAATCATCTTTTGTATCCGTGGGTCTTAAAATACAAATAAACTAAGCTTTCAACTGAGGGCTTAAGTTTATTCTAAGACCATACAGTTTCTTAACATTAATGATCTGCTTAGTTTTAGAACATTTTAGTTACAAACTAGATTAAAATTTTCATGAATTATTATTACATAGTAGTGTTCATGTACCAAATAATAAAGAAAACATTCAAAAGGGAAATGAGAGTGTATTTATAACTTATTAAATGTCGTAGACCTGAGTTACAATGCTTAGGGTGACTTTTAAAATGAATATACTTTTACTAGAATTCTGTATGTGAATAAAATATTCATAAATATTCTGTTGTCATCTCCTAATTAGTGACAGCAGCTAGGACCAACACTGGGGTGAAAAGCCAAACTTTCTCAGTTTACATCTGTGCATCACTGCACACCGCCTGATTGCACATGTTCATCTATGTACAGAAAGTCAGACTCAAAATTTGATCCTTCCTTAGAGCACTGAATCAATTATAAATGCCATTGAAGTAATGTATTAAAAGCTATTCCTTGCTTGGGTTCTTTTGGCTCTGCTTGTAGTCTTAATTCTTTTTTTTTTTTTTTAAAAAAAAAGTGCTTTAGTAAGTGGTCTGGTCAGAAAGAAAGTTTGTAAGCATATTTAAAGACCAGGAACAGAAAACTTGTCTCTGTGAAAAATGGCTTTTTCTTATGCAGGGAGATAAGAAACATTTTCTGATTCACCATCATATTTTTACAAAAGCAATTTTATGAAATTTGAAAATTTTTACTTCATGCAGTTGTGATAATATATTCTTTACTTATTACATATTAATCAGATATTATAAGCTGCAGAACTACTTTGATAACTCACCTCACTATGGAGCTCTGATATGCCATAGATCTTCCTTTAAGAGTTTTTTTGCTATTAAAACTAGGATCTCCAAATGCTGTAAAGCAACAGATGTCATATCCAATGTTGATTAATTATAACAATACTTAACGCCTTGTAAGAATCTTAATATAATAAAGAGCTATGCACAAACTATAGCTTTTTTCCTACTTTTTAATAAATATATATATGCAGAAGTTGATTCACCTCAGCAACTTGACCAACAGATCATGCAAAAGATAACTGGTTAAGTCTTGAGGTGTGTCACTGCCCATGCCTGTATTCTTTGAATTTTAAGCATGCTAAGTCTTATGAAAGTACACAGACTTGCAAGTGTATGCATGATTTCAGTGACTTCACATAGACAATGATAGAGAAGAAACAACAGTCTCCTCCATCAGGTGAAACTCTGAGTAAATTTTTACTTTTGTAAATCTTCAAAATTTTAGAAAGCTTAGCAATACTTGGAAAGAAGTAATTTGATCAGGACACGATTTCCCAAATTTATTCTTTCCAGAATTTCATCTGTGGAACAAATAATGCAGTTTTTCATCTTCACTATTTTCTCACCGAAGTAAACGGAAACTGTGTCACTGATTTTCAGAAATGCATGGTTATGACTTCTGTCAGTGAAAAGTTCACCATTCAGTCCACAATACATTAGAAATGTTTAAAAGATTATTCTTTGAACCAGTATGGATTTTACTTTTATCACACTTCTTTTGTTCAGCTACTTTGTTGTCATTATATCGGTAACTATTCTGAGGCCACCAACTAATTACAGAACACGTCAATTCCCTAAATATGATAGGAGTTGGAAATTCTAGTAATCAGTAAACAATACTTTTGAGTAATTTTCTCAAGATTTGAATTTATCATAGATTGAAAGGTATTCTGAAGACCATGATTGATATTTAGAAAAAACTTGTGCACATTCGTATTTTGACAGCTCTGCAATTTTACAGTTAGCTTTACAAAGCTGAGGCCTCTTCAGCTTGAGAAATTTTTCAGTATTCATGTGCTGTTGTAGTAGCAAATATCACATTTGTTCCTTAAGCCCAAAGAACTGATAAGTCAGAGCAAAAAAGGATACTGACTTTCACTATTGTCTCTTTTTTCCCCAAAACTTGAGTGCTATTTCGGGTTTACATTCCCCTATGAAGTTTATTCATTCAGACATTTAAGTTAGGTAATCATGGTGAGCCTGCTGAGGGATTGAAGTATTTATTTAAATTTGATGTTAATATTCATCAGCATTTAATTTTTGTGTGTGTTTTTTAAATAAATAAATAATAAAGTAAGATCCATTCAACATAGCTAGAATCTTTGTTGCTTGTTTTGCATTTATATCACTAAAAACTTAGGTTAGGTTAAAACTTAAAATGCAAAAACAAAACAAAACAAAACAAAACAAGACAAAAAGCAGCTAAAATTACTTTCTAGATGTCATAGAGTATCTATACATATTTAGCCAAATTATTTTCTATGCCACAGATAAATGTGATATATTAGGATCTATTATTTGTTTACTTAGAATATTTGAACACTCATTTTAAAGGGAAAGTATTATTTTATTGTAGAAATATGACATCTGTCTGAATATAATATTAACATAACATTTTGTTTGATTTTGTAAAACTGCCATGTTATTGAACATTTTGTAATCTCTGCTCATGGATATCAGCTTGTATACATGTTACATTTTACCTGTCTATAAACATTTTTACTTCAAGTCTAAAGGTGTGGCAATGTCCATTTTTTATCAATTAAATAATGATGAATCTCTGAATTGCCTTTGCTCAATAGTCTTAGATACTTACACTATTATTTATTGTGGTGACAATCAAAACATGAAATTTAGAGGGAAGAGATGAGTAGCTGGGCCTAAAATAAGTAGACTGTAAGGGTCCAAATATGAATTTACACCCCTCTAATCAAGCTTTCAAACACAAGACTCTGCCCTAATTGTCACTGAGATATAAAGAGGGCTTGTAAAAGTTCTTTTCTTTTACCTGTATGCTGATAAAAGATCAAATATATTTAAAAAGATGAGAAAAAATGAAAATTAAGAAAAAATCAATAATTAGAAAACAGAATCAACAATTAAAACTAATGATTTCTCTAAAAAAATGACTGTTTTGGATCATGAAAAAGAGTAGTTGCATCTCAAACAGAGAAAATAAAATAATTTCTTTACACTAATGGATAGAGTGAGAGGGAGTAGTCCTGCCAGACAACAGCAGTTACAGTGAATTAGAAGACAAATTTATTTCTTGAGAAATTGAGTCAGAAGCATATCCTGCACGGTGCAGTCTCTGCTGGCTACATGCTTCCAGAGTTTAGAAAGATGTACACTAATATGCTTTCCTTCAGTTATACATCAGGAAATGTTATGCTACCCGACAATCTCAGTTGTATGATGAATGTCTTACCTGCCTCTTACTCAGTATGGCCAGGATGTTAGAAATGATAGGTGAGCTGCCTGTAAGCATGGGACGGTATCCAATTGAGTTTCAGTCTTCTTCTGAAAACACATACCTCCACAAACTTTTGCTTGTGCTCTGTAATCTCTTTGCCATTGATCATATAACTCCTTTCTCATTTTATTAATCATCTTACTCTCTGCCCTTGCTCTACCCTTCTCTCCAGCAGGAGAGTGACTCTACGTTCAGTAATATTTTTATTGATTCATCACCACATCAAGTAATTTGCTGAACTTGAAGCCAGGAGAGATTGTCTTCATTGATTCCTGATTAATTCATTCGTATTTGAAAGCTGGGTACACAAGTAATAATTCAATTGAAATTCCTTCACTGCTTAATTGCTCTGCCCTAAATCTAGCATGTTAAATCAGATAATCAGGCATTATGAGTGACATTAAGATATCTTCTTTTTTTTTTTTCTTCCCAAAAAACAGTTATTAGAATATCATTATAAGGAATACTTCTATTAATATTTATCCATAATTATACAAAAAAAAAAATATATATATATATATATAGGCTGAAAGTTTGAAAGGATATATATATATATATCCTTTCAAACTTTCAGCCAGTGTTGTGTATTGTATATATGGGAAAGTCTGCTTCAAAAGAATGCCATGAGAGAATCATGACCCCAAACCTGCATACTCATAGCTTAAAAGGACAATAAGAATAGCTGATCTCAGCTACAATTATGTGGTTTTATTTTGGTTTCACCTGCTTTACATGTGAAGATTTTGCCCCATTTCATTCCAGCACTGAATCTCTCTGGAACTATTCTACCTTCATGATTATATTCATGGCCTCACTGAAATATGTAATGTTTCCTTACACCAGCTGACCTACATGTCAAAAGCTTGAGACACGTGAAAACTTAAGGTCATCCTTAGCTTCAAAGAGTGTGTATTTTACTGCAAGTCGATAATAACGATATTTAACAGTGAAGGGCTGAAAAATAGAATTCTAATGCTTCTCACTAGAAAACACTCATTTCCTTTGCTATAGCTACTATGAGACATTTTGCATGTCTCATTATAAGAATTAGCAATGTTTGTTAAACTTTTATACGCTGCCATTCAAGAACCTTAAGAGTTAAAAATGTTCTTACAATACATTTGGGAATAGACATAGATGCTTATATATGTACATTTGATGTCTTCTAAATTTGTCATCAGAAAAAAAAAAAAAAAAGAAAAGAAAAAAAATCCCTTCAAAATATTAAAGTGATTCAAAAAGATCTATTTTCTATAAATCAATGTTGATTTCTACTAAATTATATTTATTTCCTTTGAATTCTTTTTCATCAGGTTCTACTAATTTCTCTAGGGTCAATGCCAGTTGATACAGTCTATAAGTGCACAATTCATCTTCTTCATTATTGACAACGCATGCTTTCTTTCAGTCTTCTGAAACATCTTTACTTTTTCCAGGGTGACTGAAAATCAGCAATAGCAGTGCTCAGAAGCCTTCTCTGTTACAAGTTGTCCTGCTGGTTTAAAACTGTCTGTCCTTGTTAGCTGCTATTTAACATGTTCCTCAGTTGCCATTGGAATGCAAATCAATTTGTTGTTACTCTGTGATCTGACTATGAAGTATTGTTTCTTTTCCTAACACTGCATGTTTTTGGTGTTTTCTACAACTAACAATTTAGCCACTTGAGTGTAGTCATATTCTGATAGGGATCTTTTTATTTCTTATTGCCTCTCTCACTTTTTATCATTTTTCTTTTTTTTTTTTTTTCTTTCAAAAAACTTGTTTTTTTGTTTGTTGTTGTTGTTGTTTCTTTTCTCTATAATCATCATTATGATTTCTGTGCATAGATAAATGAAGCCTGGTATCCTTTTGATTTTATTTGTTCTGTATTTCTTAGACTCTGATTTATAAAATTCAAAGTCACAGAATGATTGAGGTCAGAAATAACCTCTGGAGGCCATTTGCTTCAACCTGAACTCAAATAGGGCCACCTACAGCAGGTATCTCAGGACCGTGTCCAGAAGATTTTTGAATTATCTCTGAACACAGAGACTTCACCACCTCCCTTGACAGCTTGTTCCAGTCACCTTCAGAATAAAAAAGTGTTGCCTGACAGTCAGATGGCACCTCCTGTGTTACATTTTGAGACCATAATCAGACAGGTTTCAGTGGGCCCATTTCTCCTGCCTGTTGAGTTCCCTCTGGATGGTGGCACAACCCCCTGAAGTATCAACCACACCTGCAGTTTTTTGTCAACAGCAAACTTGCTGAGAGTGCATTTTGCTCTATTATGCAGTCCATCAACAAAGATATTGAATAGGGCTGGATCAGACTCCTGGCCAGGCTGTGTAGCCAGTTTTTAGTTCACTTGTTGGACTGATCATCCAGCCCATAAGGATATTTATAAGGATTTTATGACAGACAATGAATGTTTACTGAAGTATATGTAGTCAATATGTTCTGTTCTTATCTACCAGGCCAGTCACTTCATCATATAAGTTTATCAAGTTGGTATGACTTTCCCTTGGTGAATCCATGCTGACTACTTCTCATGACTTCCTTGTGCTCTGTGCCTCGAAATGGAACATTAGTTCTTTCCAGTGACTGAAGTGAAGCTGACCAGCCTATAGTTTCCTCAGTCTTCTTCCTTGCACTTTTCTGAAGACTGGAGTGACCATTTCTTTCCCCCAGCCATCAACCAGCTCCTCAAATCTCCAAGCATATATTTAATGATTTTGAAATTATTCTTAAAAAATCAGAAGTCTTAAATTCTGAAGAGGTCTAGCTACTACTCGTACTACTGGATTTATATCACTATCAAAGAACAACCAAAAAATATCATTAATATTTGAAATACATATGAAGAAAATATATGTATTTGGAGAAAGATCTACAAGACTATCAAGAACCACATTCAAGGCTACAATCAGTAGGCCATCTGTATTCAAATCAACGTCTAAAAATGTGTTTAAGTAAAGCTGAATAATAAGTTCCTGAAGCATCGAAATATTCCTGATTTTTTGATAATTATAGAGATTTTATTAAATGCTTTTTTGAAATGAGGCAAATATATACATAAACACATACTAGAATCAAAATAAAATAAGTGACTATTCAGATATTATAATTGAATAATATGGGTATAGAAGTGTCTGTTAGCTATATTGTTGATGATAATGATCTTTTTTTATAATATAAATTTAACATTATTTGATTAAAATATTATATGTATATTATTATGTGATAAAATATTTTCAAATAATTGTTTGTTATAGAACAGGAATAGTTGCATCCAATTAAAAAAATACACTACTCTATTTGAAGTAAACTATCTGAAAAAAACTGAAATGAGATTTTTTTTCCCCATGTATACGCACGTATAGACAATAACGTTATCTGAGGGATCTGATATATTTTGTTGGTAGCATATGATGAAGTTGCCTTGAGGTTCCTTTTGAATAGAGGGCCGTGTCTTAAAGGAATTCAATCTAAGTTTAGCTAATTCTTGAGGCTGTCTGTGTGATTCCATCTGTGGCAGGGGAAATTGCTCAGTCAGGGACAAATTATTTAATAAGTTTCTTAAGATGTAATTAGGCAAAATGGAAATCAGAAAATGAGTAAAAGGAATGTGACACGTTTCTCACCTAGCAATGAATTTGGAATGTAGTTTGATATTTATTATATTTTTAAAGACTCTATGTTAATGGAATACAGAGTATATATTCTTTCCCTGTGTTATAAATGCAGTTGTTCATTGGGGAATGCTGGTATGTTGCAAGTTCTTCCACTGAGTCTGATCTCCTGGCTGATAATGCTACACTGCCAGACCTTCAGATCAATGGTAATTCTGTCCATAATGTACATTTGATAATGTTAAATTCAAGCACTTTTAAGAGTCCGTCCGGCATGTAGGAAACACTATCTTCTGTCTTGGGATCTACTGAAAATAAGACAAAGAAAATAAACCTAAAATATATTTTCTCTAAACAAAACATATCTGGTGACTTTGGAGTTACAAAAGAGCTACATAAAGATGCAGCATCCTGGCAGTGGTTTTGGGAATGGTAGTGGTAAGATCTAAGGCAGTGATCCTTTACAGTTGAAAGTCATAAGGTACTCTAAGCTCTTTCTAGGCAATCTGCACTTTCAATATTTAACCATACCAATGCATTGAATGACATTGCTTGGGACTTTACAATAGGATATATTGCAAATATTTTGAAATATTTTAGTACCTAAATATCAGTCACCTTCTATTTTAGATTTGACTTTGATCACAATGTTACATTCTATTTATCTTGGGTAAAGAAAGAGATAAACATAGTTTTGCCACTGACACTTAAGTTCTGTACATTTTATTCTGTTTATCTTCAGAAAACTGTGTTGAGCAGGCTGAGAGTTTCACTTATATCTACCATATTTAACTGAAATTCAGATATGTACATTATATAAAATGATAAGAGCATGAAGGCACTGGACTGTGGTCCCTTCATGAATAGAATTTTCATGAAGTAGACCTGTTCTTTTAATAAATGATAATCAGACTGGGATGGAAATGACAAGTTTTTGACATCAGTGCTAAGACTGTCATGAATAGACCTGTGTAGACAGTAAACTACAGTCCTTTTTAAAGTAGGATATTTAAAAGCACAATGCATATTAGCAAAATATAAAGGCTTGCTTTTATTTCAAAGTGGAATATATTGACAAAGCCTGCCACTGGCCGCTTTAAAATACATCCAAACAAAACAGAGTCTTAAATTATATAACTCCATTATTCTACTACTTTAAAAAACTGCCTTGAAGGAAACTGATTCAGTAACCAACAACCAAACATTTGCTTTCTTGAGTGCCTCACAGAAACTGACTTTCTTTTGCTGGCCTACTTTTTCATTTGAAAATATGATTACTTTTATCTAATAAAATTACAGGGTGTGGAAGGAAGATGTTAAATTATCAATTTAATCCATGAATTCCATCATCTTTTTCATTTTTAAGTGACACTGTTAAGCAGCAGATTTAATTAGGCAACTTGCAGTAAAATAGAGAGTGGTTAAAATGCCAGAAATTGAGTATGAAGATCTTTTTTATTATCACCCTTGGTAATTCACTCCAATGTTCTTTCTTTTGCATGTTTTCTTTTTTTCCCACTATCTGAATTTGGACTTCAAGTGGGTCAGTGGCATATGGAAAGGAAAATGAATGACACCCTGTATTCTTACTAAAGAATGACCCCCAGATATTTTTAAATACAATTTTATTCTGCAAAGAAATGTCTGTTCCAGAAGCAGACCAGTGCTTATACTTTGTTGGTCAGAACAATGTTTTGGTATCACCTAGCTCCAGTCATATGAGCTGTAGTTTGTAGCTGTTCCACTCATAATTCACTCTGTATTGTAATGCAAAAGGGACTCAGGTTTTGCCGTCCTTATTCATATGTTACACACTGTGACATTAGCTCCACTGCTCTCACGGGGTATTGTACTAGTCAGCAGAATTCATGGTGGCAAAATCTACTGATACTTCCTACACACTGTCCTCAGCACTTAATCTGAGAATATACTCCACAATTCATTGTCAAATGATTAAAAAACAAACAAACAAACAAAAATTTAAAAACAAAATCTTAGGTTTAGCTCTGTTGTATCAAGCAGAATAAAAATAAGAATTCCTGTTTTCCTTAAATGATTTGTTATTGGAGGAGAGAAGAATCATAGAATCAAAATACCTAGAGGTGACAGGGACCATAAAGATCATCTAGTTTCAATTTCCCTGCTGTGGATCAGCAACCAATAACCAATAGTGCCAACCACTAGATCAGGCCCCTCAGAGCCCCATTCAGCCTGGCTTTGAACGCCTCCAAGAATGAGGCATCTGCAATTTCTCTGGGTAACATCTTTCTGTGCCTCACCACAGAAAAGAATTTTTTCCCTAACATCTAACCTAAATTTCTCCTCTTTTCATTTTCATTTAAAGCCATTCCCCTTTGTCCTATCACTATAAGACTGTTTACAAAGTCAGTCTCCCTCCTGCCTATAAGCTTTCTTCAAGTACTGAAAGGCCTCAATTATGTCTCTTTGGAGCCACCTCTTTCCCAAGGTTAACAAGCCCAGTACCCTCAAACTTTCTTCATAGGAGAGCTGCACCGGTCCTCTGATTATCTTCATGGCCCTCCTCTGAACGTGCTCCAACAACTCCTTGTCATTCCTGTGCTGGGGCTCCAAGGCCTAGACACAGTATTCCAGACGAGGCCTCCTGAGGGCAGTGTAGAGAGGGACAATCACCTCCTTCTCCGTACTGATCAATTCTCTTTTGGTGCGGCCCAGGATACCTTTGGTCTTCCAGGCTGCAAGTGCAACACTATTGATTCATGCCCTGCTTTTCACAAACCAGGATTCCGGAGTTCTTATGCACAGAGCTGCTCTCAGTGAGTTCTTCTCCCAGTCTGTACACATATCTAGGATGAGAGATGTAGGGAAATGCCAAGTGTGCAGTGTTATGATAATCTGATGCAAGCTGGGCAGTTCTCCAAGCTAACAAGAGCTCTAGGGAGACTTTTCCTCTCAGACTCCTGTATTATCTATTCCAAAGCAAACTCCTGAAGTTAAATGGAGGCATGTGCTCCTGTAATTTAGGTAGTACTTTTAAGATGCTACAGAGTTTTCCTATAGCCCATTATCAAGCCACACTCTTCAACAGAGTGGATTTGAGCAGTATTTGTTGAGCACCGTGAATTTCTCATTCACAAAAGCTTAGGTTGTGCAAAATAAATTAGTTACAGAATGAATGTTAAGATTATAGAAACAACTGAGCAAAGTTGAAATTTATTTCATTTACATATGACTTTGAATGGAAAAAGAAGTAGGAATATCTTTTATTTTTATTTTTATTTTTATTTTTATTTTTATTTTTATTTTTATTTTTATTTTTATTTTTATTTTTATTTTTATTTTTATTTTTATTTATTTTCATAATAGGACACTTGTATCTTTTGCTAGACAAGAAAAAAAGGTCTTTGATTTAAAAAGTTTTGTATTTGTTTATTTTATATTTATATATATAAATATATGAATAAATATTTGAAATCCAAAATGAAAAAAAAATTCTAACTCAATTTTGTTCTTATTTTGGATTTGTTTTTCGGTTTTGTTTGTGGTTGTTGCTATTTTGAAACTGAAATATATCTCTTTCTTCCTAAATAAAACCAGAACTTCCAGAATCTACGTTCCTGTATTGTTCTGACAGCAATTTTGCCTTTTCCCATTTATATTCCCTATTACACAAAGTTATTTTAATTTCAAAATCTTATATTCTTGGAGGTGAACTGAACAGTCTTTCTGCATGTTGCCCTCTTCGTATCTGAAGAGGGAATTTTCCTGCTTTTCTCCAGCATGACAGATGTGGAGCTTTTCCTTCAGTTTTGCTTTCTTGCCTATTTGTCAGTGGGTCATTGAATAAACAGAAGCTGAAACAAGATCAAACAGATATAAAAAATCAAAACTGTGCTCAGAAAAAGTCAATTAGCTATAGAATAAAGAACTACTAATTGAAGCTGAGAAATAAGTAAAAATAAAATCCTATTTTCATTAGATACACTCTTAAGAAAGCTTCTTTTTTGAACATTAAATTGCTCTTTTTCTAAATTATAAAGGATTTTGTGTTGAAAATACGCCAGCTGGAGAAAACATTTGGATGAACTTGTAGAAGTAAAATAATACTATTAGCTTGCCATCAAACTTTTCTCTCCTTTTCTGGGAATATTTGGTAGTAGTCATTGTTTCTTTAATGAGGGGTTCCTAGGGTTATGAGATATGTGTTAAAAATATAAGGAATGAAAGTGGAGGTCACAGAGCTCCAAATCATTCCTTCAGATCTGCAAGAATGTTCAGGGTTTTCTTGTTGTTGTTGTTTGTTTGTTCGTTTCTGTGAACTTGCTGAAAGTTTTCATTACATAATATAATAGTTCAGTAATATAGTTCAGTACTTATCCTTTTATAGAAAGGCAATATTGCTGCTGAAGCTAATGGAGTAGGGTATGAGGCCAATACATAGGTTAAAGCAGCTGTTAGACTACAATAACATAATCCTATTTACCTCAGCTAAAAGTGACACCTTTCTGTCAGGAAATATATTCAGTAAAATTAAATAAATCTTCACTTCAGAAAGGTCTCTCAGACCCTCTCAGTTTCTCAGTTGCTGATAATCACTTTAAATGCAAACTTGAAGACCACTCATGCCTAAATATGACTCAGCACTGAATGAGTATCCAGGAAGAGTTTGAAATTTTTCTGTTTGTGGTTGATAAAATCATCACTGACTACTATGATAATATATATGAACTCCTCCCCCACCCCGGCATCCTCCCCTCCACCTACTGCAGAGGTTACTCTGGCTCCCTGCTGTCAATGTAAGTCAGTCAGTCAGTACAGACAGTATGGCAGATCAGTCAGAGCAGTGCACAAGTTACACCGACTAAGAATTATCAAAATATCTGTGCTGGTGCTTATTTTTGCAAGAGATGAAGGAAATTTATGATTGGTAGCGGATAGACACAATTAAGCGTGTTGACACACTCAAAATTTTGGAGCCAGACAGAATATGATAAAAAGTGTTTAGATAACATCCTTCATATTACAGAAAAGTATCAGAACCCTGATTTCCCCGAGTCCTCCACCTTAAGGTGGATATTATAGAGCTTACAGCCATTTCTCTTCTGCAACTTCCTGTTTCTACTGACTCCAAAATGTACCTGTTACTGCGGTGAAGAGTTCCAAGAAAGAATTTTTATGGACTTACAGAAGATATTATTTGCTTTTATCTGTGTGAATCACATTTCTTTCAGTACAAAATTGATGAACTTTATTATTGTTGCTCTTCCATTGAATAAGCTGTTAGTTTAAATGGGTACTGCTGATTAATAATATTGTATATGGTTCTAATTGAAATAGCAAATGTTTTTCTTGTCATCAAATTTTAATTGATAAGTCCATCAATTATATATGTAGGATAGTAGTACAAAGAAATAGAGAAAAACTGATAAGAAATGAAACAGTTCAGATGGCAGGCAGTGTTAAAGGTAGATATTAATTTTCTTCCTCTGATAATTAAGTGAAATTTGATTAATGTTACTCTGAATGCAATAAATTAAGCATGCTGATTTTCCTTTCTATTTGAAGTTAATTTGTAGTGCTGTCACAGAGTTAACTCTAAATCTATCTGTGTTTGTGACAGGGGAACAACAAGGCCACAGGCCCACTGGCACAAAAAAAGGGGAGGGAGGGTGAGGGGGTTGGTGGCATATAGGCCAGTTCAGCCTGGTTCTGTAAACAATGGGGCAGGGGGACCCATGGATCCATACCCCAGGAAAGGGGACTGAGTAAAAGGGGGAAGGGTAGGGAGATGGGCCTAAAAACAGAACAGCAGCAAGGCTCTGAGGAGAAAAGTTAATTTACTGAATATGATATCAGAATGCAAGATAACTGTCTCACTCCAGTTTATAGGAGTCCAATTTATAGGAGGGAGAGGAGCTTCTTTGATATATGTATACCTGATGTGAAATTAAAAAACAAAGTTCAAATGTTGGTCCGACCAGTTTATTACAAGTCTTAATCAGGGAGATGGGGAAGGGGAGGCTGGCGACTATTGCAGATTATGGTGATAGGAAAGGGAAGGTGGGCAATAGAAAAGATAGGAAATAAAATCAAGTAGTCTTTGTGGAGAGCAAGAGGGAGATGCTGCCACCACAGGTCCAGCATGGTCAGGTCCAGCGTGGTTCGTCTTCATTAGTGATGGGTCGTCGGGGGCTGTTGTTCAGTTGACGATGGTGACCACAGTTAACTTCCCAATGGCAGTACAAACTTACTTAAGTCCAAAGTGGTTGAATCAGCTCCTTTTGGAGTGACAGCTTCTGGATCTCAGCAGGAACTCCTTCTGTTCCCATCTTCTGGACCTTACCAGCAGATAAGAGGGAGCATGGGGGCTCCAACTTGTATCTTGCCTTCACAGAATACAATAGTATCATCCCCCAGTCTCTCATAGCAAGCTGGAGTTATTTGGTCACAGGCCAGATCTTCCACCAGTAAATAGTCCCGAGAACTCTCTTCCAGAGGCAAACAGCTCCAAAGAAATGCTTTCAAATGTAAGATTGTTTATCTTACATTTCCACAGTGATGTTGATTGCTACATGGCAAAACTCACCTCTCATCTCCTAGATAAGTCAGAGTCTTAGTGCAAGAAATGCCTCAGAAAGCAAGCTTTGAACCAAAAAACAAAGAAGGATTCATACAATAACACAATGTAAGACAATATAGCTGGAATTGAGGCTAATAAATCAAATAAAAATAAGAGCGTCTGAAACCAAAGACCTTACTCTAAGGTGAAATGGCTGGGGAGCACTCACAGTGCTGGGCAGTGAGAAAGGACTTGCAAGTTTTATCTTTTCCTCTGAATGCAAAGTCCTTTGGGCTATATAGTTTTCCTCTTCTGAGAGAGAAAAAAAATCAGCAGTCCATGGAACTGGAGCATTAACTCTTTAATTCCCAGTGCTATACATGATGTTATATTGTGGAATGCTGATAAAAAAAATCATAAAACCATGGCAAGTGTGTTTGTAAATTTCTAGAAACCATTAGTGCACCGTACTGTCAATTAAAGGATGGTAGCTTCGTTAACCTATTTGCTGCCCTCCCTTTTGTTTTCTCCTTTCCCTCTGCGCAAGTGCCGCCTGTTCCATATCAACATATTATATAGTCAGATAGGAATTGGAGGCTGACCTACTGGAAAGCAGCTCTGCAGAGAAGTACCTGGGAGTCCTGGTCCTGGTGGACAACAGGCTGACCATGAGCCAGCAATGTACTCACATGGACAAGAAGTTATCCTAGATTGCATTAGGAAGAGTACAACCAGCAAGTCAAGGGAGGTGATCCTCCACCTCTACTCAACCCTGCTGAGGCCACATCTGGGCTATGTAGTACAAGAAAATTATGAAGCTCCTAGAGCAATCCTACTGGAGGGCTACAAAGATGATTATGAGGCTGACGCACCTCTCCTATGAGGAAAGGCTGAGAGAGTTGGGGCAGTTCAGCCTGGAGATGAGAAGACTAAGAGGGGATCTAATTAATGTGTACAAATATATTGAAAGAGGGTATCAACAGGATGAGACCAGGCTGTCTTGTGTGATGCTTGACAAGAGGACAATTGGTAACAGCCTCAAACTGAAACACAGGAAGTTCTATCTGCATATGAGAAGAAACTTCACTGTGAGGATGACTGAGCACTGGAACAGGTTGCCCAGAGAGTCTGTGGTGTCTCCTTCAGTGGAGATTTTCAAAATCTGCCTGGATGCAATCCTGGGCAATGTGCTCTAGGTGATCCTGCTTGAAGGAGATCAGACTAGGTGATCCCAAGTGGTTCCTTCCAATCTAAACCATCCAATGATTCCATGATTCTGAGAAGACCTATGAACTGTAAAACGTGCCTAATAGATAGTATACTGATTCTCCTCTTTTTCTCCTTTGTTCCCCATTCTGCCACTAAATCATGGAACATTATCCCCCTTCCTCTTTTAATCTGCTTGCTGTTAATGTTAACCCACCAACTAACTTCCTTTTCTTCTGGTTCAAAAGGAAGGTTAGACAGTAGCTGAAAACATATCCTTGAGTAGGATAGAGGATTATGGTTGTTTTCAAGGCTTAAGAAAGTAGTATCTTTTCCAACAGTTCTGGCACAGTCACTTCTATTGCTCCAAACCAAAAGGGAAGATTTAGTTGGACTTTAGGGTTGATGGTCATATTCCATTTCTAAACATAATTGTCATATCAGTCAAGTCCCATGGAAATGGTCTTTCCAGTCTTCACTCATTTCTTTCTCTCTGCTTCTAAAGTGCATTTACTTCAGAATTCTGTCAGTCATAGAGAATGTTTATAACTTGAATTCAAAATCATTCTTCTTTTGTTGCAACACATTTGCCTTTCATGAAATACCAACATTATTTCTATTGTAGACCATGATCAGTGGTGGGAATTGATTTGATCTTTCTTCCCAGTAGGGAAGGACATTCCTTTTGTCTTTTTATTAAATCTGTAATGTGGCAGCTCAAATGATGCAGTTTCCATCACACTGTGGTGCCATGTGTGCATTTTTGTAAAGGGGACAGAAATGATGATGATGTCACAAAGCAAAATCTGCCATAATATCAGACATTTTCTGATGAAAACCCTGAAATACTATATTGACCATTTATATGAATTGTGTAAGTTACATTGAGTTCATAGACAAGAAATTATCTTTCAGAAAGTAAATTAATTTGACATTTCTTTAACTCTGTCTCTTGAACCTAAGTTGATATTAAGAGAAAGAAAAATCTTCTACTCATCCGTCCATTCACTCGTTCATTCATAACCATATTTTACTCTTAGGCACAATTGCTGCCTTTTCTATCTTGAAGAATATTGTCAAAGTTTTCAGTCTTTCATTTATGCATGAAAGTGATTACAGAACCCTTTTGCTAGATTTTTCAAGAGCGTAGATCTTGGATGTTAACTTAGAAATATAGTAGATGATTCACTGTACTATCTACCTCATTATTTGTAATTCTGTCTTGTAAATCAAGATCTAACAAACTCTCTGTGAAGACAAAATTTCAAATAGAACAACTTACCTGAGAACTTGGCTTGAGATCATGTATCTGACTTTTACAGTTGTTGAGTCATGCAAAATAGAATGAGAGAACAGCGTAAGCTGATACTGAAATAGAAACACACACAATTAAGTCATATAAAAAACACAGATATATCAAGTTAAAAAAAAAAAGAGTAAGGACTCTGTCCATGACATCCCTTTTAATTCCTCTGACTAGGAAACCCTATAGATGGAAGTCAGCACTGAAGTTTGGAACAGGACTCAGATTCAAGGTTTACTGCAGTTAGTCAGATTTTCTAGTTCAGACATATCCCTGAATATATTTCTGAAAACTTTGTGACAGGATCGATTTGGACTTCAAATGCAGAGTCACTTTGAATTACTTTTGAGGTTCTGCATGTTGTTGGTGTAGGAATGCATCCAACAATGTAGGATTGCTGGCGTAACTGTAAGTTGTGCAACTGAGCAAACTTAACCAAGGTTGAATTTTTAAACATACTTTTGCCAACAGTTTCAGAGAACTAAGGGTTCCCTGAACTACTGTACTTTTCCACCTGACCACTAAATCATTAAGACTATGAACTTGCACGTTTAGAAATTTAGTGGTTTCTGTGTAACTCTTCAGTGTTTCAGATCTCTCAAAAACAACAAAATTTTGGTTTTCCTTACCAATATTATTCCTAGACAGGCTGAACCTTTCAAAAGTTAAAGGATTTTTGGTGCCAAAGGTTGCATTCTATTCAGATAAAAGATTATTTTTCTAGTTGGTGTTGAACAATGAATTTTAGAGTACGTAAGACCTGTCAGTTTTAATTACTCAGAAAGACTGAAAAAAAAACCACAGGAAATTAAGCCCTGAAATGCATATGATTTGAATAGCACATAGAAGGTAGAGTTGTCAGTTATTTTTAAGTTCTATCTGACTTTGTTAAATGTGACTTCCTGGCCAATATTTCAAAAAAACTAAATTTGTATCAAATGAAGTTGATGGACTTGAAATTCAATGTCTAAAGTATACTGAAGACTGATAATCTAGAGTGTCGTAATCTTGTACCAGAATGTTTTCAGATATTTAAAAGCTAACTTCTGTATGCATTTTAATAATTTGAAAAACTAGACAATATCTTTCTTCCAGACAAGCTGTTTATAAATTATTTACCGTCTAGTATTCATGAAAATATCTGAACTTTCAAGTCAGAAAGTCATCATAGAGCATAATGCACTTAAAGTTATTTTTAATAGTTATGAATGCATGTTCAGTTAAAGGAATTTCTGTCATTGATATGGAATCCAGTATTACTCAAGTTTCACAATATATTGTCTGTATCTTTGTAGTATAATTAATGCTATACTTTATACAATCATAACAGATGATCTGATCATAATTAATAGCAGTTCAAGCACTATTTCTAGGAGCTCTGATTTCCTCAAGCATTGAAACTTGAAACAGGATTGAATGGGTGGTTTAGTCACACTTTGTTCACACTGAAAAGTCAAGATTGTTTTTTAACATTTGCAGTTAAAGTCATATTCTCATCATTTGTTAATATATTAACAAATTTTTAATTATATATAATAACATAAAACAATATGAGATATATTAACATTTGTTAATTAATACTCAAAATTATTGTCAAAGATACTGCTACATTGAAAAAATATTGAACATCCATGAGTTAAATATTTCTTACCATAGTTAAATTGTATAATACAGAAATTAAACAAGGAACTTGCTGTGAACATCTTTCTTGGCTCATAGACACACAGAATCATCCAGGTTGGAAAAGACCTCTTAGATCATCTAGTCCAACCACCAATGAAAATCTTTTTTGCTGACAAAAATTTTACCAATTTAGAAAGAAATACATTTTATTATTTTGAATTTTGATAAATGTATCAATACAGTAGGACACGTCTTGATAATAATCTCACTGTCCCTTAGCTCAAATGCTGTACAGTAGTGAGGAGGCAGGTCTAGGCTACCATGAATGGAGTAATAGTCTGCATATAAAATATCATCTTAAAATTTTCACTACTCAGCAGATGTCCATGTTGGCTTCTGAGAAAGTAATTTTGAAGTCAGTCAAATAGTAAGAAAAATAATGTTAGGACCAGCTTTACATTGAATGTACCCGGTGCCTTTATAGGGAGCTAGGAGCTCAACATGAATAACTCAGATTGTAATTAAATTCTCTGTCTCATCATAAAATTGATGAGGACTTAAGAGATTAGCTAGTTGAATGTTGACATTCAGTTGTGCAGAAAACATACATGAATCTTCCACTCCCAATTGCAGGTCAATGCCCACTGGGTAGCTTTGCAAATTTTGCTGTTAAGTTAATTCATTTCAATATCAATTCATGAGAATGTCACTTTGAATAATAATAATATTATTAACTGAGGCCACAAAATGTTGTCCATTTCTCTTTCAAGTTCCTTGGCAGTATTCTACCAGCAGTGGGGCATCTACCCTGGAAGAGCAGGGACTTATTCTGCACAAGAGCAAAGGCTGACAAATTAAACACTTTCTGCAAAGAAATGGGAATTGTTTAGCCAATTGATAAGAACTAAGCCAAACTTAGCACCTTCCTCCACAAGTGAGTATAAATTTGCCCAAAATCTTTCAATGAAAGTTTCGGCAGACCTGCCAACACAAATTGAAAAGGAAACTCTGAAAAGACAGGAGGAATTTTTAGATTTCATTAATGTCAGAGTTTGTATCAAAACTAAATAAAGGCCTTGGTATATATTTATTTGATCATAGACTAGATGTGCACTAGGTGATACTAAGTACAGGAACTGTTAATTGCACAGGATCTCAACAGGGATTTTGGGAAAGCAGGTCAGCTAATTTCAGCCACCTTTGGCAAGCATCCATAGAAGAGGATGTGCTAATAAATTAGAACGACAGTACAAGTAGTATTTAAAATGCTTTTGCCCAAGAAAAGAAGTTAATTTTCACCTGGACATTTATTTTTAGAAAAACAGAAAAAGAAAAATACACTCCTTTGATTAATAAGAGGAATATAGTTCTTCAGATCAGCTTTTGTACAAGAAAAGTCAGAAAATGACTCAAATCCCCAATTTGCATTCAACAGATCATTCAATAAACAAGTACTGAAAATTATAACTCTATTGATATGATAGAGCTATTGATGAAATAGTACAGAAATTAAAAAGCCGCTTTCCAGACCACCTGCTTTCAATACTGTATTATCATACAAAATTTAAAAGTAATTTCAGTTAAGATTTATGTGCAATCAAAATAGAACACTGATCTTACCTGTATCATTCATTTTTGGTTAGTTTTCTGTTCTCCACACTGCATCTCATATAAATTGTCTCTTCAGGTGAAGTGTGAAAAAAATCTGAGTAAGATCGTGTAAGTTTCCCTTCAGAAAAGTTTTCAGAGAAAAGAAATTACAGCATATCCAAAGTGCACTTGGGTAGCATGTAATATTTTCCTTTGTAGCTTAAGAGTGAGAAGTCACAGGTTCATTATCCACTGTCACAGTATTTGTTGTTTATCTTCAACATACTGACATCAATATCCCATTTTGAACTCTAAGTTTATAACCATGATGATGTTGTGATGATGATGTGGACAGCTTTTAAAAAATTATAGCATTTCTTTAATGCATACGTAAACATAACATAGATGCTCAACCTTTTGGCTTGCTTGGGTCATTCTGAGAGAAAAGAAATTGCCTTTGGCCACGTATAAAGCACGTTAAATTGTTAATGTATATATGAATGTATAATCAATGAATATACAGGTGTTATAACTATGAAATAAACAAGAGTTTGGCTAAGCAGGTTATTATACCAAAAGAGAATAGATCAGGTGCTTAACCTTGTCCTGAGCTTGCTGTAAAACTCCAAAGAAAAGATCTCCAGGAAGAGATCCTTCCCCACTGGTAGTCAGCTCTTAAATGGGTCTAGGAGAGGTGGAGCCAGGCTCCACCCCTTCCAGCAGCACAGGTGAACTGCCTTCACCTGTGCTTCCAGGGCTGACTCACTGCTTGCCTCAGGTGATCAATCAGACATTCAGGCCATGATTTAGCAGTTCCCATACACTCCACCCCTTCACGGCATGAACCAGTGATCAGGTTGACTAAAGGGTAAACTTCTCCTAATACAGAGATCAGCTATATCAGGGTGCTTATACAATTTCCGTTGTGACGCACATTGGTACAATCCAAGATGAGTGATGACTGGTGAATGTCCATATTCTTTTATGGGCCAGTGCTCGATGATATTACTAGAGGCGTGTGGTTGTGAGGTCCTGTCCTATGTCCCATCCGTCCTATGTAGATCATCACTGGATGTTGCATGTGATCTGACAGTAACACTGGAATGCTTTGATGGCATTTCACTCCTTCCGGTGATCCTGAAGGCTCGAAGACTCACAGGAATAATACAGATGTTTCAGGGGTACCAGGAGGGGAAGGTCTGCTCTCCAGGGAAAGATACAGGCTGTCTTTCTATTCTGGGTCAACATTTCAGTTTGTACTGGGGCATGTCCCAGCCACCTGTACCACACCTTCTGGCCAGATGTCTGCAGCTGCATAATTATATCAGGCATCAAAGGGGTGACTTCATTTGCAATAGGGAAATGACGGGGTCCCCTTAGCAATGAAGATTGGAGCATTGACCACAATATCAGTAGGCCATGTACCTATTACTGGAGGGACTACTGAGCCTCCCACCTCCAATAATCCCCCCCAAGGTGCAAGTAGGCCACACCACTGCAGTCCTACCTGCACCTTCCAAGGCCATTTTATTCTATGGGTACCTGGATCTAAATTCTCAGGGGCAGGGAGCAGAAGGTTATTTTCATTACCAATCTGGGGTCTTACCTGATAATCAGTGCCTGTAATTTGGATCCTAAGCAGGGTGGCCCACATTGTCTGCAACATTCTCAGGGCACTGGGTCTGCCATCTTGGGGTCTTTCATTCAGGTCCCGCAAGGTTTCATAGTGTCTTCTCACCTACCTCTGCAGGGACTGGGAGTCTGTCTTCAGGGCAGCCTTGAGAATACCATTATAACATTCAGTGAGGCCTGCCCCCATTGGATTATATGGCAGGTGGAATTGCCATTCAATGTTATTTTCTTCTGCCCAGAGCTGTATTGCTGCACCAGTAAAATGAGTGTCAATGACTTGAGGCAGACATCAGTATAGTGAGTACCTTGATGGTACATGCCTGGTTAGCTTTCTGTACTGGATAGGCCTGCAGTAGACCACTTGCAGTGTCGATGCAGGTCAGGGCATATCTCACCCCCTCAGACCGAGGAATGACTCCAGTGTAATTGACCTGCCATCGCAGAAGAGGATTGTGTCCTATAGCAAGGTCGGCTCTTGTTTTGGGTAACAAACTCAGTCTCATCTTAGAGCAAGCATCACAATCCTGGCATGCCTGGACAATGTCAAGTAGCTGTATGAGCAGTCCCCATTAGCAGTTGCCCACATTGTCTTTTGTCCTCTATGTCGTAGCTTCTGATGTAACTAACAGGTGATGTTCTCAGATGATGAATTCTCAAGCCATTGAATTCAGGTCAGCATGTCAGCTTATCATTTCCTGGTGATTGTAGGGGCTGATGACCAGAAACATGGTAGACACATATAATCCTGTGTTTGACTGTATTCCATATGTCTAACCACATGTCTTTGCCCCAGATTGGTCAGGCATGGATAGTCCATTCCTGGGTGGCCCACTATGCAATCCAAAGAGTGAGTCCCTGGTACACAGCCCAACTATTTGTACAGATACTCAGGATACCATCACCGGGTTCCTTGGTTATAACCATCCATACAGCTCCCAGTTCTGCCCATTGGCTGCTCTGACCATCCCCCTCGTCAAACCAGATTGTCTCGGTGGAGGGATAGTATGCTGTTGTTCTCCACTTGCTTGGGTTACCTTTGCTGGACACATCTGTGTACCAGGTATCTTCAGGGATAGGATATTTTCCCTCATGAATGGGACTCTTCTCTGGTGGACCAATGTTTCTTTTGGTGCATCACTGTGATACGTCACTGGGCCTAGGACCTTCTGATATTCTTCTTTCAAGGGTGATGAAGGCAGACTGCTCCTCTGGCTGAAGTAGGCAACACATCATGCCACTGTTTGTGCTTGGGCCACCCCTGTCTTAGGAAGGTGGGTCAGATCTTTCACCCACCCCTGAATCAGCAGAGTGGTCTTAACTACAACTTCAGCTGTTTGAGTTATCGGCTCTACTGCCTATAACGCAGAATAGGCAGCCAATAACTGTTTTTCAATCATACTGTATCTTTCTTCTACTGCATGCCAGACCTGAGACCAGAAACCAATGGGGGTCCAAACAGAACTCTGGTGTTGCCATAGGCCCCAACAAAATCCATCTTGAGTAACGTGAACATCCAAATCAGCTGGGAGGGTAGGATCAAATATACCCAATGCCTGGGTTTGTTTTACTGTCAGTTTTGCTTGTTGGAAAGCATCCTGTTCTGTTTTCCCCCAGTACCATAGCTGCCCCTTTTTTGTGAGTCTGTACAGTGGCCTTAGCAGCTGCGCTGAGGTATAAAGGAATGCCAGTAACCCAATATACCTAGAAACAGCTGCTTCGATGTTGTAGGAACTGGGAATGCTTTAACCTTATCTATGACAGCACTGGATAGTACTTTGGTCTTTCCTGACCAAACCACCCCCAGGAATTTTATGGACAGGCTGGACCTTGCACCTTTTGGGGATTTATAGCCCATCCCCTCTGTTGTAAATAAGCTGTTAATGAATCTGCCACCTGTCCTACTGCCTCCAGTGAGCCGGATGTCAACAGGAGATCATCATTATAGTGATACAGGTTAACATCATCAAGTTTTTTCCAATTAGCTAGGTCACGTGCTACTAGATTGTGACAATATGTTGGTGAACACATGTACACTTGTAGCAGGACCTGAAAGGTTCACTGCCTGCCTCCCATGTAAACGCAAAATGATCTTGTGATTCTTCAGCTATTGGGATACTGAAGAACACATTTGCTAAACCTAGGACACAATGATAGGTTTTTGGTTTTTTTTTTTTTTATCTCCCTACTCAATGTGTCCATTAGGGAGGCAATATTGGGTACAGCCACATGAATAGGTGGCATGACCTAATTTAATTCTCTGTAACCCAGTGTCATTCTCCACGTGCCATCTGACTTCCGCATAGGTCATATGAGGGAATTATAAGGGCTATGTGCAAGTCTTCTAATGCCCACTTTTTCTAATCCTGCACCGTTCTCGATATTTCATCTTGCCCACCCGGGAGTCTATACTGCCTTACATTGGTAATCCGACAGTTTCAGCAGGCAAATAGGCCCATGTTTCGCATGGCCTCTTAATATTGCCTGCACCTCCCAGATACCAATACATCTCTGTCCAAGTCTGAACTCTCCCACTGGAGAGCCAGACCCCATAGAATATCTATGCCCAAAATGTATTCCTGGACTGGGGCAATAGACACCTTATACTACCGAGGTGGAAGACGCCCAACCCCCAGTTTCAAGCATGTTTGGGTGACAGGATTAGTCTGTCCCCCAAAACCACCAATCATCAATGTCTCCATCAAATTTAATCAGATCTCTATAGAGAACTGATGTTTCTGCTCCAGTATCAACAAGTGCCATAACTCTCTGAATATTTTTTTGGGACCAATAAAGCGTTAATTCTACATAGGGGGTTGGACTCAATGATCTCTGGAGGTCCCTTCCAACCCCTACGATTCCGTGATAGGGCCTCCAGTCCTGTCAGGAGGCCCTAGGGGGACTGGCTAACATCCCTCATCACACCATGAATTGTGCTATGGCCAATTCTTTTGCTTCCAGTGGCTCAGGCATTGTGGGCCGAGACACCTTTTTTTTTTTCCTATTAGAAACTATGAAGTCTTCTAGGTTCCATGTTTTTGTTATTCTCTCTATAACCCTTACCCTTGGTTTCTTAGGGTAGTTCTGAAATTTTTGGTTGTCCTTTAGTTGTCTCCAAAGCTGAAGAAGGATATGGTTGGTCTGGCGGTCAATCTTAGCAAATTGGACCTCAGCCCGAATTAAATCATTAAACATTTGTTTTCGGGAGACCCTTATGGGTCCCGATTGAGGAGCTCGAAGAGACTGTGTCTTGATTTTAGTCACTGGCAGGACCTCAGCTTCTTCTAGTGTCCAAATACTGCACCTAGTCCACAGGCGTTCTGTTCCTCCTAGTCCAGCCACTACCTGGGCAGCCTGCTGGTCTACCTCTTCTGAGGCCACCAGCAGATTTAATACAGAGACCAGAGTACCATACAAATGAGAGGGAGCTTGCTGTAGAATTAAGTCTCTCATCCTTGTTGAGAATTTGACCATATCAGGGCCATCGAAGGTGTCTTCATAAATTGCTTCCCTTACACCTTGTTCACAGATAAAGTTTTGAAGGTCCTCCATGGGAGACCACATCCCTGTATGTAGAGGTATATCAGATTTATTCAGCCATACCATACAGTAGGCTGCCATTAACTGTTCTATTATAGAATGATTTTCATCAAGATATTGATTACCTACGCATAACCTCTGCCTGAAAGCAGGATGGACAGTCATGGTGGCCAACTTGGCTACTTCCAGGCCATTCACCAAAACACTTTCTGCCCCAGAATCCCTGTCTTAATAACCAAGCCAGCACACTTTCTCTAGGCTTCTGCCAAAGTTGTTGTACTAAATCCATCAGTTCTGTTGCCATATATGGCTGGGCTATTATGTACAAATGAGTCCGGGCAGAGGGCCACTGATCAGGCAACACCCCGCTGGTCTGTCCTGTACTTTATTTTTTTTTTCTAAAAAGATGGACTTCTAGTGGATCTTCAAAAACAGAGATTCAAGATCTAATCTAGATTTTTTTATTTTCCTGATCAATAAAGTCTGTTGATTCACAAGTCTGGTCATTGTCTATTGAAACATTATAAAATTGACCTATGAGAAAATGCAGAATTGGTTTCTTTGTTAATATGCCAAGTTCTTGCTCTAACTTTTCAATATGGTCTTTCAGAAGCTGGTTTTCATTTTCTGAAGTATTATTCCTCATTTCAGCATGATTTAAAGCATTTAGTAGTGGCCATGCAACTGTGGAGGCAGCTAATTCTCTTTCTTTCATGATCAGTATATCTTTGCTAAGTGCCTGGAAGTAATCTGCCATGCAATACAGGGAGATATTTTCCATAATACAGAGGGGACTGCATTTTTCAATGATAACTGCTAGTTCATAATAGGGAGATCCCCCAAATCCTGGGATCTGCCCTGGAACCATTTTATCTAGGGGGGTAGCATTCTCCCCCTGATGCATTTATAGAAATTCCATAGAAAAGACACAATGTAGATTTTAGTATATTTGGCCTGCCTGGCTCACCAAGTGTATAACCAATGAATATATAGATGTTATAATTATGAAATAAAAAAGAGAGCTTGGCTAAGCAGGCTATTACATCAAAAGAGCATAGATAGAGTACTTACCCACATCCTGGGCTCACTGTAGAACTCCAGAGAAAGGGATCTCCAGGAAGAGATCCTGCCCTCCTGGTAGTCAGCTCTTAAATGGGTATAGGAGAGGTGGAGCCAGGCTCCACTCCTTCCAGCAGCACCTGGATTTCCAGGTGCTTCCAATTGCCTTCACCTGTGCTCCCAGGGCTGACTCATTGCTCGCCTCAGGTGGTCAATCAGAGGTTCAGGCCATGATTCAGCAGTTCCCATAGAATGAGAAACAAAAGTTTAATACGCATATATAGATTTGATTAAAGTATATATTTAAAAAAAAAAAAAAAGTGTAAAAAGCCATGAAAGTAATTGGTTATTTGATGTTGCTTTGTGAAACTGATGCATCAGTCTTATTCAGTGGATGTGGTTGCAATTCTTAGTGAGTTTTTAAAGGTGTGATTATGAAGCAAGGCATACTTTTATCTGATAAATCTTATAGGAGTCTGGTAAAAAGCCATTATCAGAATTTTGAGTACCTGATTTTAGCTCTACATATTCTGTTTGAAAATTCACAGCTAATGTAATTTTGTTGACTGAAAATTTAGTTGCAAATATGCTGAAAAGAACCAACAATTTTTTGTTAATGTTGAAAATTATTCTCAATTTCCTTTATCAAAGCAGAAAACTAGACTGCGTATTTTTCACTGTTTACAGAACTGTTCTTAGCCAGTGTATTAAAACATATAAAATTAAAATTAAAACACATGAAAAAGGCTTTCTACAGCAGGCTACACAGGTAGGCGTTCAGATGGGTCTTGAATATCTCCAGAGAAGTAAAATCCACACCCTCCCCAGGCACCTGTTCCAGTGCTCTGTCACTCTTATCTTGAAGAATTTCCTTTGCATATTAATGTGGAACTTCCTATGCTCCTAAGCTTATGGCCATTTCCTGTTGTCCTTTCCCCACAGCCTGCTGAAGAGGTTGTCCATCTCTCTTTGACTTTCACATTTAAGATATTTATTAACATTAATAAGATCACCTCTGAGTCTTCTCTTCTCAAGGCCGCACAGGTCCAGGTCACTCAGCCTTTCCTCATAAGGAGGGACCTGGATAGACTTTATTGATGGGCCAAGGTAAACTGCATGAGTTTCAATAGGGCCAAATGTTGGGTCCTGCATTTTGGTCACAACAACCCCACGCAACCCTACAGACTTGGGGAGGAGTGGCTGGAAAGCTGCCAGATGGAAAGGGACGTTGGTGTACTGATGGATGGTTGAATGTTGGCTGAATATGAGCCAGCAGTGTGCCCAGGTAGCCAAGATGTTCAATGGCATTCTGGCTTGTATCAGGAATGGTGCGGTGAGCAGGACTAGGGAAGTAGTCCTGCCCTTGTACTCAGCACTGGTGAGGTCTCACCTTGAGTACTGTGTTCAGTTTGGGGCACCTCAGTGTCCTTTCTGTATTGAGGATAGCACCTCAATACAGAAAGGACACTGAGGTGCTAGAGCAGGTCCAAAGAAGCGCCGCAAGGCTTGTGAAGATCTTGGAGAATAATGGATCCTATTGGTCCTTGGAGAATATTGAAGGTCTTGGAGAACAACACTATTGATTAATGTCAAACTAACCTTAGTCCTACAACTAGCTAGCTGAAATAATTTCACTTCTTCAGATATACAAATTATACTTTAAATCCATAGAGAGTTTCTAATAATACAAAATGTCAATGTTTTACCTGCTGAATATGGATTTCTAATAAAACACTGAAATGGGCAATTAAAAGAAATATGATTCAGACCTATATTTATTGCAATTTTATTTTTGTTTTGTAGAATTAATCTTTTCTTATGCACTCTTATACACATATATATATAATTATATATATACATATATATTATACATATATATATACACTTATATATATATGGTATTCATTTTCATATAGGGGCTCCCCTTAAGAAAATAATTTGGGAAATTGATTCAGTGCTTATCAGAAGACCAGCCTTTTCTTAGTCTGTGTGATTCACAGGAGAGTTTATTCCTTTACACCACTGCCAGAAGCAGTCTGATGGAATTGTCTGCTAAAGAACTTTCTGGGATGCTATTGCTGCTAAGTCAGTCCCTGAGTAGCCACCACCTGGATCAAAACTGTTACACCTCATGTTTAACAGTCTCAACATAGTGACTCCAGTAACATGTTAACAAACCTTTATGTGAGCTTAGTAGTTTATTTAATAGTCTTTTTATTTATTTGCACATTGAGTTTCACAGCTGAGGCTGAAGTTAGGACGTTTTTCTAAATATTCAGTGGTGGTTCCCTCCTCTCCCCCCCCCCTTTTTTTTTTTAATAATAATTTTCTTTCTGGGTTTATTTTTGTCTTAAATATTTTTGGTTCCAATGATTTATCTTTTCCCCTTGAAAATTCTCACAAAGGAATTCTGTGTGTCAATGGATGGAGAGTCTGAACCATCACTATTTACAATTCTTTATTATGCTCCTCCTAATAACATAATGCGAAGTATCTTGCACATTTGTCCAGGAAGATGAAGAACTACATTCTTCATTACAAATTAAATAGATGGGCATAATTATCATTTAAGAATATATGTCATGTTGCAGTTGATTATACTTTTCAAGACACCAGTTATATCTTGAGGAACCTTTTATATCTCTATACATCTTCCGTTCAAGACTGTTCAATGGTGCAATCTAAAAGAGCTGACTACAATGCAGATTTCAGCACAACACAGGGATATCTGAGCTAGCTATAACTGAGAGAATTTAGATCCTGAAATATAGGAATTAAATAACGTAGTTACCTTTTTGATAATAAACAAGCCTATATTTTTATGTCAGAAAGTAAAGCAAAGAATTAGTCTGTTCACTCTGGGACACCATCATGGTTTCATGGTTTTTCATTGGCATTCCGCAACATAACATCACACAGTGCACTAGGGCTTAAAGAATTAATGCATGAGTTCCAGACTCCTCCTCCAGAAGAGAAGAATGAACTCCCAGAAGACTTCCTTTTTCCTTTTCCATTTTCCATTTGGTTGGAGAGAGAAAATGAACTGGAAGTCAGGAGACTTCTCTTTTTTGCTCCCTGATTTCTTTGCTTAAAGCATTAGAGTAAGGACTTAGGTTTCAGAAACCCTCTCTCTTTTGCATTTTGTATGATTTACTATCTTCAATTTTAATCATATTGAATTGTATTTTATTATTTCACAGTCAGCTACTATATTTAGTAAACTGAGTTTTTGTCCCTTTGACTTGTTGTCGTTGTTTCCCTCATCCAGGCCCATCTCCCTGCCTTTTCCCATCTTCTCCCCACCTTCCCTTTCCTGGAACATGGATATGTGTGTCCCTTCACTCCGTTGTCACAGAAACCTGGCCAAACAAAGATAGTTCTGGTGCATTGGGTGGGAAATGAAGTTTTAAAACAAACCTCTATGAACTCTAAAACTACAGAGAGCTTTGTTAGAGATCTTCACTGTATCCTGCAGGCTTTGATTTCTGGGAGTCCTGCCAACTTTCTGGGTACTGCACCAATTTTATTTTTTTCCTCTTCTTTCTAACATCATGCCAACTAGCAACATCTCTAAAGGCAAAAATGGTGTATTCTGTGTTTAGAAGGTTTTCTAAGATTATCTATAAAGTTGTTTACCAGACAATGTTCCTCAGAACTCACTTTGTTTTATTGTGGTTCTTTTTGTTTGTTTATTTATTTGTTTTGTTTTGTTTTTAAACCAGGAGACCATTGTGTGCTACATGGCTGAAAGTATATTCAGACATTTATGGTCTCTAGGGAGTACTCTTCGGTGGTACTTGGTTGTTAATAATTCTACAGAATGTATGATGATACATGACAAACTTCTTGGGCACTCTGCAAGTTTGTGGCATGTTCAGACAGTGACAGTTGCCCTGGATGTGCTTCTTTGTGTTGGTATTGGATTTTTTTATTTACAGAATCTGGAGAAAGTCTTCCCCACTCCTAGAGCCAAAAAGTGCTGAATGGCAAGGGAAATGGGGAGGTCTAGGAGGGGCCTTAGTGAATTGGATGCCCTTGATTTCATAGAGTTTTCCTGAAAACCTGCAAGTTCCTGAGAACCTAAGCAGTTATTTAAGATGGGGATGTTGCAGCTCAGGTAGATCCGAGGAAGCACAAATTATTTGGGGCCTGTCTTATTCCTGCTAAGCCTTGTATAATACTGTTTTGTAAAGGAGAGAATTTCCGAAACTGAACAAGACAGAATCACAGAATGGCCCGTGTTGGAAGGGATCTCAAGGATCATTAATCTCCAACCCTCCTGCTACAGGCAGGGCCACCAATCTCCCCATTTAATACTAGACCAGGCAAGCCTCTAAGCCAAATGATACAGTCTTCGAACCAAAAACAGCCTCTGAATCAGGCTAGAGAGAAAGAGCTTCAAAACTGCACAACCTGAGTAATCACAGAAGGCATGAATACTAATATCAGTTGCCCCTGTGGAAGGACAGAAATGAGAACAGTTATCATCTCATTTAGAACAGAAAGAAGACGAGGAGGAAGAAGAGCAAGACCCAGAGAAGGAGCCCTCAACAAGACCACTATCACCAAAAAAGACAACAGCAAAAATTAAAAGACAAGAAGAGGAAAGTGAGGAAGACACTGTCACCATTACTACTATTTGACCTCTGAAAATGGATGAAATTTAAGGTCTGAGAAAAGATTTTCTGCAGTATCTGAATGAGGCCATTGTCAGCTGGTTATGTTGACATTGAGTTAGGTTGTCACAGAAATCAGGCCAAACTATGACAGACACCCACATATGGGTGTCCAGTGTAAGATATCTTAAAAGAGATTGAGATAAAGAAAACACTGCCTTTTACATCTGGGCTACTCTTAGCATACTTTGAGTTGGTCTTCGGAAATCAGTAGCCACTCTTGAAGACTTCAACTTCAGTATCTACCGAAGTTGTTCTTTCTTCTCTTCCTCTCAGTTTTTATGAAGCTGAGTTTAATTTGAGAGTAAAATTGCTAGATTAGTGTAATTTGTTCTTTCTTGCTGTATGAGACTATATATTATACTGGGGGCTTTCTGATAACATTGACTTCGGTTTTATCAGCAAAGTTTTACAGTTTCAGAGAAAAAAACGATTATTGTAAAGGCAAAAATATGTTAACAACTTGTAATCATTGAAATCTACAGTGAGAAGAAAGAAAGATGGCAATTTATTTAGTTTTCTTTGAAAATGAGGATGTTAAGATTCTGAAATGTAACACTGAATGCTGAATAGTTGATGAGAATAATCATGAAGCTAATAGTAACTTAGTATCTACTCATTTATGAAAGTAGGAGTCCATTTCTTCTGCAGATTTTTTCATATAATTCTTTACTTCTTCATATATTTTTTTATTTACAAAAGTTTAAACTCTTGACAGTGTTTGGATTAAAAAAAAGCATTCAATTCCAGACATTATATAAAGATGACTTTTAAAAACTAATACTCTGAGGTTTCATTGAATTCATTTGAGTTGACACAATCAAAACGGCAACAAAAGCCAAAGTCTTATAAACTATGATTTGAATTCTCACTGCTAAGATCATTCAAAATTATGCTGAGATGCATCTTCTCATCATTTCTGTAGTCTATCATTTTCTGCTTTACACTTAAATAAATAATTTAAATTGTTTTTTTTCCTTAGGTTTGACATGAACCTATTAAACAGAAATATTTTTTTCAGAGAGAATTCACAAACTAGCACTTGGATTCTTGGTTCAGGTCCAACGCACAGTTAATCTACGTGGATGTAATCAAGATATTTTATATAACTTCAATTACTCTTACTCTTCACCCTAATTTGAATTGCTATTTTTTTTCCAGGTAGGAGAAACTAGTGGCCTGTTAGGCTGCTTCTATGATATTTCTCTGCAATTCTATAATAAAATTATGCTTTATTAAGCACATAAGAAAGTAAACACCCAACACATATGTGTGTGTTTCCTTTTTACCATTTGTTGACCCTTACATTTGTTCATGACATTATTCTCTTCAAGTCAGCCTTGTACTCAAATTAAAGTGAAGATACTTCCAATGTTTCAAGTATCTTCTTTTGGACAGATACAAGCTTTATTCTCTTTTCCTGAAATCTCAGCTAAACGAAAATAGTCAAACTTGCATATGTTGGCAAGTTTATATTAAGTGTCTATCCCGGCAGTGAAAGGAGTGGTAACAGACAGTCTGAGTATCATCTCATAAACCATCATATTACTATAAGTGCATACCAAAACATTCTAATTAAAAAAAAAATCTCTTTTCATATTACGAGATTGAAGCCCATTGTGGGTTTGCAGATATGGAAGTTTCCTTTAGTCTGCAAGGAGAGGAAGAGGAGAATACCTGCATACAGTGTTCCGTCAAATTCTCTGACAGAGAATAGCACAAAACATTCCAGTTTATCTTGTCCCTTGTGTGTATAATTCAGTCATGAGGATGAAAATTATATGTACATAGGAAGAAAATGGTAGATGCCTTAGGATGCAAAATATACCTCTACCTTCCTGAGAACAATGAAATGGAGGTTTTTTACACTGAGAAATGTAACTGACAGCAAGAAATCAATAAAGCACGCATGAAAATATATATTGTCTGACTAATTTCAAAATTCGAAAGAAGAACTTGCATGCTAAAATTGCTGTGTGCATACAACCACAGTCTCCAATGCATGTTTATGGATACAATATGGATACATTAACTAGATAATTTTTAGGCCTATTAGGCCTATATAAACTTATTTACATATTTATATAAATGTTCAAGAACGTTTATATTTAATGAGACTTTTTGCCCATATCAACTGAACTTGAGGACATATAAGCCTAATGAAAACTAAACATCTACATCCCTTCTCACATTATGAGATTGAAAGTCATTGTGAGTTTGCAGATGTGAAAATTCCCTTTAGTGTGCAAGGAGAGGAAGAGGAGAAATACCTGCATACAGTGTTCTGTCAAATTCTCCAGCCTGGTTTTTCAGCTCTGCAACACCATTAAAGTTGGACTTAGAGAATGCGCTAGAACAAAGCCTATGATTCCCAATTGCTGTCATTAAACAGTAGCAACATTTGCCATGAAATCCACCTTGTATCTTGTTTGTTTGTTTGTTTTTAATTAGTGCATATGGTTATAACAGACTTAAGAGCATTACCCATGAAGAGGAGCAAAACAGTTTATTTTTTCCAGAACATTGGAGACAGAAGTACAGTATGGAATGAAATGGTAATGATCTACCTATCAGCATGATAGGGTTATATTCCATTAAAGAGATGGAGAACTTACAGATATAAATCTGTACATTGATAATGCTAGATGCCATAAAGTTGGTTGACTCATATATTAAACTGGGACATATAGATATGAGTGGGACAACAGATATGAGTAACAATAAAGGGGAAGTCTTCAGTGTAGAAATATGACTTTCTTCATTGTGATTATCTAAACTTCAGTCAGAAGCTGTATATTAGAGAACATATTTAAAAGTAGAACTTTGGATAAACCTTGGTTTTAAAATGTTAAAAGAAGAGAGAGAAAGTTTTTAAACTGCAAGATCTTTCTCCTGCATTTTGCGTTTGTGAATGATTTTCTTATGATTTTATTCCTAGATAAATATTAGAAATAAATTTCAAAGTATTTAGGTTATTCAAGATTCACATCAAAAATGTGACTGACCTTATAGCTAAAAGAAACTATCATCTTCTTTCCTAATTCAAATTACAAGGATTAAAACATTCACATCTTACAACATTTTGGCGAGACTTTTCATGAAGAGGTCAGTGTTTCTATCTTCGTACCATATATTCAAAAATATATTCTGGCAGACACTAGTGTCTTCTTAAATAGAGCTTTGCAGAAGACTACTTGGAGAAATTATGAAAGGAAATCTAAATGCTTTGAGGAAATAGTTAAAAAAAAAACAAAAACAAAACACTATTGTCTTCCAATTGCAAAGATCTTTGACTGCAAAAATAAGCACTCTCCTCGGTTATAAATAGATGTTGTCACATTTTGCCTAATCTCTGAGCTGAGGAAAATTTTTCTGTGCAGCCTGCAAGTCCATTTGAACTGATTGCTAAACTGGAAAACACAAACTGGTCCATTTTTCAACCACACATCTGACACATTTTTTTGGTGGAGGGATATCATATTTTAACATCCTCAAACTTGCCTTTAAAGGAAAAACATACATATTTTTTCTTAATATTTATAACAGGAAGAACACCACATATTACACAGTTTGATGTACACATATTACTAGTTAGGTTGGAGCAAACTTATGTTTGAGCACACTCATTGTCATTGACTTAAGTTATTCGTAATGAATATATTACAGCGTATTACTTTGAAGTAGGTGTATCTCAGAGATCTACCTCAACAGTAAAGAAAAACACCGTCATTTTGAGTAGATTCATTTTTGCTGTCATAATATAACATAACATTTTACTTAAATGTTAACTTCGTATCATCAGCTGACTTGGATAGGTGACATTTGGCACTTGTAGTATCTGTGTCCTTTGTGTCCTTCTATTCATGTCCTTCAGCCACATTGTCTGCTTCCCAAATTAGCCTCATTGTCACTTGAAAGTATGAAGTTTTTCCTCTCTCTATATTAACTTTCTTCATAATTAGCTTTGTCTGACTACCTATTGACTTGTCTTGTTTAAACTTACAGTCTCTTGTGTAAAAATTGTCAACTAAATATATGGCATGAGATATGTTCATGGTGAAAAAGTTGAGAGATTATCATGTGATGGTTCAAATAGTAATATAATTCCAGCGTAACTGAGCAAAATTCCTTAGAGATGCAGGTTTCTGAGTATCTTAGGAGCTCAACCTGACTGGCTCACCCAGTCCCACCTTTCTGTTCTTTTATCATTGGGAGCTGCTGGAGGTAAAGGCATTGGCTCATATGGATGTGCTTCTGTGTTGCTGAAAGCCTCTGTCAAGAGACTCAAAAAAAAAAAAAAAAAAAAAGAAAGGAAATTATTCTCACTCTTGAAGAATTCAGTATAAGCTAACTTAGGATCTTCTGCCCTCTCATCTGTCTTCTGCATCTTGAAAGAAACAGAGCACATGCTAGCTCTGTACATGGAATACATGGAATGGTTACAGTGAATTGAATTCAAATAGCCTTTTCAGCATAAATATCTGTTTTTAAAAATAACATAAAAATAGGTCTCCGTTAAAAAGTAAAAGCTTTCACAATTACTTGAAGTTATTGCAAAAGCT
Organism: Phasianus colchicus; assembly: GCF_987193195.1. Taxonomy (NCBI): domain Eukaryota; kingdom Metazoa; phylum Chordata; class Aves; order Galliformes; family Phasianidae; genus Phasianus; species Phasianus colchicus. The sequence continues at coordinate 1,057,436 of NC_143438.1, forward strand.
GCAGTGTGAGAATCAAAGTGAGATTAAACTTGGTAGAATGTACAGTCATTATAATCTAATCATATTCATTCCTAGTGTAGACACTGTATTTTCATTTTAGGAAGAAATCAAACTATTTACTACTTCTGTATTTTTACAGACATATTTTAGGAAAATGGCAATGACATAAATATCCCTGAAAATATTAGTTCTAAATACAAAAAATCAACACATTTTCCTCTGTCAGTGAACCAGGTTCCTTTGAGGAAAACAAAACAAAACAAAACAAAACAAAAAACAAAACAAAACAAAAAAACCCACAACCATCATTTTTAAGTATAATTATTTAGAGCTTTTGTGGAATATCATATTTTATAGGATTTTATATAAGAACTACCTTCATACAAGATGCTATCGGTGAACAAAATAACAAAAATATCTGAAACCAAATAACCACATATTTATATATGATGATAAACTTTACATTTTACTCAGTTTTCAGAACATAAAGGAATCTTAACCAAAGAGAATTGCAATCAGATTATCAGTAAATAAATTAGCAGTTCATCAACATTTTACGTAACCTGCATCAAATACACATGCTTTTATCAGAAGGGAGTGCTTTGAGTAAACTGGTGCTTAGAGACCTGAAGAAAATATACTGAGCCATTTATCATACCATAACACTTGATCTTCCATGTACAGTTCAAAATATTTTGAATATATACATGTATTAGCCTACTTTCATTTATGAAAATCTGCTCAATCTTTCAGCATATAAAAACATTAAATGTAACCAATGAAATTAGTTTTACAACTAGATAACTTCAAATATAGCTCATATGTCAGATCAAGGAAAGATTTACTTACATAAATTGTTTTTGGTAGTACCAATAGTGGAGTTGTGGCTTATTTTTCCAAGGTTTTTCTGGCATCATTATTATTTATTCAGCTATAACTTGTAGGGGACCAACCAGATGTGGCATACAATGCCACTCATATTTACTATTTTTATCATGCTAATCAGAATACTTATTGAACAAGAATTAAAAAAAAAAAAAAGGAAAAAAGGAAAAAAAAAAAAGAAAAAAGAGAAAGCAAAAAGAAGAGTAGTCCTTCAAATGTCACAAAAGCAAAACAAAACAAAACACATCAGCAAGCCATTAAGCTTATTACCTCTAAATTATTTTTTCATTGCTAAATATCAAACAATAGAATATTAAGCACTGACAAAGACTAGCCTCTGAGCTTTTATTTCTTAGAAATGTACAATCGTAGATAATAAATTATAAAAAAATGACCAGGCATTTTTGCAGCTTGACATAATATTTTGAAGGCTTCCTATGAAAGCAAAACACAGCAAGATATATTATGAGGTTTACTTACATGCATTTTAGTTGTATTTTATAGTGTATTCTACCATAAATATGCAGATTTATTTTATTCATAAAATGTAATCTCTCTTCCAGTGTACTTTTAGATCAATTCTCTTTAGAGTAGGACTTAAAATATGTTAATGTGTGGCTAAAGTATATTTGAAAAACATATTTTAAAGCCTTTAAAACAGGGTTTTCTTCACACCTTAATTAATTTTTGCATTAAGTTAACGTTCTACAACTCAGATCTGTATCTTTACAAAAAGTAAAGTAAAAATAATTTTCAGTCAACCTACACAATGTTTCCTTTATTTATAGTAATATAAAATAAAATTGCTAATATTTTTCACATAGTAGTAGAACAAAACACTATGTGTCTCTGTAGAAGCCTATGTGGAAAAAAAATCTCAGGCACATTGTTAACTCTTGTGTTATTTGCCTTTAAGATAGATGAAGCTGGTGAATCCTATTAGAGAATTAAAGGGGAGAGTAGTTGTTTTTTACTGGTGAGGGAAGGGGGCAGGAAGTTATATAGTCAGAAAAGCAGGAGGAAATATTCTAAGAGTGTGGGATGATGTTGGCAAATGAGTAAAATCAAGCTAAAAGTAAGGGCATAGCTGTGAGAACCTAGCAGGCAGAAAGCAGTTGCTTATAGCATCTTTGTTTGTTTGAAAATTATCAGAAAATTACAATGCTGTCAGTAGTAGATCTAAAATCCATTTCTTGCTTCTGATATGCTACCTATGGTTATAATATGTATTTTCTTCTTTGTGTAAATTGAGGAATGGTGTCCTTAAAAAGTCAGAATATTCTTAATCTCCCTGTTGCAGGTACTGATGCAGTTTTGTATGGAAGTATGGGTAGGCTCATTTCTTAGAAATCATTTTACTTATTATTCATTCTACACCTGCTGCTCAGCATATTGTCAAGCAAGCAAAATAATATTATTTTGAGATTTTCTGAAATAACTGCAGAAGGAATATATGAGCTAACTGTACCACTGTGAAGATGCATTGGAGCAAGTCAAGGTTAGATTGAATACAGCCAGACGGAGAAGTCTTGGTTTCACGTTCATAGAGAGCTGTTGCTTTACATCCTACTATAGGCAAAGGTACTTGACTTAAGTACAAGTACAAGATACTTCTTGTATCTTGACTTAAACTTGTTTGCAAGACTGTTAAAAAGTAGAATCTCACTGAAAATTAGGTGCTGTAATTGAATGGAATCTTTCTCTGCAGATACCTGGCAAAAAATAAGACACAATTAGCAATGGCATGTAAATAATTTTGTGCAGTATGCTGTTGATGAATGATGCAAGGATGATAAACATATACTAAATTCTCATTTTAGATTCTGTTCACTTGATAAATTAATAAGTCAAATGTGCCAGCTAGACCACTGCATTCACCTTTGCATCTGTTGTGCTTTATCACAAATTCCGTTTATGGCACTAATGCCATTATGCTCTATACTTTTTCATTTTTCATTGCCACGTTTTTAGCAGTGGTATCATCCGGAAAAAGAGTCAATTAAATAATGAAGAAAACGTTGGAATTAGTAATGGTAGAATGAATATACGGTAAATAACTTACTGGTATTTCTATGATGTAGATACAATAACTTTTATGTTCTCAGTAATTTAATTATTCCCCTATGTTTATTTTTTTTATTTCTATTTTCTGGTGAAGTGGAAGTTGAATGGAAAAGATGGATTGTGAAGAAAAAGTGTTTTGGATTTCAGTCTTGTCTTTAAGTAATATTCTCAACTCTTCCTTTTGTCATCTTAATGTCAGATGTTAGAAAGGGGGAAAAAAAAACAAAAAACGGTCTGCTTTTCATTTCCAGCTTATATTAGTATTTTCACTGACACTGCCAAATATTGCTATATGATCATCTATAAGTGAAGAATTAACTGTCAGGAAAAGTAAATATTTTTCTCAGAGGGATAAATAATTAAGGCTTTTCATGACAGATTTTAATAAGGTAAAGTTTTAGATTGTGAATAGCTCATTATAATCATATATGGCCCAAGATTTATACTTCTTAGTCTTTCTTTTTTTTTTTTTTTTTTCCTCATTCATCCTGCCCAAAAACAAACAAACAAAAAAGCTGATTTAATATGGATAGTAAGCATTCTATGTCATCAATAATATAGCACTATAGAATCACAGAATGGCCTGGGTTGAAAAGGACCACAATGATCATCTAGTTTCAACCCCCTGCTATGTGCAGGGTTGCCAAGCAGCAGACCAGGCTGCCCAGAGACACATCCAGCCTGGCCTTGAATGCCTGCAGGGATGGGGCATCCACAACCTCCTTGGGCAACCTGTTCCAGTGTGTCACCATCCTTGTGTGAAGAACTTCTTCCTAATTCCTAACCTAAACCTCCCCTGTCTCAGTTTAAGACCATTCCTCCTTGTCCTATCACTATCCACCCTCATAAATAGCAGTTCTTCCTCCTGTTTATACACTCCCTTCAGGTACAGGAAGACTGCAATGAGGTCTCCCCAGAGCCTTCTCTTCTCCAAGCTAAAGAAGCCCAGTTTTCTCAATCTTTCCTCATAGAAAAGGTGTTCCAGCCCTCTGATCATCAAATAGCTGTTAATGATCCTTTATAAAGTATAGTAATAGGCTAAGCATAACTGCTCTCAGGGACTTATGAACTCTGTCACAATTATTAAAAAACTGCTGGTATGATAGGTCCTATTTGTGTGTTGCTTTTACTCAGAATTAATCTGATGAAATTGTTACCAGCTTTACACTGCTCTTGGAAAGCACTTAAGCCTAATTTCAAGTGTGTAAATAGTCCTAATGGTGCTCGTGGAACTTAAGGGGACACAGGTAGATGTACATCTGTGACTTTAGCTGATAAAAGGCAAAATCATTCTTAGCTGCCCCAGAATTAGATATAAGTAGTGAATCCTATAAGTGACTTGGTATGAATATTAAACAGATCTGGGGAGAGGCAGAAATGAATGCAATTTTTTTTTGTGTGTGAGACCAGCATTTAGATATTTCTCTTTTATGCTGGTCACATATAGTTTTCCTATTAGGAGCTAGGTATTCTTGAGTCTGGTGGGACTTCTGAAAGAAGGGACAGACTACTAGGAGTGATTATAAGGAAGTTGCTAAGGTATGCAGGGAGGAAGTTAGAAAGGCAAAAGCCCAACTTGAACTCAGATTGGCCACTGCAGTAAAAGAGAACAAGATATATGTTTTACAAATATATTAACAGTAAGAGAAGAACCAAGGAGAATTTCCATCCTTCACTTGATTCAGTAGAGAATGTGACCACTGGGGATAAGGAGAAGGCTGAGGTCCTCAATGTGTTCTTTACATCTGCCTTTAATAGTCAGATCAACAATCTTCGGGGTGCTTTATGTCCTGATCTGGAAGTCTGGGATGGTATGCAGAATACACCCCTGGTGATTCAGGTGGAGACAGTTAGAGAGCTCCTCCTCCATCTGGACTGTCATAAGTCCAGGGACCAGATGGGCTCCACCATAGGGTGTTGAGGGAGCTGACAGAGGTGTTTGCTGACCCGTTTTCTGCCATCTATCAGCACTCCTGGTTATTTGGAGAGGTCCCAGAGGATTGAAGGCTTGCTGATGTGACTCCCATCTACAAGAAGGGCTGTAAGGAGGATATGGGGAACTACAGGCCTGTCAGCCTGACCTCAGTGTCAGGGAAAGTTGTGGAGCAAATCATCTTGGGTGAGATCACATGCCACATACATGGCATCCAGGGGATCAGGCCCAGCCAGCATGGGTTCATGAAAGGGAGGTCATGTTTGACCAACCTCATTTCCTTCTACGACTGGGTGACCAGACTGGTAGACAAAGGAAAGGCTGCTGGTGTAGTCTACCTAGACTTCAGCAAAGCCTTTGACACAGTCTCCCATGTTGTTCTCCTGGGAAACTGGCTGCCTGTGGCATGGACAGGTACACCCTTCTTTGGAGAAGGAACTGGCTAGAGGTCCATGCCCAACAGGTAGTAGTTAATGGGGTTAAGTCCAGCTGGCAACTTGTTACAAGTGATGTTCCCAGGGGTTGGTACTGGGACCCATCTTGTTTAATATCTTTATTGATGACCTAGATGAGGAGATTGAGTGTACTCTTACTAAGTTTGCAGATGCCACAAAGTTGGGAGGAAGTAGGGTAGGGTAGGGAGGCCTGAGGGTAGGGAGGCCCTTCAGAAGGATCTAGATAAGCTGGATCACTGGACTGAGGTGAATGGGATGAGGTTCAACAAGACCAAATGCCGTGTCCTGCACTTTGGCCACAACAACCCCATGCAGCGCTACAGGCTTGGGGATGAGTGTTTGGATGACTGTGAAGAGGAAAGGGACCTGGGGGTGTTGGTTGATGCTCAGCTGAACATGAGCCAACAGTGTGCCCAGGTGGCCAAGAAGACCAATGCCATCCTGGCTTGCATTACAAATAATGTGGCCAGCAGGAGCAGGGAGGGAATCACCCCCCTGTACTCAGCACTGTTGAAGCCGCACCTTAATTACTGTGCCCAGTTTTGGGCCCCTCACTACAAGAAAGACATTGAGACCCTGGAACGTGTCCAGTGAAGGGCAATGAAACTGGTGAGGGGTCTGGAATTTCTTAGTCTGGCTCAAGGGAGGCCTCATTGCACTGTACAACTTCCTGAAGGGAGGTTGTGATGAGGAGGGGTTTGGCCTCTTCTCCCAGGCAACAAAAAGGACCCAAGGAAATGGCCACAAGTTGTGTCAGTGGATATTTAGATTAGACATAAGGAAAAACTTTTTCTCTTGGAGAATGGTTAGGTGCTGGAATGGCTGCACAGGGAGGTGGTGGAGTCACCATCCCTGGCAGTGTTCAAGAGGCATCTGGATGAGATGTTATGAGATATAATTTTGTAGCTCGTGGTAGTAATGTGATGGGAGGACGGCTGGGCTGGATGATGTTATAGGTCCTTTCTAACCCTGTGATTCTGTGATTCTTTGATTCTTTTCTGTCCCTTCCAAACACTTCTTTCTTGAAGAAATTTTCTCAAAGACCTTAGATGCATTAATTTTATTGCCCTCCTTTATTGGAGGGAATATTGGAGAAATGGGAAAGAAAAATAATAAAAGAAACCGAGGGAAAAGTAAGATTACAAAACTTGCAAGCATCCTATGTACTCTGTTCTACACCTCTCCGAAATATACTATTCTAGAAACCATTTGAATTCTTAGTATTATGACTTTCAAATGTTTGTGATAGCTTTATATAATGGAAATGAAATTTCGCAGAGGAACAGTAGGGATGTGAGACTGGGATAGGACATTTTGAAAGAGCTTCCAACATGCTTGATTTTGGAATTAGACATTTAAACTACAAGTGCATAAAGAGCAGAGCAGTATTTGGTATTGTAATAAGCTGCTACTGCTTCTGAAGAAGCTCTTCCTGAGTTTATTCAGACTTAACTAATTCAAAAGTTGTATCATGTGCAAAAGTTGCCGTAATGTATTTGTTGAAAAAATTCATTAGGAAAGCACTGTTGATAACATCTTTTATTAAACAAATAATTCTTGTGCTTTCCTTATTCAGAATTATACGTGGGGTTTTTGTGATGTGACTTTACTTAATTTTTTATTACTTTAATGCATTTTGATATGATTTTTTTTTTTGCATAACTCAGTTGGTATCTGTATTTTATTCAAAGTATTTATTTGAGCTGTTTAACTGCAGTACCAGGAAGAAGTAGACAATGGACCATATCTGGTAAGTCCAAGCCAGCAACCTCAGGGCTTGTGCAGAGCTCATTCTGCAGCCTGCTCACTGTCCCACACAGTGGCAGCAGCACTTCCTTGCTGAGTGGCCCAGCTTGGCTACATTCTCAGCATGGCAAGGCAAAGTGTAGTGCTCATTGAGTTATAGCAAATAATTTTATGTGTTTTGGTACACTGGCTAAGCACAGTTCTGTAAAGAGTGTAAAACAGGCAGTCCTGCTTTGATATAGGAAATTGAGAATAATTTTCAAGATTAAGAAGAATTTTTTTTTTTTTCCCAGCATATTTGCAACTCAATTTTCCATCAACAAAAATACATTACCTGTGAATTTTCAAATAGGATGTGTAGAGCTGCAATCAGGTATTCAACTCAATTCTGATAATGGCTCTTTACTTCTATAAGATTTATCTTATCAGATAAAAGTATCCCTTGCTTCATAATCATGCCTTATTTATGATGTTTTTTTTGACAGTAAGTACATCTATGAACAAATATTTCCAAGGATGAGGCACAGGAAAAGTAATACTTCATGAAGAATATCCAGCACATTGAGAACTCGCGAAGAATTGCAACCATTTCCACTGAATACCGATGCATTAGTTTTACAAAAGCAAGGTCAAATATCCCTCTAGTTTTGTTTGTTTGTTGTTCTCTTTTTTATATTTTAATAAAATGCATAACATAATATAATAATGTTGTAATATATAGAAGAGTTTCATTTCTTATACACATTAAATATATTATACTTTTTTTATGTGGCTCAAGACAATTCCTTTTCACTCATTACAGCCCGTGCAAGCCAAAAGATTACAGCCATGCACTAGATGCATTTGAATGTGTATCAAGAAAATATTGAAAGATCCTAGTGAAGAGAAGTGGGTACAGATTTTCATTTTTTCAGTAATACCATATAAGAATGGTTACCTTTCTTTCATATAAGTTCCTTCAGTCTTTCCTTCTTTTTGTTTGTGGTACTTTAGGGCACATAGGATACAAAAGTTGAGACATATGAAATATTTTACTGTTCTTCCTTAGCATGATTTTACTTTTCTGGATTGACAATCTCTTAGCTTTCTTAAAAGGAAGAAAAAAAAATCAAAACAAACAAACAAACAAACAAAAAAGCAATGTTTGCATACAGAAAACATTGCTGATCTACTACAGTAATTAAAAAAAAATAACATTGATAAATTTGACTAGCACACTATAGCGCATTCTGAGATGTGTTACTGGAAGTATGTCCAGTTATGCTCTTCTGTTTTGTAAAAGCAATTCAGCACTAATAGTTCACAATACGATCTTAGACCAGCTTAATAAATTATTCCAACACTTTCTTTTTGTGAATGAGCATGTCTATATATAGTACCTAATGAACGTTGCTCTTAAAGAAGAAATGGAACAGTATTCTTAAACTTGTTAAACAGTAAGGTGCTACTGCACTGAGCACTGTGAGTCATCAGTAAGGTCAGAAGTCTGAATTTAGATTGCCTTTCATCAGCGGGTAGAATATTGAAGTAAGTCCTAATCCCTTCTTTGCAATTGAGTCACATTTTCTGTCATACTCTTACAAAATTTGTTTTTGTTACTACAGTCCAGGAAATACTCTTCCAAATAAACCACTATATCAATGCCAAATATTTCCTACTTCCTTCAAAAATAGTTATAATAATTCTTTTTTTTTTAACCTTATCCACCTTTTCTGCTCTGACTATGCATATGTCCAGAGACTCCTGCAGCCTAAAACATGAAGAACATTGTCTCTTCATATTTGAATAAAGTGCCACTTTATACAAGTACTTTCTACATGCCAGATGACAACAGTTTTTTATAAATCTCTTGGCTTGGTCCCTTATTTATACAAGAGAGATCATAATACTGTCCTTTGCCTAGAGTAGTTGAGAACGTCCCATCCCTGGAAATGTTCAAAGCCAGGATGGGACTTTGAGTAACTTAACCTAGTGGAAGGTGTCCCTGTCCTTTGTCAGGAGTTTGAACTACATAATTTTTAAGGTTCCTTCCAGCCCAGACCATTTTGTGATTCTACTTGCTGAACAATTATTTCCAAGTAGGGACTGTCCTCAAAGCTTAATCAAAATGTTTGGACTACAACATATAATGAGCTGATTTCAAAAGCAATACTCAAAGAGCACTATGTTTTTCTTCTTAATTCTTTCAGCCCAATGAGCTATAGGCATTCTGATGTCTGAGGGAATTTGGAACTCTGTCTTTCTTTTGGAAAAAAAAAAAAAAAAAAAAAAAGAGCTATCCTTTGTTGTGTTAAGCTTCCAGACTGGAGGTATGATTCTTTGGGTTCATATTTAAGTTTGAACGTAAGCAGAGTACTTTTAAATTTTTCCTGTTTCTATCCAATGATGGTATTTAATATAGACATGAATACTGCATATGGAAAAGAACTGTTTTTTGAAGATGAGCAAGATGTAGTTTGTTTAGACATTAGGAAAGCCTTTAACTCTGTCTCCCACAGTATTCTCCAGTAGATGCTAACAATCCATTGTTTGGGAATTGTACTCTTTACTCAGTAAAAAGCTGCCTGAACTGCTGGGCTCAGGGAGTGGTGGCAAATGAAGTTAAATCCATCTGGATTTAACTGGTCATGAGTGGTGTTCCACTAGTGAATGTCAGGGTTTGGTAGTGGGGCCAGCCCTGTTTAATATCCTTATCGTGATCTGGATGAGGGAAGCGCACCCTCAGTAAGTTTGCAGATGACTCCAAGTTGACAGGCAGTGTTGGTCTTCTAGGGAGTTGGAAGGCCCTACAGAGGTTTCTGGACAGCTTGAATCAGTGGGCTTAGGCCGGTTATATGAGCTTTAATAAGTTCACAACAGCCTTGTAGAACACTACAAGCTTGGGAAAGAGTGGCTGGAAAGATGCACGGAGGAAAAGGATCTGTGGTTATTGGTTGACAGCCAGCTGAACATGAGAACACTGTGCTCAGGTGACCAATATCATCCTGGCTTGTATCAGAAATAGTGTAGTTAGCAAGATTAGGGAGTTGATCATCCTTCTGTACTTGGCACTGCTGCACCTCGAGTGCTATATTCAGTTTTGAACCCCTCACAGCAAGAAAGACACTGAGGTCCTGGAAGATGTCCAAAGAAGGGCAACAAAGCTGGTGAAGGGTCTAGAGCACAAGTCTTATGAGGAGTGACTGGGGGAACTATGGTTGTTTACTCAGGAGCAGAGCAGGCTCAGGAAGACCTTATCAGTGTCTACAACTATCTGAAAGGAGTAATCTTTTCTAGTGATAGGATGAGAGGTAATGGCTTTAATCTGTGCCAGGAGAGGTTCAGGTTGGATATTAGGAAAAATTTCTTCTCAGAAAGAATGGTAAACGTGGAATCACCAACTCTGGAAAAGACCTCCAAGATCATCTAGTTCAACTGCCCACCTACCACCAGGAAACCATGTCCCTTAATACAACATCTAAAAGTTTCTTAAACACCTCCAGAGACTGTTCAACCACCTTCCTGAGTGGCCCATTCTAGTGCCTGACCAATCTTTTGGAGGAGAAATTTTTCCTAATATCCAACCTGAACCTCCCTTGGGAAGGTAATGCATCAGAACAGGCTGCCAAGCAAAGTGGTGGACCCACCTTCATCCTTGGAGGTTTTCAAGAGAAGGGTAGATGTGGCATTTATGGTCAGGGTCTAATGGTCATGGTGATGATGGGTCAATAGTTGGACTAGATGATCTTAGTGGCCTTTTCCAACCTTAAAGATTCTAGGATTCTATGAAGGGTTACACAGCACTTCTATTGTTTTTGTTTAACCGTTTCTAATTATTCCACAAAATGTTACTTGACATCTTTCACAGCAACTGATTTAAAGCTTGAGCCCATATTTCAGATCTGTTTATTGACAATATGTAGTAACTCCCTCATTTAAATAGAACATTTTATTTTATTATGCTGTAGTGATAAGCTGTAACTTACTGAGTGCTTATTAACTTAATTGCTATTAATTGCCCATCTGTGTCAAGAAGTAGAGCAGAACATGGATCAAGAAGGGTTCAAATGTAAATATAGATTTTTCTTTAGTTTTCTTTTTTTAAAGGCAACTTGTAAACAGCACATCAATACTGCCTGCAATGAATGTAATGTATCTATAGTATCTGGATCACTTACCAACTCACAAAACTATACAACTGGAAACTCGTGTGGCTTGTAAGAACCAGAGCAACTTTTAGCACTTGATTTTATTTAGAAGTTCTTCTTTCCTAAATTATGTGGCAAGAGTTAATCACAACTTAGTACAATTCTCTGATAAATGTCACTTAGGAAAATAAATATTATTACTCATTTAGGAGGGGATTTTTGGGAAACTGTTTTATTATTTCTGTTTTTACATGATTCCTCGTGAGGAGGGTGGAGGGGCATGAGCAGATCTCTTTGACGACAGTGACACAACCCAAGAGAATGGCATGGAGCTGTGTCAGGAGAGCGTCAGATTGGGAGTTAGGAGATTTTTCACCACAGGATGGTGGAGCACTGGAATAAGCTTCCTAGGGTCATGGCACCAAGACTTCTAGAGTTCAAAGAAGCATTTGGACAATGCTCTCACGGCTCTTGTGTAGAGCCAGGAGTTGGCCTTAATGATTCTTGTGAATCCCTCTTAGCTCAGGGTATTCTGTGATTCCATAGTTTTCATTATTGAATAACATGAAGAATCCACATCTCCAGTCAATCTTTTTTGAATAAGCCCTATATAACTGGAGTAGAATAAAAACTGTACTGTGCAGCCAGCTGCAGTATGGTTGGAAACTTTTTTCTAGTTTGTCTAAGGAAGCACTGTTATTTGTTGATTGTCAAAGCATAAGTCCAAGATTCCTGCAGTTGCATCTTTCCCAGAGAAGAATAAGGCTTCACTAAGCAAAAGCACCTCCAGATACCCCATTATGGAAGATGAAGCTTAATCCACTGGCACACTCATAGAAGGAGGAAAGCCATCTATGACATTACTATAGATAGGAATATGTTTTTGGATAACTTCTGGGTCCAAGGATCAAACCTACATTTTTTAGTTTTTTTTTTTTATTTTGTTTCAACATCTACATATGGCTTCTTCTGTGAGATCTTAGAGAATGCACATTTGCTTGCTCCTTCATCCCAGACCATGAATAGTGTTTGAATAATGCAATGACCAGTTTCATAGGATAGGGAAGGCAGAAAAGGTGAGAAAGAGGAAGGGAAGTAAGCCAAGCTGACTGCAAATGAACAACATTGATTAAACCATTATATTTCTGGAGCCATCTTCTTAGCTCTAACACATCTATGATTGAGTTGGCTTCTAGTGATATTAAACTTTATTTTAACAGCATACTCTACCTAACGCAGAGAAGTTTATTCTGTAAAAGGCCTCATAAATATTTTCTTCCACCTGATAAAAGTTAATAGTGTCATGTAGCATATCTCTGCTCACCAAGAGTTAAGTTGAGGGATTTACTATCTCATGAAATTATAGTACACACTGGATTCTGTTCTATTAATGTTTCATTCTTTGCCAAAGAAGGGTGGTCTTATGTTTCTCACATTGAAAAATCTTTTGTTAATTTTAAGCTCCTCTGATAAGATGAGCATTCAGTATGAATATAAATGGTTTGTCAGTAAGCATGAATGCCCTTATTGGTTTGGGAATAATAAATCTTATGGGTTCTTTCTTGCTTTTATACAATACAATGTATGTTAAATTCTAGCTATAGAAAAGTTCAACGACATGGAAAGAAAGCTTCAGATTTTTTCAGTGAAATCATTCTTGCAGATTTATTAATGTTTTACAATGACTTGAACACGTCTCCCTGCATGATAGTTCTTGTACCATCTTGTACTGTGGTTCTGTGCATGGTGGAAGGGGTGTGGCTCAAAGAACAGGTAATCATGAGTCTCCACCACCTTTTTTTTTAAAAATAGGTCTACTCCTAAAGCTAACACAAGACATGAAATGCATGCAATTCTCCATGGGTATGGGATGAATCATAGAATCATAGAATTGCTCAGGTTAGAAAAGACCTCAAAGATCAAGGCCAACCACAACCTAACCATGCTACCCTAACTCTAATAACCCTCCGCTAAATCAAGTCCCTGAGTACCACATCCAAACAGTTTCTAAACACATTTAGTCGTGGTGACTCAACCACATCCCTGGGGAACATATTCCAGTGCTTAACCCCCCTTTCTTAAAGAAGTGTTTCCTGATATCCAATCTAAGCTTACTCTGGCACAACTTGAGGCCATTTCCCCTCAACCTGTCAACTGTCAGCAGTGAGAAGTGACCAACCCTGCTCTCACTGCAATCACCTTTCAGGTATTTGAAGGGAACAATAAGGTTTCCTCTCAGCCTCCTCTTCCCCAGGCTGAACAGCCCCAGTTCCTTTGGTCTCTCCTCATAGGGCATTCTCCAAGCCCTTCACAAGCCTTGCAGCCCTTCTTTGGATCTGCTCTAGCACCTCAGTGTCCTTTCTGTATTGAGGCACCCCAAACTGAACACAGTACTCGAGGTGAGGCCTCACCAGTGCTGAGTACAAGGGCAGGATAACTTCCCTAGTCCTGCTCACCGCACCATTCCTGACACAAGCCATTGGCCTTCTTGGCTACCTGGGCACACTGCTGGCTCATATTCAGCCACCTGTCCATCAGTACACCAACGTCCCTTTCCATCTGGCAGCTTCCCAGCCACTCCTCCCCAAGCCTGTAGGGCTGCGTGGGGTTGTTGTGACCAAAATGCAGGACCGAATATTTGGCCCTATTGAAACTCATGCAGTTTACCTTGGCCCATCAATACAGTCTATTCAGATCCCTCTGTAATGCCTTTCTCCCCTCTGGAAGATCAGCACTCCTTACCAACTTGGTGCTGACTGCGAACTTACTGAGGGTGCACTCAATCCCCTCATCAAGATTGTTAATAAAGATGTTAAATAGAAGCGGCCCCAGTACTGAGCCCTGGGGGACATCACTCATGACTGGCCATCAACTGGTTATAATTCCATTGACTACAACTCTTTGGGCCCAGTCATCCAACCAGTGTCTCATGCAGTGGAACATGCACCCATCCAAACCACGGGCAGCCAGCTTCTTCATGAGGATGTTGTGGGGGACAGTGTCAAAGACTTTACTGAAGTCCAGGTAGATCATACTGACAACCTTATCTTCATTCACTAAGCGGGTCACCTTGTCATAGAGTGAAATCAGGTTTGTCAAACAGGTCTCTACCATTCATAAACCCATGCTGACTGGGTCTGATCCCCTGACTAACCTTTAATTGATCCATGATGGCTCCTGAGATTATCTATTCCATCACCTTCCCTGGCAATGAGGTGAGACTGATTGATGTGTAGCTACCTGGATTATCTTTCTGGCCCTTTTTGAAGATGGTCAGCATATTTGCCATTCTCCAGTCCACCCAGACATTCCCAGTTACCCAGGACTGTCGAAGGATGATGGAGAATGTCTTGGCAACTACATTCGCCAACTCCCACAGCACTCTGGGCTGCAATCCATCTGGCCCCATGAACATGTCCAGCAGGGCAGCAAGGCTTACTTACTTAATCCACCAAAAAAATATTAAGTAATGATTAAGAATGTTTTAAGATTTGTTTGAAGTTAAGCCCAATAAATTGCTAGTAGAACGTTATCTGTAGATTTTCTACAAAAATTTATTTGGTCTACAACATTTTACAATAATTTCCTTTCCTTTTTTTAAGATACATTAAATGGTCACATGCATTATTAAATTAATACATTTTTCAGCCTGTAGGATTTTAAAAGCCATTCAAGTGGAGACCTCAGAAAAATTCTAGTGCATCATTACTGTCTGTTTTAGGCCTTTTATGTAGAAATCAATGGTCCTCCAATACTAGTTATACAAAGTTATTTTCAGCAAGAGAACTCTAATGGTTCAAGAGATGCAATCATCTAAAAACAAATCAGTCTTTTCCAAAGTGCCCACAGCAGCACATCATAATCAAAGTTGATTGCATTTGCACTCTACATGAAATAGATGTATGAAATGGATGTACATCAAATCATAGACACATCAAATCACAGTTAACATCTGGCAGATATCTATTTGACATTTCACACTAGTAGTATAAGTGTTCTTGAGGTGTGAGATTCACTATACTAGGCTCTACCATTCTTTATTGCAGAGCCATCTCAGTTAGGGCACATGATTCATTGAATTCTTTTGACATAACAGAAATTTTTCAACCTTAGTTCATCATAGAATTTTTGCCCCAATCTACTTTATGTAGAATGTTTTCCTCCATAACAAGATATTGCTATAGCTTATTATCTTTCAAATTTTCTGTAGCTTCCCAACTGGAATGATCTATTTTCCTGTTGCTCAACTTCATAGACTGAGAAACAGCTTAAACTCAATTTTTTCTGTCTATACATAGGCACAGCACATGACTAGAACTTTTCTGTGTGGGTTTTTCTCTTTTTCTTTTCCTTTAATCTGTTGTGAAAAAATGTGTGTATGACTTTCTGCAAGCAAGTAGTGAGATCTGATTTTTTATTTTTTTCTGTATTAGTATTTCCTCCATTAGATCTGTTGTCTTCTATCTTACACTTGTTATGCATATTGGCTTACCTGAAAAATTGCAGTCTTGTTTCACATCTTGTTATCATTCACAGTTTTTCATCAACTTTTCTTTGTAATATTTTTTTGCAATACTTCAGGTTTTTCACAATTTGAACCATATAATATGTGCTTAACTGCCAGTAGACTGGCTCCTCCATGTCATAAAGGATGAACTTTTCTGATATGCTTAGCTTTACACAGCCAGACAGCTGGGGAAATCTTGAAAATATTCAAATTCTATCAGAAAACCTATTAATATTTTCACTACTACTTGCAGCATGTGAGACATGGACTCAGATATGAATGACCAAATAATTTATTACAGTTTCTAATATCCCTTATATACATTCATAAGGTTTCTCTTTTAACATTCCAACCCACCTTTACATGTCAACAAAACATTCCGCAAACACTCCATGCATGCAGGCGCTTACCCAATCAGAGCCAGGAGTCATTCCTAGCCACTTGCTCTTCCTCCAGTCAGGGTTGTTATCATGCTGCCATCATGCAGCCCATTTCACTCACTTTTCTCTTCTTCTGGAGATGTCCTTGGTTCTCAACCTTGCTTTCTCATGCTATTTATCTTGCTCTGCAGTTTTTGCTCTGAACAGTCTCTCCTGTATTCCCCAAATCCCCTCTTTTTTTATTAGCAAACTATTAACATACTACAAAATAACATTAATCATATTAATAACATAATCATGCCTTGTACACTGCATCCTGACTGCCTGATTTAGAGCTTTCTCCTTCATTTTGTATAACATTTTGTAATAGTATTGCTGGATGCATTTAGATTATCATGACTTGATCAAGGCTTCTATTGATAACTTAAGAAGAACATAAAAAGAGACAAGGCAAACATAACATAATGACAAGAAATACTGTTGAACCCATTAAGAAAAGAACAAACACATGTTTGGCCCATGGCCCAAGTTTCCTTCTGGAAAAGAATCCCTGAAGGTCTCATTCTGTACATTCAACCAGTCACTGATTAGAGAGAATCTTGAACTTTTGTATACTCTGATATACTGATTTTGAATAATCGCTATAATTCATACAACATATGCTCTTAAAGTCCTCACAACCATGCCCTTGGGTTAATAATAGAAAATCAGCTGCGTGATTTCATAAAGTTGCATATAGGATAGGATCAATATCCTACAGCATCACTAGTGGTATTGCTTTCCTTAGCCAGCTAACATCCTAAAATGGTGAGTGTGGCTAAAGTTTGAGTGGTACTGTTTCAGAGTATGTTTGGACCTGAGAGACAGGATGTCTCAGGAGCAAACAGACTATGCACTCAGAGCAGCACAGAGGCTTATGAGTTTTAGCCAACACACACACACACACACACACAGGCATCCATTTTAGATAATCCCGTAAGTGGGAAACAGAAACTCCCTAAGCTAATACATTATTACTTACTGACTCCTGAGAGACAGCAAACCACCAGAAAGGAGAGAGAAGGAACATGCTGGCAGTGAATGAGATAGGTATCTGTATGATCATGATTCAAAAATTCAGCACAAGCAAAGCTTCATGTAATCTTTCTTGTGGTGTGCCTCCAGTATTCTCTCTTTTTGTTAAGAGTACATTTCAATGTTTGATGAGCACATTCAATGATAGCTTGTCCAGTGGGAGAATGAGGAATGCTGTAGCATGTCTAACCCTCCATTCTCAGAAAAAAATTTGAGTGGTCTTACAAATATATGCAGGTACATTATCTGTTTTTACAGTGTGTGAGATCCCTATAGCAGCAAAAGCAGATAATCAGTGTTTACAGGCATTGTGACTGCATTCACCCACATGTGCTGCAGCAAACATTTAAGAAGAATAAGTATCTATTGTTACATGTACATATTTTAAATGGCCAAATTCATGAACATGAGTGACATCTGTTTGCCAGTGTTGAAGAGGTGCTGTGCCATGGGAATTTGTCCCTATCTGAAACAAAGGGGCAATTGTCTGACAGTCTTGGCATGTTAGAATAATGTTAGGGGCTTGATCCACTCTCATTTGGAATTGGTTTTGTAAGGCTCTTCTATTCTGATGGAAAAAATGATGGGAGAGTTGAGCTTGTTGAAATAATTGAGGGGCATTAAAGGTGACTTGATCAGCCTTATGGTTGCCATCAGTTAACGAACCAGGCAATGTAGTGTATGATTGAATATGCATAATAAAATAGAGAGTATGGTGAGAGACATAATGCAAAACTCTCTTGAGCTATGCAGAGAAAGCAGGGTTGTTAACTTCCTTAATCCTTCCTTCAATTTGCTGAATGATACTTGTAATGTGCAAAGAGTCAGTTGTTATATTAAGCTTTTGATCTGCAAAAATTTGAAAAGCTCAAGCTACCACAGGAAGTTCTACAACTTGAGGTGACCCATCAATAACATGCACATCTGACCACCATTATGTAGCAGCCACACATCAGAGATCCACCATTTGATATGTCTTGCCAGAACCACCTGTAAATACAGTATCTGCATTAGGTACTGGAACATGTGAAAGTAAAACGTTTGTAGTAGTGGAAGGCCTTTGGTAGGTCTCTTCAGAGTCTTCTCTTATCCAGGCTGAAGACCCCAAATCTATCAGTCTGTCCTTGTAAAGGAAATTCTCCAAACTTCTGATGATCTTTGTGGCCCTCCTCTGGACAAGCTCCAGCAATTCCATGTCCTTCTTGTGCTGGGGGGTCCAGATGCTGCTTTTATTTTTGCTTTCATTTTGCCTATTCGTACTCAGAGATTGAAGAAAGCATAACATTTTTTCAGGGGAGGCTTTTTGAAGGTACATTATTTAAAATTGACCTTGTTTAATTAAGTTTCTGTCATTACTGTTAAACATGTGATCATCTACATGTTGGAATGAAGAATGAAAAAGGATGATACAAAAAAAAAAAAAAATAAAGAGAGGGAAATAGACATACGGAGTTTACTTTTATTTTTAATATTGTTGTGTTGATAACATTTCTTAAGGACTACGTGAATATTAAGCACATCTCTGCCTTTCTGAATTAACGTATTTAATATTAGACATTGCTTGAGAATTTATTTTTTTGTTGAAAATTCCTCAAAGAATGTTCTTGAATAAACAAAATATATCAAGATTACAGAATATAACCTCTCAGTAAATTCCAACATTGAAGTTAAATATTTATTCACTGAAATGTGAAAAATATCATTTGTTGAAAAATTTAATTTAGCTTGATTTCCAGAGAACTGTTTGTTTTGTCACAGTAGAACAAAATGACACATCGTAAGAGTGTACTGTTGAAAAAATTTCAAACAAGCTAGCAATTTTCTCTGTGACTAGAAATATGATAGATTTTGCTTTTCATAGTTAAATATTATATATTTTTTTAAAAAAAGGAAAATTATACTTACTGAAAAAAATTATCAATGCTTTCTTTCACTGAACCAAAAAAAGTTCAAAAGCTCTATTGTGTTTAACGAGCAACAAAGAATTTAGGGACTAATTATTAGGATACAAGACTGGATTGAGAAGTAAGATTTTAGAAATGAATGATGTGATATGAAAAGCTGTACCCAGTCCCACACAAAATATGATCTTCTCATCCTGTGTGACAGCACTGGCCAGTATCATAAACATCAAGTTACACAAAAGAAAGGAAGGCTCAACTTTCAGTCTGAAAAACACTTTTTTTTGTTGTTGTTTGTGGGTGTTATTTTTTAATTGCTAATATGGTTAAATAGTTAAATGGTTTTCACTTCTACAAGGAACGGAAAATTTGTGACATTTGTCAGTGAATAGAGTTATTTGTCTTCAAGTGTTTTTATTGGAAACAATCACATGACATATTTTTTCCATCAGAAATGACTATTAGAACTTGCAACCCATCCTTGCGATGCTACAGGATGTTTGACCACAATGTTATAATGTATAAAATAGTATTATTAAAGATTAATTATGACATTTTTCATCTTCTGTAAAAGTATTATATCTTATTGCATTAGTGATGGTTGTATTACAGATCTTCAGTTATTGACATAATTTTATATTGTTCATGCCTTTGGAATTTTTTTTTAGACTAAATTTGGGAGTGGCTTCTACTCTCCAGCTTGATTCTGGTGCAATTGCCATAGGAAGTAAAAGAAATATACAAAGAAATAGGGAGGCTGGCAAAGAGTAGCTGTGGCACAGAATCATAGCTACTCTGTGATTTATGACGGCATTGTAGCGCAGTGATAGCTGAAGTAAATTGAAATTATTCAGTATTGCCTACAGGAGAAGCTTATAGCCATATGGACCTCAGTGTGGTTTTCTTCAAACTTCTGGATGAGACAAACTACAAATTAGCTTAAATTTTCTTTTCAGTAGGTGACTGCATGCAGTGTGAACATCTGAGACTAAACATTCCATTTTCTGGACAGTGTGTCATAGTACTGCTTTATGGAGAAAAGCCTTGATTTGCTGAAGCTGAGAATTACATGCTTAATTTTCTAACAAGGCAGTTTGCAAGGAGGAACTGTAAAGAAGTTCAGTGTTTAGTAGTTTTGTATGAATTCATCCATACTGTTCCATCAGTAAAATAATTTTATTTGGTGGTAAATCACATAAGCTGCAGAAATTGAAATTGATATGTTGGTAAGAAATAAAACAAAACAAACAAAAAACTCCCCAAACAACAACAACAAAAAAACTTATTAGAGACTAGCAATGTATCCTATATGTTTGTAATATTAATCCTTTTTTTTTTTCCCCAAAAAGAAAAATTTCATTTTTCTTTCTTTCTTTCTTTTCTTTTTTCCCTCCATGTGCCTGGAACTCTCTCTTCAAAATAATCAACCGGAAAATGGAAACAAAACATTGCAAGTGTGGTATTAAAGAATCCTTGACTGACAGCAAACAGCTTCTTAAAAAGCTGCCCGCAATTTTCCTGGCATTATACAAATAAACAGTAATTAATAAATCACAAATATTTTAATACTTTTTACGAAATTGTGTTTAGTTTACACAAGTAGAAGTTCAAAATACTGCAAAAATACTACTAGTGACAAGGAATCCTAGCAATTAAGATAAGCAAATTTGGCACAGGAACTCAGTGAAGAAATCACACCATTCAGCATTTGGATGTTAACCTAACCTAGATACACGTACAGTTGTAAAATTTTTGTTCCTTGAAGTTCAAGGCTAAATAATTTCCTGTTTTGAGAGAAATAACTAACTTCCAGGTAACATCCATATTCATTACTTATACTTAAGATAAATTATTCAGAAGCTTCTTGCTAGAGTCTAAGTCAAATCTCTCAGGTCATTGGAAAGATGACCTCTGTTCTCTCTAATGGTAAACAGATTGTTTTGACTACTAATGAAATACATCTACTGCACAAACCTTCACTGTATAAGGAAGTTAAATGATAAACAGAATTTCTCATTATTTGCATGCTTGGATTGATAAATGCAGTATGTCATCTTCATGCTCTTTGGACATATTCTTTGGTTATGTTTCTCACTACAAAAAATTTAGAGGCCTTAAATTTTCTAAACTATTAATGACATCCATTCATGTGCAAACTGGCACCAATACAGAGAATAGCTAAAGAAATATTAATTGAAAAGGAAAACCTCAGATCTCTTCTGCTAGTGGTGACAAGGACATTCCTACCTTTGAAGGAATAACCTATGTTAAATTTCCTGTTTGTGTTCTCAGTTAAAACCTCAACAAACAAAATCAATTTAGGGATCAACTGTCTGAAAAAAAAGAATAATGCTTTACATGTTAGCAATAGATAGGAAACCTCTGCTGTTAACATCTTTCAATGTAGTTGGCAAGTACTATGGGACATTAAATCTTTCCAATTCTAGTTACTGAATGAGGGAGCTGAGCAAAGAAGCTGGACAGAAAGCATATTTTCCCCCCTATATCAAACAAATGAAGCTATACAAGCTGTATGGAAGAGAGAGGTGTTATGGGATAATCAGCATGGCTTCACTGAGGGCAGGTCCTGCCTGACCGATTTTTTTTTTTTTTTTTTTTTACAATGGCATAATTGCATCAGAGGACAAGGGAAGTCACTGATATCATCCATTTGAACTTCAATAAGGGCATGATCCTCCATGACATCCTTCTTACCAAATTGGAAAGATATAGATTTGATAGGTGGACTGTTCAATGGACAAGAAACAGGCTGTGAGATCAAACTCAGGGAGTGATGGTCAATGGCTCAATGTGCAGATGGAGATCAGTGACAAGCAATGTCCCTCAAGGATCAGTACTGGGACCAGTGATCTTTAATATATTCATAAGTGACTTAACAGTGCACCCTCCGCAAGTCTGCAGATGACACCAATCTGCATACTGCAGTTAACTCACCTGAGTTCACAATATCTATGTCCAGACGAGGAATACTCAAAATAGGAGAGACTTAAACCTGATATAGTGCATCCAGAGGAAGGACATAAAAACCATCGGTCCAGTGGTTGGAACACCTCCACTATGAGGACAGGCTGAATGATCAGGGGCTGTTCACAGAATCATAGGGGTTGGAAGGGACCTCCAGAGGTCATCAAGTCCAACCCCCCTGCCAAAGCAGGTTCCCTACACCAGGTCGCACAAATAGGTGTCCAGGTGGGTCTTGAATATCTCCAGAGAAGGAGACTCCACAGCCTCCCTGGGCAGCCTGTTCCAGTGCTCCGTCACCTCACCGTAAAGAAGTTCCTGCGCACATTGGTGCGGAACTTCCTATGCTGCAGTTTCTGGCCGTTCTCCCTTACCCTGTCTCCACATACTGCTGAAAACAGTCTGGCCTCACCACTCTGCCCCACACCTTAGAAATTTATAGACCTGGATCGGGTCCCCTCTCAGTCTTCTTTTCTCAAGACTACACAGACCCAGTTCACTTAGCCTTTCTTCATAGGGGAGATGCTCCAGGCCCTTCACCATCTTTGTGGTCCTCTGCCAGAGGACCTCCATCTTTTTTGAACTGGGGAGCCCAGAACTGGACACAGTACTCCAGATGAGTCCTTCCCAGGGCAGAGCAGAGGGGGAGGATCACCTCCCTTGACCTGCTGGCCACGCTCTTTTTAATGCACCCCAGAATGCCATTGGCCTTTTTGGCCACAAGGGCACACTGCTGGCTCATGGCCAACCTGTTGTCCACCAGGACACCCAGGTCCCTCTCTGCAGAGCTCCTCTCCAGCAGGTCATCCCCCAACCTGTACCAGTGCATGCAATTATTCCTCCCCAGATGCAAGACTGTACGCTTGCTTTTGTTAAACCTCATCTGGCTTCTTACTGCCCAGCTCTCCAGGTCTCGCTGAATGGCAGCACAGCCTTCGGGTGTGTCAGCCAATCCTCCCAACTTCGTATCATCAGCAAACTTGCTGAGGGTGGCCACTATCCCCTCATCAAGGTCATTGATGAAGATGTTGAATAAGACCAGACCCAGCACCGACCCCTGGGGAACACCACTGGTTACAGGTCTCCAGCCGGACTCTGCACCACCAATGATGACCCTCTGCGCTCTGCCAGTCAGCCAGTTCTCAACCCACCTCACTGTCCACTCATCTATCCCACACTTCCTTAGCTTTGTTATAAGGATGTTGTTTGTGGGAGACACAGTATCAAAGGCCTTGCTGAAATCCAGATAGACTAGAGAAGGCTCCGGAAAGATGTGAGCATAGCCTTTCACTATTTGAATAGGACTACAAGAAAGACAGAGACAGACTCTGTAGCAGGCTTTATTGTGATAAGACAAGCAAAAATGATTTTGAACTAAAAGAGGGGAGACTTAGATTAGATATAAGGAAGAAGTTTTTTCCACAATAAGAGTGATGAGGCACTGGAACAGGTTACCCAGAGATGTAATGGAAACCCTGTCCTTGGGGACACTCAGGCTGTGAGCAACCTGATTTTGCTGTAGATTTCCCTGTTTGTTGCAAGGGAGTTGGACTAAATGACCGTTAAGGGTCCCATCCAATTAAAAATTTTATTATTCTATGAAGCTTAGATTACTTAATACTTCAAAAATTGCTGAGAATTTGAAACATTTTTATGAAATACTGAATTCCAATTTTGAAAGAAAACCAATTTCTTGATTTTTAGATAGATTAGAGAACAGAAAAGATGCATTGTTATTTTTTTTTTTTAACGGAATTTGAGTAGACTTCCATTCTGAGAATATTTTCTGAGAAGTTATGGAATCATAAAATCATTTGTGTAGAAAGGGACTTCTAAGGGTCATCTAGTCCAGCTCCCCCACAACAAACTAGAATATCTTATGCCCAGAGTAACCTGACCTTTAATGTTTCCAGGAATGGGAGACATACTACCATTAAACTGAATTTCTGACTTCTATTGCAGTCAACACTCCTACTCTAAAGAAAAAAATTGCTTTTCATGTTCTTTCTATGTTTTACAGCAAGAAAACAAATGCTGTTTTTCAGTATATCAGAAAAGCTGTACTTGACCACCTCTCATTTTCAAAAGTATTAAGAGAATACAGTATTTAATGTTAGTATAGCAAAATATTAAACTCTGAAATAAACCGATATAAATGCACAATTGAGGAAAAAATCATATAGCAAAACAGAAAATAGCTCAGTATATTAATCAATCGAAAACTGATTCGATTCACAGAATTTAGGATTTGTAATGGCAGAACATTAATCAGTGGCCGAAATAGTGAAATAAAGAAATGCATTTAAAATTTTCTAAAACTAAAAATATGAAGTGCACTGCTTTTATTTCCAATATATCTTGGATAACCAAGAAAAATAAGTTACTCAATTTAAAATTCCCTAGAAAGATTCCTTACATGGATGAACTTCTTTGTTTATAGAGAAAGAGCTCTGTAAAGAATATCATTTTCAGAAAACAAGAAAGGAAAAAAAAGATATCACAACCCTCAAAAAAAAAAAAAAAAAAGACACATAGAAGAGCCTTGATTTGTGGATAGATAAGGGACTGTTTGGTCTTCATACTGTTTTTTAATGATGCAAACCAAAAATAAAATGCAACTTATTTCTGTGTTAGATATGACAGTCTCAGTACAAGAATGAAACACAGCTAGTCATTAATTCAGTGGAAAATCTTTTTATTTCAGCGGGTTCAGAATATTAATCAGGATGTATTTTCCCCAGCATGTGATAGTTTTCAAGAAAGTAAAGGCTTCCCTGTAAAAAATAAGAATATTCTATATTAGTATATTCTTTGAAACCACAGAACCAGGAGAAAAATGTATTCACATGGGATGTTAACAAAGGTGTTATAAAAATACAAGAAAATGAGCTTCATTATGCTATATTAAAGTGTCAAAGCACTTTACAGGAAAAAATAACAGAATTAGATACAGCAGTGGATAATAGTATATATGAGTAGAAATGGACTAATGTGTTAAAGAAAACTAAAATTCAGTGATTCAAAAGGTTAAATTCAGTGTGTTAAAAGAAGAACACTAAAACTCAGCGATTCAAATATTACTGCCCTCTTGGCTATACAAAAATGAACAGAGAAATAGTAAACATAGATGAATTAAAAACACTTTGAGTTGAAGTTTAGAAAAAATTAATTGGTCTAGAACTACCAGATTAGTAAGTAGAAGTTTGAGATTACAGCCATTTATAGAATATCAGAATATACTGTCACTGCTTATGAAAAACTGAGCTGAAATTTTGATCATAAAATTGCAAAAAAAAAAAAAAAAAAAAAATTAGGATGGAAGGATCTCAGAATACTAAACTCCTGCTCATAGCAAAACCAATTTCAAAGTTGTAGCAGATTACTCAGTGTCCATCCAGTTGGACTTCCAAAGAAAGAAAGAAAACAAAGAAAAACAAAGAAACAAATACCCTATATTTCTGAGCAAACTATGCATTCTTTTAGTAAACATCCTTTTTGCTACATCAAGGCAGAATTTCTCATATAGGAATGCATCACTATTGCCTCTTGTCCTCTGAGAAGTTTATGTAGGAACATGTATATTAAAAAAAAGTAGAAAAAATATTTGATCAGCAGTGAAATCTGCTCTTACTTCCATCAAGACAGCACAGATAATTCCCCATATTTTCAAATGTTCTAGTCTCACCCAGAACATAATTCGTTTTCTTCATAGTCTCTAATATGATTGGCTTTACAAAACAATGTTGAAGGCACACTGATGTTTTATTTGTTGCTGAGCAATGCCGTACAGAGCCAAGGACATTTTAGTTCATCTTCTCTGTGAGGAGGGCTGAGGGGCACAAGGAGCTGGGATGGGACAGAACTATGATAGGTGACCTAAACCAGCGAAAGGGATATTCCAAACCATCATGCAAAAGCAATAAAACTGGAGGAAGTTGGTCAGAGTGGGTGCCACTCCTTGGGAGCTGAACAGGCATAGGCCTTAGGGAGGCAAAGCAACTGCTTTGCACATAATTTGTTTTGTAAATATTTATATAAATATATAGATATAATATTATTTCTATTTTCCTTTTCTGTCTTTGTAAACAGTTTTAGTCTCAGCTCTACTTTATTTTCTGGCTCTGTTCTCAGTCCCACTGGCAAGGGGGGGGGAAAGTGAGCAAACTGCCCAGTGGGTTAAACCACAAAATGCTAGGAAAAGAAGGAAATATATTGAAATGAGCACTTTTTTTTTTTTTTTTTTCCACAAGATATCAACATGTCCTACAAGTTATGAATTCTGAAGCCTTGACTTATATCTGCAGTGTAGTTAACCTCACAGGGACCCCAGAAGAGAGCCTTTTACCCATCAATGAACATTTCATTTAGTGCCATTTGTTTACAAGAAGAGAATGTTTTAAAAAAATAATGCTTTCTGATTTCTATCAGAAACTGAAGTGTCATCTGCAGTTAATAGTCCAGCCCGCTTGAGTATTAGACTGTTACAATTGAAAGATTAACACAGTAGAAGGGTGATACAGGAGTGTATAACAGCAAAGGGACCAACACAGATAGGATGGTGTTTCAAAGGAAAACTAAAGGTGAATACCTGTCTCCAAAGATCTAGGTTCACAGGAAAGACTCCACAAGGGAGGAATCTCCAATCAGAGATCCATACACAGTGGCAGTCAGCCCTTAAATGGGGGTCTAAGAGAGGTGCAGCCAGGCTCCACCCCTTCGGTCACACAGGTGAATTGACTTCATCTGTGCTCCAAAGGCTGACTGGGTCTTTTTCCCCCAGTGTTCAATCAGTGGTTCAGGCTATGACTCAACAGTTACCATTCACAGATAAAAACATTTTTGTAATAACTGGAATTTATTTTCAGAATGTGCTACAGGTTTGATTATCTGGTTAGCAATTTGTCTCTGCATGTGCATCACATATGAGGGCAATAGATTCCTTGATTATTTTCTAGCCTACTGCCTCTGTTGTTTTATACTACTCTCTTTATTGCTGATACATCTTTCGTTCTTACCAGCACTGTCACAGTAGAAGCTGTTACAAACTGACAAGAAACATGACAATTTGTTTTATTGCCTCTTCATTAGATTTAGAATCTGTTTATTTTTATTAAAAGGCCTGATGAACTTCATTTTAACAAGGGGAGACAATCAAAGAATTCTAAATACTTATTTGGGATGTGGTAATTCAGAGGCCTTGAGTTTAAAGCACTTGAGTGGAAAACTCTATATGTAATTCAGAAATACAAACTTTTAAGGTTTGAGTTACTGTAAACAACATGTGAGATAGAAGAGGATGAGGTGAACATTTTCAGATTAATAAAGTATAGGCACTTATTTGTAGTCAACCTCAGAAAACTCCTCTTTCTTTTAGTGAAAATAACAATTTTATTTGCTATTTGTCAGCAGACTATGAGAGACTATTATTTCTACACAATGCTTAGCTTCTTTTATGTTTTATTGATAACACATTCAGTGCAGATCAACTGGCTTTCATTTAATGCATTCTCTTAACAAAGAATGCAAAGGAAATACACAGTATGAACTGAAAAACATTATCTTTGTGGGAGATGTATCCCATTAAGGAAAATAGTAAATGTAGGGAGCTCAGAATATAGTCACATATTCATCTTTCAAGCTTTGATTTAAGTATATATTCAAGTAATCAAAAAACTAAGTTGAATTACAGAACTCTCCACAGAAGTACTATGAATTTTTTTATATAGTTACTTAGAAGTGCATTTTTCTTTTAATATGACCATTAGTTCTTCCCAGATTTCAGTTTTCACCTGTTAAAAGACATTTGTTTTCTTTTATTTTTGTGATTGAAAAGATACTTTAAAAAGCTGGTTTTATGCCTAATTCAACATTATTAACTCAGATGTTGATCTGGATATGTATATAAATAGGTACATCTGGTTGGACTAGATATAATCAGTGAGTATACAGATGTACAATCAACAAGCATTCAGAGAAGTTAGGCTGATCTTTAGAGAGCACATAGCTGGAAAGATTATCATGTTGGAAAGGTATAATCAGAAATAAACAGAAAAGCTCACCTGTGCCTTTGGCTTACAGAAAAAACTCCCAGAGGAGTAACCTCCAGAGAGATTCTTCTTTAGTGGCAGTCAGCCCTTAAATGGGGGTCTAGGAGAGGTGGAGCCAGGCTTCACACCTTCCAGTCACACAGGTGAATTGCGTTCACCTATGCTCTTGCAGCTGACTCATTGCTTGCCTCAGGTTCAGAGGTTCAGGCCATGATTCAATAGTTCCCATACAGACCATCATGAAAATACAGGTACTCTTTTAAGGAATGTAACATGAGAGCTTCTTGAGATTTAGTTGTATTTTAATGAATTTTTCTTTGCTAAGAAGTTAAGGAAATGACTGCAGATCCAATTCTGTTGAAAAATACCTTCAATGTTAATTTACAGTAGAAATAGCAAGCGCTAAACAGAGTTAAAGTAATAAAAATGCTGTCATTTAACTGGCAGTTAATTTGAATGTTCTCATGAAACTACCATCTTGAAATAGGACTTACTGAGTTATCAGCTGGTAAGTACAGGTATAAAATACTGATCTTTTCTTTAAAAGGTATCAGTCATTTTTACTGAATTTCAGGCACCTATCTCTGCAGTAACAATTTAAAACCTGATGTGATTTCTTCTGTGAGATGCTTGTGGTAAGTAAAAGAAAAGACAGAGGATGAAGGGAAAACCAGATGAGACCACTGGTACTGTTAATCAGGTATTAGTAATAAGTAAATAAATAAATATAAATCATATCAATTTGTTTATTTCCGGATCTAGAAGAAAATTACACCACACTCCCTAATGTAATCTTTGTCACATTTGTTCTTGGAGCCATATTCTAAAGGGATGTAGTAGCACAACCAATTAGTGCCCAAATATTAGTGAATGAGTTCATCTGGCATATAAAGCATAATCAATTTCAGAGGAACGAACATGTATGTTTTTTTTCCTAATGTAAAATACATCTGATGTCCATGCACTAACTTGTTTTTCATACACAGAAACATAATAAAGAATGCTATTAGAAGACTCACATTTTCTGTCTGTTGTGTAGTAGTGTGGAAAGTTGTGTATGAAACCTGATCAATTTTCTATGGTCTCATTTGGCTTATATTTCATCTTTTCCATTTTTCTCCTTTGTTTATTGAATATAGTAGAAAAATAATTTTATTGTTTTTTTTTTTTTTTTTTTTTTTTTTTAAGAAAGGAAAATCAGGAAAAAATATTTTTAGGAATACTGCAAGTTCATTGTTAGACTTATCTTCATTCTTTGAAAGAATTGGTCATAAAATACGAGTTATTATAATAAAAAAATGATAATAGAAACAACCTTTCAAAAAGAACTTCATTGATGATGTTTTTTTCTCCTTGTACACTTCAGTTCTACTATTTCTTTTCAATTATATTTCAGTGATGTTGCACTTTTGCAAAAAAGTAAGATTCAAAAATCACTACAATTCTTCCTCTTAATAAAAGTGCACAACCTGGATTTGGATTTTCTTTTCACATGGATCTACAGTTTGAACTTTTAATCAATTCCTTCTTGCAGCCCAGAAGGCCTACTGTATCCTGGGTTGCATCAAGAGAAGTGTGATCAGCAGGTCGAGGGAGGTGATTCCGCCCCACTACTCTGATCTTGTGAGACCTCACTTGAAGTACTGCATCCAGTTCTGGAGCCCCCAGCACAAGAGCCATGAAGATGATCAGAGCTCTAGAGCACCTTCCCTATGAGGACAGGCTGAGAGACCTGGCTTTTCAGCCTGGAGAAGAGAAGGCTCCGAAGAGACCTTATAGTAGCCTTCCAGTACTGAAACCCCTTTCTGCAGGAAAGCGAGGGAAGGACATTTTAGAAGGGCATATAACAACAGGATAAGGGAAATGGCTTTAAACTGGAAGACAGTACATTTATTAGATACATTAGGAAGAAATTCTTTACTGTGAGGGTGGCAAGACACTGGAACAGGTTGCCCAACAAGGTTGTAGATGCCCCCTTCCTGGAAGTTTTCAAAACCAGGTTGGATGGGACTTTGAGAAACCTGGTCTAGTGGGAAGTGTCCCTGTTCACAGCAGGGGCATTGGAACTAGATGATATTAAATGTCTCTTCCAACCATGATTCTATGATTTGTCTATCTGTTCAAAGAAGGATTTGTTCTTTAAAATGTATACTTAATTTTAATAACATTTCTTTTTAATCCTAATTAGCTCAATAAACACTAAACCTGACCCTGGGAATTGTTGCTTGCATCTTCTGCTTTCACAGTAAAATAAATGCATATGGGCCTGTGTTATCTTCCAGTTTTTCCAAAGCTTGAAGTCATAGAAACAACTTTAGTATATGTAAATTTTTCCTGGAATGAGAGAATGTCTTTTTTGGAGAATGGCAAGGAAAAATGTTTCAGATCTTTTATCTCATGCAGGTATTATAGCCTTGCTAATTTCTCCTTTATTTGATGGGAAAAGGGTAAGAGAAGAACAGGTGCAAATGCTCTCCAGTTGATTTTAATGCTCTTATCACAGTTCACCTTTTATTGCATACTAACAGGAAGCCATATACAATATGTTTCATATATATGCTATATATTATCTAAGCTACGTCTCGGTTATCAGTGTGCAGGTGTAGTTAAAACCTGAATGGAAAAGAGAGAGGAACTGAATGTAATATGCACAAAAAAAACCAAACCAAAACCAAACCAAAACCACCACAACTTACTTAAGTTTAACTGTTTCTAGACTATTTTGCAATTGTTCCTTTATGTAGTAATTGCATAGGAGTAATGGCTCTAGGCTGTCAGATTTTAATCACTTGACCAATATGTTCTTTCTGTTCACTGTCTCCACCTGTCTAATTTGCCTCAAATTAAAAGCAACACTAAAGCAATAGTGACATTTTCCTTGGAGAAAGGCTTTCCTTTTTTGCATTCTCCTATTCAGTTTAGTTTCTCTTTTTGTAAAAAGCAATTTGTTTTCACTATTACTTGTGCTCACCTGAACCAAGGGCATAAGAACTCCCAGCCACTGATGGACTGTGTCTGCAAAAAACTCCAGTACCACGGGATTGTAGGCTTGGGATTCATTCTCCTTTATCCAAAGACCTGTGCCTGTCTTGAGTTACAAAACAAAACGATAACACAAAATACAGATATAAGAGATACAGACTCACAGAACTCCAACTGCTGCAAATGCTGTGTATTACTGAGCTTGAATTTGAATTCTTTTGAAATAACCCACACTATTGTATCCACAAGGTATGTCTTTGTCATATCAATTTTATTTTTACTAGTAAACTTATAACGGGGTGTTCATTTTCTTTTTCTCTTCCATGAAAGTCAGAAAGAAGTTATAAAATTGTTAATGTTTCTAATTTTATTGTTAGTCACATGCATTTGAAGAAGAAAAAACCCACCTCTCTTGTCTTTAAATCAGCAACAAGTTTAACTGATCTCTTAAAATTACTCCATGTTTAATGTAACTGTATAAGACCTGGACATTTCTAGTACTTTACAGCTTTAGGATTTCAGAATTCATTTACAATTCCTTAGTTACACTGGCTGATATCTTGATGCTTTCTTTAACTTTGCTTCTCTCCATTTTGCTAACACATCAAACAACTACCCTACTTCCTCCAAGAAAAAAAGAGAGTAGTCATCAAAATTATACATAAGGTGTATATATAAATTTAGGAGATTATTTTCTTTCATTGAAAGTCTGAAAAATACAATTACAAAGGAGACTAAAAGGGATGACATTACAAATGAGACAACTGGAGCCCTCTAAGAAATTATTCCTAAAAGAAGTGTGATGCTACAATTGGGAAATAAATGCATTTCAGAACACTTATTTTATATTTGCCCATTTAAACATAGACCTAGGTAATAGAGCAGCACATTTTACACCCACAGTAATTGCTTAGTTGTGAAAATACCAAAGCAGTGAAAATAAGAGTTCTTTGCAGAATGAAACAATTTAACAGTCTGATTCTTTGCAGAGACAGTCTGTAAATAACATGTTCACTGATGATAGATTTACACTTGAAATCAACAAGTTTTCAAAGAGACTGTGTAGTACCATTATTAGTTGGATTAATTACTGTCATCTTGGTTTTCTTTCATGTTTGATAGGCAGGACTACAAATAAGAAAAGTGATTTGACCAAACCTTATTTTCCAGAAAATACATGGAGAAGTTAATGCAAGTTACTGATATTACTCGCATGTTACTCTTAACGTCCTTTTGAGTGACGTTTATGATTAATTTGTAGGTTCAGATAATAAATAAAATACTGTGAAGAATCTATTTTTAAATTTAAACATGTTATGTCATATACATTTCATATTAGACAGAACATACTACTGTGCTACTGTTAACTAGGGGAAAGAATCTTGATGTTACTTCTGTTCTTCTGTTCAGTTCTTTTTTTTTTTTTTTTTTTTTTTTCCTCCGGCTAATTATTCATGAGTTGGGATGCTGGATAGTTTTGGATGCATAAGTTTTTTTCTTGTTTCCTTTATAAGCCTGTGTAATCTATCCGAGTAACTAGCAGAAACTGATGATTTCTCAGAAGTATTGCAAACATTTATGTGAGAATTTATAACCTTGGAAGACACTAACAGTCCCAAGGATCCTAAACAGGCTTCTGTTGTAGACAATATTGTAAAAGGTACTCATTCACTTCATTTTTCTAGGAGATGAACATAGTCCATTTGATTTTACAGTATTTTTTACTTGTACAGACTTTCAGTCAGATCGTGTATTACCTACACCTTCTCAGGAGCATTTCTACTAAGTGGTTTGAGGCAAAGTGTCTCATCACTCTGTTCTAGTGAGGATTTGTGCCTGATATTCACTTGATCATGTAGCTATACAAAATACAATGTACATGCCTTTTTTTTTTTCTTTTTTTGTTTCCACCCATGCATATCTGCAATTAAATAAGTATGCAGGAAGCCTAATACCAATTGTACCAAAATAGGTAGGAGGAAATGGTGAAAACATGCCATGTGTAAGCAGGGCACAACCACTAAGTACACACAATGCTAAAACATTTTAATTTCATAATTAACATTTAACAAGTTTTGGTGTCAATTACTAATGCTTGTATCTGTTGCTCATATTGAAAAGCAATTTGGAAGTCTGATTTAGAATAGTCATCTTCTGAACTGATTTAGGATGCTTATACTCTAGTTGATGAAAGGCAATATTCAGTTTCCAGATTGTGCTGTTGTTAGGAGATATTACTCCTTTAATTCTTTCTTTACTAATAAGACCTCTAAAGATCTAACAAATAAATTCTTTGACTATCTCTAGCCATCCCTGGTTATTTAAATTAAGGATTCCATAATCTTTTCAGTGTTTGAAAGTAGACAAAACTACTCATGTTAGCATCCCACTCTATGAAGGTTATTAGGTTATTAAGATATTCTCTTAAATTTTTACAAATATCTTAGGTATTCCTTCAAGACTTAAAAAATAAAAGGAAGTATCTTCTGAATACTAGTAGGCTTTATTTACAATTTCTTGAGGAATTCACTATGGCTTTTATAAACAAACACAAAATCACAAAGACTCCCTTTTCTGTGATTTAAATCCCCTGAGTCATGTATACCGTCTGCATTAGCATAGCTGAATGTTTCACAGTATTGATTATCCTCATTTTTCCATGTCACAGTTTGGTTGATGTTATCACAAGCAATGAGGAGCCCTCTGGCATCTTTTACCTTCTTACTCCCTTTTCAAGGAGAAGATAAAAAATGGAGACGCCCTATTAAGATAAGGAGAGAGAACTAATTTGCTACTAAAGGTAAAAGAATGTAAGGTAATGATATAAAATGGGAATTACAGGTTAAAAAAAAAAAACACAAAAAAAAACAGGAGAGAAAGTATTTGTCCATTAACCATGCCTCTATCTGTGCTGCCCAGGATGAAAGAATTTTCTCTCACCACTTGGAATTGGAAATCACATGAGAAGTACTGGAGACTTCTGAAAACTGTAGTCCATCTTTTCTCAGCATATCTTCCTCTTGGAGAGTCAGACCCATGTGAGAATAGCTGAGACTGCTAAGAGCTAGGATCCGGGAAATGCAACACCCCAGCACTGTGTTCCAGTACTAAACAGCTTTCCACGTGATGGAATACTGATAAAACCAGAACATCTCAACACTTCTTTCCAGCAGACAGAATTTTTGAAGAACGTTACACAGCAATGCCATGGAGAGACTACCAAGCTTGCTTAGTTACTGGAAATATTAACCTCAGTCTGTAAAGAGAATGGGTGGATGTCCAGGCTAAGGAGGTTTTATCACCCTTGCTTTTTTACCCTATCTTAGAGTCTAAATCTTTCCAGAAGCCTTGTGTTATATCACATAGTAATTTTCAGACAAATGAAGTTGATCAGACATATGGCATTCAGGGTACTCATTGTCTTCTATTTGATAGTTTGACTAAAATCTCTGTAAAATCCACTGTCTGGTTGACAGTTATTGTCATTGGTAATTAACACAGTAGGATCTTTACTGGAATTTGCAGTTATTATTAAAAGTAATAAAGCAACATGGGGTCATCTAGATCTATCTGTGTCCATGACAGGGGGACATCAGGCCCATAGGCCCACCAGCCCAAAAAGAGGAGAGGAGGGAGCGTGTTTATGGGCTTGTTTGGCCTGGTTCTGTGACTAATGGGTAGGGGACCCACAGATCCACACCCTGGGAAAAGAGAAAGGGAAAGGGGCAACGGTAGGGAGATGAGCCTAAAAACAGAACAGTGGCAACGATCTGATGAGGAAAGTTAATTTACTAAATATGATATCAGAATGCAAGATAGCACAATATAATGCAATATATAATTGGAATTGAGGCTAATAAATCAAATAAAATGAGAGAGAGCTTGTCCAAATCTGAAGGCATTACTCTTAACTGAAGGCAAAATGGATGGGGAGCACACCCATACACTGCTAGGCAGTGAGAGAGAGAGTCCTGTGACTTGCCAGCACCTTTATCTTCCCCTTTGAATGCAAAGTCCTCTGGAGTATGTAGTTCTTCTCTTCTGAGAGCTAAGTATTCGGAAAATCTATGGTCAATGGAAGTGGGGCATTAAATCTTTAATTCCCAGTGCTTTACATGGTGTTACGGTGTGGAATACCAATAACAAAAATCATAAAACCGTGACAGCAGCAAAAAAAAATCTGAACTAGCATTTGTGAGGCTTACATATTAAGCATGATCTTTGCAGTTCCTTATTGAAAGTATTTGTGTAATGCTATGAAATCTGAAAATTGCATCTTGCAGTAAGTAATGAGATTATTTGGTAACTAACAGATTTGAGCTCATGCTCTTCCATATTGCACTACTGTCTTCAAGTGCAAATGATGGCTTCAGTCATGCACATTTCTCAGCTATAAATTTTCGTATTTCTTTCAGGTGATACTGACAGGTAAGACTTCTTCATATGTTTTAGTGTGTGCATAAAATTGATGTGAAATGTAAATAACTCCAATAAGCAATTTATTAATGCTTTAAAAGATGGATTCTGCAGTTTCCTATTATTTTATGAGTTCCAGTAAAATAAATAAATAAAAATTAGAAATTAGAAATGAGTTAACCTTTCAAGTTAAAATGTGATTTTAGATTATCTCAAATGTGTCTATATGTTCATATATGTATTCACACTACATTTAATATCACTTTCACAAAAGCAGTGTAAAGTACATTTGAACAGCTGAAATTCTATGGAGGTTTTACTAAAATCTTGACATTCCAAAGCTTTTCTGTGTCTTGTTTTAGAATGAAAATTTCTATGTATTTTGAAGTAATTTTGAAGAAATTTCTAAGTATTATGAATGCTGTGTGATATAATGGCTAAGATTAACAGCTGATGTATTGTGTCTGGTTCTGTGAAATGCTGGTAAATTACTGTAAAAATCTTTGTATTCAAATTTTCTTCTTTCTTTGAGGAATGTAAATGTTTTTGGACCTCATTCTGAAATGTCAGCAGTACTAAAAGGATGATGTTCTTTGAGGCGGAGGTCAGCATGAATCTCTAGAACTTAATTATGCTGACTGATTTCTATCTGGAGTTTGAGCTTTCTGCTGATCCTCTACTCTGGGTGAATGATATCTGCAAACATGCAATCAGACAAACCATTCTGTGATCACTGGAGTGATTTCCTACTGCAGAGAGGAATGGGAGTGAAGGCTGGTCATTTTTTCTTCTTAAAAAAATAGCATATTGTTTCCAAAGCTTGTCTGTTACCTTTTTCAGAAAGTGATAGAACTGTTTTATCCTTTTACAATTTTTAAACAGAATTCTGCATCCTATTAGAATGGGATTTCACAGGGATTTGGGAAATTATTAGTCTGTCAATTGTTTCCAAGAAAAATATTGAATATAGTCACACGATAGCATATCCAGGAAAGGCAAATGACAGTGCAAGGAAGGCAGGGAATAGACTTGACATGCCTGAGGGTAGTGTTTATCTATTTCAGATATCATTCTCATCTGCGTAGTCTTGATTAAGTGGAAAGCTTGTATTTCCACTTTCGGCTATTTGTTGAGCTGAATTAAAGGCCAAAATTTGATTTCTTTAGATATATGCCTGTCTCTCTATGCTAGAATTTCTAGAGCAATTCAGAATAAAATTAGCAGAACAGGTTAATGCCTTTGAGCATAAAGGGGAAGAGGAATTTGAATTAATCTGAGCAGATCAGTATATCCTTAAAACAGAAGTGCATGGATTGTAATATATTTTTTCCTGTGCGTTAGAAAACAGAAATGAGTTTAAAATAAGGCAAAGAACAAATGTTCATCTAAAATTTTAAGTTAAAAATAACATCAAAGTACAAGATTCAGCACTTCAATACTCAGACATCTAAAAAGATCTGTCAGGATGAGAAACTTTCTTCAGAAGGGTATGATTTTTTTCTAGTTAAACATTTTGAAAGAGAAAACAGAATTATAATGATAGTGAATGCTTAATCTAGAGAGCTGAAACATCATGCCTAAAGAAACAGTTGGGTTACATGTTTCAGTAGTCAGTGTAATTAGTCTAGAGAGTCAATAAAACCAACCCTCACTAGCTTTTTTTTTAAATGCAGTTAATGTACTAACAATAACATTTTACCTCTGGTCCGTATGTGACAATCTGAAAAGAAGATCTTAAAGAGAAATAATTCCAGAGAATGTGTGACAGTTGTTTTTTGTTGTTTCCTACAGAAAATTTTTCCATTTGTAAATCTTTTCTTTTCTTTCTTTCTTTTTTTTTTTTTTTTTTTTGAACACCATAGGAGTTCTTTTTTGTTTTGATTTTGTTTTAAACATGTTCAATATTCATTTTCCTACAAATATATATACATATATAAACATATATGAAAGAAATAACAGCTTATTTGAAAGAAGAACTAAGATCCTTGATAATACAAGTTACCAATAGCAAATTTTAAAAAGATAGTGGCAATCTACGTCATAAGTAATCTATTCTATGCACTGAAAAGAGCAAGCTAGCAGTTTTCATTGTCTACCT
The DNA here is from genome assembly GCF_987193195.1 of Phasianus colchicus. Lineage (NCBI taxonomy): Eukaryota > Metazoa > Chordata > Aves > Galliformes > Phasianidae > Phasianus > Phasianus colchicus. The sequence goes on from NC_143438.1 coordinate 1,095,033, forward strand.
TAGTTCTAAATCTAACAGCAAAAGAATATTTTAGAGATGTAAACATAAGAGCTAGACATTAAAATGCACTGGCAGTTTGGGAAAGAAAGCTAACTTAATTCATTATCTTTTCTTACAATCCTTCCCTAATATATAATTTCTAATGGTGTTATGGGAGATGAAAATTAGATGGATCTTTGATCTGACCTTATCTAGATGTTATATGTGGATGAAGCTGTGTTTCTGAATCAGAATATACATTGCTATTCTTTCTTTCCTCGTAAAATCTTGTGAATAACTGTAATCTTTTCTGTAGTACGTCAGCTCAAATTTATTTTTTTTTCCACAACGTATATTCCATATGCATATTTATTCTTTCAAAAAACCTTTTAGTTGATCTTTTCTTTTTTTTTTCTCTTTGAAGATCATTTCTTATAATTGATAATTTTTAAGGTTAATGGTCTTTATTCATTAAAAAAAAAACCTTTAAAATATTTTTCACATCAGGCAGCAGTAGACCAGAAGAAATTGTCTTCTTAGTCTTTATAAGCCATTCTTGATTATAATATAAAGCATTTCTTTTAATACATTATTAGCTTCAGTATCTTCACTAACTTCTCAATGCCTAAATGTATTATAGATCAACATGAGCACTACAATTTCTGTAAGTTATTACACATCATTACTTAAAACAATATTTTATTAAAATTACATAACTATCTACTTCAAAAGAAAAAATATTCTTTTGGAATTATATCAATGTTTTCTTAAACAACATGTAATTGAACAACATCCTATATCCACAAGCACATACTTGAAAAGGTACATTTGCAAAATAGTTTTTTTTTTTTTTTTAATTCACTAAGTAAGTCTACAAAATAACTGTGAAACAAACAAACAAACAAAACCTGCTGAACAATTTTCTTTCTCTAAGAGTGGTTAGGGCACTAAGGAAAGCTTTAAAAATAGTACCCTTACTGCTGTGGCCAGATTACCATATGTTACAGCTTTTTTTGTGTGTTAGAACTCTTTTATTTCTTATTAGGTGTTTCTTTAGTGCAACAGAGAATCATAGAATCATAGAATGGCTTGCACTGATGTCATGGTTTCGTGATTTTTGGTTATCAGTATTCCACACCATAACATCATGTAGTGCACTGTGAGTTAAAGAGTTAATGTTCCAGTTCCAGGCACCTGTCCAGAGGAGAAGAACTACATATCCCGGAAGACTTTGTTTCAGAGAGGAGATATAACCCCTGGCAAGGTCATGAGATCTTCTCTTTTTCACCTCTCCTCTCTGCTGCTCATCCCAACCGCACACAGCTTTCAGATACTCTCTCATTATATTTGATTTATTAGCTTCAATTCTAATTATTATATAATATATATCTATTATAGTGTGTTATCTTGCATTACAATACCATATTTAGTAAAGTAGTTTGTTTCTCCTCAGATCGTTGCAGCCGTTTTTAATTATTTGGGGTCCCCAGTTTCCCTTTTACAGAGGTGCGGATCTGCGGATCACTCTGCCCTGCTAGTCACAGAACTGGGCCAAACCAGCCTGCAAACCATTGACAGTTGGTATGGACCTCAAGGATCATAAAGTTTCAACTCCCCTGCCACAGGCAGGGCTGCCAGCTGCTAGATGAAATTCTAGATCAGATTGCCCAAGGCCCCATCAACCTGGCCTTGAACGTCTCCAGGGACAGGGCATCCACAGCTTCTCTGGGCAACTTGTTCCCTACCACTCTTTCAGTAAAAAAACCTTTGTCCTGACATGAAACATAGATCTCCCTTCTTTTGTTTAAAATGATTCCCCCTTGTCCTATCACTATCTACCATTATAAAAAGTTTGTTTCCCTCATGTTTATGAACCTCTTTTAAATACTGGAAGACCACAATGAGATCTTCCTGCAGTCTCCTCTTTTCCAGGCTGAACGAGAACAGTTCCTTCAGCCTATCTTCACAGAAGAAGTGCTCCAGCCCATGGGTCATCTTTATGGCCCTCCTCTGAACCCTCCCCACAGCCTTCCTTTGTTAGGGTCCCAGACTTGGATGTCATACTTCAGCTGGGGCCTCAAGAGATCAGAGTGGAGGGGAACAATCACCACACTGTCTCTGCTGGCTACCCCTCTCCTGATGGTGTGCAGGATACCATTGGCCTTCCGAGCTACAAGCACTCACTGCTTGCTCATGTTGACTTTTGCATCAACCAGAACCCCTAAATCCTTCTCAGCAGGGCTACTCTCAAAGAGTTCCTCACCTAGTTTGTATGCATAACTGGATTACCTCGACTCAAGTGCAAAGCCTTGAATGTTGTTTTGTTGAACCTCATGAGGATCACAAGGGCCTACCTGTAAAGTTCACTCTAGATGGTATCCCTTCCTTCTGCTGTATCAACTTCATTGCTCAATTTGCTGTCATCATCAAACTTTTTCAGCCTGCACTCAATCCAATCATCTATGCCACTGATAAAGATGCTTAATGGAGTTAAATGCAGTCAATGGCTGTTCACGAGCTATGTCTCCCAGGGCTCAGTACTGGGGCCGCTTCTATTTAACATCTTTATTAACAGTCTTGATGAGAGGATTGAATACACCCTCAGTAAGTTTGCAGAAAACACCAAGTTGGTAAGGAGTGCTGATCTGCCAGAGGGGAGAAAGGCATTACAGAGGGATCTGAATAGACTGTATTGATGGGCCAAGGTAAACTGCATGAGTTTCAATAGGGCCAAATATTCGGTCCTGCATTTTGGTCACAACAACCCCACGCAACCCTACAGGCTTGGGGAGGAGTGGCTGGGAAGCTGCCAGATGGAAAGGGACGTTGGTGTACTGATGGACAGGTGGCTGAATATGAGCCAGCAGTGTGCCCAGGTAGCCAAGAAGGCCAATGGCTTGTGTCAGGAATGGTGCGGTGAGCAGGACTAGGGAAGTCATCCTGCCCTTGTACTCAGCACTGGTGAGGCCTCACCTCGAGTACTGTGTTCAGTTTGGGGTACCTCAATACAGAAAGGACATGAGGTGCTAGAGCAGATCCAAAGAAGGGCCGCAAGGCTTGTGAAGGGCTTGGAGAATGCCCTATGAGGAGAGACCAAAGGAACTGGGGCTGTTCAGCCTGGGGAAGAGGAGGCTGAGAGGAAACCTTATTGTTCTCTTCAAATACCTGAAAGGTGATTGTAGTGAGAGAGGGGTTGTTCTCTTCGCACTCGTGACAGGTGATAGGTTGAGGGGAAATGGCCTCAAGTTGTGCCAGGGGAGGATTAGGTTGGATATCAGGAAACACTTCTTTAAGAAAGGGGGTTAAGTACTGGAATAGGCTTCACTGGGATGTGGTTGAGTCACCTTTCCTGAATATGTTTAGAAACTGTTTGGATGTGGTGCTCAGGGACTTGATTTAGCAGAGGGTTATTAGAGTTAAGGGAGTATGGTTAGGTTGTGGTTGGACTTGATGATCTTTGAGGTCTTTTCTAACCTGAACAATTCTATGATTCTATGTTAAAGAGGATCAGACAAAAGATGAATCTATGTTGAACATTGCTTGTTTTGAGCCTCCAGATGGACATAGAGCCAGGAACCACAACCCTCTGGCTTTGTCATACGAATCAATTTCTTATCTTCAAAATATTCACCTTTGTAATCCATTTCTCTCGAATTTAAAGATAAGGGGGACCACATGAAAAGCCTTGCAGAAGTCCAGGTAGGTGACATCAGTTGCTTCCCCAGTTCAGTTCTCAACAGTTACCATTACAGAACAGAACAAGGAGCAAAGACAGCATGAGATAAAAGTTGTACTGAAGTACTTCAAAAGGTTTTGAAGAAAAAAGTGGATTTCCTATTGCTTCATTTTGCTTACACTGTCAATGGATTCCTCTACATCTTGCTCTCATTCTTCCTGTTTTTCATCCTGTGTAATCTGTGTGTATTAATATCTGAAAGAAAAAGGTGGCCGAAAGAATGACTGGTATACTGCTCTGGCAGCATTTATAGTTTAAAGTACTTGGAGTGCAAAGAACCATTTCCCTGGAAATGTTTAGTGGAGACCAAGACTGAAGATTCAGACTGGCTCTGTAGGGTGGATTGCGCAGCTAATCTGAACTTTGTTCTTCTCACAGATTTTTATTGGGATGTTATTTTTCTGGCTCATTGATTTTCTCATGTGGAGTACAGAAGGGTTTTTCTTCCTCACCTTTCTCGTGAAAGTATAAGGAGGGCAGCTAAAAGTTTAGTGAATAGAGATATGGACAGAATTCCTTCTTGGGATTCAATGATATCCAAGTGCATATCTCTACCTTCTTCTAACAGCAGAGTTAAAGTAAACTCGTGTATTTTGGAAAGCAGTGGGTCTGTATTATACAATGTTGATAAAACTATCCTCTGTGAGAAGACTTGACCTTGTGGTTTTTAATGGCAAAATAGGTCAGCACTAATCAGCATGTACAGTATTTTGTATGAAAATAGAATATTTAAAATTAGCATTCAGCTGCTCACCCACTTTCTTCCTATATTTTCCCTAACATGAAACCAAATAAATAAATTAATAATTTTTTCATACTGACATATAATGATAGCTACACAGAAGCTATTATTTGTTTTGATAATATACTAATATCTTATTAGACTAAATTTGTCTTCACATAAGTATGTTAGCATAACTTTAATTATTTCTTTCTCTACTACTCAACAGTGCATTTGAATGGAAGATGCATCACTAAATACTTACAGAAAATATATTTCATTCTTCTTGGAAAAAGCAGGGATAGTGTTCAGGCAGTTTCCTTTTTCCCTGTTCTTCATCAGTATTTTCTACTGTGAATTCTAATATGGCTGTGTGCACAGCAGTTAGCAGGATGGTTCCAGGACTCTCAACAATGTAACTTTTATCATGCTGGATAATAATATTAATTCCCTGTTCACCAGAGAAAAAGATCATCTTTTACTTAAGCAAGACTTTTATGCATTAACATCTTTTTTCCCAGAGGGAAGGGTCATGGAGCAAATTGCCTTGAGTGTGAACACATGGTATGTGATTGCACAACCAGGGGTCAGGCTTAGCTAGCACTGGTATGTGAAAGGCAAATCCTGCTTGACCAACCTGATCTTCTCTGACTAGGTGACCCACCTAATGGATGGGGGAAAGGCTATGGACTTTAGTAAAGCCTTTGACTCTGCCTCGCACAGTAGCAGTGGTGAATGGAGTTAAATCTGCCTAGCAACTGGGCACAAGTGGTGCTCCTTAGGGGCAGTATTTGGGCCAGCCCTGTTTAATACTTAATATTGATGATCTGTAAGAGTGGATTGAGTGCACTCCCAGTAAGTTTGCAGTTGACACCAAATTGTTGGTGAGCCTGAGGGTTGGAAGGCCCTACAGAGGCATCTGGACAGGCTGGATCAGTGGGTTGAGACCATCTGCATGAGCTTTAGCAAGATTAAGTGCTGGGTCCTAAACTTTGTCCTAAACAACCTGATATGTGGCTGCAGGTTTGGGGCAGAATGACTGGAATGTTGTGTAAAAAAAAAAGAATCTGGAGATATTAGCTGACAGAGAGTTCTTCTCCTAGGTAATCAGTGATAGGATGAAATGGAATGGCTTTAAGTTGTGCCAGAGAAGGCTCAGGTTGGGTATTATAAAAAAATGAAAGCATGGTTAAATACTGGAATACGCTGTCAAGGGAAGTGATGCAGTCACTGTCCCCAGAGGTGTTCAAGAAAAGAGATGTGGTACTAAAGGACATGGTTAAGTGGTTGTGGTGTTGATGGCTTGACAGGTGGACTAGATGATCTTAAGGTCTTTTCCAAGCTTAATGATTCTATGATGCTGAGACTGATACTGCAAGATCTTTTATCATACTAAATCCAGTTGGCCTTGTGTATATAGTCATGTTATGAAAAGCATTCTCTTAGCATCATGTTTTCTTGACTGACTGTATACATTTCAAATAAGAAAAGTTGTGTGTAAAACCAGAGTTATTTTATAAAGGAAGGCATGAAATAGTCAAAACCTGATGATACTTCGATGACTAGGGAGACAACTCCACTAACTCAATGTATGTAATATGATTATTTTTGCTATTAGTGCAATAAGCCATTTTTTTTACATTTTTCTTCATAGTCACTCTTCATTTAGATCCTCTAGAGAAGTCAAGTGATCAAAGAACCTTCTGCTTGTTCTTGGATGATATGAACTGATAGCAAACTTTTTCAAACTGTTCTCAAGCCATCTAAAAATATCCATTTAAAAAAAAAAACGTAGTGTGCCTTCCAGTGCTTTTCTTTTTATTACTAATGGATGGCATCCAGTGTCTAATAAACAATTCATAGTTTTGCATGTCCCCTTGACAGAGTACATCTGATACAGGAATTCTTACAGAATCATATCCTTACAAATCAATTTCTATAGCAGGGGCTGAATCTATACAAATAAAAATGATCAAGAATGAATAGCAATGTTACTTGACCACACTCCATCTCACTGAAACTGCGTAAGTCCAGAAAATGATCAGATGAATTTTTAATTTGCCAGCTGCAAAATTTATTTATTTATTTATTTATTTATTTATTTATTTATTTATTTATTTCCCCTTTGGAGAATTTACTAAGACAGGGTCTATTCTGGAGAGTGATGTAAAATCCAGAGGGAAATCTAAACAGCATATGCCATTTAATGCATGAGCTTGTATACAATAAGATGACATATAGTACGTCAAATTTAAAGAACTTAATGTGATTTAGTTGCATATGACTGAGACTTTATTAGCCTTGAAGTCTCAAATGAAATATCCGCAGAGTATGTATGTGCAGTTCAGTATGAATAAGGTGTTCTTGATTTTGCTTCAAAAAAATCTTTCAATCCTGTTTTGTATTTGACAAATTGAGAATGAAATATTAAAATATTTGCTCTATGTAGATATTTATATATCTGCTAAAATTGCAAATGTATGATATCTGTTACAAATTAATTGTCTCTGCTTGGCAACACCTACCCAATAGAAAATGGGATAAGATACTGGATAAACTAACACTTGGCAAATAATAATTTGACATCTTCATTTTAGTATGAGTTGGTTGGTAAGCTAGGGGTAGAAAAGTATGCACCTTTTCACAAATTTATTGAGCTATCTCTGTAGATTTAATATGTAACTTATTTGTATGCACAGTGAAAGTGCCTGGTGTTGTGAAGTGTAACTAGATTACATATACATTTTTTTAACATACATTTAACTCTTAAGCAATAAAGAAACACTGCTCCGAATGTAATGCCTTCATTTTTGTTATGGTGGCCCACAAGTTCAGTTAGTGGTATGGCAATAGAGATGAACTTTCCATTTAATTTTGCTGTTAAGTGACAGATAGCAGTGAAGAGGCAGTCTGACAAAATGGTGTCTGACATGGAAGTACACATGAAACGAAGATACATAATTCCTTCATGAAGAAAAAATTGCACTTACTGACATTATTTGACACTTGCTGAATGTTTACAGAGACCAAAGAGTGGAGGCTGTAAATTCCCTCTCCTTGGAAACATTCAAAGAATGCTGGATGGGGCTTTGAGCAGCCTTGTCTAGATGGAGGTGTTCATGACTATAGCAGGGGGGTTGGAACTACATGGTCTTAAGGGTCCCTTCCAACCCAAACCATTCTCTGATTCTGTGATTCTCAGTGCAGTGAGGCAGTAGGTGATGTATTTCAGCAGTGGCAAAAGCAATGTGAAAAATAAGTTCTGTTCTGGAAGGCCATGCAGATATTTATGAGCATAGCATGCAGGCTCTCATTCACTGCTGGCAAAAATGCATAGATAATGGTGGTGGCTATGTTTAAAAGTAATGTTTGTCAGCTGAGAACTTGGTCTATGAAATAGCGTTCTTCTGTTCTTTGTATCTGTTGTATTTTCCATGGAAACAGATTGGATGAGTTACTTCCAGAGTAACCTGCATGATTAGAATAGCACTACTACTTGTACTGGAGCCCCCAGTACAAGAAAGACAGGGAGCTGTTGGAGAGGGTCCAGAGGAGGGCCACAAAGATGATCAGGGGTCTGGAGCACCTCCTCTATGAGGACAGGCTGAAAGAGCTGGGCTTGTTCAACCTGGAGAAAAGAAGGCTGCGGGGTGACCTCACTGCAGCCTTTCAGTACCTAAAGGGAGCCTACAAACAGGAGGGGAATCAACTCTTTGAAAGGGTGAGTGACAGCAGGACAAGGGGAAATGGTTTTAAGCTGAGGGAAGGGAGATTTAGGTTGGACATCAGGGGGAAGTTCTTTACAGAGAGAGTGGTGAGGTGCTGGAACAGCTGGCCAGGGAGGTTGTGGATGCCCCGTCCCTGGAGGTGTTCAAGGCCAGATTGGATGGGGCCCTGGGCAGTCTGGTCTAGCATTAGGTGGAATGGTTGGTGGCCCCGCGTGTGGCAGGGGGGTTGGAGATTCATGATCCTTGATAAACTATGATAAACTAAAACTTCAACTAAGAAAAGAAAAAAAAAAAAAAAAAAGCAACACAAAACACTCATTTCTGTACATTATTTATTGTCCACCTAATATTTCATCTTATTCACATAGGTATATGATATTACTTACCAATCTGAACATATAAAATGACTATGATTCTTTGACTTACTTGCCATTACTCGGCATTATTTACCAAATAATGAAGAGAGTGTAAGCAGACTTTGATATTAATGGTCAGTATTTATGCTTTCATGAACACTGATGCCTATATTTCTCATGTCTCATGTCCATGTGGCATAGATGAGTCATTTCCCAGTTTGTTAGCTAGAGGTGAATGTCCATTTCATTAGTTCTGAGTGAGCTTGTTGTGATCAGTGATATAGTTGCATGTTTTTTTGTGTTTTTTTTTTCTTATCTGCTCTATACATCGCCTCCTGGAAAATCTTCCAAAACTTTGTAAGTCTTTTCTGTACTTGAAATTCTATTTTATTTTTATTTTTTTTCCTACAAAGTTACAAGATAAACTTGTTGGGTTTGTTTGTATGTTTGTTTTTGACAGATTTTTTTTTTGACAGTATGATTAAGGATAATCTTAGTTAAAAAACTACTAGCAAAAAATCTATTTGTATGTTCTACAAATCAGTGGTTGGTGGTACAGGATAAAATCCTAGAGAATTTTCAGGAAATGTTCTTTATTATGAATGAAGTAAAGCGTGGTGTTTTTCTTTTAAATTCATAATAAAATAGCATTATTAAAGAAAAAAATAAAGCTATTTACAAAACCAAATCATTTTATAATCTACTGTATTATTAGTGGCTATACCAGCTACTTTTTATGTTGATTAAAAACAAATTTCAAAAGATAGATGGAATTGAATGACCTTTTGTTTTAACAAACTCTTTTATCCATAAATCCCCAAGAATACAAAAGAATGATCCTTAAATAGAAATCTGTATTTCTGGAAAGTAAACCAAAGGAAGAAATAGTAAGGAAGAATAATATCAGTGATTTTGCATTAATGTGTATAATGTGAATAATATTTATTTATTTATTTCCTGAAGGACAATTTGGCAATGTGAATGCACTCAGGAAATAAAGGTAAAGAACATAAATATTAGCTACTAACTGAAACTGAAGAAAACTGAGAAAAGTTTACTAATCACAAATCACTATTCCAAGTATATTAAATTACAAGAGATATTTAGTTAGGAGAGATGCTTAAACAGTGATGGCTCTTAAGTTATGCGCCATTCTTTCCTTTCCCTCAAGGAACTTCCTTGATGTTTAGATCATCGTAATTTTCTTTAGTAGACTTGCTTTTTCACATGAGGAGTTGAGCAATTCTTACTGATCACATTGTGAGAGCTCTTATCAAGTGAATTTTAAAAAAAATCCCTGAATGTTTGGACTTTTTTCCTCCCAAAGAAAGCTGTCATGATGAAATATGATGAACATATATATATCTATATCTGTATATTCTGTGAATGAATTTGAGGATTTTCCATAAGTGTAGCATGTGATTTCCCCCAAGAAGATATACATCTAAAAAGTGGTGATGAAGTGATCTTGTACAAGAGAGTTCAGCTAAAGTGTAGGTACTATTGTCATCAGACTCTAGGGTCAGCGGAGTTTAAGGTAAGAATATAAACTGTACTTAAGCAAGAAAAGCCCTTACTGTGTATGAAAGGTTTGGTTATTGACAATGAAGTACTTATGGGTTGGAGAAGGTGTCAATACAGTACCATAGCCTTCCCCCTTTAAAAAGAAATGTGGATCTTGATGCGATTTTTGTTCTTTTTTAATAAAATGGAGAAAAATTCTAGAAATTGTGTGAAGTTTTATTTCAGCTGGTTTCAAATCACAATGCCATTGCAGTGTCCATTATAGAAAAGTAGCAGGTCCAGACTGAATTTAGAAGAGTACTATGCTTTACCTTCTCTTTTCAAGAAACAAAGGAAGTGGATGTTAACACTATAAATAAACTTTTTTTTTTTTTTTTTTTTTTTTAAACAGTTTTGTTACGAATACTTTCAAAAGCCTATGAAGATTAAGTAACAAATAAATTTATAAGAAAAAAGTCTAAGTGCCTTGGAATTGTGCAGCGTCTGATGCACGGACTCAGATGTGAACGTAGTGTGCTACTGAATATGCATAATGAAATATGGAAGAGTACAGTGAGAGACATAATGTAAAACTCGCTTGAGCTGTGCAAACAAAGCAGGGTTGTTAACTTCCTTGAGAAAAGATCCTTCGATCCGCTGAACGATAGCTTCTGTCCTGCAGAATGATGCGGGCATGCGCCAAACAATCTCTGCAGTTCAGTCTGGTGGTGCTGCCGGGCCAGGCTCACTCAACCTCGGCTTGTTTGCCCCACACAATGGATGCCATTTGCAGCGTCTGATGCACGGACTCAGACGTGAACGATCCAAATCATTTATTACAAGTTCTCACATCACTTATATACCTTCACAAGTTTTCTTTTTCTAGCTTTCTCATCCACCCCTACAACCTTCCCATCCACTTTTACATGTCAACAGAGCATTCTACAAAACACTCTTCAACCATTCATGCAGGCACTTATCCAGTCAGAGCTGTGAGACATTCTTTCTTTTTCTAGAAGTGTCCTTGGTTCTCATGCTGTTTATCTTGCTCCACAGCTTCTGCTCTGAACAGTTTTTCTTCTATTCCCACAGAATAGTATTATTATTATTTTTTTTAATATAGTCAAACTTTAACATACTGCTTATTTAACTAAGCAAATCCCCTTAGCACGTGGGTTATGGGATGTAATGGATCACACTGTTACTATAGCCAAAAAATATGAAATAAGACTTTACAAATCTGTCTCATTAATCTGAAACTTCTGCATATGCATTCACTTTGCTTGCAGAAATTGTTAATCAAAAATAAGAAAGACTGCTGATAACTTGTTTTTCATTAAAAAAAAGACTTAATTCCAAATGAAATGTATTTCCTGTGTTAGTGATAATGAACAGATTAACCGCTTTGTATCTTTCTAAATGTAAATGTGATTGTGGCCTAAAAACACATAAGAACATCTGTAAATGCATGAACTTATACCAATCTACATGTTTGTAAGGAAGGCAAATATCAAGCAGTCTGAAGAAAACAAGGATCTTAGTGAAGAATGGATTCCCTTTATCTTTTGGTATTTCTGAATTCAAGCATGCTGAATCGTTTTTATGTAAACTACACTTGAAATAGCTAAAAGAGAACCTATGTTGTCAGGAAAGAGTATGAATGAAACAGTTGGTTAATAGATTCCTTACGGATGTATGAAGTTATGAAAGAGAAAAAAAAAAAAAAAAGAGTCGTTCAGAGCTGGCTAAGGGATTTCTGCTTTGTTCATGTTTATTGATTTATATATCTGACTTGGTTCTGCATTGGTATAACTCAGGGAGGGTTAATACCAAAAGAAGAGTAAAATGGAATTGTTATTTTCATTTGTATACAACAGCGTGGGTACTTTCAAATTCAACAAAGCAGAATTTGACTGTAGACTATTGCTTGGTAAGTGCATGAAATATGGAAATGAAATTCATTTTAAATTAGAAGTATATCCTCCAATTACACTGATGAAATTAAGAAAGTAACATATTGATTTACATGCTTTATGTTGGAAGACATTCCTCCTGAGCCAACAGTACAGTATCCAAAAGCAGTAATCAGTAAGTTTTCTTAATGAATATAAGTTGTATGTTATTTAAAAATATTGTTTACAGTGTAAAAGGATAAAATATTTAAAGTTCTGTGTCAAAAAAAGATTGTGCAGTACTTCAAAAACAGGTTAAACTCTGGGCTAATTTAACAAAACAGTCTTGTTTTTCCACGGAAATTGCAGATAGTAACTTTTCCCGAAATATTATTTAAGTTTTTTGAAATGAGTTGAGCAAATCATTTCTAGTTTTTCAGACTTAAATGAAATATATCCTTGAAGTTCTTGGTCTAATTATTTACACTTGAAATGGTTATTTTTTTTTCCCTGCCATAAAGATGAATAAATAGAAAAATGAAATAAAAAGGACAATAGGTATTGGTCAGAGTTCTTTTTGTCTGCGAAGTTTTCTACGATCATTGAAACAAACAAACAAACAAACAACAAATAAACAAACAAAAACCCCCATGTATCTATTACACAAATGGCAAAATAAAAGCAAAAGCAAAAAGTCATACTACAGAGATTTCTTCAATAATTAAGACCTTCTAGGAGAAGCAAGTTTAATAATAGTTTTAAAAAGAATGTTTTCTTTCCTCCAAGTCTGCCATTATCTTTTAACTGACACTCGCTTATCCTACTTGTCTTTCTAAATTTTTTGTTTCAGTAAGACAAATAACAACAAAGATGATTATTGAATGACCTGAAGAATGAGTTTTAGATGAATAATTCAGGAATAATATCTTTCTGAATTCTTGATTTCAAGAGATTATTGTGAGAAAATAGTAATAATGTAAAAACTTACAATGATAATAATAATGCAATATAATAAAACAAAATTATCCATGTGCAAATGACAAGATAGTTGTTTCAGATTAAAATTATTAAGATTATATCTCTGAATATACCTCTGGTTATATCTCTGGCTTCTTTAGAATGCCACTTAGGAGACCCAAAGTGCAGTATAAATGACCAAGAAAATGAAGTTTCAATAATGTGTGGAATAAATAAATAAATGAGGTTTGGTTTTTTTTTTTTTTTTTTTTTTGTGATTGTTTTCTGTAGCTTTTAATAACAGAAAAATGTAGGTATCACCAAAGTAAATGCTTCTTTACAGAGAATTTACTCATATTTTCCCTAATTCTTTAAATAACATTACATACCATGTTTTGAAATTGGAGAATCACACTTGAGAGCCCTTTCTTGGTAGGAGCTTAATTAAGTTGGTGCAGTAATTGGAGAGTGCTCCTGCAACATTGTACTTCAAAGGGGATTAGCTTGTGGTTGCGCTGTACTGTTTTACTACATATTTCTAGCTGCCAGACTTTATTAAAAGATGCTGAAATCCAATTAAACCCAGCCTTTCACAAATTACCTAAGTACACTGTTGTAACAGCTCCCACAAATATATGACTTAATTGCATATGGGAGATTATGGGGCATTAACAACATCTTCAATTATATTAATTTGTAATGTATTAATTGAGCAAGCCAAACAGTGGATCACAACAGGCTGAAATTAGTCTGTACTATTTGCATTTCTTTGTGGAACATTTTGAAGACTCTGAGAGTAAAATGACATAAAAATATGTATAAATAATAAAACAACCCCAAATTGACTTTTTTTTTTCTACATAGTTTTTAATGTATTTTTTGCTGGACAATGCTAACCAACAGTTAATTCTAAAAACTAAGTTCTTGTGTGTGTAGCTCTGATCATCTGTTCTCTGCCAGCATTGTGTTTTCCTCTTCAAGAGAAGAAGGAACAGAGAAAAAAGGACTGACTGTCTCACGCATGCATATTCATCTGGAATAGTTCAATAGATTCATTTTATCTGGAAATCTGAAACTTGAGTGAACATATAGGAAAATCAAAATCAGGTCTACCATCCCCATTAAAGAGGAAAGCTAGAAACTAATGTTGCATGATCAACTAGTTTATGTTATTTTATATTTAGTTCAGCTTTTCCATACCTTTGAAAATAAGTGTCCATTGCAAAACAGGACAGAAGATTACACTGCTGCCATGTCCTTAGCCTTCTAGTTGTATATTTATTTGGGATGTAAAAAAATATGGATTTTAAAAATCGATGCTTGCCTGCTTTAGGAACATGCTCAAAACTCTGCTTCAATTTCTCTTAAGAGACAAATGAGTCATCTATACGAAATTCACACATGGAAAACTTTTCTGTTGAAGTTGCATTTTAAATATGCATATATATTACTTCAAGGAAGGATGAAATTTTTCTCTCAATTTTTGTGATTGAAATTATAAGTATGCAAAATAAATCTTTCATTTCTCTTCTCCCTCATCCTTTACCCCTAAAGAACTCTGATACATAAGCATTTAAAAAAGATGTAAGTTCACTTTCTGAAGTTTACCAGTGTAAGTCATCTTTGGAAAGATATGCAGAATAATATTTTATAAATATTGACTCAGACTGAAACCAAAATGTTGTGGAGTTTTAAATTTCTTTGTTTGTCAAAACTCTTTGCTCAACTGATTATGAGTTTACTAGTAATTTTATCTGTCCAAATTTGTACAAGTATCTGTCCTAAAGGGAAAACAAAAACAAATAAAAACTCTATCTGCTCTGAGCAAAAAAACCTCATCAAAAATAGCTCAGTAAAATCACATGCCACTCCACAGAAAACAAAAACAAAATGCTAATAAAGATAGTACCACAGGATTATTGACTAAAACTGATATTGTAATCCCCAACAACAAAATAAAATAGCTTAAAATCTTTGCTACCTGGAATGCCTAGATCATTCTTAACTCTTAGAAAGTGCATATAGAATTTCCTCTTCTGTAATCACAGTGTGTAGGCAGAGATATTCCTCCTGATGAGAAATGCAACATTGCATTCGTCTTCAAAATTAGATTGTCTCTTATTTTTATTGAGCCAACAATCCAACTGGATATGTTTTACTTAAGCTCTAGTAAAGTATCAGTAATTAAAATTGATTCAGTAATATCTTTGTGGCCAGAGGCTGAAGAGCCTGACATCCTAGAATTTGGCTTAATAGTGATTATCTGATTTTTATTTAAATGCTTGCTGCTGAGAGTTCTACAGTTTTACCTACATTCACTGGCAAGATATTCTGGACAGCAATATTACTCCAGATTTAGTTCAACAGTAAATTATATTCAGTTAAACAGTAGCTATTAGTACCTCACCAGTTTACCTAGTGTTAGTAGGGAAAGTAAGTCATATCTGTGCTTTTTTGGTTTCTTTAGCTTTTGGCAAATTCATCTTCCTTCCAATTTACTTATAAGAAATAAAAGATAAAAACAAACCTCTTCCCCAGATTACTTGGCTTTGACTTCTGGACCAGTTTATTAATAAGGAAATCTATTCCTTATTAAGCAAGGCTGAGGGGAAGAAAGGATCAAGGTTATTTATGGTTCTGAAGATTAGTGGACATATATCTAAACTTACATGTCTCTTATCTTTAAACTGCACAAAGTAGTTTTGTATTTCAAATGGTTTTGTAAACATGCATAAACTGAAAATTCTTCAAAAAATTATGATAGAAATAATTATTTCAAGATCACTTGAATCTCATACACTTGAAAGGTCCAGCATCTCGATCCAATTTTTTGAGGTGTTTCAACATATATATACATGGAGGAAAATTCAGGCAGCAAGCAAGGCCAAATGCATTTTATTACAAATTCTAAGCAACTAAGGAATGTGGGGAAGATCGGGAAGTTAGCAATAGTAAGATAGGTTTACAAAACAGGGATAGTCACCACCAGGGATCCAGCAACGTCTCGTTGGCCCATATGGAGGCGGCAGGGAGTCACCGATGTCTTGTTGAGCTATGTGGCTGTAGTTCAGTGGGGGGGAGGCGAGGGGGGCATAGAGAATGGGGGGGAATTTCGGGGGAGGGAGGAGTGGTTTCTGTTCTTCCTCAGAATTCTTCAGATTTTTATTCTTTTCATAGTGTTCTCTTGGTTGACAGGGGCTGCAGCTGTTTACCAGGGGCATTTATGTATGTTTTGTCGGGGGCAATGGAAGTTGTCAAAGGTACTTCTGTTTTGTCCATTGGGGGCAACAGCATGTCCATAGTACATACCCCTTGCTTTGGGTAATTAGCCATTGATCACATGATTGTCACACGGTGGGCTGCTAGATCTGCACACTGACTGCATGGAGGTCCTCTCCTTCAAGATGACCCCCATAAGTCAGCTTAAATGCCTCAAAGAAGCAACAGCCGAAAAGGTTTTTCCTGGTCTTTCAGACATGTATTTTTCTCTTACTGTTGTGCTCATGGTCACCATTAACTACAAAAGATTGTTGAGCAGGTTATGCCTTGGATGGATGCTGCTCAACAAGCTTTAAGCCAAAAACTGTTCCAGCTTCTTATATCCAGTATCAAGAATTGAAATTCTACTCTTTCTTTTTTACATTAAGGATCAGGTTATAAAAAATCATACATATTTTGTCTGTATTCCTTTCAAAGTTTCATCACCAATGAATTATTCCTTTCCCATGAGATCTTGTATGTATTATCTATATAGATTCCACTCTGATATGCAAAGTGTGAACAGAAAAAAAAAAAAAGAAAAAAAAAAAGTTGGAAAACCTTATCTAATTTTTTTAAGCAATCAAAAAAAAAAAAAAAAACCTCACCTCCAGAAACTACTGTAGGTCAAACCATTTTACCACAGTAGAAAAAGAAAAAATGCTGATTTTGCTATGCTCTCTGCTTCCATGCTGTGAGTCTTTTGTGCATCACATAGTGTGGCAGCATTTGAATGCTCTCAGTATCTGTGTGCAGTTGCAGGGAAAGAGCTCGGGGTCTAGATGATGAGGTATGAGAGTTGAGAACAAGCCCTGGAACAGCTCACTGATACATGGACATTAACACACGCAGATGTGCATCTACTGAAGGCACAATTAGGACATTTATAGAATATATACTTAGGTATGTACTTGCTACAGTTTTCTGAGCCTATGGGATTTAAAAAACGTGCTGCAGAAGCTGTTTGTAGGGCTGTTATCTATTGCTTCAGTTCAGGCAAAGCCATCTGATAACTGCAGATATGCTCAGCCTACCACAGTAAATCGTATCGTGTATAGTGAAAAATAGACTAGTAAGTGAAAGCATTCATAGGATTTCTAGTGGGAAAAGATGTCTGCAGTAATAAAGATAGACCTCAAAATTAAAAAAAAAAAGAAAATGCAGCTGTGAATCTTGAAAAAAATAGAGAGAGGTCCTTTGATTTCTTGTAGAGGTATAGAATAAATATTACAAGCTGAAGAGGCTTATTCTTTGTTATACTGATCCTAATCCTTCCAAATTAAGACTTGGAATGGAGTCAAGATGTTGACTGAAAAAGAGTGTGTTTTTATTTATTAAAGACAGGACAGCAAGAGAGGAAGAAGAGAAGAAAAGGAGGGAGAGAGAAAAAAAAAGGAACAGAGAGAAAAGGAAGTCACCACTGTTGTTCCTGTGATGTCCTAAAGATCCATCCTCCTTCTTCTTCTTCTAGGGTGGTTGAGGATGTGGTGGGATGTGTGCTGTGGGGCTGTGGGGTTGGAAATATTTTTATGCCATACGATGGCCTCTTTCAATTGGACTGGAAGTTGTTGCCAGGCAGAGAGCATCCAGTATCATTACTGTCCATATGTCATAGCAGCTGCACTTCTTCCTTTGCATGGTGGTCATGGAGAGTTGTGGTTGGGGAGTAGGGGAGAGACAAGACTACCTTAAGCAAGACAGCTAAATCTTGGCTTCCTCGTTGGGTTTGGCACAACAAGTGTTTATTCTGCAATTTTCAAGAGTGTTATGGTACAGACTTTTTTTTGTTTGTTTGTTGTTGTTTATTTTCCTGCAGCCTTCACAGGATTGGTACTGTTTTGTTTTGCTAGTCACAAGTGATCAACAAGTCTATCTCTTAACCAATCAGAAAGAGAGCAAAAATTCACAGTGTTACCATTCTATATAGTGCTGTCACATTCTGAGGCAGAAAGAAATGCCACTTTAATACCATATTCCACCCTGTGTCTCAGACTTTGCTTGATGTTGTGCCCCATGTCAACACTGTCACTGGTGTCATCCACAGTGGTGATGCATACTTAGTATCCAGAAGGAGTAAAGAAATAAGAGAGAAGCCTATTTATCACACACTTCACTAGACCAATGCCTAGTATTAGAAAGATAAATCCACCACTATTGTAGTTTGGATTTGTATCAGACAGGCTCCCCACCCTGTCAGTCTCATTGACCAGAGGAAGCTGAGAAGCCAGCTATCATCATCTTGTTTGAGTCCATTCATCAATGATTTAAGGTCCTTAATTCTCCCTTCTAGTAGTGGAATTTTCCAGAGATTTTGAAACATTTCCCTTTGAAATCCTCGCATCCATGATTATGGCGTAGCAGCAAATAATGAGTTGTGGCATGATTCTGCAATATGGCAGCATGGGTTTGTTCTAATTTTTGCGTTGTAACTTGCAAAGTACTGTTAACTCTTTTGGCAGGCATGCAGGTCAAAGTATTTACTGGTTGTAGTTACGGACAGTTATTACAGGTACAACTACAAGTGAGGCTATGCATTGCATATTAGTGTTACTGAAGTTATGCTGTGATGGAGTGCAATTTACTTACTTCAAAACATTCCTCCACTGAAGTAATGTTTGCCAGTCTAGAAGTGAAAATTGCTGGGGTTATCTGTCTGTCTTTTTGTCTCTTTATAATTTCTTTCTCTCCCTCCTTTTTACTTTTTTTTTTTTTTTTTTTTTTTTTTTTTTTTTCAGTATTGTCACTCACACCAGATGTATTCAGTGAACAGTTTAAGATCTGCTTAACTAATTAGGGGACCACATTATGCAAAGTAGAACTAATTATCTGTCAAAATGCAGTGTATCATTAACAATGATAAGTAGCCACCTGTCTTTTCTGTGTATATTTGACTGGATATGTATCACAGGCAGCATCACTATCAAAATGCTGATAGGAACTAGTTCAGGGCACAAATACTGCCGTGTGATTACCCATATTGTTTAATCACCAGCATGGTCATAGGCAGTTTGGGTTAAGGCTTTTAGTATTCCCAACAGGCTGACTGATCGCCACCAAAGTATGAGGATGATATATTTAGGGTGTGTAGACACCAGGTGTACTATGCAGTGGCTTCATTGTGAAAGAGTAGTCCCTGCCCAATTTTCTTGACAGTATATGCATGGTCTGAACTCACTATTAAGAGAAGGAGGAATATTCCTCCTGCATACTAATGTTGATATTTTGAGTTGCCTTTCAGTGCAAGAGAAGTAAATATTGTAAGAGAAAAAACATAGGTCCAATGATAAGAATGATGACAGAGTAAACTTGCAGGTGATACTGACATCTGGAGAGACCTAATAGTGGGCTTTCAGTATCTAAAGGGAGGCTATAAGAAAGAAGGAGACAGACTACTTAGCAGTGTGTTTCGTGACAGAACAAGGGATAATGGTTTCAAACTGAACGAGGGGAGATTTAAACTGAATATAAGGAAAAAAGGTTTTTGCAGTAAGTTTGGTGAAGCATTGGAACATGATGCCTTGTCCCTAGAATCGTCTAGATTATGCTGGACTGGGCTCTGAGCAACCTGATCTAGCTGTAGATATCCCTGTTCATTGCAGAGAAGTTGGATGAGTTGATCTCTAAAGATCCCTTACAGCTCAAACAATTCTGTGACTATTATTCTATGGTTGTAAAAATACATCAGAGAATAGTTGAGCTCTCTTTTGAGGGAAAAAAAAAAAAAAAGAAAAAAGGAAGAAGAAAGAAAAAGTGATATTTGAAACTAAAAGAGAGAATGGATCAAAAGCAATCACTGCAGTGAGACTGCTCAACAGCATGAAAAGTAATACTTTAGTCTAACAATATTAGATTAAAGTACATTTATTATTTTAAGAAACTCTTAAGTACAGATAAAATTGGAAGAACTTTGGATCTGAATGGTCTAATAAGCCTATGGAGAATTTCATATTTTCTAGAGACTTATTCTTTTCCTTTGCATTATGGGCACATTGTATGTCCAGTCCAGTGAAAAAAAGTTTAAAAACTAAAATGAAGTAGTAGTATCTATAAACTACTTAACTAAAATTTTTATAGAGTGAATAAAACAGTAGAGATTCATGCCTATGAAAGATCCCAACTTACATACAACTTGAGCAGATAATAAGATTTTAAAAATTTAGATCTAAGTAAAAGTTGTATAATATACTTTGATATCTCATTCTTACATTTTTTCTTAAGAAAATAAATTTTTCACTTATTGGTGCATCATATTAGATGTTACAAAGTAACACTATATCTGCCACCTTAAACAAGGAAGAATGAATTAAGACTTAGATGTTACTGAGTATGAGGGATGCTCTGAAAGTGAATCCTCCTTTCTTATTATGTTGTTCTAAGACATCAGAGGTGGATGTTAGTGCTATGGAAGTAGAGGCTGAACCATCTATCCAATATTCAATTTAATTTTGATGCCATGTGACAGATGGCAGCAGAGGGACAATTTGACAATATGGCATCTAGCATAGAAGTGCATAACAAGAAAAGGTGTATAATTGAATTCCTCCATGCAGAAAAAAACTGCACCCACTGACATTTATTGACACTTACTGAATGTTCATGGAGACTAAAGAACAGATGTTAGCACAATGAGGCAAAAGGTGGTGAGTTTCAAGAGTGACAGCAGCAATAGTATGTCACCTCCGCTGGTGCAAACATTTACAAAGGCAGCATGCAGAGTCTTGTTCATCACTGGCAAAGATAATGGTGGTGACTATGTTGTAAAATAGTGTTCTGTAGATAAGACCTTGCTCTTTCAAATAGTGTTATTTCTTTTTGTGTATGTTGTATTTTCCATCTGAATAAATAGGAAGTAATACTTTTGAAGCATCCTATGTTATCATAGAATCATATAAGCATAGAGAAAGGGAATGTCCTGAGTTGGAAGGGACCTTGAAGATGATATCATTCCAATCCACTTGGAATCTTGCCATGGCAGAACCCCCAGTGAATATTGGGGCTACAACAGAACTAAGCATGCCTATATTCACTTGCCATACCAGACTAAACTTTGAGGATGAGGATCCTAGGATCCCCTGGCTGACCTTAATTGGTCCATGATGTTCCCAAGTTTATCCATTCCATGACCTTCCCTGGCACTGAGGTGAGACCAATAGGTGTGGAGCTACCAGGATCATCTTTCCAGCCCGTGTTGAAGATGGGCATCGCATTTGCGGGTCATCTTGATTCTTTGATTCTACCTGCACTGAACTGAACAAATTTGGCAGCTAGGAAATGAGCATTTTAGTGGGATTATTAGATCAAGTTTTGAATCTCAAACAGCTTCTAATTAATCAAGAATGTGAACGTTTAACATGACAGTGTTCTCTATAAAATGAGATGCTGGTATTGCTGCTTACTGTCTGGGAGAGAACACAAATGGTTTAGACCTCCTGGGAAGAAATCTCTGATTCACTGCAAGGTATATGTAAATTGATGACTGTCATTCGTTTTCTGTGATGAAGATCTCACTGGAAATAGAATAGTCTTTCCAAGGCATATTAGAACATTTTATGAAAACTAGTAATTGTACTGAATGCTCTAAGTATGATTGCTTTGGAGAGCTTTGATTGCTTCTTAAAAATTGGAGAAAAAAGGTAATTGTCCAGAAACTATTTCATTATTTTTGTAAAATATGCTGTTTCTGTAGAATAGAACCTCCACCTGACTTCCAAATTGTAACCTTAGGAACATTCAAACATGAAACAGAACATTGAAAATCCAGAACAGACTTAAACTCTCAGTAATGACCTTGTTTTCAAACTTAATCATAAGAAGACACCGTCTGATGTGAGAATGCTTCTCAGAATTCAAAGCTCCTATGCCAACTAAATTTTGCTGTGGTCTGGTTGAATTATGATGATAAAAGTTTGAGGGTGATACAGCATTTTTTTTTATATTTCTGAGCTGTTAAGTAGTGTTTAGGAGCAGATTCACAACAATGTAAAAGAAGTGAAGCCAAACAAAATTGGATTTTCAATGACCCTGTTAATTCTAGGCAAGAACTAGTTGTAAGGATAACAAAGGAAGACAAGTTGTAAGTTAGAACTGCTGTGTTAGGTCATGAGTCAAAACTGCAGATGCCTGAGCACAATGAATTGCTAACTCACTTGCTGGAACTTGAATCATTCATGTTTCTTCTTCCTGATGAATTTCTGTGTGCAAAAGAGACTCTCTCCAAAAGTGTAAATTAAAGGCTTTAGTTGATTCTTGTAAAACATGAGCATTGTTTGCAGGTACTTGGAGAAGTGCAAAAGACAGTGGGTAGAGAATATAACTTATGACAACATAAGAATTTAATTCAAATATCTCTTCCTCTTTACATTTCCATCAATGTTAATTTACACATTTATTTTACAACAGTGATTTCTTCTTTCTCATTAAATTCATGTTTTCAATAATTGTGGTCTTTCACAAAGTAGATATTTATTTTCTGTCTTCAGGATTTTGTGCCTAACTCCTATTTTTGACCAATTCATGATAAGCTACTGAATTTGGCTCGGAGATTTTAATGGAAATTATTTTTCTGCACATATCTCTTGCTTAATCCCTCTTATCCCTTCATCTCTGAGAATGCTGAAAATGTGACTGTGCTTTTGTGAGAACATCCTTAGACTTAAGATTTAAAGATGGGGAAAAAAAGTGCTTCCTTTGGGTAATCTTGATTACATTTGTGTAAAATATGTAAAATATATTAGTTTAGATACAGGAAAGAAATTGAAAAACAATCAAGAGGGATGCAACAAATACATATAGAAGCATTAGAATGATTCTGAGTTTTTTATCATTTTTACCAAATCTTTGTCTTCGGAGTAAGCAGAAGCATATGTAAATTGATCAAGTTCAGTGAAAGTTAGAGTATGTCTTCTTACTTAGTTGTTCTTCTTCAAAGTTTTCATTATGCCTTTTTTTTTTTTTTTTTTTTTTTTTAAGCAACAGAAAAATGATTTTTTTTGAAAGTTAAAACCTGATTGTTTTTCTGTTTTTTTTTTCCTCATTAATGTTCACTTAAAAATAACTCCGCTGATGTTAACAAAAATTTTAAAATAATTTGATAGAATGTAATATTTATTATTTATTTTATTTTAAAATTAGAATGACTAACATCAGAGTATTAATGCATAGTGCATTGTTCATTTGAAAGGCAGACATGCAGAAGCTTAAAAATTTTTAGTATACTGATGAGAAAAAAGATATTCAAACATGGCCTACAAATGCAAAATCTTAACATCTTTGAGTTTCTTCCCCAGCTCAAGGAAAAATACATCCAGAAAAAGTTTCTGGTTCTCTGTTTTTTCATGATTTATCCCATAATAGATATATGGTGTTTTTTTTTTAATTATTATTTTTATTTTTATTTTTTATTATTTATCTGCTGTAAGATATATAAAGACTTGTGTAAATGTGTGATAACACACAGTACATGTTGAAAGCATATGGGTTCAGGGTTCATCTTCTTTCTGACATCACTTACAAAGCATGTGCTATCTTTCAATAACAGTTGCCTTTTTGTCTCTCAAAGTTAAACGTAATTGAACAAGTAACAGTATATCACATATGTGAGAGCCCCCTAGGATTCAGCCAGTGCTTTTTCAACAGTAGTCACTAGTTGTGAGGAAGCACGTTATTGACTTAATAACAAAATACTATATTAAAAGAATTATACATGAATTAAATATAATTGCAAGCAAATTATTTTAAATTCAAATATGTAATATTTAATATTATTAATGAAACCAGTGAAATCTGTAAAAGATGAAACTAAGGTGAGGAATTAGTCTTTAACATGCTCTGTATGCAGATAGAGTAGAGCTTACATAAATGTGACGTTACAATCTTCTGGGATAACAGAGGATTCCTAGTGCAGCAGGAAGATGTCTCCAGACTGCAGATGCAGTTCTTTCTGTGAGGTTTCTGGCATACAGATATATTCCTTGCAGCAAGCCTGCAAACTTTGAAGTCTTCCATTCTTCTCTTGAGTATCACCATAGGGAGGATAACTATAAAGATAACATTTTTCTTATAGGTAGAAATACTGAAAGAACAGCGGAGAAAATGTAATGGATGAGGCTGGGTAGGTGTGAGGTAGGTTCAGGCAGTAGGCACTATACTGCTCAGAGGGATGGACTAATTAGATAGTTGGGGTCTCTGTTAAACCCCTCTGTGTTATGAAAATAGGCAATTCATAATGATTTTGCTTATACACATAGTGTTTATTCATACATGCTTCTTAAGCAACTGGGGAAATCTTTGAGCTTCCTCTCTCTACCCAAAATAAGAGAATGGAAATTGAGAAGTTCATTTTCAGCTCCAGAAATGAAATGCAACAGGTAGGATATTGATTTTATAAAGAGATTTCATATTTACGATGATTAAGCATAATTAAAAATACACAAAAGAAGAAAGCCAATACCTGGACAAAGTTGTATTAATTTAACAGCAAACTCAGAGTAGAAATCCTCTAGTTTCAGATAAAATTATATTCAAACAAACAAACTTTATGTAAAAATTCATGCTTCCACTCACACTGGATAATTACAGTTCCCAAGTAGAGTTGGAGTAACACAACAAGTACGCTTTTTAATACTTAATAAAGCTGTCACACACACACACACAAATTATATTGAGTTATTATGAGTCTACATAATGGAGCCAATTCTGATACCTAAGTGCAACTGTTCAGTCTTAATCTTGTGGTTTGTTTGTTTGTTTGTTTTCCTTATTCTGCTTCTTTCGGATATGTTCCATCTAAGTCATGCAACATTAGTACTTACTCAAGACTCCTGCAACTGGTGATTGGAAATCATACATATATTCTATAAGCTCTAAGAATCACACATGGGAAGGAGTGAGTATAGACCAATATTGCAATGGACAAAACAAAAAAAAAAAGCTAATCTGGCTAGAATCCCTATTCAAGAATTCAGTTTCAAATTCCATATAGGATATGAAAGGAATAAAAAAAATATAATATTTTCTTTAGCTATCAGTTTCACTATTCTTGTAGTATAAGAAAGATGTTATTAATTTGCATAACCCTTTTGAAGTTCAGACTGAATTATTTGCATAGTTTATGCACAAACAGGGTTGTAAGGTTTAATGGCATTCTTTTCTTCAGGCTAAAATAAATCCAAGTTTTATTTTGTGCTACAAACCAGAGAACTGGGTTGTGTGCTTAAATAGCAATGCATTGCACTATATCACGAACTGCAGAAGAATTTCTGGTGCAGGCACAACTGACGAACAGGGAATATGACTTGTAGAAGATCCAGGTGGTCTGGGACAAGCAGCTGGAGATAAGATACCTGAGGAAGTAATAGGGCAACTGATTTCCAAAATTCAGTCTTAACAAAGATTGTTATGTAAGAAGAATTACTTAAAACATGATGGCTGCTTAGTCTTGTCCTTATTAAAATGTGTATTCTTAGGTTCTTATAAATCGTTGAACTGTCACAAAGATTTTATGTTTTAAGAATGAGTGTACACCTTTCCAAGTCAAGCTACTATTAATATAAACAGTCTTTAAAATTTAAATTTGGTACTTAGAAGTCTACTCCCAGCTGTTTTTTATGCTAGATGACAATAACACATGGCAATTATTTGCCTGTTTCCTGCTAAAAATAACATCAAGACTGCATACAATTATTTAATGTCATTGCTAGTTTAGTGCATATCCCAGTAAATTTTTGTAAAACTAGATTTTCATCTAGAGTATGAGAGTTATCCACTTGTTAAGCTCAAGGCAAATGTTCAAACTGAAATGTAAAGCATCAATTTTCAAAATGTATTTTTAAATATGGAAACAAAACTTTTTTTCCTAATAAGAAGCAAATTACTATATATGAACAGCGGTTGTAAGACAGCCTGTTGTCCGTAAAATGACTAATAGATATATCACATATTTTTGAAGTATTACTATTATCTATAAATGTCAGTATTGCTTACTTTTCAATCATTTCAGTCATCTTCTTAGCAATTGGGGTTGATCTGCCTTCCTCAACAGATTAAGCATTTGGCGAAGCATCTTGACTCTACCAGTTTCTTTGATTTCCAGATCTCTTTACTTATGTATCATGTGCTAACAACATGTTTAAGTACACTAAGCTCACCAGTGGTGAACTTGAGGATCAGACACGGTTTCTCTCTGGGATCAGATGGCAGCCCATCCTGGTTTTGTGGATTTGAAGACAAGTAATTATGTTTGGATGGAGGACTGTAAAAAAAAAACAAACGTGTTTATGGTTTAAGAAATAATTAGTCTGGTCTAGCATGTAGAAGTCTATCAGACCTGCTTCGAGAAGGAGCAGAATCTGTGAAACAATAGACAATAGATTATTCTCAGAAGATAAATGAAAAATTTTAGAATAATAGAAAAATTAGGGTTGGTAGTGACCTTTGGAGGCCATGTAGTCCAACCTCTCACTTGTCACAGGAATAAATTCAAAGTTAGAGTAGGTTGCCTGATTTGCTTGTCCCACTGAGGTTTGAAAATTGCCAAGGATGGAGTTTCTACAGCTTCTCTAATGAAATTATTTCAGTGTTGCACTATTTCTTCTTATTTCCAAGGAGATTTTTCCCTGCTATATCATGTGACTGCTATTTCTAATCCTCATATTGTATACCACTGAGGAAAATCTGTCTCTTTCTTCTCCGTAGCCACTCTTCAGGTAGCTAAGGCCACACTTAGATTTCTTCCAGTCTTTTCTATGCTGAAAGCAAGTCATTTTAAAGAACTTGAGGTATCAAGATCCTGGTATTCATAGCAGCTGGATTTTTAACTCTGGGGTAGCAGGAATACAGAATACACTGAATAGTTTGAATAAGGACATACAACATCAAGACTGCCACCAAATTCCCATGTTCAAGCTGCATTTAAAAATATTGAGTATATTTAAGTAAGATTCAACAAGGAGCTTTTCAAGTGTTCCTCATCAAAGTCAAAATTCTATAGCACAGTTGAATGACAAAGGATTTTTTCTGCGATTTTAAAATCCTTTAGAATGCAGAGAGAGACCTTGAAATAGAGATCTATTTTCTTGGCCATCACTGTCTTTTAGTTATTTAGCTTGTTCTTTCACATTGACAGATATTTGTGTTACATAAAAATGCTTTGCATAAAAAAAAAAAAAACGTTCTGCATAAAAGTGCTTTGGCTTGTGGAAAATATGTCAAATTGCTTAATGGAGTAAGAACCATACTGTCATTTTACAAATGCCATCAGTATGTCATACTCTTCCAGTTACACAGTGGATCACAACAAAGAACAAAATCTATTTAACTGTTAGTGCTTAGCATAAATAATATTTCTTTCTTTTCCCTGATGTATTGTAAAGTTTAATGATAGCCCCTTGCATATTATGTTTTGTGAAGAAAGTGTATTTCTTTTCTTTGTTGTGACACTAATGTATCAGTTCCTTTGATCACTCACTAGATTAGTTATCACTTGATTGGGTGTCTCAAAAACACACAAGAAAATCAAATTCAGGGGAGTCTTAATCAACAATTTAATTGGCTGCACGTTGCAGAGCTAATCAAGAGAAAGTGAAAGAGAGATTCCTGTACACAAGAGATTTAAGTACAGAAAACATCAGGTTTTAATTCCAAAATTATCCTGGCATTGTTTCTTTTTCATCTTAAACTCATGATTTGTAATATTTAAGTTTTGCATCTAAATCTGGTTTTCAGTTATGAATAGTTCAGGTTACATACTAAAGAACTAGGAGTTAGCTTTTAATTTTAGTTATATTGAAATGTAATGACCAATTGCACACAATGGGCAGAGAAAGATAGTGATTATAGTACTGCATATGTTATACTCCATTAATTTCTATACCTACATACAACTGAATGAATGCACTGCAGAGACCAGGGAGCCAAAGCACTGTATAAACAAATAAACGTGAGGAAAAAAACTAGACTCAAGGCTGAAAAAACTTAAATTCCCACTCTGTGTCATGAAAAAAATCCAAATATTTTCTCATGCCACATATTTGTTTGTTTGTTTGTTCCCAGCATCTTGTACTAGATTATTTGTCAGTGTCACTCATGGAACTGTCCCATGTAATATATTGCTGCTACTTCCCAGCTGTCCTGCCAGGTCCTTAGAATTTTGAAACAAGCAAACATATTTCAGAAAAGCACTGCAGTTCCTGCAACTGATTTGCATGATGGTGAAATTACAATTAACATCCCAGTATGTATTCCACATCTTAAAGTGTTCTGTACTTTTTCCCACCCTTTATTAGGTTTTTTTGCAAATGAGAGACTAAGCTCAATAAGTATCCCTGTAAAGTAATTCTCCCTCATTATTCATTATTCACCAACACTTCCAGTAGAAGAAAGTTGAATGAGTATATTTATTGAAGAAAAACACATGGCCATATGCTTTGCTTTGACTAGAGGTGAATAACTTGACTTTCCTATTAAAAAAAAAAAAAAAAAAGTGTATTAATTAATTTCCTTTAATAAACACTTGGAAAATAGTACATGTGTCTCTGAGCTTGTTAATATCAGGAAAATGAGGAAAATGATATCTGGAGCAGTAACAGCAAATTATTTCAAAGAGTGATCAAAATAACATGTTGACTACATAATTTCCTTAATATTGGCTATGAAGTTGTTCTTCAGTGGGTTACACTATAATGTCCTTAAACCAAATATTCTCAATATGGATGCTCTGTGAAGAAAATAAAAAGAGAAGCAAGAAATCCTGAATATATCTATATAAACAGAAAGTAGAGAACATTTCAATACAGAATGGTTCACAGATAGTGTCTTTTTATTTTTAAAAATAAAACTAGTACAATTCACTGTTGAATAATAAATTAAACTGTAGGCAAGATTATCTATGTAGCCATATCGTTACAAGGAATAAATAAATAAAAGAAAACAACAAAAATACTCAGAATTAGAAAAAAAACAGTGAGGAAAAAGTTTTCCACTTGGAAAACCATAAGGGTGCTGATGTGAATGGGCTTTAGCTGACCTCTGTATACAATCTGTATATAAATGGAAGGTCAAAAGTGCTTCTTAGATGCTACAATATTAGAACTAATGGGTTGGCATGGGTGTAAATGTGTGGAGGTTTTGTATTAATATGGACTTACTAGATGTAAGGTAATAATGGTTCACTGGATAGCCATAAAATATCCAGTTTCTTATTGTTTATCACTTTGTTGCTATCTTCTGTGAAATAAACCTTGTATCTATATTCCCAT
Source organism: Phasianus colchicus (assembly GCF_987193195.1). NCBI lineage: Eukaryota > Metazoa > Chordata > Aves > Galliformes > Phasianidae > Phasianus > Phasianus colchicus. The sequence continues at coordinate 1,124,416 of NC_143438.1, forward strand.
AATGCTCCTAGCCTCTGTACTATTCTAGGATTTATTCACTTCAGACAAAACTTTGTTCTTCCAGGATTTTTAGGTTCTTTTTTAGAAAAAGAACTCAAACCAGTACTTTTATATTTCTACCTTAGGTGAAAACTGTAGTGCGAAAGGACTTCTATAGTTACTTTCTAAAAAAATCAGTGGATACTTCCAAGAGCTAGGTTTCTCAATTTCTTCTTTAGACATACTTACTAAAGGATACCAGATCTGACAGTCTCCTTGCCTACAAAGTTTTACATTATGTAAAAAAAGTACATGTTTAGGCTATTAAGGCAAAATTCACCACTGTAGTTGCACGTTACCTAAGATATGTACACAAAGCAATTAGAAAATTTTCTTAGCAACTTACTTTCATCATAGAATCACAGAAATACAGAATGAGTTGGAAGGGACCTTAAAGATCATTTACTCTTCTGCCATGGATCTCTCAGTAGATAAATCTGCCCCAAATCACATCCACCTTTACCTCTAACACTTCCAATAATTGGGCATCCACAATTTCTCCAGGCAATATATCCCAGTGTCTCACCACCTCTGAGTAAAGAATTTCTTCTTAATATCTAATCTAAATACATATTCTTTTAGTTTAAAACAATCATCCCTTATACTCACTTGTTTAGTGTCCTTTTTTTCTTTTGTAGGCCTCCTTTATATACTGGAAGGCTGCTATAATGCCTCTCCAGAACTATTTCTTCTCTAGTTTAAACACCTCAAGCTCTCTCCACAGGAGAGGTATTCCAGTCCTCTGATCATCCTCATGGCTCTCCTCTAGACCCAACCTAGCTGCTCCATGTATTCCTTATGATGGGAGTCCCAGAGATGAATGAAATAATTTGAGTTCACAAGAGCAAAGGGGGAGAATCACTTCCCTCAACCTGCTAGCTACACTTCTTTTGATGTATCTCAGCATACAAATAGCTTTCTGGACTGCAAGCTCACTTACCATCTTACTTGTATATTCACTTTTTCATTCACCACAGATCCTTCTCTACACAGTTGTTCTTAATCAATTCATGACCAAGAGTGTACTGATATTGGTGATTGCCTCAGCCCATGTACACAATTTTGCACCTGTCCTTATTGAACTACATGACATTCACATGGGCCCTATAGTATCCCTTAGAACACCACTCATTACTGATCTCCACTTAGACATCAAATCATTGACCACGATATTTCAAAGCCAGTGTCTTATCTACCCTGTGGTCCATCTAACAAATACATGTCTCTCTTATTAGAGAGAAGAATGTTGTGTGGGGCAGTATGAAATGCACAGCTCGAAATAGATGATGTCCATTATCCACCTGGTTATTTTAACTCTGTCACAGAAGGGCACCAAGTTTGTCAGGTATGATTTGTCCTTAATAAAGCTATGTTGGCTGTCACACATCACCTCTGTTTTCCGTGTATCTTAGTGTAGTTTTGAGTTCTGTGATCTTTTGGGCGCAGATTCACTGGCCTGTAATTCCCCAGGTTATCCCTGTCTCCTTTTTTAAAACGAGGGTAATGTCACCCCTTTTCCAGTCAATAATCATGTTTCATTACAAGGGACTTTGAAAATTGTAAGCAATACAGAGTCTATACAGTATAGTGAAAAGTTTATTTATTTATTTATTTATTTTTAATCAAGGAAGAGTAAAGAGTGATGAGAGCTACCAGCAATTATGTTTTGGGGTTAAAGGATCATTCTGTTCAACTTTAATGTGGATAGTAATTTCTGATAGTGATGAGTTAATTGCAATTTTCAAGAGTAGAATTTTTAGTACATATATCAATCAGCAGCATTGGTGACTTGATGTTGGGGTAAAGACTGTGAAAATTCTCAGTTTTGGTTTTGGTCACAGCTGGCATATTTGCAATCCAGTCTTAATGCAGTTTAGATGAGAATGTGTAATCCAATCAGTTAAAACAATTTTGTAAGTGCAATATAGAATTGTAACTTTCCAAATGTCCTAGAAGAAGAACTACACCCTGAACTGCCTGTGTTCCTCACCTTTATTCCAATTCTATATCTCTCCCTCACACAACCTTTATTTATTTATTTAGTTTGTTTATCGAGAGGGAATGTGTGAAAAAAAAAAATGTCAAAACATAAATATATGATGGAATACAGTATCAAATACAGGTGAAATTAATTGCAAAGGAGTTCTTTACTCTTCCCTGTTTTGTATCAGTGCTGCTTCTTTACTTTTTTGCATGTATTTTTACACTGTTGGCAAAAAGAATCAGTCACTCAAAAAGGATGACCTCTCAGATACATTATATTCATACAAGATTTAGATGATTTGTTTCCCTTCCTCCACCTCAATCCTTCATTTCCATATTTTAGAGTCAGGGAAAGCATAGAAACATGTTGCAGTAGATTATAATTAGATCAAGGTATCACTTCCTGTGGTAGGTCTTATTCTTTGTATTGTCTGGATTTAATTTGACAAGCACTGATCTACAGACATTGCTAAAATGATTGATATGGACATTTCAAAGCAATTAGAGATTCTGCCTCTCTTCATTTGTGTCAAAATGGTACTTTCAAAAAATTGTGTTAAGTTCAAAATATTCACAGTTATTTATACATTCATATAGTTCTGAACATATGCAAATTTGAAAACAGAATAAAAGGCATGGGAATGCATTTCTATCCTTGATGAAATGCCTATTAATCTCTTAAATGTTAGTCTTCGCCTCTCTCAAGGGAGACTCCTAACAAACTGTGTCACCTACAGTCTTTCTTCTTTCTGGACTATGAGTCATTCCAGTTCTGCCATGCTGTACTCTTTCCTCCCTTTTGGAAATGCATGCACTGTTAGTTTTTCTGCAAAGTAATTTATTCTGCCTAGAAAACCTCCAAGTTCTACTTTTGAAATAGCTTTGAAATATGTTCAATTTCAGAGTCTTACAGTTTATGAGTGCTTCCTGGCTGCAATCTGATACATGCAATTTTATGGTAGCACTCATTTCTTCATCATGGATTCATTATATAATATGTGCACAACCTATTGTTAATGGCGTGGAAATATGTTTTTGCAACTTCCTCTTTTAAGTACATCTGCTTCTAAATTATTTTTCCAAAAGCATCTGTTAGTCCTCCTGTAAGTCACTCTCTATTAAATCCCACTTTAATTTAGACTACAAACTACACAGTGAATAAAAATAATTAATATTGCTCAGTTTTTCCTTATCCTTTTCCAATTTTTGGGTGAAGAATAACTCATGGTTGTCCAGTTATATTACACAATTTAAATTGCAGCCAGGGAAAGATAATATGCAAATAGAGTAATTAAATTACATCGTAAGTAGACAACAAAGTATATTGAAATTTGATAAAAGATCGGCGAAGAATTGAAAGAAAGAGTGTACTTCTGTACTGATTAAAAAACAGCCTCTTTCTCTTTCAGCTGTGATTTTCTAGCATGGTGGGAGGCAGAGAAGCAGACTCTGCAAATAATATACCTTCAATTTCATCCCATTAAATGAAGCTCCATTCAAGGATCTTTCTTCAGAATATATTTCTCTTCATGCTGCATGTTACTTCTTGCAGAAGATTTTTTTTACTGAAAGCCTCCCAATCTCAAGATAGTTCTACATTTTCCCCCCTAACTGTTATATCCTTATTCCTTCTCTAAGAGGAAAGCTGACCTTAATTTCAAATTTATGTGTTGTATCACTTGGAGATGTAAACATCTCCTTCTTCAGCTGGATATCATTTCTCATATTTGAATGGTTGTGACCTCATTTCACTAAAGGGTAAATCCCTCTGATGATTCACTGAACATTTGTGGGTTAAATACATCTTATTCTGGATGATTGATATGGGACAACCAGTGTGGTTTCAGCAAGGGCAAATCCTGCTGGGCCAACCTGGTCGCCTTTTATGATGGTGTGCCACTGCACCAATGGAAAAGGGAAGAGCCACTGATACTATCTATCTCGACTTCAGTAAGGCCTTTGACATGGTACCCCATTACATCTTTTCTCCAAATTGAAAAGATAAGGATTTGATGGGTGGACTGTTCAGTGGATGAAGAACTGGCTGTAAAACTGAGTCCAGAATGTGGTAACCAATGGCTCAGTGTCTCAATGGGAATCGTTGATGAGTTGTGCTCCCCAGGCCTCAGTACTGGGGCTGATAGTCTTTAATATCTTAATCAGTGACATCAACAGTGGAATCAGGTGAACCTCAATGAATTTTCTGAAGACACCAGCTGTGGGATGTGTTCAACATACCAGAGGGACAGGATGCTATTCAGAGGGAAATAGACAGGCTTGAGCAGTGGGTCCAGGTGAACATCATTAAGTTCAACAAATCCAAGTGCAAGGTCTTGCACCTTGGCTGAGGCAACCCCCATTACCAATACAAACTGGGGGATGAAAGTATTGAGTGCAGCCTTGCTGAAAAAGACCTGGGGGTACTGGTGGATGGGAAGCTGAGTATAAGCCAGCAATGTTCTCTTGCAACTCAGAAAGCCAATCATATCCCGGGCTTCATCAAAAGAAGTGTAGTCAACAGGTTGAGGGAGGTGATCCTTCCCCTCTATTCTGTGCTGATGAGGCCTCACCTGGAGTACTATGTCCAGATGTGGAGTGTGTCCAGAGAAGGGCTGCAGAAATGATTCATGGAATGGAAAACCTCTCCTATGAGAATAGGCTGAGAGAGCTGAGGCTCTTCAGCTTGGAGATGAAAAGGATGTGTGGTGCCCTGATAGCAGCCTTTTGGTATCTAAAGGGGAGCTACAGGAAAGAAGGGGCAGACTCTTTAGGAGGGTCTGTGGGGACAGAATAAGGGGTAATATCTTCAAGCTCAGGGAGGAGAGATTTTGGCTAGATATAAGGAAAAAATCTTTTACAGTGAGGGTAGTGAGGCACTGGAACAGGTTGCCCATTGCTGTGGTTGATGTCCCATCCCTTGAGATTTTCAAAGTGAGGCTGGATGATCCAGGCAATCTGATCTAGTTGTAGTGTCCCTGTTCATTGCAGGGGAGTTGGACTAGTTGGCCCTCAGAGGATTCTTCCAGCACTAAGGATTCTATGATTATATGATTCTATGATCTATGCATATCATTTTGCACATTAAAGTACTTTCTACATATAACCCCTAAATGGGTGGAACCTATTGGAGGCACTTGATCTCAATAGGAATAAAGGTTTTTGAAATGATGTAAATGAAGTACACCTCAGTAGTACTGCTTTGTCTGTATTTAGTACTGATTATAACTAAGAACTATACATTCGATTGACTGAAATTTGGTGTAAAATTTGATGTAAATGAAAAACAGTCAAGCAGGCTAACATCTATTTTACAAAATTGATCTTAAATCACAGTATCATGTTTTATATTTTTACTTCATCATTTATTGTTTAAGTAGTTTGTGTTTCCTTATGTCATGCAGATGTCTTGATAGAAATGAATTGAGGTAGTGGAATTTATGCTCTGTTTTGAAATTTTCAGTGTTACATGAAATCATGATATTATTATTCTTTAATTTAAAAGGTTATTGTCAAATTAAACTGTAATCTTGATACTACAGGAATATAAACATTGTTTTGGGGGAAGACACAAAGAAATTCCAAGTAAATCTAACTATCTTTTATTATGTACTTTTTTATTTTTAAATACTGATAGATAATATTTTGTCAGTATTTTTTTTTATTGAAGTTATTTTTTATTATAAGAGCATTACTTTAAGACTTTATCTGGTCAAAGTGTTTAAGAGTTAAAATTTACCCCAAAAATGATAGTAATAGGAGGAACTTCTGTGTATGAGAAAATATCTTCAGTTTCAGTGAATCAGCATATTATATATAACTATACTGACTCCAGCAAAATTAAGCTAATTCTCACTAGCAGTAGTTATGGCAGGTTATACAAATTTTCTTCTTATTTCAGTCTCTTCTTTATTATTCCCCCCCAAGTGTTTCACTCTACCTCATCATCTATCCTTTAGTTTTTGTTCTCTTCCCTTTCTCCCTACCCAAATCCAAGTTATTACCTTCCCCAGTTCTGTCTCCTTTCTTCTACTTACCACCAAGCCATCTGTATTCTCCTGTCTCTTCTGTGTACAGCTACATTTGTGAGAAGTCTCTATCACAACGCCTCATTTTCTTTCTTCAAATACCTTTCCTAAATTTGCTTTCTGCTATAGAACTTTGCAGTGTCAAAGCTATTCTGCATTACTATGCTAATATGTTTGTTTGCCATTCAGTTTTACAATGTTTGCTGTCTGTCTCTTGCTGAGTTCATAGTGAGTAGGGTCTTGAAATAGAAAAGGTGTAACTATTTTTTTGTTTTGAGTTTACAAAGCAAGTAGGATACTAGAGCTTTTAGATTCTAGGCCATACGTGCAATATAAATCAACTCATATTCTACTGGATGTGTTCAGTCTTTCCTTATATATTCTTCTCTACTTCTATCAGTAAATTCATAGCTTTTATGTCAGAACTGTGGAAAATATTCATATACCAATGTCTGAATTTTCCCCAAAACTAGGTTAAGAAAAGAAGAGGAAAGGAAAAGCAACCAAAATAGAAATTTGTACAAATATATTCCTAGTTTTGGAATTACATTCTGCTTTACTTTTGTTTAGCACTTCTGCATTAATGCAGAAGGCCAGAGAGCATAATCTACACACCTCTGCATAGATCATATCTGAGACAAGTGACACTGATTTCACTCAATATTATTTCTTTCTTCCTATGCTGCTGCATGTGTTTCTTTAACTTATTCATTTCAAACTTTTGTTCTCAAGACTCTGCTGCTTTCAAAAGATTTATGATTCAGTCTATGCTAGCTGCATCTTTGCATGGATAAATACGATTTGTTTTTATTTTAAAATCCCTTAATAGCGAAACTGTTTGATTTTACCAAGGATTTCTGTAGCATCAGATTTTTTTTTTTTTTGAATTCCAAAATATTTTATTCAGAAAATGATTGCAACTCTCAGTTATTTTAAGCTATTGGAAATTTAAATTTCAGAAAAATATGATTATTGCATGTTGTTAACTTCTTCCTTCTAGTAAAATATCCATTCATATTGCTTTTCACTGAAAGAATACATAAGCAGAAAACTGAAAAGTTGATGAAAATGTAGTTTCTTGTTGGTACAGCATAAATATTCTGCAAAGCAAATAAAAAACTCACAGCTTTTCAATTTCTTCCTTTTGAAGTTTATATTTTAAATTATTTTTTATTAGAACTTTAAATTATTTATGTTTATCTAGATTTCCAAAGCTTTGTCAAAAGTCCTTGCAATATAATGCAATTAAGTTTCAATTAATAAGGCAATTATAAATGAATGAGATTTTTTTCCATGTGAACAATGCACTCAGATAAACTGGTTTGTGGAACTAATGTGATAAAAGGAAAGCTGCTGAAGGATTGTCATGTTTATTATTCAAATTTAGAAAATCCTTTGAGTTTGGAACTTTTAACATTCTGTTTTTAGATATTTTTTTAACATGGAAAAATAGATAATATGTAAATTATTGCCTTTTTGTTTTATTTAAGTAAATTATTCACATAAAGTCATTGCTACAATACATCTGTATGTATAATTCAAGTTTATTTGTGGGGAAAAAAAAGTTCTTTATTTTAATATTTTTATTAAATATTTTAATTAAACTAATGGCACTGGTATGTATGAAACAAGAAGTATATACTTCTATTTGTTTTACCAGTGATTACCAGCGAATGATAATTTTCTACTTTGGGACAGTTTTAAAGGTTTCTAGAATTCTTTTAAAGATTTTAATATTTAGAGTTGAACAATACTTTTCTAACATTTAAGTATGCACAGCAGCAAAATATTGAATTCTTTTTACTCTTCATGATATCATATTTATTAGAGATTAATTTGTATCTAGAACATGCAACCTAAATTAAGTGACAGATTATATAGACTGGATGCTTTATCTTTTTTTTTTGTTTGTTTGTTTTGTTTTGTTTTAAGAGATGTATGTTTGTATGAAAATATTTTAGTCATTGAACTATTTCATTCCAAAAATTGTATATTCTGGAAAGAAATAATGATAATTCATATCAGTATTTGATAGAAGATATTATGGAACCAGGTTTTGATAATGAAGCTTTAAATGTTTTCCTGGTAGACATACAATTTTTAGAATTGCACAAATTCTTATATTGCTTTTGTGACTTCAGTAGAATTACTGCCCGTCGGGCTACATGCAAAATGAAGATCACTTATATTTGATCACATATATGAATATTTTTGTAACACTTTACTTGTAGTTCTTTTTCTTCAAGAATCCAGCCCAACTGAAAACAAGTAACACATTGTCTAAGTTATGGGTTAGATTCTTCTTCTGTGAAAATCTTATGGATGACTGAACTGGATTCTAAGTTGGTCATGAGTTACTCATTTTGTTTTCTGATTTTGTTTTCTGATTTCAACTCATTTTGATTTAACAAGGAAATTGTCACAAGAAAACCAAATATTTACTTTTAACCTACTGTTTTAAGGAAGTGGAGATAGAATAGTCCAGCTCCTTGTCTCACTGCTGCCAATAATTTTGGGATCTGTTGATCTGTTTACACATATTTTGAAAATTCAAAGAGAAATAGATCTCTGTGAGTTTTATTATGACCCCTGCCAAGGAAACCCATAGAAGAAAACTTATCTCTCACAGAAAGAAAGACAGAGAAGTCATACGGTTGCTGATTTACAACAGCAGATAGAAGACCAGCATTTTTATGGATCTGCCTCATGGCAAAGTATTTATTCTCAGATCCAGAAAAGGGATGAATATTTCATAAGGGAAGCTGGATTCAGTCAGCACATTTATGTGGAAAACACAAATTAAGAAGTAAAGGTAACAAATCAATAGAACATCAGTTCTACCATGTCTTCCCCATTTCAGTTACACTAAATGGTAACATATAGACTAGATCTAGCATAAATATATATACATATGAGAAAGGAGAAGAATGTATTCTTTATTTCACAGTAACTATTACATTTTTGCACTATTTATGAAGTGAAATGAAAAACATTTCTATTGAAATTATATTTTGGAGAGAAAGAGAAACAAATGAATATTTATTTTTTTGTCAAAACTAAGATATAAATTAAAGCTTCAAAACTTTGGTATCTGAAAGCATGTTTCAAAAATAATAAAAATGATAATTAATAATATTGTTTCAACAAATATGGCACAATGATTAATCTTATGTAAACTAATTTTTATCTTTAAATTATAACTGTAGCCTCATTTTCTGACATACCACTTCTTGAATGAATCGTTTTTCCTTAGAAAATACATTAATTCACAAAGCTTCTGAACAAGACTTCTGTACATATAAGTTCTTCTCATACTGAGGGCAAAGTGATAGATTTTCTCTTAAGGATATAAACACAAAGGAAAATAAAGAATCTATGCAGGAATATTGATATTTTACTTTTGATTATTAAATCAACAGATTTGAATGAACTCTGCATTAGTCATGACAAAATATATTCTTTTTCTTACTCCAGATTATAAAAGTTTAATTTCCTAGATATATTCATCGATTTAATTTTTATTTTCTTATTGGCAAATCGTTGATCAGTGTATATTCCATTCCATTTCATAGTTCAGTTTTGGATGGGTCTGTGGCAAGGTTTATTTTCTCTTCTCAGCTGCAGAATTGATCTTGCAATCCAAAGTGCTTCTTAATGGTTATCTAAAATGCAATTTGTTTATTTTTATATTTTTAAATGCTATTATAGTTGTATTGTAAGTTTTTCAAGGATAGGAAATACATTCTACTGAAAAAATTTGGACTTGATGAGTAGTCTGATGTTTTATCTGCCTTGCTAAGAGTGATTATGGGCAATATTTTCCCTTTATATATATATAAATATATATATATATATTTTCTTACAGGCTTATGAGATATATTTTTGGTTATATTTTTGATTTCCAAAGAGTTTGTGAATGGAATTTTGTAACTCCACTTTGAGAAATTCTTTCGTTGGAAAGAAATGTCTAGCAGCATGCCATCCTGTCAATTGAATGAACTTTGTTTCATTTATTCTGCAAAGTAAACAAACTTCAGACATCTTCAGTGTCAGCAAATTTATTTCTGCAATACTTTATGCATTTTTTTTAAATTAACAGCTGCTGATAAAACATTGTTTTCACAGAAAGTAATAAAGGACACTTGGAAACAGTATTCATATTCTACTTATATATAGTATAAATAGAAGTGAATGATGAAATAATTGTCCTGTAAATGCTAGCTACTTTGGAATATTGTTTGTTTGTTTGTTTTGAAAACTGTTTAGAGTTATTGGAGTAACTTTAAATATCCTACTCAAACTTTCAATTGATTGATATAAATCTATCTATCTATTTATTTATTTATTTATTTATTTATTTATTTATTTACTTTAAATAGTACTTAAAATGTTTGGTCTCAAATAAAAGCTGAGAACTCCAGTAAATGTGTCAAGGGCATTGCTTAAATGAGGCTTGCAATAGACATTTTAATTTTATAAACCTTCCTTGTACAGTAGTGAAGCGATTGAAGTAGTGAAGCGATTGAATATTTTGAATCCTTACAATTCTGTCTTCCTACAAGCCAGGAAATAAGAATTGGAAGGTCTTAAAGTAGTTTAAAATCTCTTGCTCATGTTATTATGGAAATCTGTTTTTAGCAGTGATATATTTTGGAATAAAAAGAGAGATAGAGAGGTAAAAATGTTTCATGATATTTTAACTTCATGTGATTTAATTTTTAAAAGGATTTAGATCAAAGGATTTAAGTCAAGGGATTTAATTATTTACACTGGATGAGTAGATATATTAGCAGCATACAATTGTATAAAACCGATTTGGACTGGTCTGTATAATGTCATCTTTTAGATCCAGTTGTAGACAGCAGTAAAACAACCTTTGGTCATTACCATAGAACATTAGGATTAAAATCTATTTATTTAAAATCTAATACCAGTAAGTTCATTCAAAAACTCATGCTTTTTTTTATGTTTAAAATTTGATTCACGAAACAAAATCTCTGATACACTGCACCTATTCTTTAACAGCATCTACATCAGCAAAATATCTCTTTCACTACTGGCAAAATTTGGAAGGAAAAAAAAACAAGTATGAACTAAAACACTCCTGCTTACTGTAAGAGTCATAATGGATGGAATGAAAATGTATCTGAAGGTCAGGTGATGAGTGTCAGATAATATTCCTTCAACTTGCTATCTTCCTTCTGCATTTCTGGGTTTTCCTCAGGAAAACCAAATTTTGCAGATGAGCATGAGCCAAGGGAGGACAATAGGTGTTATTTACATGCACTTATACACAGCCACTGACATTATTGTCAGTAAATTGTAGAGATATGTTTTTGAAGGCTGGAATATTCTGTAGATAAACAGTTGGATCATCAGAGACAGAGGGCTCTATGTCCAAGTAGAGGCTGGTCATGAGTGGCATCCCCACAGTCTATCTTGGAATTGCTGCACTTCCATATCTTTATTAACAACAGATAGTGGGACTGAGTGCACCCTCAGTAAGTTTACTGATATCACTAAGCTGAGTGGTGCAGATGACATAATAGAAGGAAGGGATGCCATCCAGGATAGGTTTAAAAAGTGGGCCCATAAGAACTTAATGTGGTTCAACAAGGCCAAGTGTAAGGTGTTGCACTTGGGTTGGGAAAATCCCAGATGTGCATAAACACTGGGAAAAGAGCTTATTGAGAGCAGTCCTGCAGAGAAGGGCTTGATGGTTCTGGCAGACAAAATCTGGACATGAGCATGTGTGTGCTTGCAGCCCAGAAGGCCATCTGTGTCTTGGGCTGCATTATAAGAGGGATGGCCAGCAGGGTGAGGGAAGTGATTGCCATCCTCTACTCTGCCCTAGTAAGATCTCATCTGGAGTACTGTGTGCAGGCCTGGGGACCACAGCACAAGAAGGATGTGGAGCTGTTGAAGTGGGTTTAGAGGAGGACCATGAAGATAATCAGAGGGTTGGAGTATGTTTCTTCTGAGGAGAGGTTGAGGGAACTGGGCTTTAGCTTGAAGAGGAGAAGATTTGAGGAGACCCCATTGTGACCTTCTTGAAGGGAACTTATAACCAGGAAGAAGAATGACTCTTTACACTGTCTAGAAGTTACAGGACAAGGGAGAATGATTTTAATCTAAAAGAGAGGAAATTTAGATTAGATATTAGAAAGAATTTTTTTACTCAGATAATTGTTAGGCACTGGAACAGGTTACCTAAATTTATGGATGCCCTATTCTTGGAGACATTGAAGACCATTTCAGATAAGGCCCTGTGCAACCTGATATATTGAGTAGCAAACCTGACCATGGCAAGGGGGTTGGAACTAAATGGTCTTTAATGTCCCTTCCAAGCTGGGCCAATCTATGATTATGGTTCTATGAAAATGGCATAAAAGCAGATGTTATTTTGTCCAGAAGGTAAAGTGTTGTCTTTTTTTTTTTTTTAATGCTTGTGTTTCTGGGATGGAGGTGATCTGGAAAGTCCCACTTAGTCGCTATGTAAAACATTTAAGAGACTGAAACTCTAGTCTTATTTGTGTAAAATTTGTCTTTCAGTTGCACTGGGGAACTCATTGTGCAGGAAAGCCTAGGAAGACACTTATTTGGGGCTCTGGACAATTCAAGGCCATGTTTCAGCTGCATTTAAGAGTCTGGCCTCCAGCAGAAGCATCCTCTCAGAGCTGATACTATCTGCAAGGTCTGGAGCAACCCTTGCTCAACTTGAGCCCCTCACCCTGTGAGGGGCAGCTCTGCAAAGAAAATGTCATGGGCAGGAAATACCTTCTATTGGGGTAGAGATGTTAATCTGGCTCCTGCTCCCTGCTGTGCTGAGATTGAGAATTAAAACTCACCATTAAAAAGTGTTCGCCTCCTTTCTTCATCATTACTGGAATATTAGCTCAGTAGCAACAACCACCACTCTCCTAACATAGGAGTCCTCTTCAAAGAATTGGAAGAGAAAGGCCTTTGTAAGCATTACATTTTTAGGGGGGGCAGCTGAGGCCTGAGGCTGGTTGCAGGATGAGACACATGAAATTCAGAAATGTTAGAGCAAAGATAAATATTTAAATTATGCTCGATTTACAGCTAATTGATAGCAAATTGCATTTTGTGCAAACTTTAGATGTTTTTCAATAAAGTTGCTGAGGTTTAGTATATATCCATGTCATAGCAGCTGAATATGCCTTCAAGGAAGATGCAGACAGTGGAGAGCATACACTGGAACAGATTTTCTGGTAGGAGCAGTGTGGAAATACACACTGGAAAAGTTTGTTCCTGAAAGACTGCATCCCATGGAAAGACCCACACTGGAGCAATTTGTGAAAGACAGTGTCCTTTGGGAGAGACTGCATGATGAAGGAGGGGAAAAAAGGGAGGAGGAAGGAGATGGGTGTGAACTGCAAAGACAATTATAGCACATCCCTTCACCAAACTAAGAGGAGTCTGGAGTAAAGCAGACCCTGAGAAGAAGGGAGATAGTGTTTCCAGTTTTGTTTTTGTTTCTCATTGTCCTATCTGTTACTAATTTGCAACTAATTCATTTTCCATAGGTCAAGGCAGTTTTGCCCATGACCTTTTATCTTATTTACTCCCTTTGCTCTTCTGGGGAGGGAGAATGAGACACTGGTTTAATAAGCACATGGCACCAAGAAAAGTTCAAACCAGTGTAATGGAATATGTAGATAAGGGTCAAAAACATGTTTTACTCTGATAAATTTTTCATTAGAATTTTAATCAAAGGTTAAAACAATGAAAATATGAAATGAATATATAAAAAAATTTAATGAACGTATTTGAACAATCTCAACTTTCTGAAAAATAAATGGCTTGAAAACACTTACTGAAAATAATGAAGAACAATTTCCTTCCACTAGGGTCAGAACTGTTCTTTGTTAAGTGCTAAAGAAAAGCATTTTTATGTAGATTCATCAACTTTTTTTTTTTAACATTTTTTTGTGATTGTAATTATCCTCACTTTCTCTGATCTTCCAGCTGAGAAAAAAAAATGAGCATATTTTCTTTTGAAGCCCTTCACTAATTTACTGTAATCATTCTGTAAACAATAGCAAGATCCCATTGGGATATTGTGCCTAAGAGGTACAAAGTGATGCTGAACCTCAATAATGGCAATAATAATTGGCATTGACCAATTTTCAAAAACTAAACAAGAGAAACCTTAGTCTTTCTTTTATTCAAGATTTTGCTTAATTCATGTTGGTATTGTTTTGAATGTGCAGTAGGATTCCTAGTAGGGACACACAGAATATCCCTTTTTATTCTTTTTTTTTTTTTTTTATCCCTACCTTTAAGGATATAACAAGACCATTAGTGGATTTCTAGAGATTATAGCTTGAATTTTTGTTCATTTTCTTTGTGCACAGTCTTTTACATACTACTTAGCTCACCAGATATGAGAAGGACAGCAAGGATGTCTAGCAAGAAAGAATAAAGTGCAAAATGGAAAATAAATTGAGGAGAATATTTTGATACTCAACCCACTGTACATGAAGTATACTTAAGTTTTGCAAACAAAGGCAGAAAGCTGCTGTTAAAAGGAAGAAACAAACCCAACCACAATAAAATTTACAATCATAGAATCATGAAATCGTTGAATGGTTTGGGTTGGAAGGGACTTGTAAGATCATCTTGTTCCAACCCTCCTTCTATGGACAGGGACACTTCCCATTAGACCAGGATGCTCAAAGCCCCATCCAGCCTGGCCTTGAGTGCTTTCAGTTCTTCCGGGGAGGAGGCATCCACAGCTTTGCTGGGCGACCTGTTCCAGTATATCACCACCCCCACAGTAAAGAATTTCTTCCTAATATCCAGTCTAAATTCCTCCAGTTAAAAACCATTTCTCCTTGTCCTGTGACTACATGCCCTTATAAGAAGTTCTTCTCCAGCTTCCCTGCAGCCCCACTTCAGGTGCTGGAAGGCCTTTAGGTTTCCTTGGAGCCTTCTTTTCTCCAGGCTGAAAAGCCCCAGCTTTCTCAGCTTGTCCTCCTAGGGGAAAGACTCCAGACCTCTGATCATCTTCTTGGCCCTCCATTGGACCTACTCGCTCCAAAAACTTGAAATCATTTAAGCAGGAGGGCATTGGTAGCCCCAGAACTGGACACACTCCAGGTGGGGTCTCACAAGAGCACAGGGGCAGAAACATCTCCCTTGATGCGCTGGTCACAATTCTCTTGATGCAATGGTTGACCTTCTGGGCTACAAGCACACATTGTCCACTTTTGTTGAATCTTTCATCAACTGGTACTCCCAAATCCTTCTCCTCAGAATTGCTCTCAAGCCATTCTCTGCTCAACCTGTATCTGTGCTTGGGGTTGCACCAACACAAGTGCAGGACCTTGTATTTGGCCTTGCTGAAATTCATGAGGTTGGCATGGACCCACTTCTCAACCCTGTCCAGGTCCCTCTGTATTGCATCCCTTCCCTCTAGCATGTCAACTGCACTGCACCACTCAGCTTGGTGTCATCTGCAAACTTGCTGAGGGTGATCTTACTGTCTATGTTACCTATAAAGATGTTAAATAATACCAGTCCCAGCACCAATCCCTGAGGAATGCCACTCATCACAGATCTCCACTTGCACTTCGAAACATTAACCTCAACCCTCTGAGTGTGGCCATCCATCCAATTCCTGATAAGGAAGTGATCCATCCATAAAATCTACTTTTCTCCAACTTGGTGACAAAGATGTCACCAATGCAGGATATTGTCAAACACTTGGCACAAGTCCAGGTAGATGACATCAGTTGCTCTCCATTATCCACTGACGTCATAACTCCACTGTAAAAGGCCAGCAAGTTTGTCAGGTATGACTTGCCCTTGGTGAAACGGTGTTGGTTACCACTAATCACCTTATCTTTTTTTTTCCTTGTGCCTTAGTAGGGCACAGGGGCTTAGGACGATCTGCTCCATAGTCTTGCCAGGCATGGACGGAGACACACTTCCTCTATAGTAAGATCCAAGAGGCAACTTCTATATTTGCATAAACATTAGTAGCGACTGACTTTAGCTGGATACCAGACACTCATAGAGCCACACTCTCATTCTCTCTAATTCCAGGCTGCACTCAGCCAGGAGCATTTCATCTCGACCCCCTTCCACCTCACAGCTCTCTCTACTCCAGTATATAGAATACCAGGTGCTGCCACTTAGGCACTGTGCAACATGGTTCTCATTTAATCATAAGGTAACTAAAACACAAAGAACCCTTTAGCAAGTTGTAGGTTTTATCTGCAAATCAGCATCATTTTCTTTCTTTTTTAATTTAATTTTAGTAGGATTTTATTGTACACACTGAGACAATAGATGCTGTAGCAATTGGGCAGATCAATATGATGGGAAGATTGGGACAATAGAAAGGTGCTACAAAGGAAGGGAAGAAGATTGCTCATCCATACTAGAAGATTCCAGGTTCACAAGGAGGGATTTCCAGAAAGAGATCCTTCCCCAGGGACAGTCAGGTGAAAAGGGGCCTGCTGTAAGATTAAATCTAGCATACCTGCCGAAAACGTTACCATATCTGGGCTTTCAAAACAAGTCCTCATATATCGCTTCTCTTATGTCCAGTTCACGAATATAATTTTGAAGGTCCTCCATGGAGGACCATAATCCTGTGTTTAATTGAATATCTGATTTGTTTGGGCAAAACGTGTGACATGCAGCCATTAACCAGTCTACTATCGAATGGTTCTCAGTGTTATACTGAACATCAGCATACAGTCTCTGTGTGAGGGCAGGGTACACCATCACAGTGGCCAGTTTTACATAGCAATAGAACATGAAGAAATGTCATAAAACTTGAACACAGAAAGTCCCATAAAAACATGCAAAATAATTTATTTACATTAAGGTTTGATGGAGCACAGGAACAGGTTGCCCAGAAGTTGTGAAGTCTCCTTCTGTGAAGATATTCAAGACCTACCTACCCGTGTAACCTATTGTAAAGTACCTGCTTTAGCAGAGGATTGGACTCAATTGGACTCTGGAGGTCCTTTCCAACCACTGCAATTCTGTGAATTCTGAGTCAGCAGTGTGCCCTAGCAGCCAAAAGATCCAGACATACCCTAGGGTGTATCATGTCCAGCAATGCTAGCTAGCCCAGGGAAGGAAACATCCCTTTCTATAATGATTCAGCGTCATCTTGCATATTATACGCTGAATGGGAACTGCTGAGTCACGGCCTGAACCTCTGATTGATCACCTGAGGAGAGCAATCAGTCAGCCCTGGGAGCACAGGTGAAGGCAATTCACCTGTGCTGCCGGAAGGGGTGGAGCCTGGCTCCACCTCTCCTAGACCCATTTAAGAGCTGACTACCACTGGGAAAGGATCTCTTCTGGGGATCTACTTTGCTGGAGTTTCAAAAGCAAGCCCAGGATATGGGTAAGTGTTCTATCTATTCTCTTTTTATTATTATAACCTGCTTTGCCTAACTCTCTTGTTTATTTCATAATTGTAACATCTTAATATTCATTGATTATACATACACAGTTTTTGGTGTCACAATGGAAGACTGCATAAAGAAGACTGCATAAAAGAAGATAAATGAAGATAGTGAAGGGTGCAGAGGACAAGATGTATGAGGAGCAGCTGAGGTCCTTTGATCTGTTCAGCCTACAGATGAGGAGACTGAGCCCTCATGGTAGCCTACAGCTTCCTAACAAGGGGAGGTAGAAGGGTGGGTGCTGAACTCTGGTGATAGCGCCAGGATGTGAGGGAATAGCAAGGAGCCTATTCTGATGAGGGAGTTTCCAGTTGAGTACTGGGAGAAAGTTCTCTGCCAAGAGGGTGGTCATGTCATATAATAGGCTCCCTGAGGCAGTAGTCACATCATCAAGACTGCTGAAACTCAAGGAGCATTTGGAAACGTTTTCAGACACAGAGCTTGAATTTCAGATAGTTCTGTGTGGAGCGAGAAGTTAGACTCATTGTTCTTTATAGGTCTCTTTCAGCTCAGATTATTTTATTATTCCATGACTATATAAGTGTGTGTTTAACCTCATCTATTTCAGTGACACATTTATTAGTCCATGTTGATATTAATTTTCACAATCCTACTGAAAGGACAGTTTGAAGACATCTAAAAATCATGAATGATATCTAATTACAAATATTGTTGTATTCATTCTGTAAAACTTTTTCTGAGATTTTTCATATTTTCAGTTTTAGTAAAGAGTTTTCTTAGTATTGAGTGATTACATTTGCACTCTTAAAATATAAAAAAAAATCAGAAATTTAATTATGAATTCTATTCCCATCTGTGATTTTTTTAATATTTTCTATTAATGATTTGAGTATGTTATTTATTCTTATTGAATGTCTAACAGATTATAGATTACCCTTCTTAAAGTTTGCTGAGTTAATATCACATGAACATGCATTCAAAATATTCATAAATTAAGATTGAATACATGCTTTAATTTAGTTTCATCTTTTACATAAGAAAGGGGATAAAATTTTTGTCTGATAATGACTGCAAAAGTCCGTTATTCGGTGAAAATAGAGGCAATTCTTCACAGAAAAAAAAAATCTTGTTTCTTTCAACAAGTTTCAGGTGTTTGCTCATTCTGTACCTTTTACTACAGGCTTAAATATTCTCTACTGTCACCACCATTTTTTTCCATGTGGAAAGGTATGTGAAGGTTTATCAAAGCTATCTTGTTAATACTTTGCTTTTAACTCAGTAGTTTACTATTTTACTCTCCCGGTTATGTACTTCATAAATTTTAAAAAAAAGAATAAAAAATCTTTGGGCAACAGTTTCCAAGTAGAAGGTAATTTCACAAAGTTTTTTTGTTTTCATGTTTAAACTTGTGAAGTTCCTAGAACTTGTGAAGTGGATATATACTTTTTACAGATACCATGATTTTTCTACTAAAGCGATTGATTAGCTAGGAGTAGACTTTAAAAAAAAAAAAAGCAGTATTGCTATGCTCACAATGGTTCTGCTAAGGTGTTATATAGTTCTTGTAACAGCAGGGGGACCAGCGCAATGGAAAAACATTACAAAAGGAGTACTCATCCATCTCTGATCTATGCTTACAGTAGAATCTTCACAGGGGAGGGATGTCCGAGATCCTTCCACAATGGCAGTCAGCCAGCCCTTTAACGAGGTCTAAGAGGTGAAGCCAAGCTCCATCCCTTCTGGTCACACTGGTGAATTTACCAGGTCTTGTCTTCAGGTACTCAATCAGTGCTTCAGGCCATCACTCAACAGTTCCCATACGATTCTTTATGTAATGAATTTTACACTTTTATTTTGTGTGATTCTTTGATATATTGGACTTTGATAGCAGTAGATGTACATTGTACATTGCCAGGGAAAGTACTGTGTCTTGATGCATAGCTAGCCTGCATGCCATACACTCACTTCCAATGCCTCTCTCATTTCTTGTTTGCTGTACCACTTCCTCCATGGATACTATCACTTATGTAGCTCCAATGTTTAGTAACATGTGTTAACATTTTCTTATGTACTTAAGAGCTCTTCAGATGAAACTTGCTGTAGATGTTCCATAACAACTCTTCCTTCATTCGTTTCAATTCCCTTCATGAATATAAGGAGTAAATAAAATTGTATTTTTGTTTTTAGCACGGTTGCTTTGATTGTAATCTCTTAATGTTTCAAGTCTGAAATTGATTATATAGAATTAGGGAATTATACATTGCTGAGAATCATGAAGTACATGAATGGGACAAAAAAAGCTATTTCAAGAATGACGTTTCACATAAATATTTGTCGGCTGACCTGCAGGGGAAAAAAAAAAAAGAAGAACAAACAAATGTGGAAAAGGATGCAAGATTGGGTTGTGAGGATTTGTTTGCTTCAAAGAAATCAAATCTAAAATGAAATACGGAAATCATTAGAAATAAAATCTGTTGGGAATATTATATTAATTACTACATAATAGAGCAGCAGCTCACTGAAAGTGAAGAGGACCAGAGGTTCTAAGTCAGTTTGGCCTTTTGTCCTAACCTTTCTGTTCTCCATCTCAAATGCTAATATGAAGTGTCATCCAAAATTCTGAGCATGTAAATTAAGGTTCTTTTTTTTCAATGACTTATCTGGGCCATTTTTGTTGTTTCTTTAGCCAGACATATAGCCTAAGGAAGAGCTCTGTTTTGTATTCTGTGTATTGCCTGATATTCAGGACATCAAGTGAATTGGAGAAAAGGGATAGGATGTGGTAAGCAATTTCTCTGCCATACAGACCAACTCTGAAAAGCAATTTTCAGATGCTTTTTCTTGTCTGGCAATGAAAAAAAAAAAAAAAAAGCCACATCTCATACTGATGTTATTCCATAAAAGCAAGAAGAAAGTTATCTGTACACTGTTTATCTTGTAAAACCAAGACTTTCAGATAACAAGATTTAACACAAAGCACCTCTGTTTTTTGATTAGTGAGAAGAATTTCATAGAATCACAGAATCAGAACAATTTAAGTTGGAAGGGACCATTAGAAGTTGTCTAGCTCAACTTCCATGCAATGAACAGGGACGTCTACAGCAAAATCTGGTTGCTCAGAGCTGCATCTAGCCTGTTTGCAAATATCTCCAAGGATGAGGAATCCACTGCTGGGATTCAAGAAAGACTATGCAGAGCAGAAGCTGTGGAGCAAAGCAGAAGGCGTGAGAAAGGAACGCTGACAACAAAGGAAGGCTGTAGGAGAGACAAACAAAAGTCAAGTAAGCTGTGCAATGGCCCTGATTGGAGGAAGAGTGTGTGGCTAGGAACAACTCATGATTCTGATTGGATAAGAACCTGCATGCACAGTTGAGGAGCATTTGTGGAATGTTTTGTTCACCTGTAAAGAGAGGTAGGAAAGTTACAATACAAAATTTGTGAATGTATATAAGGGACGTTAGAACTTGCAATAAACAATTTGTTCACATCTGAGTCCGTGCCTCAAATGCTGCAATCCACCAAATATCTGCTATTGCTTCACTACTCTTATTATTAAAATTTTTTTTTTTTTTAAATCTAATTCAAATCTCCCCTCTTTTAGTTTGAAACAATTTCCCCTTTTTATATCATAACAGATCCTACTATAGAGTCTGGCATCTTCTTTCTTGTTGCTCCCCTTTAGATACTGGAAGGTGTCCCCAAAGCCTTATCTTCTCCAGGCAGCAGAGCCCAACTTTTCCTTGGATCATTTCTGTGATCCTCCTCTGGCTGTACTCTAACAGGTCTGTGTCTCGTCTCTACTGAGGACTCCACATCTGGACTCAGTAGTCACAGAATCACAGAATTGCCAGGGTTGGAAGGGACCTCAAGGATCATGAATCTCCAACCCCCCTGCCACATGCAGGGCCACCACCATTCCACCTAATGCTAGACCAGACTGCCCAGGGCCCCATCTAATCTGGCTTTGAACACCTCCAGGGACGGGGCATCCACAACCTCCCTGGGCAGCCTGTTCCAGTACCTCACCACTCTCTCCGTAAAGAATTTCCCCCTGACATCCAACCTATATCTCCCTTCCCTCAGCTTAAAACCATTTCCCCTTGTCCTGCTGTCACTCACCCTTTCAAAGAGTTGATTCCCCTCCTCTTTGTAGGCTCCCTTTAGGTACTGAAAGGCTGCAATGAGGTCACCCCGCAGCCTTCTTTTCTCCAGGCTGAACAAGCCCAGCTCCCTCAGCCTGTCCTCATAGGGGAGGTGCTCCAGTCCCCTAGGTGAGGTCTCACCAGAACAGAGTAGAGGGGCAGGATCATCATCTTCAACCTGTTGACTACACTTCCTTTGCTGAAGCCCAGGGTATGGTTGGCTTCCTGGGAGGTGAAAGCACATTGTTGTCTCATCTTCAGCTTACCACCCATTAATACCCCCAAGAATTTTTGGCAGGACTGTGCTCTATCTTAATCTCCTGGCTGATGGTGATAGTGGGGGTTGCAGTAGTTAGGTGCAACACCTTGCAATTGGATCTGTTGAGCCTCATGAAGTTCACCTGGGCCCCCTGCTTGAGCCTGTCTAGGACTCTCTGGGTGTTGTTCTGTCCCTTGGGCATGGCAGCTGCACCACAGAGCTTAGTGTTGAGTCCTGCATTTTGGTCACAATAACCTCAGGCAACCCTACAGTGTTGGGGAAGAGTGGCTGAAAAGTTGCCTGACTGAAAGGGACCTTGGTGTACTGCCAGCAGTACACCCAGGTAGCCAAGAAGGCCAATGACTTTCTGGCTTGTATCAGGAATGATGTGGTGAGCAGGACTAGGGAAGGAATCCTACTCCTGTACTTGGCACTGGTGAGGCCCCACCTTGAGTACTGTGTTCAGTTTTGGGCACCTCAGTACAGAAAAGACATGAGGTACTGGAGCAGGTCCAAAGAAGGGAAAAAAGGCTGGTGAATATGTATGGCTTGGAGAATGTGTCCTATGAGGAGTGACAAAAGGAACTGGGACCATTCAGTCTGGGGAAAAGAAGGCTGAGGGGAAACCATATTGCTCTCTTCAAATACCTGAAATGTGATTGCAGCGAGAGTGGGGTCAGTCCCTTCTCACTGGTGACAGGTGACAGAATGAGAGGAAATGGCCTCAAGTTTGCCAGGAGAGGTTTAGGCTGAATACCAGGAAAATCTTTACAGAAAGGGTTGTTAAGCATTGCAATAGGGTCCCCAGGGAGGTCACCATCCCTGCCACCATCACTGAATTTGTTTAAAACTCATCTGGATGTCGTGCTCAGGGAATGATTTAGTGGTGGGTTTTTGACTTAGGGTAGTATGGTCAGGTTGATGATTGGATTTGATGATCTTGAATGTCTTTTCCAACCTGAGAAATTCTATGATTCTATGAGCAAACTTACTGAGGGTGCACTCGATTCCACTGTCGATATCATAGATGAAGATATTAGAGCACACCCAAAGGACGCACCTTGTAGCTGATTTCCATCGAGATATTGACCATTACTCTGGGTACAGTCATGCAACCAGTTCTTTTTTCATTAAATAGTCCATCAATCAAATCCGTATCTTTTCAATTTGGAGGTAAGGATATTATGGGGAGTCTTGTCAAATGCATTACTGAAGTCCAGATAAATGAAAGCAGTGGCACTATCCTTGTCCATCGACACAGTAATGCCATCATGGAAGATCTCCTTGAGAGCAGCCATGAGGGAAGGACTTGGGAGTCCTGGTGGATGAGAACCTGGATATGAGCCAGCAGTGTACACTTGCAGCCCAGAAGGCCAACTGTGTTCTGGACTGTATTAAAAAAGGGGTGGACAGCAGGGAGAGGGAGGTGATTGTGCCCCTCTATTTGGCTCTTGTGAGACCCCATCTGGAGTAATGTATCCAGCCCTGGAGCCCCCCATACAGAAAGGATGTGGAGCTCTTGGAACGGGGCCAGAGGAGGGCCACTAAGATGATCAGAGGGCTGGAGCACCTCTCCTATGAAGAAAGGTTGAAGGAACTGGGATTGTTTAGCTTGGAGAAGAGAAAGCTCTGGGGAGACCTCATTGTGGCCTTCCAGTACTTGAAGGGAGGGGAACAGCTGTTTACAAGGGTAGGTAGCAATAGGGCAAGAGGGAATGGTTTTAAACTGAGACAGGGGAGGCTTAGATTAGATATTAGGAGGAAGTTTTTCACACAGAGGGTGGTGACACACTGGAACAGATTGCCCAAGGAGGTTGTGGATGCTTCATCTCTGTATGTATTCAAGGCCAGGCTGGATGTGTCTCTGGGCAGCTTGGTCTGGTGGTTGGTGACCCTGCACATAGCAGGGGGCTTTAAACTAGATGATGGTTGTGATCCTTTTCAATCCAGGCCATTCTATGACTCTATGATTCTATTAGGTTAGTCAGGCAGAACCAACACATTTACTATTATTGAAATTTATTGGAGTGGGTCACCAGAAGCAACAGAGAAGTGCCCAGGGATGAGCGTGGGCAAATTGGTTCATTTAAAGAGGAAGTATTAACTCTTTGGGTCCTTCATTTGGAGTCCAGGAAAGACATTTTCTGACTAAAATAGTAAGTGTATACAAATGAGAAATACTAAGAGGACAGAACAAGAAGATCTTAGATCTGGAAAAAAATATGCAATTAGACATTTGATAAAGTAAACTTCACAAATTACAGAGGTTATGAAGTGGCGGTAGAGAAGTTAAATATTCCCATTCCAAAGATTATTCAAAACTTCGTGAGCTTGATGTGCAGTTGCTTCTTTTCTTTGAAAATGTTTTCATTTACATAAAAAAATTGTTCTAAATAATGAAAGGATGTTTATTCACCAGATATTGTTGGTGTATTTTATTAAATAAAAGGATTTCATTTAATTCTGTCAAGAAAATTTTGGGTAATGAAGAAACTATATAGGACACTATATTCAAGAGGAGAATCCCACATCTGTATCCTAAGCTACACAGTTTGAATGAAGGAATAATTTATGGGATGAATTTGAAATAAAGTAAATAGTCAGAGCTAAGAGAAAGCCAGGAATACTAAATATACATGTGAATTTGAATTTTCTCCCTGGAAGCACTCAATCTTCTATCTTAATTAACCCAAATAATTTTTGGTATTCCACTTTAATCCCAGCTAGATCATGCTCATTGCTAGAACAGTAGCAGGGATTATATTTAATAAAATGAAAACTGTTGAAGAATAATGTTTATTCCTGCACTGAAATAAAGAGGGAGTGTTGTTAGTTAGCCTTTAGCATAAGGTATCTTTGGTTAAGTTGCTATTTTTGGTATCTCTGCTACTGGAAATACCAAATATACATAATACTTAAAAACAAATTTGTAATATGTATTGACTGAATTGTGTATATTAAGCATGTATTTTCTTCAGATAATATTTCCAAGTAATAGAAAATACAGCTTTCCTGAATATCTTTAGTGCTCTTCTATGGTTTCTTTGTACATACATTAAGCCACTGTTCTGCATTTTGAAGCCTAAATTCTGACATGATATCTTCCCAGGAGTAAAGGAATTCAGAGGAACTACTTCAGAAAGATGGAATTAAATGCAAGAGTATCAGAACTATCTAACTAATTTCCTGCTTATATGTATTTCAAGCCTTTTTACTAATTGCTTATATCTTGTAGAAACTGCTGAGAATGCAAAGAATGTCTTTCCTCTTTATCACTAAAAAAAAAAAAAAAAGTATGATACATACTCATTTGTCAGTGAAACTGTTAGGATTGGATATCATCAGCATCCTAATCTCAGATGCTGAAGTTCAGAAAGCTATTTAAATATTTTACTCTTAAGTTAAATGTATCATTGCAAGCAAAAGAATTGAGTGAAAGAACTATCCTCTGACCAAACTCAGAAATTTTGAGTGGGGGAAAGATAAGATGTCAAATGAGCCTGAGATGGACACAGATCAAAAAAAGACTCTTGCATCAGCACAGATTTAGAGACAAGAACAGCATAATTGCTTGTATGCACATAGCACTGCAGTGCAGACATGCAATGAAAGCATATCCTCTCAGCTGTGATTGTTCAGTGGATCTTTGGAGTTCACTTTCAAATAGATCTAACATTTCAAAACTGAGAAATACTGATAGAAGTAATAATCTATATCACTGCTGAGTGGGGGAAAAAAAAAGATAGAGACAAGTAATAGAGGATAATGTAGTAATGCTGCTATGTAAACGTGATTATTACATATATTTGTGTAAAATCCCTATTCCGATTTCAGTAGGAAAAAGAAGATAGCTGTGTTTTTATGTTCACCACATCAACATTTTTTATGCTGATAGAGTGATATTCAGACCACATGTGATGACAGAGAAGTTGCTTTCTTTTGCATTAGTAATAGTAACCCTGACAAGCACTTTAAAGTGCTCTGATATGGCTGTATCTGGCACGACAAGCATTTTCTACCCATAGTTTTATCAGTGAACCTGACCCAAATCGGTTTGAAAACATTGGCAAGATTTGTCTGCAGAAGATGCAAGGAAATTCAGAATATAAGCAGGGGAAGAGCACAATAGAGATAATTTGTATGTCTTACTGATGAGCATTAAACCATATTTATACTGATTTAGGGCCAGGATTACAACTTGAAAATATTTTTAAATAACTTAAGTAACATTTATTTATTTATTTATATGTACTAAACAGCAAAGATGATAGAGACCAGAATAAGATATGTAAACTTCCCAAGTTCACAGTAGGATTCATTGAATCTTCTTGTGGTCCCACTCCCCATCTATGTAATTCACCCATACTTAGAACAGCAGCATAAAGAAAACTCTTCATTGGTTTCTGTAGCTTCAGTGAACTGGTGCAGGCCTGCCTGAGTGTGAGATGAATACTTCAGTGTTAGCTTCCCAAGAAAGAGAAACTTCTTATGGTTAACTTTGGTACTATAGTCTAATCAATGCTGATAATACAGCAGACAGCCAACCATATCCCAGGCTTCATCAAAAGAAACATGCAAAAGAAGCATGCAAGTTGAGGAAGGTGATTCTGCCACTCTACTCTGTGCTGGTGTACCTGGAGTACTGCATCCAGATGTGGAGTCCTCAGTAGAGAAGAGACGTGGATCTTTTAGAATACATCCAGAGGAGGACCACAGAAATGATCCGAAGAATGGAACACGTCCTCTGTGAGGACAGGCTGAAGGAGTTGGGGCTCTTTAGCCTGGAGAAGAAAAGGCTCTGGGGAGACCTTCCAGTATCTAAAGGGGAGCAACAAGAAAGAAGGTGTCAGACTCTTTAGCATGATCTGTTATGATTGAACAAGGGGAAATGGTTTCAAACTAAAAGTGAGAAGATTTGGTTAGATAAAAGAAAAAGATTTGTTACAATAAAAGTAGTGAGGCAATGTTACAAGTTGCCCAGACATACGGTGAATGCCCCATTCTTGGAGACATTCAATATCAGACTGGATGAAGCTCCGAGCAACCCGATTTTGCTGTAGATGTCCCTGTTCATTGTAGTAGTGGGTGGTCAGGGCTTGTTTTTGTTCAGTTGATGTTACTAATGATACAGGACAAACTCTTAGAAAGCAGTCGAGCCTGCTCTTTCAGAGCGTCAGGATTGTAACAGGAACTACTTTGTTTCCATCTTCCATGCCTTGCCAATTAAAGACAGCAGATAAGGAGGGAAGCAGGGAAATGCCAGCTTGTATCTTGTCTTCACAGGATACAATAGTATCATCTCCTAATCTACTGTATCAAGATGCTTTCATTTGCTCCCAGACGGAGTATTCAATCAACAAACTGTTCCTGAGAGCTCCGTGCAAAGGCAAACAACTCCAAAGAGATGCTTTCAAATGTAAAACTGCTCATAAAGTGATGTTGATTGCCTCATGTTGATTTGAGACACTCCTCACTAGTCTCAGGCAAGTGCTATCCCCTAACACCACAATCTATGTAAGTGACGAGGAAAAAAAAAAAAAAAAAAAAAGCAGACCTGCTTCACAACTCATTAGAGCTTGATCTTTTCTCTTTCTGATAGCACAAGGAAAAATCTGACAGTTTCTTCACAGGAGTTTAAATTATTTTGATGTAGAGGAGAAAAATAGTTTTTAACAGTAAATGGAGATGTTTTTGAAGATATTCTGTCACTTATTAAACCAGTAACAAGGCTGTTGTAGATGAATTCGTAGAGCTGTGAATCAAACTTTTCTGCCCCAATTTTTCTTTCTTGTTATCCTTGATAAATTTCTACTGCTGAAATCAGGGAACATTAAGTGTTTTAAAAGAAACTATGCATTATCTGGTAACATAGTTCCTTTTTCTTCCTTCCTCATAAATAATTTTAAAATGTTGTTTGTTATCTGACTGAAAAACACAAGGCAAAAAGTCTATCAATGCAGTTTTGTTACAGAACTTAAAACATTTGAAAGCCATTATAATTACTGGAAAGTATTTGTCATTTATAGTAACACCATTATTAACATGTGTGTAACATAGACTAGATGTAATTATGATTTAAATTATTCCATAATATATAATATATAATACTATATATTCCAGTGGCAGTTATTTATATTACAGAATGACTTCAAGTCCTCATATCCGTGAGATTATGGTATCAGAGAGTTGCACTTAGTTACAATACTATGTAAATGTTCAGGTTACACAAAACTGTGTAAAGATAAAAGATGCACCAGATAAAGCAACCCTTTTTCAAGATCTTTGAATTTGGGTTCTTTTAAGGAGAACATTTGAGGTTTTTTTTTTTTTTTTTTTT
The DNA here is from genome assembly GCF_987193195.1 of Phasianus colchicus. Taxonomy (NCBI): domain Eukaryota; kingdom Metazoa; phylum Chordata; class Aves; order Galliformes; family Phasianidae; genus Phasianus; species Phasianus colchicus. The sequence continues at coordinate 1,152,615 of NC_143438.1, forward strand.
AAACACAATTAGCATAGATGTGTCGATGCATTGACATGTAGAATGGCTTGGGTTGGAAGGGACATCAAGGATCATGAATTTCCAATCCCCTTCCACACACAGGGCCACCAATCTCCCCATTTAATGCTAGACCAGGCTGCCCAGGGCCCCATCCAACCTGGCCTTGAACACCTCTAGGGACAGGGTATCCACAGCCTTTCTGGGCAGCTGTTCCAGCACCTCACAACTCTCATAGAGAAGAATTTCTCCGATATCAAACCTAAATCTTCCCTCCTTCAACTTAAAACCATTTCCCCTTGTCCTGCAGTTATCTACCCTTGTAAAGAGTTGGCTCCCCTCCTATTTTTAGGCTCCTTCTAGGTACTGTAAGATTGTAAGCAGACTTCTCCAGGCTGAACAAGCCCAGCTCCCTCAGCCTGTCTTTGCAGGGGAAGTGTTCCAGTCCCCTGATCATCTTTGTGGCTCTTCTGGACTCTGTCCAACAGCTCTTTCCCTTTCTTGTACTGGGGGATCCAGACCTACTCCAGATGGGGCCTCACAAGAGCAAAGTAGAGAGGAACAATCACCTCCCTGTCCCTGCTGGCCACCCCTCTTCTGATGGAGCCCAGGATACCATTTGCTTTCTGAGCTGCAAGAGCACACTGCTGGCTCATGTTAAGCTTTTCATCCATCAAGACCCCCAGGTACTTCTCCGCCAGGCTCCTCTCAGTCTGCGTATGTACCTGTGATTTCTCTGACAAAACCTTGCACTTTGCTATGTTGAACCTCATTAGTTTCACCCAGGCCTGCCTTTTCAAGTCTGTTGAGGCCTCTCTGAATGTCACCCCTTCCTTCCATTGTGTCAACTGCACCACTCAGCATGCTGTCATCAGCAAACTTGCTGAGGGTGCATTCTATTCAATCATCTATGTCATTAATGAAAACGTTAAAGAGCACAGTTCCCAAGACAGTCAGAGTTGCTCTTGAAAAATTGGAGATGACAATGAGAATGGAAAACAGAATACGAGTGTGGTGGAGGTACAGACGGGAAGAAATATTCATTCTCGCAAATGCTTAGAGTCCATTTAAAAACAAGTAAAGAAACAAAACCACTAACAAATATTTGTATACGTACAGAAATCCTTCAAGGCTTTACATAGTTTTGTACAGTGGGGATATCAGAATAAAATTAGTTAATTCAGTATATCCCAACTGGAAGTAGGAGATAGGGTATCAGACTAAAATTACCTTTAAGCATGTGTTTTTTTGTTCTGTAAAAATAAGACAACTTAACACGTCTAATCTAATAATTACAATTTGTCAGTGCCCATGAACTTGGAGGTTGTATGTTTAGAGATACATATATTTTGAAAATAATTAATGAATAATAATGAATTGTTTCATTTTTTATTTATCATAAGCCCTCAATTTCTCTTGAAAAAGATATTGAAAAATACTGTATTGAAACTGAAATTAGAACAACAAAATTGATTGTCTGCAGCTCAAGTAGTATGGCTACCTTCCAGAGTGGCCTGCTTTCTTCAGTCTGGAAAAAAAAAAAAAAAAAAAAAAAAAAAAAAAAAAAAAAACAAGCTGTATGAAAAAAACTTCAACAGTTGCATCACAGCATGAATTGGATACTTACTGCAGGATGAGCGATTCTCTGTAGTGACAGAAGGTGCCTAAAATAAAATCCAGTCTGCCAAACTAAATCAGAGGTGATATAGTTACACTTATAAATACCCATTAGTGACTGAAGGTGCTGCAAAAACACTGTGGAATCAACTCCAGCAATAACATTTGCTGTCTATTGTGATTATATTCAGTTGTCAAGCCTTATGCTTTAAGTGATCACAAAGAGCACATTTTGTTTAACATAACCCTTGGAAATAATTGTTATTTGCTGCTCTATGATTTTTGCCACCTTCTGAAAACAATAACAACTTCCCAAGAACAGACTTCTTTATAAATCTGAAAAAAAAAAAATAGAAAAGCAGGCTTCATAAATATGTGCTTGAGTTTTAGCATAAAAAGAACACTAAACATTTTCAGACCCATACTTCAGGTTTGTCTGCTTTACTTCACATTACTTCAGTTAGTTTGGTTACAGACTCTAAAAATTAGTTCTTCATAGGAAATGCTACTTGAAACAGATAGAAGCATAATTGTGTAAGTTACATCTGAAGTTACATATTACAAAAGTTAACTATATAATTAGGCTACATGGTAGCATGGTAGAAGTGAAATACAGAAATTATAAAAGCCAAGCTAAAGAAAAAAACTTTGATGTGTACATGTGTATAATCAAGGAATATACAGATGTTACAATTATGAAATAAACAAGAAAGTTCAGCTAAAGCAGGTTAATATTCCAAAAAGAAAATAAATAAAGTGCTTACACTTGCCCTGGGCTCTCTGTAAAACTCCAAAGAAGGGATCTCTAGAAAGAGATCCTTCCCTGCTGCTACTCAGCTCTTAAATGGGGTCTAGGAGAAGTGGAGCCAGGCTCCACCTTTCCAGCAGCACAGGTGAATTGCCTTCACCTGTGCTTCCAGGGTTGACCTGAGGTGATCAATCACCTGAGGTGATCAATCAGAGGTTCTGGCCGTGATTCAGCAGTTCTCTTACAACATGCTGCTAGAAATTGTTATTTTGGATATTGTTAAAGAATTAAGAAATGAAAAATGGGGGAACACGAGGTGTATTTTCAATACCTTTTAAGTCATAAATACATATTTTTCACAGTGTTTCATTGTCTTCAGTGCCTTCTCTCCTAAATGTTGTATTTCCTATGTTTAATTCACTTTTATATATTTATAGTAATTGAGTAAATAGGATCAAACTTATTTAACATAAAAACAAAGGTCACAGCCAGAGAGTTGTGGCCAATGGCTCTATGTACAGGTAGAGGCCAGTAACGAGCCTCCACTGTGGATCTGCTGTGGGACTGGTACTCTTTAACATTTTTATCAATTACATAGATGATTAGATCGAGTGCTGAGAAAGTTTGCTGAAAACACCAAGCCGAGCGGTGCAGCTGGTAAAGCAGAAGGAAGGGATGCTGTTCAGAGGAACCTTGATAAAATGAAAATGTGGGTCTTTGTGAACTTAATGAGGTTCAACAAAGCAAAGAGCAAGGTTTTGCACTTGAGTAAAAATAATCCCAGATATGCATACACCACTCTCTTTGAGAGTAGCTCTGTTGAGAAGAACTTAAAGGTTCTGGCTGATGAAAAACAAAACATGAGCCAGAACTGTGCACATGAAGCTCAGAAGGCCAATGGTACCCAGCGCTCCATGAGGAGAGGGTTTGCCAGTGGGGCAAATGAGGTGATTATTCTCCTCTACTCTGCCCTCATGAGGCCCCAGCTGGAGTACTTCATCCAAGTTTGGGGCCCCCAACACAGGAAATGTGTGGAACTTTTGGAGGGTGTCCAGAGAAGGGCCACAAAGATGATCCAATGGCTGAAGCACCTATCCTGTGAAGATACACTGAAGGAGCCAGACTTGTTTAGCCTGAAGAAGAGGAGGCTATGGGGAGACTTGATCACTGAAGTTCGCTGTTCTGGAGCTGTCCCAGACAGAACCACAGCGACTGATCACGAGGTGCAGGGTGATTTCATCCAGGGATCCCCAAGACAACCGAGCAGCAAGGCAGCTCTCACGAGAGGGCTGATGAGAAGTGGGCGTTGCCAGGGCAACGGTTCTGCATCCACATCCTCTGCCTAGAAAAGGGATGGAGAGGAGGAGTCAGGGTGTGTGAATCACTGAGGTGAAATGGTAAGTCACCCATTTGCATGACTACGGAGGGAGGTGGGTTGTTATCTCACTGTGTAGAAAGTGATTTTCAGGGCGGGCAGGTGGGTCACCTTACCATATAGAAGGGGTTTAGCACTTGTACTTAACAGGTCGTTGCTCTCTGGAAACACCGAGGTGCAACCATGGTCACCACATGTGGGTGAGCTGCTGCTAAAAGGGGCATAGTGACTCAGACTGAAAGCATGAATGTCCATGCGGCAGTTCAGGTCTCAGGCTGCAGAGAATGCCTGGCCCTGTCACTGCCACAGCAGGGCAGCTGAGATACCACCTGTGTGTAGTGTGAGCAGGTGGATGATCTGCTCAGCGTGGTGGTAGAGCTAAAGGAGAAAGTAGAAAGACTGAGGAGCATCTGGGATGATGGGAGGGGGAGTTGCACTATGCTATCCTTACGGAAAGGGTGTGGGGGAAATGCTCCTCAAGCAGTGGGGGATCATCTGCCCTCTCACAGTCAGGTGGGAGGCAGCGACCTCAAAGACAGAGAGGAATAGAAACAAATTCCAGTTCAGAGCAACAAGCAGACTGTCCCTCAGCCTGCCCACCTTCCCAGGTACCCTTACATGACAGGTATGAGGCTCTGAAGCTGAACGGTATGGAGTATGTGGATGTTGGTGAAAGTCCATCTGCGCAGGAGAGGTTGCTAGTCAGTCTGCTCCCTGTTTTGCTACAACGTCAGTCAGGAAAAAAAGATGGGCTGTCATTATAGGGGACTTCCTTCTGAGGGTAACCGAAGGCCTGATATGCTGCTTGGATCTGTCCCATAGAGAGGTGTGTTGCCTGCCTGGTGCCCAGGTGAGGGATGTTGCTAAGAACATCACTCACCTGGTTAAGCCCTCCAATTATTATCCATTACTGATTTTCCACATTGGAAATGAAGAGGTAGGCAAAAGAAGTTCTCAGGTGATCAAAAGGGACTTCAGGGCTCTGGGAAGACTTCTGAAGGGATTGGGAGTGCAAGTTATGTTCTCCTCTGTCCTCTCAGTTGGTGACGGGGATCCGCACAAAAGGGGGAGGGTGGACATGCTGAATGAATGGTTTTGTGGATGATGTCATACTCAGGGCTTTGGGTACTATGGCTCGGGACACAGCCTTGAGAAAAGGGGAATGCTGACAGCAGATGGGAGCCAACTGGCTAGGAGGGTCACAAATATTCTTGGGAACAAGCTGGCTGGGCTGATTAGCTGGGCTTTAAATTAGATATGGTGGGGGAAGGGGTGTACTGGGTGACAGAGAAGCACATGGGAATGCTGCCACCTTGGGAGGTGGTAAGGGAAAACCCCGGACTTGTCCTAGAGGTACTAGGGAGGGCTCCTCTGAGCAGGCAGTGAGGCCAATAGCCAAGCTGAAGTGCCTCTACACCAGTGTGCACAGCATGCAAAATAAAAAGGAGGAGCTAGAAACTGTGGAGCAATTGGGAAAATATGAACTAATTGCTATCACGGAAACATGGTGGGATGAATCCCATGATTGGAATACCCTGACTGAGGACTACAGGCTATTCAGAAGGGATAGACAGGGTAGGAAGGGTGGGGGAGTTGCCCTCTATGTTAGGAAGTGAATAGATTGTGAAAAGCTGTGTCTGAGGAACAGCCACAATCAGGTCGAGAGCTTGTGGGTAAAAATCAAGGATTGGTCCAAGAATCTAGTGTTTGGGGTCTGCTACAGGCCACCTGATCAGGAGGAGGCTGTTGATGAGTCCTTCTTGCTTCATCTGTAGGATGGTGGTGTCACACTCGCAGGCTCTTGCCCTGATGGGGGATTTCAACAACCCAAATAGCTGCTGGGATAGTGGCATGCGGATGGCAGACAATCCAGGAGAATCCTTGAGTATGTTAAGAACAACTTCTAGCTGCTCAAGAAACTGCTAAGTGGGATCCCTTGGGAAACTGTCCTTAAGGGCCTGGGCACAGAACAAGTCTGGCAGCTTTTTAAGGACACCATTCTGAGAGCATAATGGCACTCCACCCCCCAGCAGAAGTCGAGCAGGGGAGGCAGACGATGGTCATGACTGTGCAAGGACCTGCAGCTTAAACTGGGAGAAAAGAGGGAAATGTACGCAAAGTAGAAGCAGAGTTATGTATCCTGGGAGGAATACATGCCTATGTGTGTGTAGAGATAGGATTAGGAAAGCCAAGGCGCAGATGGGGCTGAACTTGGCAAGGGATGTGGAAGATAACAAGAAGGGGTACATAGGCTGGAAGAGACAGACCAAGGAGAGTGTTCCCCCTCTGATAAAAGGTAAAGGGGAATGCCTTCCTCAGACATAGAAGAAGCTGAGATACTCAAAGAGTGCTTTGCCTCAGTCTTCACTGGTGGTCAGGCTTCCCGTGTCTGCCAGAACCATGAGCCTCTAGGTGAGGGTGTGGGGAGCAGTTTCTGTCCTACTGTAATGGTGCAACAAGTCCAAATCCTTCTCATGAAATTGAACGTCCTAGGGTTCTGAGAGAGATGGCTGATGTGGTTCCTGAGCTGCTCTCCATCATATTTGAAAAATCATGCTGTCTGGTGAAGTCCCCAGTGACTGGAAAAAGGGAAACGTTACTTCCATTTTTAAGAAAGGGAGAAAGGAAAACCCAGGGAACAGACCGGTGAGCCTCACCTCTGTGCCTGGGAAGATCATGGAGCAGATCCTCCTAGAAGCTATGTTAAGGTACATAAAGAGGTGATTTGAGACAACCAGCATGGCTTCACCAAGGGCAGATCATGCCTGACCAATCTGGTGGCCTTCTATGATGGAATGATGGCATCAGTGGACAGGGGAAGGGCAATAGATGTCATTTATCTGGACTTCTGCACAGCCTTTGACACGGTCCCTTACCGCATCCTTCTCTTTAAATTAGAGAGGTGTGGATCTAAAGGACGGACTGTTTGATGGATTAGAAATTGGTTGTCTGGAAGCAGCCAAAGTGTTGTGATTGATGGTTCTGTGTCAGGGTGGAGGCTGGTCACAAATGGTGTCCATCAGGAGTCGGTCTTGGGACTGGTGCTCTTCAGCATCTTTATCAGTGACATAGATGATGGCATCTAGTGCACTCTCAGCGAGTTCACGGATGAAACCAAGCTAAGCAGTGCAGTTAATACATTGGAAGGAAGGGAGGCCATCCAGAGTGACCTGGATGGTCTGGAGAAGTGGGCCCATGAAAACATAAGGAGGTTCAATAAAGCCAAGTGCAGGGTGTTGCACTTGGTTCAGGAAATCCCAGGAAATTCCTAAGCTGGGGAAGATCTCTTTGAGAGCAGCCCTACAGAGAACGACTTAGGGATCCTGGTGGATGAGAAGCTGGATATGAGCCAGCAGTGCACTTGCAGTCTGAAAGGCCAACTGTGTTCTGGGCTGCATTAAGAAGGGAGTGGCCAGCAGGGAGAGGAAGGTGATTGTCCCGCTCTACTTGGCCCCATCTGGAGTACTGCGTCCAGCCCTGGAGCCCCCAGTACAGGAAGGATGTGGAGATGGAAGTAGTATGTCTCCAAGGGGTAAGAGGACCTTAGCTGAGGAACTGGTGGCACTCATTGAAAGGTCTTTAAACTAGGTATGAAAAGGGAAGGGGACAGAATGAGGTCTACTGGGGTTGAGCAAGTTATTCGAGGGCTCATACCAAACTTAATGGGTGAAGATGGTGAAGTACAAAGGGATGGACTAGGGCAGGGGTATGCTGGGGATGCTGTTGTTCTAGGGAATTCTAGATCCTCTATAAAGGCAGTGAGATGGAATGCCAGCTGAAGTGCCTTTATACCAATGCACACAGACTGGGAAATAAGCAGGACGAGTTGGAAACCGTGATGTACTTGGAAAGTTATGACCTTGTTGCTATCATGGAAACATGGTGGGATGACTCCCATAACTGGAATACCACCACTGAGGGCTATCTGCTCTTTAGAAGGGATAGGCGAGGTAGGAGGGGTGGGTGAGTTGCCCTCTATGTCAAAGAGTGGATAGACTGTGAGGAGCTTCCTCTGAGAAACAGTCAGGAACAGGCTGAGAGCCTGTGGATTAGAAATAGGGACAGGACTAATAAAGGTCATCTGGTGATAGGGGTATACTACAGGCCACCTGATCAAGGGGAGACTATTGACAAGGCCTTCTTGCTTCAGATGCAGGAGGCAACATGCTCACAGGCTCTCATCCTGGTGGGGGACTTCAACCATCCAGATATCTGTTGGAAAGACTACATGGAGAGCTGCAAGAAATCCAGGAGACTCCTGGAATCCATTGATGATAACTTTCTGGTCCAGATATTGGATAGACTGATCAGAGCTGAAGCGTTGCTGTTCAAGGAATTGTTGGCCAAAATCCCCCGGGATGCTGTCTTTAAAAACAAAGATGTTGAGGAGAGCTGGATACTCTTGAAGGATGACTTTCTGAGAACACAAGAGCTCTCTGTCCATCTGAATAAGAAAATGGGCAGAGGTAGGAAACCGGCATGGCTCGGCAAGAACCTGCTGGGCACACTGAGGGCAAAGAAAGGTATGTACAAGCTCTGGAAACAAGGGAAGAATACAGGGATGCTGTCTGGACTTGCAGATGTGGGATCAGGAAAGCCAAGGCACAGGCAGAACTGAACTTGGCAAAGGACGTGAAAAACAATAGGAAGACTTTCTACTGGTACATTGGCCAGAAGAGACAGGCCAAAGCAAGTGTACCTTCTTTGGTAAACGTAAAACAGATGAAGAGAAGGCTGAGGTACTGAATGAGTTCTTTGCCTCAGTCTTCACCAGCAGCCAGGATTCCGTTATTTCTCACATCCCTGAGCCCTGCATCCCTAAACCTCTGGGTGGGGACTGGGGCGGTAAATCCCCCCCTCCCCCATTGAGACAGCCTCATGAGACTGAATGCGTACAAGTCTATGGGGCTGGATAGTGTGCATCCCAGGGTTCTGAAGGAGCTGGCTGAGGTGGTTGCTGAGCTGCTCTCCTTCATAATTTGAAAAGTCATGGCTGTCAGGTGAGATCCTGGAGGAAGGGTCATTCACTCACAAGAAAGGGAGCAAGGTTGACCTGGGGAACTACAGGCTGGTGAGTCTCACTTCTGTGCCTGGGAAGATCATGGAACAGATACTCCTGGATAACATGCCTGATCAAATGAAGAATGAGCATGTGATCTGAGACAGCCAGCATGGCTTCACCAGAGGAAGGTCATGCTTAACCAAACCGGTGGCCTTCCGTGCTGGAGTGATGGCATTGGTGGACAAGGGAAAGGTGACCGATGTCATTTACCTGGACTTGAGCAAGGCCTTTGACATGGTCCCCCACCACATCCTTATCTCCAAATTAGAGGGATGTGGATTTGATGGGTGGACCACTCAACAGACAAGGAATTGGTTGAAAGGCCACAGACCTTAATCAGTGGTTCTATTTCCACATGGAAGCCAGTAATGAGTGGCGTCCCCCGACTGTCTGTCTTGGGACCGATGCTCTTTAACATCTTTATCAATAACACTGACAACGGAATTGAGTGCAACTTCAGCAAGTTTGCTGATGACACCAAGCTGAGTGATGCAGTTGACATGGTGGAAGGAAGGGATGCCATTCAGAGGGACCTCAACAGACTTGAAAGGTGGACCTGGGTAAACCTAATGAGGCAAACATGGCAAAGTGCAGAATTTTGCTCTTGGGCCAGAGGAATCCCAGGCATTTATACAGACTGGAAGGAGCAGTCTTTGAGAGCAGCCCTGCAGAGAAAGACCTGGGGGTCCTGATGGATGAAAAGCGTAACATGAGCCAGCAGTGTGCTCTTGCAGCTCGGAAAGCAAATGGTATCCTGGGCTCCATCAGAAGAGGGGGTGGCTGACCAACAGGGACAGGGAGGTGATTGTTCCCCTCTACTCTACTCTTGTGAGACCCCATCTGGAGTACTGCATCCAGGTCTGGAGTTCCAATACAAGAAACACAGAGATCTGTTGGACGGAGTCCGGAGGAGAGCCACAAAGATGATCAGGGGATTGGAGCAGCTCCCCTGTGAAGACAGGCTGAGGGAGCTGGGCTTGTTCTCCTGGAGAAAAGAAGGCTGTGGGTTGAGCTCATTGCAGCCTTTCAGTACCTAACGGGAGCCTACAAACAGGAGGGCAATCAACTCTTGGAAAGGGTAGATAACTGCAGGACAAGGGGAAATGGTTTTGAGTTGAGAGAGGGAAGATTTTGGTTGGATGTCAGGGGGAAGTTCTTTACTGTGGGAGTGGTGAGGTGATGCACAGAGGTTGTGGATGCCCTGTCCCTAGAGGAGTTCAAGGTCAGGTTGGATGGGGCCCTGGGCAGCCTGGTCTAATATTAAATGGGGAGGTTGGTGGCCCTGCAGGTGGCAGGGTTGTTGGAGATTCATGATCCTTGAGGTCCCTTCCAACCTTGGCCATTCTGTCATTCTGTGATTCTGTGAGCTCTTGGAATGGTCTAGAGGAGGGCCGCTAAGATGATCAGAGAGCTGGAGCACCCCTCAATGAGGAAAGGGTGAGGGAACTGGGATTTTTTTATCTTGGAGTTGGTTCTGGGGAGACCTTGTTGCAGCCTTCCAGTACTTGAAGGGAGCTTATAAATAGGAGGGGGAATGGCTGTTTACAAGGGTGGATAGTGATAGGACAAGGGGGAATGGTTTTAAACTGAGACAGGAAAGGTTTAGGTTAGATAATAGGAGGAAGTTTTTCACACAGAGGGTGGTGATACACTGGAGCAGATTGCCCAAGGAGGTTGTGGATGCCCCATCCCTGGAAGCATTTGAGGCTAGGCTGGATGTGTCTCTGGGCAGCCTGGTCTGCTGGTTGGCAACCCTACACATAGCAGGGGGGTTGAAACTAGATGATGGTTGTGATCCTTTTCAATCCAGGCCATCCTATGATTCTATGACTTCAGTTCCACCTTCCAATATTTAAAGGGAGTGTATAAATGAGAGGGAAATCAACTTTTTACAAAAGTAGATGGTGATAGTACAAGGGGGAATTGTTTTAATGAAAGGAGGGGAGATTTGATGTAAGGAGAAAGTATTTTATTTGGAGAGTGATAAGGTGCTGAAACAGGTTGCCCAGAGATTTTGTGGGCATCTGATCCCTGAAGGTAAGGCTAGGTTGGATGAGGCCCTGGGCAATCTGATCTAGTTCTTGATCTTGCAGCTGGCAGCTCTGCCTGTGGCAGGAGAGTTGGAACTTAATGATTCTTCAGGTCTCTTCCAACCCAAGCTATTCTATGACTGTATGATTCTATGTTCCTAATTTTGATTTCCTAATAAAAGCAGCTTTCGTACACATTAATATTATGTTGAACAAAACATTCAATAGCAAAGATGAAAGTAAAGTAAGTTCTTAAATTGCTATAACAATCTTTAAACTGTTGACTGCTGAAATTTAGGAAGAGGGAAGGCTGCATAGTATCCAACTTGTTTGTTCTTCTTTACATTTCACCTTCAGTTAGCTGTCAAAGACTAGATATTTATTGGATCTTTGGTCCCACTGAGAACAGTTCTTCCAAATGAAAAGCCATCACTTCCAAATTGTATAGGAGAAATTAAATTTTATGTAACTAACTTTAGTAAAAATATATTTGTGAGGTCTTCCAAGAAATATGAGAGCCTAGTCTTCATAAAGTATTTTGAATACCTAATGTGGGTCTTTTGTTAATGTAGGCCAGGGATAACTCAATTTCCCTTATTATTTGAACTGCAGATCTTGCTTAGGAAAAACAAGCAAGTACACTACTAATGTGCATAATCATGTTTAATATATTGCACATAGTGTCTGATGTTCTTTAGGGTTATAATGAATCTTAAAATGAAATTATCCCATGCAAAAGCTCTACTACATTTCAGTTTAGATAGCCTACAGAACTTTTAGTTCTTTTCCCTGACCTTTTGTTTCCTCTGAAGACTATGCATACTGCTATATCTGTTTTATGTCTGAATATTGAATTTAAACCAACTCTAAAGCTCTTGTGTTTAATGGGAACTTAATTTGTATAGTAGATATCTTGACAACTTTGACTGAAGTGAAGCTGTAAGAGAATGGCAGGAATCCTGATGTGAATTTCATCATGCTCTGAAGCCTCTGTGCCTGGGAATACCTGCAGTCAGAAACCATTGTGAATAAGGACTCACTGCTTTTTAGAGGGGCTTCAGTTAGTTCTGTTCTAGATTTTTCAAAAAATCAGAGAGAAGCATCCAGTCTACTATGTTTGAGAGAAGGAATTTTGTCTTGAGACTATTACTGTGCAATCACTGCCTTGAAATGAAAGGTAGCATTTTAGAAATATTAAGCATCTAATCTTTGCAGGCACGGCCAAATAACAGAATTAATCCAATAACAATGAGCTTCTTAACAAGAGAAGATGTAATAGATCTCTCTAGCTGAATTTTACATGTAATGATTTTACATGTAAATCCTTTCCTAAAGACAGATTTGCTTCTAGGAATAAAGTGTGAAGTAATTAGGTTGACTAAATCTGATGGTTATTCTACCTCATGTCTGAAAGCTTCAATGATCAATTCATGATCTTTTTGCAGTCAAGTTTAAATAATTCATTTGCTTGCTTACTATTCAGAGCATACTGATGAAGAGAAGTGTCTATCGGAGTGAAGATTTTACAGCTGATGATAGCTAGAAATGTATCTGGAAAACATCCATTACTGAGCTCATTTTTTATCATTGCATTTAGATATTACTGTTGTTGTTGTAGATATTTTGTTACTATATATATATATTTTTTTCAAAATATACAGTGATTTCTTATTGCTTACTCTTCTACTGTGCAAAGAAATTAGCACATAAGATATTTCCACAGAAAGTAGTGCAATACAGGATAAACATATTTAAATCAAAATATATATTCTTCTCATACATTTTTGTCTTTCTCAATCAAGGTTTTCCTTTTTTTTAATGTTAGGAGATCAAACATCTCTCCGAAAAGAAGTATCTGAAGGACTAGCACTGTAGAGATGTGTTAACTACTACAGTCACTGATCCATCAGCAAAAAAAGGTGCTAGGATTATAATTTCATAAGCATAAAATATGCTCAATGAAGTGCCATCACAGTTTCAACTTCAATACTAGCATAAGAAATTTCCTCCTATTTGATTACAATTGTGGCACTTCAAAGCTGAATTATTTTAGTCAGAGCGTGGGTGAAAATGGTGATAGAGTTTAATAGCTTCTTAGCCTTGAGGAAAATATAGTGGGAGAGTGATAATGAAAATGTTATGTCTGATTTGTTTGAAAGTGACACTGTGATTGGTAGTGGCACTGTGACTGGTTGCTTTGCTAGATGAGGTGTTAAAGGTAGCAGATCTTTGTCTGTTACATACAATTTATATTTTAGATACTGTTTACTATTATGTTAACAGAATACTTTCACATTGAGCAGATGAGTTTGGTAAGTTAGACAAAAATGAATAATGGTTGGTTTTCTGCATCATGATATGAAGACTACTGTTGTTTCAGATGTTTGAACTAAACTATATGAGAAAGTCTTGAACTAGAAATTTGAAACTAGAAAGCTGCATGTCACTGAACATGTTCTTCAGCTTTTCGTAGACTTGAATGCACAGCTGGTTACCTAGCAGGTGCATGAATAGCTCTGAAATGCTTAAAGACTTAAAAATTAAATTCTTTTTCAAGAAAATTCATATCACATTGAGAGTTTTTTTTAAACTCTCTGTTTTTCCATAATGTTAGTATGAGAAAAATAATTTTTATAAAAGTATTTTAAAATCTATTTTTTCTGGTTAAAAAATGTTAGAACAGCACAAAGACACCTTATCAAAATGTTTGCATGTAGGTGAATTTGAGGGTTGAAAACCTTTTAGATGTTGATGTCAGTCATCCTCAAAGGGAAATAAAACCAATTAGATTAAATGTATTTGGCTGTGCTGATCACTCACCGGTTTTTATCTCACATAATGTAAATATGAAATGTGAATAAATTATATACTCTTTTGCCATAAATGAAAGGCTGTATAATTGAATGAAACTTTTGAAATATATAGAAAATTTGACTGGGAAAGCAAATTAGGAAGGCTATCAAAGGGAACTTTTGAAAATTGCAGCCTATGCTTGGACACTTGGTTCTACGTAACAGCATTATACTGCATGGAAAAGTGAAACAAGCTTTTATCCTGATTCTAATCATCTGTGTTCAGAATCTGTCTGATTTATTGATTGGAGTCAGCAAAGGGGCACAGCATGAATGGCTTACTCATTGGTCAGCACTTGAAATTTACCTGAATAAGAGAAACACATGACAGAAACATACAACTGCTGATGATGGTTTAGCAGTGATGTGCTTCCTGATCAAATAATACATTTTACCATCATGAGGATGCTGCAGTGTTACAGTCAGCATTACTGTACAGCTAGTAATCATTTCTGCTCAGTATGCTTTATCAGTACTAGTTATGACTGATGGTGCTGTCTCAGTCAAGCTAATTAGAAAATGTAATTTATCTTAATGTATCTGCGTAAGAATTGTTACCTCTAAAACATGGTTGTCTAACCTCCTGGCTTTCCTAGGCCACACAAAGCGAGCAGGAATTGCCACTGTTATGGTTTTATGATTTCTGTTGTTGGTGTTCCACACCATAACATCATGTAGTGCACTGGGAGTTAAAGAGTTAATGCTCCAGTTCCATGGATTGTCAATAATTCCATGGTACCTTTCACAGAAGAGAAGAAGAAATGCTTCTCCCAGAAGACTTCACTGTTCCATTTCCATTTTCCGTTCAGAGGAGAAGATAAAACTGTTGGAAGTCATGAGACTGGCCTTCTTTTTTTTGTTGTTCATGTCTGTGGTGTGTGCTCCCTAGCTGCTTTGTTTTCAGCATTAGAATAAGGCCTTCAGGTTTTGGATACTCACTCTCATTTTATTTGATCAATTAGGTTAATTCCAATTATATTCTATTATATTGTGTTATACATTAATTTGTATGTTGTATCTGCCTCATAGTAAATAAGTTTTCTCTGCTGTTTTGTTTTCAGGCCCATCTCAAGGCATGGGTCCGTGGGTCCCCCTGCCCCATTTAATCACAGAACCAGGCCAAACTGGGCCAGGACTGTGACAGGGCTGCAAATAAAATATATAATAAACTTTATAAAAATAACATGATTTATTTTCTATGTATTTCTATTAAAACACAAAAAACATGGAACAACAAAAACATAAAACTAGTCGGATGTTTGACCTTGTTTTTGTGATACTAATGCAATCAGGCCAGTTCAGTGGTAGTGGGTGACATTCCTAGTGAGTTGTCAAGGCATTCATCAGAGATTTTTGATGAAATACTACTTTTCCTGTGTTTCATCCTTGGCAACAAGTGTTCACAAATGTAAGTACTGACAAAAAGTTATGATTGGGAAAGAACTTCTGGGGAACTACAGACCTGTTATACTGATCTCAGTGTCAGGGAACATAATGGAGCAAATAATCTTGACTGTGATAACACAGCATGTGGAGGACACCCAGGGGATCAGATCTACCAGCATGCATTCATGAAAGGCAGGTCCTGCTTGACCAACCTGATCTCTTTCTATGATCTACCAAGACTTCAGAAAAGCCTTCAATACTGTCTCCCACAGTATTCACCTGGAGAATCTGGCAGCCTGTGGCTTAGACTGATGCACTCTTTGCTAGGTAAAGAATAGGCTGGATGGCTGAGCCCAAGGGGTGGTAGAGTTAAATCCAGCTGGCAAATGGTTACAAGTGATGTTCCCCAGGGATTGGTACTGGGGCCTGTCCTGTTCAATGTCTTACTGATGACCTGGATGAGGGCCCTTGGTGCACACTCAGTAAGTTTGCAGTTGACATTAAGTGAAAGGAAGTGTCCATCTACCCTGAGGAAGAAAGGCCTTGCAGAGAGATCTGAATTGGCTGGGTATCTGGGTTGAGGCCAATGGGATGAAGTTCAACAAGACAAAGTACTGAGTCCTGTACTTTGGCCACAACAACCCCAGGCAGTACTGCAGGCTTGGGGAGGAGTGGATGGACAATGGAGGAAGTGGATCTGGGGTCATTGGTCGAGGCTCAGCTGAATATGAGCCAGCAGCATACCCAGGTGGCCAAGAAGGCAAAAAGCATCCTGGCTTGTATGAGAAAATATGCTACCAGCAGGAGCAGGGAAGTGATCATCATTCTGTACTCAGCCCCGTTGAGGCCACACCTTGAGTACTGTGTTCAGTTTTTGAACCCTCACTATAAGAAATACATTGAGACCCTGGAGTGTATTCAGAGAAGAGCAATGAAGCTAGTGAGGGGTCTGGAGCATAAGCCTTATGAGAAATAGCTGAGGGAGCTGGGATTGTTTAGTCCAGAGAAGATGAGGCCCAGGGGTGACTGTTATCATTCCCTACAACTACCTGATGGGACCCTGAGGTGAGATGGAGGTTGGTCTCTTCTTCCATGTAACTAGCAATAGGACTAGACGAAATGGCCTCAAATTGCAACAGCAGAGATTCAGGTTGGACTTTAGGAAATACTCTTTCTCTCAGAGAGTGGCCAAATGCTGGACCAAGTTGTCTAGGGGGGGTGGTGGAGTCACTATCCTTGGAGGTGTTCAAGAAATGTTTGAATGTTTTATTGAGGGATATGGTTTAGTGAGAAATACTGATGATAGATGAATACAATGAACTGGATGATCTTGTAGGTCTTTTCCAGCAATGGTGATTCTGTGAATCTATGATCTATTTTCAAAGCTTTTGTTCATAAATTTTCTTGATGTCTGATGCACTTATATTTCACCAAATGTGAGTTACTAGTTGTAACAGCTGCTTCTACTAATTTTATAAGTCCCCCTTTTTTTTTTTTTTTTTAACCATCCATCACGGGGACACCATCAGTAGCTATACAAGAAATGTTGACAAAGTTTTAAGAAAATTGTTTCAATTTATTTATTTTTTACTGCCTCATATAAATCAAGAAATTTAATTGTTTCTTCTGATGTCTAAAGAAGCCATTTCTTCAGTGTTGTTATATCCATTGTAAATACCTGTAATGAAAATGTTAAGTTGATCCATATCTGTAGCATCAGTATTTTTATGTCAAAGCATAAAATTTGAAACCAGCAGCTTTGCTCTCCATTTTTTTTTTTTTTTTCAATAGATTTTCCTGTTTCTTCACTTCACCTGACTATAGCAATAGCCTGGTGAGGCAAACTGATTTTAGTAAAATCTTTTTTTTTTTTTTTAATCAGGATCATAATATCTGTCATGCTTTATGTACAACAAGCTCACCATCAGGAAATGGTTTTGATTTTTTTTTTTTTTTTTGCATTCAGATTTGCTACCATGTTACTAGCTTTCATAACAGAGTTCATTTGAGTTTTAATGTTATTAAAATATTTTTTTATCTGTCTGCAAAATAGTTGTTATTCAGTAGTTCAAATTGTCCCATTAATATCAAGAAGCTCACTTTGTGTAGCATGGGACAATGGGATAACAGTATAAGAATTTTTTTCTAAGAGACTAGTTCAAACATTTTCACTGAGTATGTTAACAGTAAATGACTGTTGTCAGATGTTTGAAAAGAAATAAATAAGGATGTTTAAAATCAAGCAAATTGTCTAGATTTCTGAAGAAGTAATTCCTGAGAGTGTCTTTGATCATACTTACCTGAAATTAATTAAGGTAAATATTAGCTACTTAGAGAACACACTTTATATTTGCAAGTAAAACCTGTGGTACAAAAGAATAGTTAGTGAAGCATTTACTGAAAGGGGGAAAGAATACTCTGTAAATATATATATATATAAACTCTTTTTCAATATAAAGTGCATGCATATTTTTACTGAATTTGAAGTTATTAACAGGTATGGGATAATATGTTTCTAAAATTAAACATGCATGGTTACACGATTGTACTTTGCAAAAAGCAAAGTTAAAACACATATCTGTGACAACCAAAACATAGTGACTAATCCCTATTCTAAGTAATATGCTCTTTTTCTTGGTAAAATATTTTGCTGCAGAAAAATTGAACTAAATCAATGAAGAAGTGTTTTTACAGTATAGATGCTTTTAAGTTCTTTGGCTTCATGCTAACCAGGACTTCTACTACCAACTACTCCTGATCATTCTGAGCTGCATTTGTGTGGCACTGCACCTGTACCACTAAAACCAGTCTTTCCATGATGTAGTATTCAGTTACTGTCTTTCCCACCACTTTCACTGGAAGGCAAATATGCATACCACTATTATAGATATTTTGGTATTATTATTTAAACATGGCTTTATTATTATTTTTTCCTTATCTCTACAGTTAGTTTGAAAACAGAGAAGGATTATTAGATAGGGTGTATTAATCATTAAACCTTCAGTTTGCAACATATTTAAAACTGTGAGATATTGGTTATGAATTGAATACATTTCAAAATGTATTGTTTGAGGCCATGATATATAAAGATGTAATTTATCATTTAATAATGGTAATCTTTAGATACTACTATTGAGAATCATGTTAAAACCAGTTGTTTATATGAACATATGGATATACTGTTCAGGAAAGGTTTTATTTATTAAGTCATTGTTGTGCTAGTAATGAATATATTAATGAAATTTATGATATATTTTACTTGTTTTAAAATGAAAATATTAAGAATTACTTTGTTCAGCAACATAACAGAGTTTAATTTGACAGTATATTTTCTTCAAGTTACAGTTATTGAGAAAGTTAAAAAAAATCTTTTGAAAGTAAATGAAAAAAGAATATGGTACTTAGTAGGAGATTTTAATTTGGGATATTTCTTTCCTTCCACTGAAGTGTTCACTATCCCCCTTTTAGAGAATTTTCTGGTTCAAAAGATTCAGCCTGTTGAAATCATACAAGTAAGGTTGTCATGGAAAAATAACTCTATTTGTGATTGCCATTCACTATACTCTATTCAAGTCTATATGAGAACTTCTACTGAACTGCTCATGTTTGCTCATTTTTCCCCAAAGCTGTGGTTCTCACGTTTGCGGAAGGTCCCATTGATATTATTTCAGGCTCAAGGAAGACACAGCAACCAGACAGTGTTATCTATTACTTCTGTAATGCATACCTGTTTTTCTCTAATCAACTAAAGAGTCCTTATTTGTAGTGAAAAATGGGGAAGTGAGAAAATGAAAGAGTCTTTAGATTTGAGTTAACCTCTAGCTAGCTTCTGAAAAGAGTGGATGCTTCCTCTGTAGTGATTTGGGTTAGGAAACTCATTTTGACCAAGATTCTGCTTTGTTAAGCTAATTGATTCATACTTTTTTTTTGAAATTATTTACCATGTGAGATGTGCATTAATATGTCCTGTGTCGTTCTTTTTTTTTTCTAGGAAAAAATTTAGCTATGCCAAATATTTGTAGTAGGATCATGTCAAAAAAAGAGCTTCTTTATAAGCCTGATGTAAGGAACATGAAAGTATGCTTTTTTAAGCAGTTCATTTTACCAAACACAGAAAACAAAGAGCTCATATAATTTATTTGTAAAGGAAAATGCATGAGGGTTGTGGAGTAATGCCTACTATTTTATTACAGTGACTGTCTCGCTCCAATTATAGGAGGGAGAGGAGGTTCTTTTTGATACATGTACCCAACAGTGAAATCAAGACACAACATGTCAATTGTTTGCCCAACCAGTTTATTACACATCCTAGACATCCTAGTACTTTAGGGAGATAGGGAAGTGAAGATGGGTGATAGAAAAAGATAAGAAATAAAAGCAAGGAGTCTTTGTAGAAAGCAAGATAGATAGTCACCAGCAAGGTTTTCAATGTTGCTCCTAGTTTTTCTGTTGATTTCAGGAACTTGTCCAATCACCCCAAAAGATTCTTTTCTAAGAGGTTTTTTTTTTTTTTTTTTTTTTTTTTCCCCTCTTAGGGAATTCCTCAGTCAAAGGTTTCTTTTCTTTAGGAGTTCTTCTCCAAAGTCCTTAGTTTAGTGGGGATTTTTTATCCCCCACTTTTCAGTATCTTTCCTTTTTCTTCTTTTCTCTGTTAGTGTGACACACCTGGCTCAACAGATAAGCCAGTGGGGAGTGGTGCCTTGGTTGCCATGCACAAGCATTATTGCCTTTCGCACTGGTCATTTCCTCCAAGTCACACCCCTGAAAAAGGCTGCTTGTCCCAGTTCTGCTTATCTTTACAATAATGAACAGAAGTATTGTGGCACGGTGACATTAACCACTTTCCCCCCTAGATAATTCGCAGTTATCAGTTAGAGTCTTATCACCAAGAAGCAAGCTTTGAGCCAGAAAACAAAAAAAAAAGATGTATTCACAAAACCATCTTTCTCAGTGACCAACATCAGAGCCAGATGTTGCTGGTATGGCACTATATGTTGAATGTTCTTACCAATATTCCATTAAGTTTTGTTGTCATGCAACAACGTATGGCAGCAGAGGGACATAGTCTGACAGAATGGCATCTGAGATGGAAGTGCAGATAATGCAAAGATGTGCAATTGAATTCCTACATCCAAAAACAGATTGCACCCACTGACATCCATTGAAGCTTGCTGAATGTTTATGGAGATCAGAAAGTGTGCGTTAGCAAAGTGAGGTGATGACTGCTGTGCTTCAGCAATGGTGATGGCAACAGTGGTCCTCTGCTGGTGCAGAATTTTACTAGCATGTCTTGAAGACTCTTGTTTATCTCTGGCAATTGTTAGCGGTGGTGTTTTCTATCTACATATATGACCTACATATGGATCTGTTTCCTCATTGTTTTGAGAGTGGATTAGAAGTTTTTAACTGAAACCTTCTGTTTTTCTGTTGTTTTTGAAGTGTGAAGACACCGATTGTGTGACTGAACTCTGTTAAAAATAAAATATAATAGAGTTAGTTAATATGCCATTAAAGGGTGTTGGTATTGTGAAAATGAGTACTAAATCAAAGAGAAAGCCACTAGTATAATGCCACTGGCAGTGAAACTTGAGATTGCTTGCCCTTTCTGCAGCTGCATAGAGTCAGTGTCAATTACACATACTCATTCACTCTCATTGTAGAGTGCTTACTCTCTTGAAAGCTCTCTTGAAAGGTGACATTGAGGATGGAGAGTAGGAAAAAAAGACAAGAAAGTGATTGTTTTGCTCTAAGGTAAGTTTAATGCTGAGAATGTGTATTCAAAATGACAGTAGGGGAAAATATATACTTGCAATTCTAGCTGTAAGTTTCCTGACTGGTACATGTCAGTGCTTAGGGCAGGTAGCTGTCATGGACTTCAAGTATCCTATTTATTTTGCTATCTGGAACTAATTAATTTGGATTTCAAATTTTGACCTTAGTTCACACTAGTCTTACTTCACTTTTTCTTCTACACAGCAGTAGATAATAGGTGGCCTACAGCTTCCTCACAAGGGAAGTGGAGAGGCGGATTCTGTTCTCTCTCTGGTGACAGTGATAAGACCCAAGGGAATGGCATGGAGCTGCATCAGGCAAAGGTCAAGTCCAGTGATAGGAATAGTTCTTTTCACTAGAGGGTGGCTGAGCTTCTCCCCAGTCCTGTGCGGAAACAGGAGTTATCTCAATGACTCTTGTGGACCCCTTCTAACTTGGGATGTTCTATGATTCTGTGAAAGTGAAATGCCAAGTCCCACATCTTTGGAGGAATAATCCCATGCACCTGTACGTGCTAGAGTATGACTGTCTGTAAGGAAGTTTGCAGGAGGTCCTGTGTGAACAAGCACCTGAGCAGCAGCGTGCCCTTTTGTTACTACATGGGTGATAAAACTCTGGAAAGGGTTACAGAATCTACATCCTTGGACATCTTCAAGACCTGACTAAACTCTGTGGAACCTGCTCTACCTCATTCTGCTCTGGATGGAAGCACAAGACCTTGCCAAAGGAAAGGTATTCTATTATTCTTTGATTCAGTGAATATACATGATCTGGTACCGAAGAGCAAGGTCTGGGTAAAATTGAGCAAAAGGTGCTGGCTGGATCAGTAAGAATATTTGCTTTTTCCTTTATTGAAGAGTGATGAATTAACAACAGATGATTTCTTGAATTATATCTAGAGGATGTTTGGGAGTAAAAACAAAAATGTGAAGTCCACTATTGAAGGCTCTTATTCCAATTAGATCAATGCCTGTACAAAACCATGAGGATTTGTTTTGCAGTTTAAAATACTCTGCACTGACTAGCATCTTTTAACTCAACTATTAAGAGCGCTCACTAGATTCTCCAATTTTTACATGACAGGAAGTTGTCTTCTAAATAAGATGGATTTTTTTAATTACAATTACTTTCAACTTTGAGTGGTATAATTTGTCAACATATGATCTCATATTTCATGATTTTGAAGTCTGCCCAATTCTAATTTTTCCACTTTAAAGGAAAAAAGATAAATATCCAAGAAAATGTGTGGCCACAAAACAATGACATAACTAATTATTTAGAGATATTGAAATGTTAAGTTACACTTGTCTCTTTCATTAAAAGCACTATTAGATAGACAGATGGAAAAGATGATTGTGGTAAATGATCTTTCAGGTAGCTCTTGATAATGATAAATATGGTTGTCATTTCAATTGACCACTGTTCATCTTTTCTTAAATATCCATCCATCTACATGAGCTGACTAATCAATAAATTGTGTGTGGAAATCATTAGAATAATTTAAAGAAAAGAATTTCCACAATTTAACTAGCTGCAGAATGTTTTCTTTGTTTCAGTGTGGTGAGATTTTTTTATTCTCTCCTGAGGTTAATGAAAAAAAATCTATACTTCAGGCTTCCCTTTCTCCTTTGTTTCTTTGTGTATTTCTTCCTATTTCAGGCTTCTTTGGGAAATGAAGTGTACAATCAATGTACTAAGCAGAAACTCGTAAATCTGTATAAAGGCCTGTACACTGCCTGCCATCTCTGCTCATGCTTGCTTTTCATTTTAGTGACGAAAGTGAACGGAAAGATTGGTGGGGCCACTGATGATAATCATAGCATAAGACTGAATTATACACACCTTCCTTTCTATGAATGAATACATTTTGCCATGTAAAAGCTTACAGTATTTGGGTTATTCTTCAGATCCTTTTTTTTTTGTCATATTAATTTTACCCATTTCCATAACTGGAAATGTTGGCAAGAAAATCTGTGAATTATGGATTATTTTTTCAAGAAACTGTTTTGAAAAAAAATATTGGATAGTCACTTGGCTTTCTTTCAGTGTTTCTATTATATCAGAAGAGTAAACAGATGTAAAGAACACAGAGTGCAATGCTATGGCTTTTACTGAATGCCTTAGTAATACCACCAGTATTGGAGAGGTGGAATGGTAGCATGGCAAAATTCTCAGTCTCAGAGCAAATTCACTGAAAAGCATCCACTAAGTTTAACATGTACATTGCTTATGTAGTGCTAATGGCATTACCATAATGGTGATTCATTTGCTGCCTGGTTGTGCAACTGAAGGAGAAGACAGAAACATTAAGAAACATCTAAGAATGTGAAAGGGAGATCAACTGGTAGAGTCATTCCTCAAAATAGAATTATAGAATCACCAAGTTAGGAAAAGACCTTCAAGATCATCTACGCCAACTGTCCACCTACCACCAAAATTTCTCACTTAAAGCATGTCCCTCAGTACATCATCTAAACATTTCTTGGATACCTCCCAGGACAGCGATTCCACCACCTCCCTGGGCAGTCCATTCTAGCTCCTGACCACTCTTTCAGAGAAAAAGCTTTTCCTAATGTGCTTCCTGGTGTAACTTGAGGTCATTCCTTCACTTCCCTGCAAGAGAGTCTTCTGGCTGACTCCCTGTTCTCTTGCAGAGAAGCACAGGGAGGGCACCTGGGATACAAGGTAAAATGGGGATATATTCCTGTTTGAGGTGGCAGGAGACCTCTGTACCACTTTACCTCACCTTCCTAGGTGCCCTTATATTTCAGGTATGAAGCTCTGGAACATGAAGGACAGGTAAGAAAAGAAATTGAAGAAATCCCATCCAGAGAGCTGTCTAGGATGAGTCAGTCACCCTCACATACCAAGGTAGCCTCTGTCAAGGAATATAGAAGGGTGATTGTCATATGAGTTTCTCTTCTGAGAGGAGCTAATGACCAGATAAGCTCATCAGACTCTATTCACAGGGAAGTGTACTGTCTCACTGGAACCCAGGCCAGGGACATTACTAACGATTCCTAGTCTGATGCAGCCCTCTGATTATTGTCTACTCCAAGTATTCTGTGTAGACAGTGATGAGGTTGTGAGGAAAAGCCTGAGGGCTGACTTCTGGGCATTAGGGCAGTAAGTTTGATGAGTGGAAGCTTAGATGGTGTTTTCATCCACCTGTTCAGAAGCAGGCAAAGATATCAAGAGAAGCAGGAAGACCCACCTGATCAAAATATGGTTAAGTGGTTGGTGGAGGAATTTTTGGTTTTGATCATGGGAGAGTTTTTTTGGCATCAGGCCACCTAGAGGCAGATGAGATTCACCTAAATCAAAGGAGGAAGAGGATTCCAGACCAGGAGTTGTCTGGGCTCATTGACAGGGCTTTAAGCTAGATTTGAGAAGGGAGAAGAGTGATAGTGAGATCTAAAATATCTATTTAATCTCTGCACGCAAGATAGTGTGGGATGGTGTAGATAATTTAGAGGGACAAGATGCTAGAAGGGGCCTCTAATCTGCTGTACTCTTGAAATCTTATAGTAATGAAAGTGACAGAAAGATTAAAGGTAAATACTTCACAGAAATTAAGGAATTCTCCTCCAATAAGATAAGACCAACTGCCCAGCTGAAGTGCCTCTACACCAATACACTCAGCTTGGAAAATAAACATGAGGAGCTGGAAGCAACTATGCTACTGGAAAACCATGATATAATTAAAATAATATGATTAAAATAATAATAGGAAAATTATGTGAAGAGCTGTCCTTGAAAAATGACCATGAGCAAGTTGAAAGCCTACGAGTTGGATTTAGAGACTGGGGCAACAAAGGGAGCCTTGTGATTAGTGTCTACTACAAGCTGTATGATCAAGTGGAGCCAATTGATGAAGCCTTCTTGCCTCACTTACAGGAGGTGTAATGAATACAGATTCTCATCCTGCTGGAAGGACTTCAACTACCCTGACATCTGCTGGAAAAATAGCACAGTGAGCTGTAGGCAATACAGAAGGTTCCTGGAACTTGTCAGGGATAACTTCCTGAGCCAGGCAAAGCCCTACCAGATTGATACAATACCAGACTCATTACTCACCAGAACTAGTTGAACTGATTGGTGACATCAGTACTGGAGGCTGCCTGGCCTATAGTGACCATGTGTAGCAATGGGACAGATCAGTACAATGGGAAAGGCATTGCAACAAAGCTGTGACAACAAAAGGACTAGCACGATGGAGAGGTGCTATAAAGAAAGGGAAGAAAATTGCTCACCTGAGTCAGAAGATTCCAGGTTCACAGGGGAAAGCTTCACCAAGGAACAGTCTCCAGGAAGAGATCTTCCTTCAGTGGCAGTCAGCCCTTAAATGAGGTCTAACAGAGGTGGAGTCAGGCTCCACCACTTCCAGTCTCACAGGTGAATTTCCTTCTCCTCTGTTCCCAGGGCTGAGTGGGTCCTTTTCCCAGGTGCTCACTCAGTGGTTCAGGATGTGACTCAACAGTTCCCATACACCATGCTATGGTGAAGTTCATACTTCCATGGGATATCAGATGGAAAAGAGTAAAATCAGGAGATTCTACTTCAGAAATCCAATTTCCAACTTTTTGTTGGAGTTACTCAACAAAATCCCCAGAGAATCTGTCCTCAAGGACAACAGAGTGGTGCAGAGCTGGAAGATCTTTTAAGGGATCTTTCTTCAGGGCATAAGGGCTCTCCATTCTCTGGTGTAGGAAGACAGGAAAGGAAGGCAAAAGACCAAAGTGACTGAACTGGAATCTGTTGGTAAAAGTGAAGAGCAAGACAAAAATGAACAGGTATTGGAAGCAGGAACAGGTAACCTGGAAGGACTATATGGATGCTTCTAGTCTGCGTACAGTTGGGGTCAGGAAAGCCAAGCCCCAAATGGAACTAGACTGGCAAGAGGTACAAAGAAGTATAAGAAAGGTGGGTACATCAACTAGAAAAGGGAAGTCCAGGAGAGTTTATCCTCCCTGGTGAGTAATTCAAGCAGGCTAGTAACAACAGTCAAGGAGATGGATGAGGTACTCAACAACTTTTTTGCCTCAGTCTTCATTAGTGACTGTCCTTCACCTAGCCCTTGAGAGGAGGGATTGTAAAGTGGAAACTAGGGGAGCAACGTCCCTCTCAGTGTAAGCGAAGATCAGATTTGCAACCACGTGGGGATCTCAACTTCATTGGAGTCTATGGATTCCAATGAGATACATCCCAGAGTCCTGAGGAATGTAGTTGCCAAGGCACTCTTGATGTTTTTCTTGATGAAAAATCTAGGCAGTCAGGTGAAGTCCCTGGTGACTGGACAAAAAGCAATATTGGACCCATTTCAAAGAAGTGGAAAAAGGATGACCAAGGAAAATCCCAGCCTGTCAGTCTCACCTCTGTGCTAGGGAAGATCATGGAGCAGATCATCCTGGAAGCTATGCTAAGGCACATGGAGGACAGGGTGATATTGGATAAATATCATGACTTTACCAAGAGCAGGCCTGACCAAACTAATAGCTTTTTATGATGGTATAACTGTGTCAGTGGACAAAGGAAAGAGCCATTCATGTCATCTATCTGGATTTCAGTAAAGCATTTGGCACAGTTTCCAATAACTTACTTCTCTTCAAATTGAAAATAAATGGATTTGACAGCTGGACTATTCAATGAAGAAAGAACCGTTTGCAAGATTGTGCCCAAAGAGTGGTGTAAAATGGCTCAAAGTCTAGATGGAGACCAGTGACCAGTGGTGTCCTTCCTGTATCAGTACTTGGAACTGTGCTCTCAAATATTGTCATCAATGATATCAGTGTGGGATCAAGTCCACCTTCAGCAAGTTTGCATATGATACCAAGTGTGTAATACAGTCAACACACCTGAGGCACAGGATACTATCCAGCAGGTCCTAGAAAGGCTCAAGCAGGGGGCCCAGGTAAACTTCATGAGGTTTAACAGATCCAATTGCAAGGTGTTGCACCTCAATTACTGCAACACCCACTAACAATACAAGCCAGGGGATGAAAAGACAGAGCACAGTCCTGCCAATAAACGTCTTGGGGGTACTGGTGGATGAGAAGCTGGACATAAGCTAGCAATGTGCCCTCACAGCTTAGAAAGCCAACCATATTCTGGGCTTCATCAAAAGAAGTGTAGTCAACAGATTAAGGGAGGTGATCCTGCCCCTCTACTCTGTGCTGGTGAGACCTCACCTGGAGAATTGGGTCTAGAAGTGGAGTCCTCAGTATGGGAGAGATGTGGACCTGTGAGAGTGCATCCGGAGGAGGATCACAGAAATGATCCAAGGAATGGAACATCTCCCCTACGAAAACAGGCTGAAAGATTCAGGACTCTGTGGGATTACAAGAAAGACTATTCAGAGCAGCAGCTGTGGAGCAAGATAAACAGCATGAGAAAGCAACAATGAGAACCAAGGACATCTCCAGGAGAAGATTAAAGCAAGTCAAACAAGCTGCTTGATGACTGCATGATAATTATTCTGACTGGAAGAAGAGCGTGTCGCTAGGAAAAACCCATGTCTCTGATTGGACAAGTGCCTACATGCACAGTTAAAGAGTGTGGAATGTTTTGTTGACATGTAAGGGTGGGTGGGGAAGTTATAAGAGAAAACTTTTGAATGCATATAAGGGGTGTTAGAACCTGTAATAAACAATTTGGATCATTCACATCTGAATCCCTGCCTCATTGTCACAGGGCTCCTCAGCCTGGAGGAGAGAAAGCTCCAGGGAGACTTCACAGCGTTTCATTATCTAAAGGGGAATTGTTGAAAAGAAGGGGACAGACACTTTAGCAAAGTGTATTGTAATGGGACAAGAAAAAATGGTTTCTAACTAGAAGAGGGGAGATTTAGATTAGATATAAGGAAGAAGTTCTTTAGTATAAGGGTGACGAAACGCTGGAACAGTTTGCCCAGAGATGTGGTAGATGATCCATTCTTGGAGACATCCATGATCAGCCTGGATGAGGATCTGAACAACCCGATTTTGTTGTAGACGTCCCTGATCACTGCAGAGGAGTAGATAACCCTGAATGATCCCTTCCAACTGAAATGGTTCTTTTACACTATGATTCCATAATAATATCTTTCCTCTACCTTCTATCTTCTGAAATAAGTTGATCAAAAGTAGTCTCTACTAAATATATCACTGGACATCTTCTACACAGTGTGTCTACAACTTGTAGCATGATTTAATCTTCTTGTATGACAATCAAGACTTCACTAATTCTTTTACCCTTCTGAATTCATCCATGTATAATACTAGGTTTACTCACTTTTTTTTTTTTTTTTTTTTTTTTTTTTTTTTTGCAGTGGAACTCAGTTGTGTAATGATGATCAAGGAATTGCACCCCTCTCATTTCAAGCTGTATTAAAGACTCTTGCACAATATACTGTTGTTGATTTGCTATCAGAATGTGTTTATACCTCTTTGAGTGCATTCTGAAATTTTTGACTTTTCTTGGTTTCATGCTTTGATACCAAAGAAATGATATTTCTTCTGATGAAAGTGCCCTCAGGGTTCAGTAATTTTCTGGGTTTTATTCTTCCAGAATGTACTGTTCTTCCTATTTTTTTTAATTTATTGTTGACTTTACTGTTAGTAGACATTTTGCTTTATCTACTTTGTTTAAGCAGGTAAATACAAGATTTTTGAATAGCATATTTCATTTAACAAAGGATATAAGTCTTTTTTGAAAGTCATTAGGCAGTGAATGGGATGGTGAATTTTTACTAGATCTACTGCCCCAAGGATTCTGTTCTTGCCTTTATTTTTGTTTGTAACATCAGGCAGTTAACAGTACTTCTCACAAGTGGTTGATACATAGTTTTCTCATTTTTCAGAGCAACAACTTGATATTTCTGTGGAAATACCTTGCAGAAAAGCTGAACAGTAATTACAGAAGCCAATGGGAATGCTAGTTTGAATGGATAAAGTACCATATCATAATGGCATTCTAAAAAATCTTTTGTTGGAGTTGTCAAGTTTGGTCCAAATTTTTTTTTTTTTCTTTAGTTGTCTGTGTCTCAGTCAACTTTTAAAAAATGGAATGATATCATATTTCATTTTACTGCCATTTTAAAGTTCTATGAAGCACATCTTTGTTCTGTAAAGTGCCATAGAAAATTAAAAACAAATGAACAAATGTAATAGGTTCACTGTAGGTTTTAGCAGTTTGCAGCAAATATTGACCTTCCAATCATTAATAAAATGTCATTTATTACATGTATTGAATGGACAAGGTTTTTAGGAAGGAAGTTATTTAGGAAAGGCATTATATTTATACACACGGGAAGTGATTGAGTAGAATTTTTTACTTCTTAAAACTTTGCATATAGAGTTATTAGATCATGTTCTTTTAGCTTTGTAAATCTTTATCTGTATTCATGAAATTCTTATATGTATATTGGTAAACAGCTGTAAAAGCAAGTAATGGTTTAGATGTGGGTGAATCATGGCCAAGGTGATGGAAAAAAATACCAGCATCTGTGATCTTTTCCTCTACCTTTTCACTCATCTGTTGTGAATGAAATAATGTATTAATATGAACATCACTAGCCACCATCAGCTTACTTTGGAACCTTCTCTTCTCTAGGCTGAACAGCCCCAGCTCTTTCAGCCTGCTCTCTTAGGAGAGGTGTTCCATCATGTTTACCATTATTCTTCTAGTGAAACTTCAGGTATTGGCTCTTATTATGTGGCACTCAGGTTGTAGCCATACTTTGAACTAAATCTCTGTGTATGACCATGGTGTCTGTTCCAAATGCTACTCATAATTTCTTTCCCTAGAGATATGCTTAAGTGGAAGAGAGGTCTTCAAAAGTGCTCCTGCCAAAAAGACAGAAATGATGGCGCTAGCTTTGTAACTGTTATACTGCTTTTTTTTTTTTTTTCAGTGAAACATATTACATTTACCATTACTGTAGCAGTGGTAAGAATTATCTTGCCTGACACTCAGATTGCTGTGATTGTCTATTAGTGATATGTCTGGCATATTATGCTTACAAATCAGTTGCCTCCAACAGATTTCTTTTTCCAGAAAGTATGTATGTTCAATTTTTTTTTTTTTTTTTTTTTTTTTTTAATAGTGAAGAACAAAAGGGAATTGAAATATTGAAGCGAGCAGTTGAAAAGAAGCTAATGAGTGTTCTTCTCTTAGTCATTTACATTGGGTGCATAATGTCCCTCTTGTGTGTTTCACAGATCTTGTTTACATTACAAGTTTATATTGGAGATGCAGCTAAATCATCAATAGAACAATACCATTTATATAACCAAAGCCAATCCTTTCTCTGGACAACTAATAATGCTCACAATGAACAGCACTGAAATTTAGTGTACATTTCATCTTAAAAATTCTAATTCTCTTTCCTTTTTCATGAACATTCTTTAAAGCAAAAAAACTCTCAAGTTCTTTTTTTTCTAAACACGTTATATATTTCTTAACTTGTTTTGTCTTTATTTCTTTCTCTTTCTTCCTGTGATTTCTTTCAATTTCTACATCTCACTTTGGTCACTGATGCCTGACATCTTAAATTGAGTTGTGGCCAAACAGAAATTCTTGCTTTTCTTTCTTCCATTTTCTGGCACAGTTCTTTGCTGTTTTCTAACCCATGCCTTCAAAGTCTGCTTTTTACCCATACTGTAAGAACTGTGTGATTCTTCAAATGAGAATGCCTTCTCTTCTCCAGGTTGAACAAGCCCAGTTCCTTCATAGGAGAGACAATCCAGCCTTCTGACCATCTTTGCAGCAATCCTTTAAACCATTCACATCTTTCTTGTGCCTTGGCCACAGACTTGGATGCAGTACTCCAGATGGGGCCTCACACAGGGAGAGTAGAGAGGGCAGTCACCTCCACACAGAATAAATGGCATCCACTGACTTTTGTTGACACTTGCTGAATGTTTGTGATCTATTTTGTTCCTCCACCCATAGGAGGAATGAGCAAATGACTGTGTGATGCTCAGCTGCCTGTCAGGTTAATCCCTGGCAATATTAATATTATTCTATACTGGGGGAGAATCTGTTGAGCTGCTGAATAATTTGAAATAAAAAACCTCATGCATTTCTATCATATATGCTATAAAAACTGATGTTGAAAACAATTAAAAATTGAAAGAAAATATTTTCTGCTTGTGTAGAATAGTATTTGTTACCTAGTGTGTTTCCTATCTATCTGCAGAAAATAAATTTAGCTTGGATCACTTCAGTTTAATCTACCAGGAAAGCTGTTTCATCAGTGTTGGTAGAAATGTGGCTTCTAAGAGAATTTTAACTGTGAAAATTGAAATAGGTTATAAAAATATGCTTTCTGCCACTTGGTATTGGCATTTTTCATTAGCAAAATATTGAGCAACAAAGTAATATTTTTCTTTATTTTAGATAGTAGTCTTGTTATCACATTCAGTACTGATTGTGGGACTGCAGAGGTATAAGAGAAAGTAATTTCTGCCTTCCTAGGTGATTTTGTCCCTTTTAGTGTTATTTTATATCTCCAATTTTTGTTACTTTATAGCAATTGAAACTTATGCATTTGCTTAAAATATGAATACTTTCTGGAAAATACTTCCATCACTGGTATTCTCATAGATAGCCTTAGATTGTGCCATAGGAGCATTTTGCTAACTTTTCCTAGGCATCTAAAATGCTTGTGGTATTTTTTTGGTCCTTGGAGGTGGTG
The DNA here is from genome assembly GCF_987193195.1 of Phasianus colchicus. NCBI lineage: Eukaryota > Metazoa > Chordata > Aves > Galliformes > Phasianidae > Phasianus > Phasianus colchicus. Next base: position 1,184,129 of record NC_143438.1, read on the forward strand.
ATCGATTAAACTGTGTATACTGAGAAGCCAAATGTAAAATCATTTGCCACTCTTGACTGAGGAAATGTAGAATCCCCAGTGCCTCTTAGAGGGTTGATCTCCCGTGGCCCCAGCCAAGATGAACACACTAGAGAACAGGTATCCTCTGGAACGCCAAAAGAAGCAAAAAGAAGAATGCAAGAGTGAAGCTCGCAGCTAAGTTTTACAAGTACTTGATCATGTGTGGTAAAAGCTGTACTACTGTTCTTAAGGTTACCATCCATCTCCTCTTTATCATCCAGAAATATTGGATGGGTAGAAGAGTTCAGTCATCTATCCAGTACCTCCCAGTCAAAGCATTAGTTTCTCTTGCCTCACAGCAAATTAGGATCAAATAAATGGGCAAAAAAGTGGTTTCATGTAATTGTCAGAAGGCTACTTTTGTCAGATAAATACTGCACTTGTGCTCTTTGACTGACTGCAGATTGACGGACATAAGATGATGTACTGGAAGTCTGAGTGCTACATAGTACCAGAAACCCATTTCATTAGTCATTTATTCTGTAATGGTTTGGAGGATATGATTTACCAAATCTCTTAGTAGAATATCTAGACGCAGAAAGCTGAGACTGCATTGGCTGTGCCTGAATCTTAGATTTTGTTTAGAGGACGAGAAGATAATTGGGAAGTAGGCAAATAGTTCTAGAAAATCAGGGTCTGTACACTGTAAGTCAACCTTGCTTTGACCTTGCTTGTTTGAAGTACCTGCAGGAACGGTCTGTCTCTGAGGTACCACTAATTAAATAGAACATACACAGGTCCTAAAGAGCACCTGAAAATCCTGCAATGTGAAGAAATGAAAAAGCGTACAAGACTTGGCTCTGAGCCATGTTTCCCTAGGCCACATATGGTCAAGAACATGAAACATGAGGTGATTTATCTGTACCCATTGTAGTTAACTCTAAAAATACCGTTGCAGAATTGAAAAGCTATTCAGAAGTCCTAAGCATTGACTTTTTTTTTTTTTTTTCTTTTGGTTTTTCAGCATGCTGACAATCTCTTTGCTAACTATTTGATAGATTGGAACATTTCATAGAAGGTTATTCTACCCCCCTTCCAAGCCGATTTTTCTGTTCCTTGATTTGTGTCAGATTTACATCTGTTTCTTTAGCAAGATAGTATAAAAAATGTCTTTGAAGTCATTTACAACATAACATCAACTTCAGAACACTGAGCAGAATGCAAAATGTATTATTTTGAATAAACAGCCCAACAACCCTGTCTGGATTTTTAAATTCACTATATTCTTTTTTTATTTCCTTTTGAAGGATCTCTGACTTTGAATTGTTCTGTTCTTGGCCTAAGTATGTGCTTGCATACTAAGAGCTTTGAATGGGATAGATGAATAATCCTACGTGTTTGCATTTTCCCTTCATTTTATTACATAGAGCAGAAGAAAAAAGTGCAAGGAGATTCTTACCTGAGTAATTTACCACATTTTTGCATCAAAATATAGCTCTTCTGAAATGCAACTCAATCAGATAGCAGCAAATGTGAACAGAAAATCATGAGAACAAAAGGTGATCTCTTTTGTAGATGCTCAGTAGTTAAGTTCAAATGACAAACAAACCTGAAGTGTACTCTAAAAAAGAACTGTAAAGAAAAGCTGCATATTAGTCATCTTTGTATAACAGTCCTAAATAAGTTTGTTGTTTGACCACTGGAATCTGTTTTTGTTTTCTTTTTCTGTCAACATTGTAATACTGAGGATTACATGGTACTAAGAATCACAGGTGCATGAAACACCTAGTGACCTAAGAAAGTGCTTCTTCTTATTGAATTCCATACTCTTTTTACTCTTACAAATTTCTTCCACACCTCAAATCATTATTGAACTTGCATATGAAATTAAGTCTATAATTGTTAGCTTCTTCTAAAAAAAGTTATAATTTTGCTTATGGAGGAGTGTGGTGATGGAGGAAAGTACTTCAAACATAGGTTAGAAAGACATTTCTTTTGGATATTTGTTTTCTCTGAGTGACTTGGAAACTTGATTTCCAAGTATTTATGTGGAACAGAGAGTGACAGGTTTTCTTAAATCTACATAAACATTTTATATAAGTGCTTATTTCTTGGTGGGTCATTGTTTCCACCTTGAGATGCAGACGCATGTCTTTCATGTTTGAAAATGTTCATCTCATAAGAACAATGTTGCATCTAAAACTCATTTGGAGGGTTAGTTGTTTGCTAAGTGAAGCACCAACTATACAAGTACTAGAGGATGATAAATCTATGAGATTCTGCCTGTTCCATAGATATGTATGCAGATTTGAAATATATTTCAGTTTTTATTTATTTTTTAAAGTTTATTTTAACTCTCACCCCCAAGGAAAAAAACAGCTAGGCTATCTCCATTTCTTTGTTCAGGAAATGTGGATATACATTCCAGTTCAAGGTAATTTATCAACTAGGTTTATAACAGATGGTTCATTCTCAGTTCCTCTTACTTCATACTGAAGTATTGGGTACTAAAAATGCATTTAGGCTACTGTTTTCTAAAATGAAACCTGGTCTGTCAAATTATAAAATAGAATCATCTGTTTATATATCAAGAAAAAATATTTCTAGTTTTTGTTTTGTTTTGTTTTGTTTTGTTTTGTTTTTTGTAAGAGTGCTTTCTAATAATTAACTGTACAATAAAAATCCAGCTGAAGTTTTACAACGTTTTAGTATTTTCAGATCTCCTTTCAAACACATCAACCAAGAATATAAATCAATCTTAACTTCTGCAGTAAAGTAAACTGAATCCTGGTTTGGAATTTGTATCCAATAATTCTTTTTCTGAGTGGCAAAGTTTTGAGGGCATTTCTATTACACTTGTATTCTCACTACTTCTATGAGAGTTATTTGAAGAAAACACAGATCTGCTGAAGTCTTCAGAATTTCTTTCTCACATATTCTCATTCAGTAGAGTTCTCTTCACTGCAAAACATTTTTTAACCCATGGTCTTCTCCCTGGTCTCACTGTACTTTATTTACAATACTATTCTATTTACTTACTTTTTCTGCATTAGCAAAAAGCTTTGTCCAACAGGAGCAGATTTGTATAGCAAAGCAGTAGAATCTCAGGCTACAGTATTTGGTTATAATCTGGGAGTTGTACTTTGAGCTTGCTCTGGTCTAATCCTGATGAGCAATATCAGATACTGAATAGAATTCATTAGATGTATTCAGGGACTACATCTTCTAGTTTTGCTTAATTTAAGAGGTATCACATAGGCATTCCCTGAGAAGGTTCACAGAGTTACTCTGGTAACTCTCAGAAAGCTGTTGAAGAATACAGATATTTCTGTTTTAAAATTTTAACACACTTTCGTAATGTTGCTTTGCAATTTATCAAGATTTAGAATCAGTTTGACTCTGTGTTTTATGTGCTTTACTATTTTTATGTCATTTTTACCACCAGTTCATTGAGTTGGAATTAATAAAGACTGAGAATACATCTAAAGCAAACTGCTTTGTAGCAAACTGCTTAAATTACTGCTCTGTTAGTTTCTGGTCCACTATAGGATTTTACTGCATCAGCTATGTCGCATCTAGTGATTATAAATTCAGTCATTTTGGAAGAATTTTCTGAGGAAAATCATGATAGTACTCTGCAGTAAATATACTTAATATTTCTGAGTTAATGCAAACCCATAATTTCTATGTCCAACTGGTCAATTACTCCTTTACTACTATCATGGTTTCCTTCCTTCCTTCCTTCCTTCCTTTCTTCCTTCCTTCCTTCCTTCCTTCCTTCCTTCCTTCCTTCCTTCCTTCCTTCCTTCCTTCCTTCCTTCCTTCCTTCCTTCCATCCCTCCATCCATCCATCCATTTGTTTGTAGGTGTGCTTCTAGGGGATGTATTTTTTGCAAATGCTCAGATCTATTAACATCACGTAAGTGATAGTAAATCCAATATGTAACACACATGGGCTTCTTTTCTAGCTTTTTCCTTCTGCTACTTTTACATTTATACATATATATACATCTATATATATATATATTGGTGCTAACTGCTGTTTTTAATCTGATAATATGAGTTGGAAATACCCAGTGATAACCTTGATTACTTGTTTCATGCTCTTTTGCAGCTCTGTGAAATGCAAACTATGGTTTATCTGAGATAGGACTGTTAAATCAGATTGACATGAACAAAGCCAAGCTGAGAAATTTGCTCAGCTGAATTTCTTTGAATGTGTTAGAAAATTCATGCACAACTTGCATATCATGTAATTGTTACTGATAAATGATCTCCATATTTCTCCAGGGGTGGAATGATGAGTTTATCAGGTCTGCCTTAGCAAATTGGTAACTATTTTTTTATGGTTACTTTCGGTTAATATCAATTTACCTTATGTGGTTTTCCTTACTGATTTCCCTCCATTCATCTCCCCATTCTTCAGCAGAGCACACTAAGTTTACTTTGTAACTTATTGTAACAGTTGTAACTTATTTGTAACAGTTGTAACAGTAACTTATTATTGTAACAGTTTACCATGGACTTATTTAAAAAATTGTTATTATGTACATCATTTTTGAAACAGCAGTAATGGGATCTGGACAGGCTGGATAGCTGGGTTGAAGCCAATGGGATGAGGTTCAACAAGACCAAATGCCGGGTCCTACACTTTGGCCACAACAACCCCAGGCTTGGAGTAGAGTGGCTGGAAGACTGTGTAGAGGAAATGGATCTGGGGGTATTGACTGACGCTCGGCTGAACATGAGCCAGCGGTGTGCCAGGTGGCCAAGAAGGCCAAAGTCATCCTGGCTTGTATCAGAAACAATGTTGTCAGCAGGAACAGGCAAGTGATTGTCCCCCTGTACTCAGCACTGGTGAGGCCATGCCTTCAGTACTGTCCAGTTTGGGGCCCCTCACTGCAAGAAAGACGTGAGGCTCTGGAGTGTGTTCAAAGAAGGGCAACAAAGTTGGTGAGGGGTCTGGAGCACAGGCCTTATGAGGAGCGGCTGATTGTTCATTCTGGAGAAGAGGAGGCTCAGGAAGACCTTATTGCTCTCTATAACTACCTGAAGGGAGGTTGTAGTGAGTTGGGGGTCGGCCTTTTCACTGGTGATAGGATTAGAGGGAATGGCTTCAAGTTGCACCAGGGAAGATTCAGGCTAAACGTTAGGAAATACTACTTCTCTGAAAGAGTGGTCAGGCACTGGAATGGGCTGCCCGGGAAGGTGGTGGAGTCACCAACCCTGGAGGTGTTCAAGGAACATTTGGACGTTGTGTTGTGGGACATGGTTTAGTGAGAACTGCTGGTGGTGGATGGTTGGACTGGGAGATCTTGTGTGTCTTTTCCAACCTTGGTGATTCTACAATTCTATGATTCTATGAATATGCTGTTCCTCATCTGCATTGATACCTCCTGTCACAGAGTTATCCCTAGATCTAAGTCTATGGAGGGTGGAGGGGCACAAGTACGGATGAAAAAAAGAAAAATAAAAAATAAAAAAGAGCGAAGGAAAAAAAGAAAAGAGTTCCAGCAGTTTGTTGCACAATCCAGCCAGCCCTGGCCCCACAGCAAGGCACGCCGCAAGCCACACACTCTGGGAGAGGGATAGGGCAGAGAGCTAGCAAGTGGGTCCAACAGAAGAAAGAGAATGGCAAGGAGGAGCAGTAATTTACTAAATCCAACATAATCAAACAAAATGGAGAGAGACCATAGTGCCCAAAGTGTGAGTCCCCATGATAGTGCAAGGGAAGCATGTGCCCTTCTCCACACTGAGCTGAGCAGGCCCCAGAGCGAGAGCTGCTGGGGTCCTGTCCGGAGCTCCACCTATTTTTCTCTTCACGCCAAATCTGCCGGGAATGCTGCCCCTCCTCTCCCCTCCGAAATGTCAAAATGCCCATAAAAGGCAGTAAACAGAACCAGAACATTAACTCTTTAACTTTCACTGCATAACCAATGTATGATGACTTCAGTAGAAGATATAACATGTTAAACTACAGTCTCCCCTCAGGCAAGAACATTTGAAATGCCACAGAAAGAATTGGAAAGGTTTTGACCCTTGTACAATTTTGCAATCACCTTTTATTTACACATTCCTTGAAATGTTTGTGGTCCATATTGTTGAGCCTACTGATGGAAGACCTTATTTTCCTGATTACCTGTTGAAGATTTCTGAGAAATAGCTCATGAATAACCAGAAAGAGAATTTTGATCTAGTTAATGCTGTACATCTATGTGGTTTGGGACTTTTACCATGTTCTTTTTAGTAGAGTCCAGTCTGACACATTTAGAAGTAGCTCTTGTTACTTGTCTCTAGATATGAATATTAGATCTGTGGTAGAGAACATCTCATCATACTTTCATTTGTGGGGAGTAAGAAGATGCAAGACACTTAAAAACCTACGTCTCTCTGAAAGTAATGTAGCCTATTTGTTCCCATGAAAACTGCAAAAAATACAAACACAATTTAATAGAGCAAATTCTCAGCTACTCTATACTATTTTCACATAGTCACCACCATTAGCTATGCATTTTCACCAGCACTGAACAAAAGACTGCATGTCACACTCATAAAGATATGCATGGTCATCTGGAACATGGCTTGTCTTCCATATCACTGTCTCCACTGTTAAAATGCATCACCACTACCTCACTGTGTTAACATCCACTGTTTGGTTTTCATACACATTCAGCAAGAGTATATGAATGTCAGTAGGTGTAATTTTTTTTTTTTTTTTCATGGAAGAATTGAATTACACACCTTTGCTTCACACACGCTTTCACATCAGGCACCAATATGTCAGACTGCTTCTCTGCTGCCATTTGTCATATGGCAAGAAAATGTAGCAGAGTACTGGCAGAAAGGTTCGGCATCTACTATCATAACAATGTCTCTGATACTGTGGGGCAACATAAAAAAATGGCATTACTTTTGGAGTAGACCTCATATTAAAAAATGGACACTGAGAAGCTGCCATCCAGAGGGACCTTGGTAAACTCGAAAGGTGGGTCATTGTGAACTTAATGAGGTTCAACAAAGCAAAGCACAAGGAGTAATCCCAGATACATATAGAGACTGGGAGAAGAGATCCTTGAGAATAGCTCTGCTGAGAAGGACTTAGGAGTTCTGGCTGATGAAAAATGGAGTATGAGCCAGAACCATGCACTTGCAGCTCAGAAGGCCAATGGTACCCAACTCTCCATCAGGAGAAGAGTTGCCAGTGGAGTGGGGTGATTATCCCCCTCTACTCTGCCCTCATGTGGCCCCAGCAGTAGTACTTCATCCAAATTTGGGGCCCCCAACACAGGAGAGTGCCCAGAGAAAGGCCACAAAGATGATCCAATGGCTGAAGCACCTATCCTGTGAAGATACGCTGAAGGAACCAGGCTTGTTCAGCCTGAAGAAGAGGAGGCTATGGGGAGACTTCATTTCAGCCTTCCAATACTTAAAGGGAGTGTATAAATGTGAGGGAAATCAACTTTTTGCAAAAATAGATAGTGATAGGACAAGAAAGAATCATTTTAATGAAATGAGGGGAGACTTCAATTTGATGTCAGGGGAAGTATTTTATTTGGAGAGTGGTAAGGTGCTGGAACAGATTGCCCAGAGATGTTGTGGACATCTGATCCCTGGAGGTGTTTAAGGCCAGGTTGGATGAGGCTCTGGGTGATCTGCTCTAGTACTTGATCTTGCAGCTGGCAGCTCTGCCTGTGGCAGGAGTGTTGGAACTTGATGATCCTTTAGGTCCATTCCAATCCAAGTCATTCTATGATTCTGTGATTAAATATATCCAACACCTGAATTGAGTTGTTTCTAATTTTCTGGTACTCCCTTGATAATGAACATCATGTTAAATGAAGTATTCATTACGAAGGCTTAGATTCTCTCATTATGGGGGGAAATAACTGAATACAAAGGGCATTAGTGGTTTAGGAATAAGAGATATTTTCCTCCTCAGCATATAACCCTTCAACACAAATTATTCTTGAATTCTCTCCAGCTGTATTCTGAAAGTTGAGCCTGAGAATCTGAATGGTTTTCCATTCCCAAATCACACTGTCAAAAAAGAGCAAAGAAACCAGTGCTTTGTTGCATCTTTCTCTTTACATGTGTTAACTGTTCATTTTTTAAATCAGAATTCTTCTGCTGGGGTTACTATTGACAGAGAGCACCAAGAAATATAAAAAACAGAAACAACTGTGCCACTGCTCTGGTTTGATACTCTGATTCAAACCTCATCACTTTCTTTTGTTTTTCCTCTCTCACACTGGTGCCAAAATCCTATTAGAACAGATTTAGTGAGTGGCAGAAGAGGTTTGTAATTCTCAGCTTCATTCCCTTTTGCAGCTTGAACAACATTTGGAAGCATATAATAAATTTTAATCTTTTCAAGAAAAGATGCTAATCTGAAGATGACTTTTGGCTCAATACTGGTTTCCTGACAACTATGATATAGCTCACGATTCATGGTGACTGAGTATGGATTGAGATGGCAGCTTACAACTTACAGTTCAGGTGTCCTTGACAAATGGCAAGTAGACAGGAATTTATAGTTCATTGAAGTTCAGTACCATAAAATTTAACTAAGTAATTCATTAAAGTTTCCCCTTTTGTACGTGATTCTTCTTCATTAACTACCAAGCTTGTTGGAAAACAGGCAAGTGTTCTGCAAGGTCTTAACTCTCCAAGTATGCTTCTGTTATCCGTTTATTTCCATCCCACATTCCTAATAAAAACTTTGATTTCACACTTCCAAGCACTGCAAATAAACTGTTAGCAATTTGATGTATAAACAACACTGGCATTTCAACATACCAGTGAAAAAGTATAATTTCAGTCCCAGAAAGAATCAGTGTTAGAATGCTTGTTTAATTTTCATGAATAAATTAGTAAAAACAAATTATGTTCACTATGTATTTCACATTGAATATTTAAGTATTTATTAAGTATTTAGATGGGAAAAAATTCAAGAGTTCTGAAAGGCTGCAAAAATGCTTTTGTCGTTTACAGTGATTTAGGAAAATGTATGTATTTAAATTTTTATATTTGAGCCTTCAACTCTGTGTTCATTTGTTGCACAACACATATTAAGTCAGATTCTGTTGTCAGAGACATTGATGTAAGCCAACAATACTTTTGTTACAGATACTAAAATTACTTCAGTTTCTTTTTTCTTTTTTTTTCTCAATGAGGTCAGAAATTTTGACACTGATTTGTAGTGATTGCAGATTTGAATAAAGTGCATAGCTTTCAGAATAAGTCTGGGAAGAAGTTGTCATCAAAACCAGCAATTCTCTGAATGTTGTTAAGATGCATGATTGACATCCCTACCATTTTGTTTGTTCTCATCTGCTTTTCCTTAGAGAATAGCTGTTTAAGATGAAATGACTGCTGTTCATAGTGCTCTTGGACTCAGTTTTCACTCATGAAAATTGAGGGTCTAGAAGATACGAATTTAGACCATGTTTAAGTCACTATACAAATTCATAATAATGAATATTGCTTATGAATTCAAACTTCTGTTTCCATGGGGGAAAAAAAAAAAAAAAAAAAAAATGTTTCTTTCAGTAAACTACATTTTTGAGAGATTTTTAATGAAGAAGCAGGACACTTCATATTCTCTTTCTTTTCAATTAGTTTTTTTCTCTCTCATTTGCCATTCCTAATTTTCCTACTGAAAAAGGTTGAAAGAAGGTGAGGTAGGCACAAATAGTAAAAAAACAAACAAACAACAAAAAAAACCCTGTAAATCTTGGCTCTCACATAGCTTCATGCTTCTGCAATGAGTTTAGCAATTCACTGCAAAATCTTAGACTATAGGATACACAGAAAAAATTTCTGAAGTGACCTCTGTTGGACTATGTTCAAATCTTATGTCAAAAGAATATCTGAGATGCATGTTATGTGGTTTCATAGTTAACTAGTAGAATAGCCAGACTTTATGAAAATCACTATTTAACTTGCTGTACCTCAAAGGGGGAAAAGACTCATGTAAGTTCTTCAATGGTTTGAGGAAATACAGTGAAAGAGGAAAAAGATGATTGTCTTTCATTAACTGAAGTTACCTGAATTAACCAATTCAGGTGAAGTTGAACTCCAAGGTGCACGGACTCAGATGTGAATGAAAAAAATTGTTTATTACAAGTTCTCACATCACTTATATACCTTCACAAGTTTTCTTTTTCTAGCTTTCCCATCCACCCCTACAACTTTCTCATCCACCTTTACATGCCATCAGAGCATTCTACAAACACTCTTCAACCATTCATGCAAGCACTTATCCAATCAGAGCCATGAGCTCTTCCTTCTTCTAGAGGTGTCCTTGGTTCTCATGCTGTTTATCTTGCTCTAAGGCTCTGTACAGTCCTTCTTGTATTCCCACACCAAGGTATGCTCTGTTTTTAACTAGTGGCATTCTCACCCTGCCAAGAAAGAGACTCCCCATTTCCCATGAGCAGTCTTGTGACAAGATGCAGTCTACGGAGTATAAAGCCTCTTGAAACAGACACTCTGATTCAAACTTCATCACATCCTTTTGCTTTTTCTTTCTCTGCAGCACTGGAGTCATAAAAGCATATGGAAGAACATGTAAAGTCTAGTTGAAAGTTTAAAATACGTTGTATGATGAATTTGGTTGAGTATGACATTCTTTAACCACCTTCCTCTCTCCAGTTCCTTTTCAGCTCTCTTCTTTCAGACCTCAGTGATGAAGCTTTTGTTTAACCTTTTTTTCCAGACTAAGCAACCCCAAGTCCCTCAGTCATTTCTTATGATCCTTATTTTCTAGTCTCTTCAACTAGCTTTGTTCTTCTTGTCTGCACATGCTTGAGAACCTCAATGTCCTTCCTGCAGCAAGGGGCCCCAAATACTGGAAACAGTATTCAAGCTGCAATCTCACCAGCTCTATGGACAAGAGGATAATCACTTCCCTTGTACAGCTGGCCACATTATTTCTGATTCAGACCAAGGTACTTTTCTTCTTCTTGACTACCTGGGCACACTACTGGCTTATGTTCAGTTGGCACTCTGAGATCTTTTGTCTCTACCTGGCGGATGAAAGGTCTTGCAGAGGGATCTGAACTGGCTGGGTAGCGGGGCTGAGGGCAATGGGATGAAGTTCAACAAGATGAAGTACTGAGTTCTGTACTTTGGCCATAACAAGCCCAGGCAGCGCTACAGGCTTGGGGAAGAGTGGATGGATGATTGTGTAGAGGAAATTGATCTGGTGTTATTGGTTGACACTTGAACATGACCAGTAGCATACCCAGGTGGCCAAAAGGGCCAATGGCATCCTGGCTTGTATTGGAAATAGTGATTGTCAGCAGGAGCAGGGAAGTGATCATCACTCTGTACTCAGCCCTGGTGAGCCTGCCCCTTGAGTACTGTGTTCAGTTTTTGGCCCCTCTACAATACTACAATACTACAATAAATACATGGAGGTCCTGGACCATGTTCAGAAAAGGACGATGAAGCTGGTGAGGTTGTCTGGAGCACTAGAGCACAAGTTTTATGAGTCTCAGAGGGATCTGAGATTATTTAGTCCGGAAAAGATATGGCTCAAAGGTGACCTTATCACTCTCTATAATTATTGTTGTGGTGAGGTGGGGGTCGGCCTCTTCTGCCATGTAACTAGCAATAGGAGTAGAGGAAATTTCTCAAGTTCTGCCAGGGAAGATTCAGGGTGAACGTTGGGAAATAATTACTGTCTGAGAGAGTGGTCAGATGCTGGAATGGGCTGCCAGGGAGATGGTGGAGTCATCATCTCTGGAAACTGTAGTTGTAACTGTAGTTCAATATCAGTATAAATTCTCAACAAATTACAAAGCTTAAGTAACACATGCAGAAAATAGGTCCTACTACTTTTGGTTGTAATGGTTACAACAGCAATGCTTTGTACTCAGCCATCATCTAAAGCTGTTGGGCATCCAGCAACAATAAGAGATGGGCAGTAGTATACAGATGAATGTCTACAGTCTGATTCAGTATATTGCATTACTCAAATAGGTCCACTGTTATATTTGAAACTTCCAGGAATGCATTAGAAAACAAAACCAATATATTCAGAATTCATATTCTAAATTAAAGAATCATAGCAAAAGAGGTAATGAGAAATACTTTTCTGGACAGAAGAGGAAAGTTTGTGGGTAGCGATTTCCAATGACACTACAGTGCTTTGAATACCACCAAATTAATAATCAATTATATCAGTAATTTTCAGTAAATTAATACATCTCTTTGTGATTTTAACATTGCAACTTTACATTACAACAATGTAACTTTGATTATAAAAATAAGATTTATTTTTGAAGCAGAACAATAAAAATAAATCTGAAATATCTTTGAAGACACAGATAGATACTCTTATGAAGGAAAACAGTTCAATTTGGTCAGTAGAGCAGACCTAAGTAGGGAAATGGAGACAGATCAAAAAAGGCATATTTCTCACATCTACACAACAGATTGGCGAGTAGCTGTCACAGTTGTGCAGTGCTCTGTCCATTAGACTATGCAAAATACTCTCAGTTCCTGAACTGACAATAAACAGTTTAATTTAAAACTGACATGTATGCTCAATATGCTGCATAGCTGAGAAGTAGAATTTAAATTTTAGTTTACAGATTTTGCAGCAACAGAGCTTCAGTGGTGTGATATTTATGCAAATCAGAAAGCAGAAGGTTAAGTGAAACTTCCCCTTGATGATCACTTGCTATGTTAAAAGAATAAATTTTTACTTCTCCCATGGTTTATAATAATTGCCTTCCTCTTCACATTCTCCCTCTCAATTTCCCATATAATTATTTTGGTAGTCTAACAAAACATCTTAGTTCTACAGTTTATTCCAGTACAAATTTGGCTTGTATTTTCATCTGTTGGTGGCAATTAGCAGCCTTGGATTGAAAGGTAAATTGATTATCCTTTAGGTCTCTTACTAGCCTCCACTGAATCCAGCTAAATCAAAGGAGTCAACTGTCAGACAATGCTTGATAGACTGTTACGGTAAAGCTCCAAAACAAAATGTCTCATAGGTATTTCTTGAAAGAAGTCCAAGTAGTTTTGTTTGCTTGCTTGTGATTTCTCCTTCAAAGAAACTTTTTCTCTGAAATGTGGCTAAAACTATGACAAGTATAGTTAAGTTCACAGTTGATGAACATATTTTATAGTAAGATTTCTATATTTGTGGAAATAGAATTTGATACCTGAAATCAAAACTCAGTGGGGTTTTTTTTGTTTGTTTTTTCGTTTTGTTTGTTTGTTTTTTGTTTTTTGTTTTTTGGCTAGTGTGAGATCATCAGAAGTTTGCATAGTTATTGCAAAATCCTATGCAAACCAGTTAACTTCATAAATGATATGAGATAAAGTTACAGGCTCATTTGAAACTGATTTGTAGTGGGGAGGTTGATGGAGAATAGTATTCAGCTATTTTTTCTTTCTTACTATTCTTGCCAGTGGTTTGTTAAAAAATAAACGTCCTCCCCATGGAGGGAATGAATATGCATCATGTACACAGATCAAACTTTGTGCAGTAAGAACCTGTCATTTCTGCAAGTCAGTTTTCTAACAAGAAGTGTTTTAAATGAATCATTTTTAGTAATTGTTATTTGGAACAATACAAGTTCAAAAATTTCATTTTTCTGAAGTTCAGAACGACCTAACTAAATGAATACAGACTCTCCAGTATGAAAGATTTTAAACAGGTTTGGTCACTGCTGAAATTAGGTTAGGTATTGAGCCATCTTAGTTAAAAGTGTTCTAAATTAAAACTTTTGTAGCATTTATTCTGAAGACAAGAGTTTAGAATCAGGAAAAACTGGCTCTTAAAGGCTTACAATTAATCCTCCAATTCTTCACCTTTCTGCCCAACAGTTTTTCCTTTGGATTCTCTTAGATTACATTATTAAATAATAAACCAGTGCATTCTGTGTTCTTATGCAGTAACACTCCTACTTTCACTGTTTTACTATCTTTTCTTTTAGTTTTGTAGATGTTTTGAAGTCTTTTTTTCAGGACGTCCTTGATCTCTGTTTTCAGTCAAAGATATTAATTCCTGGACATTTTACTTTTTTTCTTTTTTTTTTCTTCCATAAAATCCTGCAGCTCCTTGACATTTTAGCCAGTTTTTTTTCTTAACTCCTAGGTGCAAAAAATGAAGCAAGTACTATAACAAAAAAAATCAATAAAAAATCTCTTAGCAGAAATATTTTTCGAGATATTTTGAAGCATTTCTTATATTGGAGAAATTAAGCATTTCTACTACTGGTGTTTTTATTAAAAAAAAAAAAAAAAAAGTATAATATTCTCATGTCTATATATTTAAAGGTTATGGCAAAAAAAATTTTGGAATTATGATGGGAAAGAAATTTTTCCATCAGATTAATACTGTATTTTTTCTTAAAAATTGGAATAAAATCAATAGAATAGGAGAGTGTTTTTTAGCCCCATTCATTTGCAACACATATTTAAGTTGATTATGTTGAAAATCTTACTTTTTTAGATGTATAAACAATTTACTTAAATTATTCTGTTGTTCAAAGACACTAAAATGGGTGTCATGTGAGTACCCCTGGAGATGGCTATCTCCCTCGAAATAAGCTCACACAAAAGACGGCTCCCAGGCTATTAAGCTGTGGCTTATCCCTCTCTTGTGGCCCCTGGCCTTGTCCATCTGTGTCCCTCAGACAAAGGATTTTGCAACCCTTGCCCAAGGCTTGTCCATCTATGTTCTCCAGATAAAGGATTTCTCACCCCTTGGCCAGGACTTCCTTGGACTTGTTCCTCAGCAAGTTTTGAGGCAATGGCATAAAAGAATAATCTCTTATAGGGCTCTGCAAGACTATCTAAAACATAGGCACTATGTCTAAGAGGATTGTTCTTCAGCAGTCTTGGACAATTCTGAGAATTCCCATCCTTTACTGGATGGGAATGTGACCACTGAGGATAAGGAAAAGACTGAAGTTCTCAATACCATTTTTTCTTATGTCTTTAAATTCAGATCAGTTATTCTCAGGGTACTCTACCCACTGACATACAAGTCTAAAATGTGGAGCTGAATAAACCCCCACAGTTCAGGTGGAAACAGAGACCTATTGTACCACTGTCATAAGTCCATGGAACCAGATGGAATCCACCTGAGGGTGCTGAGGTAACTGGCAGAGGTGATCGCCAAACTGCTTTCCATCATCTATCAACATTTCTAATCAACCAGAGAGGTTCCAGAGAACTAGTAATAGGACTAGAATGAATGGTCTCAAGTTGCGCCAGGGGAGATTCAGGCTAGATATTAGGAAAAATTTCTTCGAAGAATGGCCAGGTGCTGGAATTGGCTGAACAGGGAGATGGTTAAGTCATCATCTCTGCAGGTGTTCAAGAGACATTTAGATGTTGTACTAAGGGACATGATTTAGTGGGGAAGTACTGGTGGTAGGTTGTCACAAGTTTGCAATACAACACAGGGTTCTTGTGCAAGGAAGATTTTCTTTATTGCTATGTCTATATATATACTTTTTACTTACACCAGCAAGCCTTTTATTCTAACATGCATATTCAGTAAATTTCTACTAACCATCCATTGGCTAGAAAGCAAGTAAGTTCCATAACAAGTCTTCATAACAGCGGAGAGCTTATCTTATGCCTTGCTACAAAACATCCCTGTTTATTCTGTTCATCTGTCTTTCCCAGCACCATATTACCAGCAAGTTGGCATTTGAAGAGGTCAAGCCGACATCTCCATCTCCCATATCTCCTCCTTCTTTACTAATGAAAAAGCATGATTTAAAGCATCTTGTATCTTTTTCTGAATGTGCTGAAATAAGCAAGGAACGCAAATTAAAACACAGAGAAAAGCAATAAGACAAACTAACGCCTATTTTTAACGGATTCTCTATCCACACTTCCAGGCTTCCAAAGAGGCCTCCAAATATATCCAACCCATCATCAAACTGTTATTTCTTAACTCCATTCCACAAATCTTGAATGCTTTTATGTATTGATTTTGAATGATCTGACAAGTTCATCCAACACATGACACCAAAATCCTGACACCAGTGACCTTGAGCTAACAGCAAAAAGTCTATCTACAGCACGATTCTGTAGCGTAGCATGTCATACTGAGTCTACATCTAGTAGCAGTCTGCTTAGAGCCAAGGAAGTAGCATTCATTTGCTTGGCCAGCCAGCATCCAAGTTTATTAAGCATTCTCAGTGCTTTAGCTGATGCAACACCTGGGGCTAAAAAGGATGCTGCTATTATTCCCCCAGGGTTCCAAAATTCTACATTGTCCTTACACTGTGATTAAAAAGCATGTACATTTCTTTTAAGACACTTCCAGTGGTGAGTGATCATGGAGATATTAGGTGTTAGTAAAGTTAGTCTTCCCAAATTGCATGAACCTCCTTTGATGTGAGAGGGGATAGCAGGTCACACCCTGTCCCCACAGATGAGAAAATCTCCTGCTGGCGAACTAAGCAGACGGTTACTAGATCCTGAGATGTTAGGTGAAGTATAATTAACGCCTATAGAGGGTGTTAGTGCAACAGTTTGATAGTCTGGACAGGACTGTATGATCTGTCGGGCCTGATCCATGGTCAGTTGGAAGGCACGCTGTATTGCCTTTGCATTTTGATGGTAAAAATCATGAGACAAACGTCCTTGGACAAACTGATCTAGGACAACAATTGCTCCTGACAGTTTGTCTGCCTGAACATTATCCTTGGAAGTAGGGCAGAGAAAAATTAGAGCGAACATGCTGAATGAAGTAAGATTCCAAGTGATGGTCTGGAAACCATTTTAAGTGCAAAAGAAGAGTGAACAACTGTGCTTTAGTTGTTTCCTCTAGATAAGAATGCTCCAGTTGCATCACAATGCCTGCACCCTAAAAAAAATCTGTCACTATATTGATGGGTTCAGACCATCGCTCAAACACATGGACCGCTGCTGTAAGTTCCACAAGCTGTGGAGATCTGGTGGTGACATGGACATTACTGTTCCTGGTCCTGGCAGTACCTCTTCAAACGTGACCCTGCAGCCAGTCCTTCCGCATCCATCCGTAAAAACAGTAAGAGCACCTACAAGATGGGTTAATGATAATTTAAAAGCTGGCAACAAATAAAGAGAATGAATGATTGTAAAAGCTTGTGCACTGGCAGATGAATATTAAAATGCCCCGAAAATCCTACCAGCACGCACTGTAGCTGCTGCGACATGCAGAAGACAAAATCCCATTTCCTGAGATCAAATGGACATAGATTTTCTCTGGATCCATGCCACCAATGCTAATAAATGCCCCCTTCTTCTGCAAATGACCATAACTACCATAACAACCCTGGTGGTAACAGTCTTAACAAATTTGTGCAGTAAAAATACCCATTCCAAAATTACCAAGGCGTTGGAGTCCCTCTTGACCCACTGCGCTAACAGTCCATAGGATTGAAAAGGAGAGTTGATAACAACAAGTCTGATAGAATGATCAAGTTTTCTTCAGTGTGCTGTTTGCTGGATCATCTTTGAGAAGGCAGTATCCAGAGCTATCGATGCTGCCAATGTCAAATGCCATGGTGTTGATAAGTCCAGTAATCTGAAGAGGGGTGGAAATCCTCTGTAGAAATCTCCACTAGGGGTTGCACCAAATTTATGGCACCCAATAACTTTTGCAGATCATTTAAGGTGCTAACTTTGGTACCCAAAGTC
This sequence comes from Phasianus colchicus, assembly GCF_987193195.1. NCBI lineage: Eukaryota > Metazoa > Chordata > Aves > Galliformes > Phasianidae > Phasianus > Phasianus colchicus. Next base: position 1,201,793 of record NC_143438.1, read on the forward strand.
AGAGTCTGTGGATGGATTTGGGTCTCTGAAATCTTCCAGCCCAGATATAGTCAAGGTAGTGTCTTTTGGTCTTTGTCCTGTGTGATCTGCAATCCTGCCTGAGTTGCTGTTGTTATGATCACTGACACAACTTTAGTCATTGTCACCTCTCTTTGTGCGATGACCAGGATATCATCCATGTAGTGGTACATGTAGGCATTGGGGAACCTTCTCAATTCACAAACCTTCACTCTTTTCTCAATCTATTAATTACTCAGTCTATACTGATGTTTGGGATTGCCTCAGTCCAGGTGCTGTCAAAGGAAGAATTACAAGGAAATAAATGTCTCTGTGAAGAAATTATTCATCCAAATAAAACTCCTCTGGTACAACTTGAGACAATTGCCTCATGTCTTATAACTTGTTAAATGGAAAAGGTGATTGTCATCCCCCTCACTGCAACCTCCTTTCAGGTACTCATGAAAAGCAATGAAGTCTCTCTTTCTGCTCCTCTTCCCAATCCCTTTTCCCTCAGTTGTTCCTTATAACCCATGTTTTTCAGTCTCTTAATTGCTATTTTCTACATATGCTCAAGCAACTCAATATCTATCTTGATAGGGAGGTGCCAGAAAACTGAGCACAGTTCTTAAGGTGTGGTCTTATCTGTGCTGAGCATTAGGTGACAATCATTCCTTAGTCCTGCTGGCCACACTTTTTTTGATACAGGCCAGGTTACCATTGGCATTCTTGGCCACAAGGACACACATTGGTTCATGTTCAGCTGACTGTCACTGACCGCTCCCAGGTCTTGTTCTGGACAGCAATTTTCAAGAGTTTTCCAAGCCTATACCACAGCACTTATGACCCAAGTGCAGTAAGGCAGTATTTTTCCAAATTGAGTAATTTTCCTCCCTTAGCAGTATTCTGACTATTCATAAAAGAGAGTAAACTTGTTCCCAGTCATCCAATAAGCAAATATGTTTGATGGATTTTTGATTTTTTTTTTCCCATATATAAAAAGTAGTATGATTTTTACTTTTTCTTTTTTATTAAGATTCATATAAGCTAAGAATCTGAGAACAGAAAAAAAGTATAGGATTGTTTCTTTCCCTGTCCAGTACAAATTGTTTTATCCTGTTAGTATTTGAGTATATGCTCAGCAATCTGCTTGTAGAAATAGTATGTTAAAAGCATCATTAGCACTGTTGTTTTTTTGGCCAAAAAAAAAATTGCAATTCAGAAGTTGTTGAAAGTTAGTTTTTCTATGAATTCATGTGATTTGATCTGTAGATTCTATCAGGAGTTTCTTGTGAACAGTTTGCTTTTTGGCAATACATAGTCTTTGTTGCTTTTCTTCTGCTCATGAGATATTTATTTAGATATATATTTTTTTCTAATTCACTTTCTCCCATTAGATATTTGCCAAACGATACATATCCTTTCATAGAAAGTTTATAAAAATGCATCTTTTTATTGAGAGCTACATTATATATTGTATTTATTCTAAGATGCTTGAACACCAATAGAAATAGGACAAATTGGCTTAACTACTTGTGAAAAATGTATTTAACAAGTTCATATTTTGAATGATTACTGCAATAGCATGCAGTAGAAGTTCATCAGAATACAAGTTTTAAAATATATCACAAATCATGCTGTTTTATTTTGTCATCAAGTAAAACATAGAAACATCTTAGGATATCATTAAGTTTATTTATTTGGTCTGATCTTATATGAAAGAAAGCTAAAATAGGAGGAAAGATGGCAATCCTTTCCGTAAGTTTGGAAAGCATCTTTTTTTCTGACTTCTTCATCTTCTGTTTCAACCACATACAGTTTTCCCTGTTTTAGGTGGAGAATACAGATACAAAGATTTTTTTTTTTTTTTCCCATTGGTGCCTACAAAGCTCAGTTTTACCCCATTTTCAAAATGTGTCAGGCATTACTGCTGCAGAACATCTATTTCTAAGCAGCATATTACTTTTGAAAAGGGAACTTGGGATCCTCAGCCATATACACCATAAAGAACAGTGTTAAAAATTTTAGCATCAATTCCAAATGATCTGGTATGAGGTTGTTTTGAAGTGTAGTATTATCCAGAAATACTAGTTGAGGATGATGCCTAGCTTGGACAGTCTAATAGTATCACCCTAGTCTCAGGACTGCTTTAGTTTCTGAGATTAACTTGTTGATAGTCAATTCAGTTACCTGGGCAGTGGCATAAAATGCAACAGAAGCATAACAACAAGGCATGCCTGAAACAGTTTCCTTTACTTTCTTGTTAATAATCTCAGCAAGGTATTTGTATAAGAGCAGGACATTTACAATACAAGTGTCCAGTAAAACTGAATGTGAAATACAAGAGGATAATAGGTGGGGATATATTTAAAAAGAAACTTTGAAATGGATAGAATGCATTTTTTCTGTCTTTGTTTTCAGAATATGAATTAACTGAGCAGGTTCACTATGGTTACCAGCCTCTCCTTTTCAGAAATTATTACATGTATTATATTATTACTGGGTAAAATAATCCAAGGCAGTTATAGTGAGAGAGTACTTTTTATCTGTTGTTATATATTTTCTATAATATTGAGATTTTCTAACAAAGTAAATATGTTTCATTTCTGAAAGTGATAAATTATTATACGCTACTTCAAACACAAATAAATATATATAAATATATATATTTATATATAAATAAAATAATAAAAATAAATAAAAATAATAACTGACTTGTGAATAAAGCTGTTCGAAACCTGTTCATCTTCAGGCCTTTAAAAGAAAAGAAGAATCCCATTGCAGTCTTGTAAAACTCTCCACAAATAGAAAAAAATTTTTTTGATTAATTTTTAATGTAAATGTAAGTTGCGTGACAAATGAGGAAAAAATTGAGAGAAAATGAACCCATTTGTGTTCCAGTTTGTCCTCAAACTGGGATCGGGGCAGCTAAGCTTAGATTCTGAGCATTGCCCAGTTTGGCATTCTAAGTACGATTATGTTCATAGAGTAGAACTATAGAATCATAAAATCATTAATGTTGGAAAAGACCACTAAGATCATTGAGTTATCCACCCTCAAGGAATTTGGCTGCACCCAATGAGGATTTTCAGGGCTGGGTTAGTGAATTATGCAGTTTATTTAAGCAGCAGATTACTAGTTCTCCTGGATTACTGACAATAAATACATTATCTGCAAAGCATACAAGTTTAACCAAGAACATGAATAATAAGGCCTACTACAAACACAATAAATCACGGAATAACTCTATATAGATTTCAAGTTTCCTTGGGGAAGCTCTCATTATAACTGAGACTGCAAATCTTACCCAATATGCAAGAATGTGGATGGCAAAGAACTGAGCCCAGAAGGAACAGTGTCCTCCCAACTTGTCTAAGTTGATCTCTTCTCCAAAATTCCTTCTATCTTAGGCAATTTTTATGCTATTTTCTTATTTAGAGATGGAGCTTGAGTGACTGCACTCAAAAATATTTTGCTTTGCGAAGTTTACTCAGACAACATTTTTTTTACAGAAAAGTGGAAAATGTTTGTCTTGGGGCTGGTTCAGGAAAACAAGATAGTTTATCAATTCCAACAGTGTCAAGTCCATCCCTGCAAGATGATCATGGGGTTTGGCCATGGGAGCTCCATTCTGCTCACACTCCGTGTTGTTTTTTCATCACACCAGTCAGCATAGGAGGCTCCCCTGGTGTTTGTTAACAGTCTAAGGTTTGCAGCTCTGATGCTGCCTCAAGAAATATCATGGAATGAACTATCCACTACATTCAACCCTGGGGATTTACCTTCTCTCAAGAAGTGGACCTTTCAGAAAGTGACCTCCTGTAAATATTCCACAGTGCATCACATTAATATGTAGCTTTGGGATTATATTATTTAGCTTCTGAATGTACAACAGCTTCTTTGGAAAAAACTTGAATACAATGTTTGAAAATTGAAACTTGTATAAAAATATAAGGCAGGCTTATATTTATAAACCTGGAACAAATGAGAAATTATTTCCTGCTATTTGCTCATAAACATTCCAGTTGAAGTCTTTGGTAAAAATAATTTTAAAAAATAAAAACAGAATGAGATGGGTGATTTTTGAGGAAAATAAAGTTTGAATTTGTAGAGATATGGTTTGTTTTGAATTTTGCTATCAACTCAGCTAATTTCAATGGTAAAGAATTGTGTGTTTAGATCACCATTATGCTTGCAGTGGGAATTAGGAAAATAGTCTTAAAAATAACTGTTCTGTGATAGCATCTTCACTGAGGTTTGCAAATATCTGTGGGAGGGAGCAGAGTCAGAATGATTGCTTTTTTTACTCTTCCTCAAAGATTGCTTTTTTTACTCTTCCTATAAAGGAACAAGAGAAGATAAACCTTTGCAGGAGTCTGATTGGTGGACAGCCCTAGAGCAGGAAAACATAAAATGAGAGAAAAAACTCACCTCTTACATTTTTATTATTCTGTCCACTATGGAGATCTGCATCAGAAAATGTCTTTACTATCCCCAAATGACAGTATTCAGTGAATTGCCTTTACTTTTCCTTTGTGCAAAGCGTAAAAGCTATAGAATATGCATAATAAAATACTTGCTTTTCAAAAATGTGCAGAAATGAAATTCATAAATTTATACCTACAATGAATTGTCACCTAGATTGTCATGGGCAAAGTGTTTTTGGTTAAAATATTCAATCTACTTTATATCTGCCAAGGGCTTTTGCAGTACTAATAAGATGTTAAGAGAATCTAAGCAAAAACATTGTTACCTAATAGACGAAATCTTGCAAAAGGAAAAGAAAGAGCATTTATTCTGAAATTACAGAAATATTTTAGTAACAGAATTGCCCATGCTTTGTGAAGCAAATTTAGGTAAGCTATTTGGTCCTAGTATGTCAGCAGATTTGAATACTTACTTGTAACCTTCTCGGGGAAAAAAAAGAAAAAAAAAGAAAAAAGAAAAAAGAAAAAAGAAAAAAAGGAAATTGTTCTGTGTCATGACAACCGCAAAAGAAATCTAAAATGCATACATACTGCTGAGTGGTGCAGTTGACATGCTGGAGGGAAGGGAGGCTACCCACAGGGGCCTGGACCGGCTTGAGCGGTGGGCCCATGCATACCTCAGGAAGTTCAACAAGGCCAAGCTCAAGGTCCTGCATCTGGGTTGGGGCAATCCCAAGCACAAATACATGCTGGCTGGAGAACAGTTGAAAGTGGCTCTGAGGAGAAGAATTTTGGGGTGTCAGTTGATGAAAGACTCAGCATGAGTCAGCAATGTGCACTTGCAGCCCAGAAACACAAATGTAACATGAGTTGCATCAAGAGAATTGTGACCAGCAGGTCAAGGGAGGTGATTCTGCTCTCATGAAGTACTGTGTCCAGTACTAAGGGCCTCATCACAAGTAGGACAATGAGCTGTTGGAGCAGGTCCAGAGAAGGGCCACGAAGATGATCAGAGGGCTAGAGCTCTTCAGTCTGGAGAAGAGAATGCTCTGAAGGGACCTTATGGCAGCTTTCCAGTACCTGAAGAGGGCCAACAGGAAATCTGGGGAGGGCATGTAGCAACAGTTTGAGGGGAAATGGTTTTAAACTGGAAGAGTATAGATTTAGACTAGATATTAGGAAGAAATTATTTACTGCGAGGGTGGTGAGACATTGGAACAGGTTCCCCAGTAAGGTTGTGGATGCCCCCTCCCTGGAAGCATTCAAGGCCAGCTGGATGGGACTTTGAGCAACCTGGTCTAGAGAGAGGTATCCCTGCCTATGGCAGAGGGGCTGGGACTAGATGATCTGAAAGGTCCCTTCTGACACAAGCCGTTCTATGATTCTATAAAAGAAAAATGCTTGAATGAATTTTCTAATCTTTTCTATTCAAAATAGTTCTATTTTGAATAGTTCAGGAGGATGGAAGAGAAATACTGTATTCTTTTATTTATTTAATTAAATGTAGATTTCAATGAAGGAATTTCTCTTTGTTTGCTAGAGGAATCTGTTAAAATGTTAAACAATACAAAAAAAAAAAAATCAAAAGTTTAGAATAACAGAAGAAATGCTTCTATTCAAATAAAGGAAAGAAAATGAGGGCGCTTAATTTATAATCCTTTTTCTCGGAACATATTCCTTATTTCCTAGTTCAGTATGGCTTAGTCCAGAAAAGACTTTGTTCACATTTTAATTCCAGCATGAAAACTGCTTTCACATGTTAAAATTCATGTGCTAGAGTAATTCAGAACTGTTTTATTTTATAAGTTAAAAATTAAATTATTTATTTTACTGTTGTGGAACACCTTTTCATATTGGAAAAAGAAATGAAGGGCAATCAAATTGTTTTTTACAATAGATATGTATTCCATGAGGTTTTTTAATACTAATTTCTACAAATATTATATCTGCATAGTTATTTATATTTATTTGGTGGGTGGGGAAGGACGATGGATGTCATCTACTTGGACTTCTGCACAGCCTTTGACACGGTCCCTTACCGCATCCTCCTTTCTAAATTGAAGAGGCATCAATTTGAAGAATGGACTGTTCGATGGAATTAGCAGACAAAGTGTTGTGATTAATGATTCTGTGACAAGGTAGAGGCTGGTCACAAGTGGTGTCCCTCAGGATTTGGTCTTGGGATCGGTGCACTTCAACATCTTTATCAATGACATAGATGATGGCATCTAGTGCACCCTCAGGAAGTTCATGGATAACACCAAGCTAAGCAGTGCAGTTGAAACATTGGAAGGAAGGGAATCCATCCAGAGGGATCTGGACAGTCTGGAGAAGTGGGCCCATGAAAACCTGATGAGGTTCAATAAGGCCAAGTGCAGGGTGTCAGGACAATCCCTGGTATTTATACAAGCTAGGGGAAGATCTCTTTGAGAGCAGCCCTGTGGAGAAGGACTTAGGGATCCTGGTGGACAAGAAACTGGACATGAGGTAGCAGTGTGCGTTTGCAGCCCAGAGGGCCAGCTGTGTTCTGGGCTGCATTAAAAAGGGGGTGGCCATCAGGGAGAGGGAGGTGATTGTCCCCCTCTATTCAGCTCTTGTGAGGCCCCAGGTCTGAATGTAGTACTGCAGATGGGCAGATGGCCCCATCTGCAGAACTGTGTCCAGGCCTGGGGCCCCCAATACACTAAAGACACAGATCTCTTGGAGCAGGTCCAGAGGAGGGCCACTAAGATGGTCAGAGGGCTGGAGCATCACTCTGTGAGGGTTGAGGAAACTGGACTTTTTAGCTTGGAGAAGAGAAGGCTCTGGGGAGACCTCATTGTGGCCTTCCAGTACTTGAACGAAGCTTATGAGTAGGAGAGGGAATGGCTGTTTATGAGGGTGGATAGCAATAGGACAAGAGGGAATGGTTTTAAACTGAGACAGGGAAGGTTTAGTTTAGATATTAGGAAGAATTTCTTCACACAGAGGGTAGTGACACACTGGAACAGGTTGCCTAAGGAGGTTGTGGATGCCCCATCCCTGGAAGAATTTGAGGCCAGGCTGGATGTGTCTCTGGGCAGCCTGGTCTGCTGGTTGGTGACCCTGCACATAGCAGAAGGGTTGAAACTAAATGATTATTGTGGTCCTTTTCACCCCAGACCATTTTATTCTATGATTTTTTATCTTTAATTAGAAATTTCATTATCTTTCTTAATACATTCTTTTGCTATGTATTCCCTTTTTACCTAGGGACTGATACTGTCACTTTTGCCAAGGTTTGGATACCCTGACTTCTTGAAAGGCTGACTTTTGATAACACAGTTAAAACTTCCAGTAAGAACCTCGTTGGATTCTAGAATTTCAAGATCTGTACCAAAATGTGTTTATTTTAAAGTGCAACACAGCTTTCAGATTTTATAAGGTGGTTTTAGAGGGGAAATTAAAACCAAAACAATAGATATTGCAATAATTATGCTCTTCAAAGTTAAACCACACAGATTTTACTGTTTCCCTTTAACAGTAACTCCCACTGCATGTATATCATCAGAAATGAATTTTTTTTATAACAAAAAATGTGAGGATGTTAAGCAAAAGGAAAAAAAAAAAAAGCATTTGTGGCTGTGTGACATATATTTTTTTTCTTTTTACTTTGATATATTTATATAGCTGTAACTCAAAAATAATGAAGTGTTTCAATTATGTTCATGAACACACTCCATCCCTTTTACTCAAACAAATATTTATATAGTATGAAGACCAGGTTTAGCTAAAACATACATAAGACAGAGTCAGTCTTAAAACTAATGATGTGAACTTCCATATTGTTCATAAATGAAGGTTTGATCAGTAATTCTCAGAAACTTGAGAAGAGTCATACACAGAGCAGGTTTAGGCCCATCGTAGAAAGTCTGTGTACATATGTACACTGTGTTTGTATGTAATTTATAAATGAACAGAAGAAAAGAACACACTCACTGGCAGCAATTCCAGGCATACCATTTCTTACTCCTGCAAATTATTGGAATTTTTGGAGCAGATTAATTGTTTACTTGTTGTTACTATGATATTTCTTGATTTGCTCTGAAGTTTTGTGAGAATAGTTCATGTTAATTTTGAAAACAATATAGAAATAAAAAAGCATACACAAACACTGTATATCTGGAGCCTAAACATAAGTCTTGGGTGTTCTCTCTTGTATAATACAAAATTTTTATTGATCTTCATGAAAGCATAGTTTATGAAATGTTTGAAGTTTTTTTCTCACATATGTAAGTAGGATGCAGGGATACATTCCTACAGGCTCTGCTGTTACAGTAGGGGACATCTTTGCCTTATTTGCTATAGTTTAAGGCTGACAAGGTTGCTACTTTCCTCAAAATCCTATGCCTAGATAAGGTCCAGTAACTTCAGCTGATTTTGGAATCATAAGTGATGAGTACTTATTAAGGTACAAATGCAAAAGGATAGTGAGAAGAAGACCACAGTACCAGAGACATTTTTCTGCATCTCTGAGTTTTCTCTCCACTGCTGCCAGCTTTTCTCTCCTAACTTCTAAAGTTAATTAGTAGCATAATGCAGAATCTTAACCTTTGTTCATTCACTCATTTATAAAATAGAGAATATTACATGTACAATACTGCTTTTAGGTTGAATACGTTCATATCTGAAAACTTTTTAAGAATGTGAAACACTTTGTAAAGGTGTAATACTAGCACACCTTTCTGCTTAACTAGAACATTAGCACCAGATGCTACAAGAGGTCATATAGAGCTCCTGAAGCAGTCCAGTGCAGGCTGAAGGGTGTATTCTGAGAGTATCTCTGAAATTGCAAAAATATCACACTCACCCTGACTTCAACACACTCATCACGGAGTCTTGTGAGACAATATATTAAAACTGCTTTTTCCTTCTTCCTGATTCATGTTGGGGTTGACTTTTTTAGGAGCTGAACATTAGCCTGATGAAAGCTTGTGTCATTTACATTGCATAGATCTTAGAAGTATAAGCAATGATAAAAACAAAACATGACCCTCCTTATCTGATCTTACCTACCCCTAACCAAATCAACCTTCTGCTTTAGTAGAAATCTATCATTTGCTGGAGAGAGAGAACAGGAACTCTCAACTCTTTTGCTCACCTTAAGAAGTACTAGTATCATAAAAATATATCAGTATATCAGGGCAGGAAGTAAAACTAATCAGTCTAGTGTTTGATCTAATACAAAAGAAAAAGTTTTCTGAGAGATATATTAATAAAACAAAACGAACAAGGCTTTTTCATTACTTCCATTCATAGACTGTCTTCTGGAGAGCACTGTTAGACCTCAAATATTATAAGGCAGTATAGTGCTTATGCATTTCCATGACACATATACTTCTTTTAAGAAGGGTATTTAAGATTAACAATATATGATTTCTTCTTAGAATCTCACATATTTCTATTAATATTTAATTTAAAAGAAAAAAAAAAAGTCAGGAAAGATTCTTATATTTTTAAGATGATAGCATAAAGAGAAAAATTACTTTAGTACAGAGGTAAATAAGGCTCTTCCTTTTCCTTTTCTTTTTTTCCCTTTACCTCTCTTTTTCCCTTTCCCTTTTTTTTTTTTTTTTTTTTTTTTTTTTTTTTCTTTCTCTAAACGAATAATGGAAAATTTTCATTGTTGGAAGCCACTGTACAATCAGGAAATTTACTGTAGTAAAAAAATAGGACACTGAAAGACCATTCAGATATGTACCAGCACAACTGCAAATTTCATGTCTCTACACACCTCTCATACTGTCTATCAAAGTTTTTTAAAGTGGTTCATACTGTGAAAAAAAAAAAAAAGAAAAGAAGTTATATTGCTTGCAGTATTTCATCTAAATCTGGTATGTATTTCTAATTTTTTTGGAAGAGCAATTGGAAATGAAAAAAAGATTGCACTGTCACTAACAACATCCCATTTTAAGTTATTATAAATAGTCAAACAATTCAGGAAGCTCTGCATACTTGATGTGCTTTGGCTGTGATATTTCTTAATGAGACACTCTTGTACTGTACATTGAAAATGTATAACTAATAGTAGTGATTGTATTAAAAAATAGTACTCCATAGCTAAGAATTTGATCTATCAAATAGTGTCCTTGTGCTCATTGTTGTAGTTTCTATGGAAATAAATTGGAGACACTACTTTTGGAGAGACCTCCGTAGTAACATCTCTTATCTTGCTCTTGAGATACTAGTTACAATGTTTTTTTTGTATGTATCTGAGCTGGGTCTTTTATGCTTACTACTGGTAGATTTTCAGTGTAGCAAAAGTCAACTGAAAGAAATGATCAACTAACCCTTGTACTTATCCTGAGTTAATCTGTACAGGGAATACTGAGCACGTTAGGTATATATAATATATGTATTTCATACACAAAAAGAAATCCCACATTTTTTTTATGAAGAATTTGTGCATATATGCACCTTTGCTATCCACTTTCTATACAAGACTCCATCAGTATGGCATAATTTGGTTTTTCTAATGAAAACTAACATTTCAGTATAAAGTATATATGACTGGATCTGTTTTTTTATGATTACATATTTTTACATTTTTTATTTTTTTATTTGATAAATGTTTTGTGCAACACTTTTTCAATTACGTAATACGATTTTATCCTTAGATCAGGATCTAATCTCTTGAACAGCAACATATTTTTCCCATCATCTTCTTTTTCCATTATTTTTGCCAGACTGTTTTTTCAGTGAACATTGAAACTAATTTGGAGTGTCCAAATTCTAGTTTCTTTCCTTAGAAGATTTTTTTTTGCCAATCAAAGTCGTGTGTCTTTGTCTGAAAAAAATAATTATTTCAACAAAAATATTAGATTTTACTGATTAGCAGATGTGGATAGATTTCTGTTGCTGAAGTTACACAGAAGCATTGAATAGATTGATGATTCTTTTTCTTTTATGTTAAAGACATCTTATTCTATTTTTTTTTCAAATAAAAAAAAAAAAAAAAAAAAAGGAAGAAATTTTTTTCATCTACTGTCTTCCCAAGTAAATAAATTAATTCAAAAAAGAAAACTTTATTTTCCCCCAAATATTGATTTTCTTCTGAAATAAATTTTTTTACAATGTAATTATTAGTTTTACTTTAGGTAGACCTATTTCCACTTCAAAGGAGGATTCTTTCCATGTAATATAAAGCAACATTTCCAGATAAAATAAAATAGGTTTTTTTTAAAATAAGCACAAAAATGAAATAGCTTTTTTTTTTTTTTTTTTTTTTTTTTTAAATAAGCACAATCTTATCCTGCTGCGATTCCTGAAAATCATAGCAAAATTTATATTTTAAATTTCAGACAATCATTGCATTTCAGAAATTCTTGAGTATTGAACTTGTATTAATTTTTAATCATCTATACCTCCAATGACATTAATGAGTATTTTTCTACCAATACTCTGAAACTACTCTTCCTTGTGCATAGCAGATACATGGGACTCCACAGTTATCAGAGAATCACAGAATCACAGAATTGTAGGAGTTAAAATGGACCTTCAGAGATCATCAAGTCTAATCCCCAGCCATTTCTCTAACGTTATAAACCTTTCTATTAAAGGTTTTTTGTTGTTGTTGTTGTTGTTTGTTTGTTTGTTTTCAGTAGAATTTAAGTAGTGATAAGGATGTGTTGAAAAATAGGTGTCTGAAAGTTACAGATAACTATTGTTACAAATAACAATTATTGTGATGGTTTTTTTTATGCCATTTTCTTCCTTTTGTCCAAGACATATATGTTCTATTTCTTGATCCTTTTAACTTTACACTAACATTCCTTCTGGCAAAGCTGTCTGGATGTGCCTTCCTTGAGATGCTGATGACATTTAATTCATCCATTATGATACACAATTTTTCTTTTACCCAGCAGCAAGCAGGACATCTGCCTGCATAGCATATTATTTTATACTATGCTAACTGTTCCTCAGAGTGGAGAAGTGAATGGGTATCAAACTGAGATTTCATATAAGCGAGGCCAGAGCTTTGAGAGATTGTCACTGTCTCGTGAAAACACTTCATAATCTAATGTTCTACATCAGTTAACCCATTTGCAAAATCTTAGTTGTTACAGTTTACAAAGTATATTAAGTTCTATGTAGAAGGTGAGGCAAACTTGCAAACAGAGCAAAACAGGCTGCTCCATATGTGACTTTGTTCGGAATATCTAGAGATTTTGTAAATAATTATACATCTTCAGGAGGATCAGGAAGACTGCATTAAAAAAAATATATTTTTCTAGAGGCAAAACATATCAGAGTCAGTGAGCACAATTTGTCCAGAGTTCCATTGCACTAAGGACTAGAACAAACTGTACTGGAAATGTCATTCACTGTAGAGGCAAGAAGTGAAAGATCAAGTGAGCAATTAATTGAGAATTAACTTCTGTAGAATAAAGTAAATAGTGATCTCTAGGGTAAGAATTATACAAACATGATTTCAGATGTTTATAATGGAAGGTTAAGGTAATTAGAAGTATCTGTGTTTGATATGAGGTTTCCCACATTTGGTTAGATGTGATTATAGCTGTGGATTGGCGTTACTATGCCTCAAAATCAGAACAAATGATAACTAACTGCAAAAACAGGCACTGGTGATCTAGAAAGAAACTATAGTTCTTTATGGCAGCTATAGCTTGTATAGGTTGTCAAGACCAATACCAAGTCATAGAAGGGTGAGAGATGGGGTAAGCAGGATGTATGTCAGAACTCCTCCACCATTTGACTTTCTTTGTCCTTTGCTCGTTGTATTGAACCTGCTGAATTGCCTGTATGAGAGGTTTGCACAGAAGAAACTTCTTCATCTCCATTTCACTTTACAGTTCTCTTAAATTTTATGTTGTGTCTGGAACATAAAAGAAACAAGAGATGTATAAAGCCTTGGTAGATCACACATGAGAAAAAACATCATCTTAACACACACTATTGAATCCTTATACTGTAACATAATAATGTAATATAATTATCCTGTTAAGTGACTTGGGGTGATTTACTTTCCATAGTGAGAGCTGGCAAATACTCATCTCCTCTTTGTGTAACCATGTAACCTTGTCTGTAAAAAAAAAAAAAAAAAAAAAAAAAAAAAAAAAAAAGAAAGAAAGAAAGAAAGAAAGAAGTCATATATTTTTGAATGAAGTCTTTGGAGCATATAAATTACTTCATTCTAACAAGGTCAGTAGAAATATTATTCAGGTACAATGGTTTGAATAAATTGCCTAAGACAAACATCTATCCTTGCTGTACTTAATTTATGGTATTTCTATAGGTTGTGACAGTTGTGCTGCAGTGGGTACAGAGATCAGTGTACATGTATGTAACTTAGCAATAATGTATAAGAAATGTAATTTTACCTCTCTGTATACCTTCAAAAACTTTGAAATTAATGCTGATTTCAGCATCACTGCTCCATGCAAGGCCTCAAGTAATTACATTTTAATCACTATTTGAAGAACTCCTTTTTCAACTTAAGAAACACTTTTATGAATGTGAAAATGTCTGTGGTTTCTGCAGGCAATGAAAAGTCATTAGAACCAGGGAAGGGGCATGATAGGAACTAGGGTAACACTTTTGGCAGCTTTCAGGAAACCTAATTTCCGGGAACTTAATTTATACAAGCTAATAGGAACTCCTACAGCAATCCTTTAAAATGAGAAACTTGTTAGCTAAAATTCCACAGCAAAGAAAACTGTTAATCAGCTTAGCACTGAAGATAAGATCCCATTTAGTCCTGTGAATACTTGTATTCCCACTTGGGATCCCCGTTCAGATTTGTATAATGCATATTCTTGTACTGCATCACTTATAGACTTCTGTCAAATTATGACAGAATTATAACTCTGCTATGATAAAATGATATAATTGAAGATTAAGCTCTAAATAATAACGTATTTTGTTTTTCAATGAGGAGTCACATGAGTTCACCTATATTGGTCATACTAACTAAGGATTTTTCTCTGGTGAATGCAATATGTAGAATGTTATATCCAAAGATATATCTGCAATAAGATATGTTATATCCAAAGTTATATCTGCAGAGCATAAGCACAAACAACTTCAGTTCCTCAGTAGGATTCAGAATTTTCCCATTTAATATAAGAGAAAATTATATTAACGTAAAACATCAATAAACATCTTGTACATGTCAGGCACTCAAGGGAAAAATCATGAGAATAGGTAACACATGCAATGTGATTTGAAACCAGGCATAGTCCTAGTGTTTTGTATGAGGATTTGAAAGGAGATGTGAGAAAAATCATCCTCTGTGACTAATATCCTTTAATATTTTTTGTTACACATAGTCTATATTGTAATAAAAAGTAATTACAATAAATATTCTCCAAAATAATAAATATTCTAACTCCAGTATCTTGATGTATTAGGTTCTCATTATTTCGTATGTAACTTTTCGCACATTCATGTAATTATTATCATTGTAATTTTTAACACAGTGATGTTTTTCTCCAGGAAAAAGAAAGCCATCTTTTCAAATTCTGACAGCTTAGGATAGCTTAATTTAAGATATAAAATCCTTAAAACCATCTATTTTCATTAACATCAGTGAGCTTATTTAAAATTACAACTCTTAAATTATGCTTATATAATTTAGTAGGATAAATAAGCAACCTTATTTCCTGTTAAGGAAGGGATCCTATTTCCTATTAGAAAGATGAACATTTGTAGTCATTTATGTCTAAAGTGATATAATCTGCAGGCATTTTGTCTATGTCAAATATTAGGAAGAGTGATCATTAGAAGAACAAAAAAACCCTGTAAACATCCTCTGACATGTAAGATTAAAATAACATTGATAGAATAAATTTAACTTCAACAGTACTAAGACTTTGAACTAGGAGATGTCTTTTTAAAGCTGTCCACAGTTTCACAGTTAATCTTTTTTTAAGTTGTAACCCTAGAATTCCTCTTTGTGAAATAAAGAATAAACACCTATAAAGATCACCCTTATAAAGTATTTTCAAAGAAAATCCATAAAGAAAAGAACCTTATTGAGGACTAATGCTATTTAATAATTCTTAGCTTAAATTCTATTTTATATTTATGCTAATAGAACTAAATAAGAAGAGTCAGATAAAAGATCTTGTAGGGGAGAATTTAACAATTCAGGAAAAGACACTTGACTTGAAAATTCTCTTTGCTAACCTTGACTTGAATCTGTCTATCATCAGTTTCAACATTGAGACATTCTTTTCCTACAGTTTTGAATGAAGATTGAGAGACTATATCACTGAAGAGGGATTAGGGGTCAACTAGGAATTTTTTTATATCTAACTGGTTATAATGCTAGACTATTTTTACTTTTTTGTTTTACCCGTTCAGTTTTTAATTTCTACATGGATGTTTTTCAGTTTAATAATGTGTTGTTTTGCTTTAAATAGAAATAAAATACAGCAAGAAAAGTTGAACAATTCCTTCCCCTTCTCCCCCCCCCCCCCCACCAAAAAAAAAAAAAAAAAAAAAAAAATCAACGATTAAACTTGTTGGAATATTAAAATGATTTTTTAATGAAAAAAAAATCAAACACGGATTTCCCACATTAAAAAAATGTGACTTCCTCCTATATATATATATATATATATTAATGAAATACAGTACTTGGAGAATTCTTCTATCTTAAAATCAGGATACAATCTGCTGTAATATACAGCATGAAAATGCATCAGGGAAAGGTCACACTGAGAATTAGGGAAAGGTTCTTCACCAAGAAGGTGATCAGGCACTGGAAAAAGCTCCTCAAGGCACCAGTCCTGCTGGAGTTCAAGAAAAGTCTGGACAATGCTTTTATACATAGGATTTGATTTTTGAATAGTCGTGTGAGGAGCCAGGAGTTGAACTCAGTGATCTTTATGAGTCACCTCTATGGATATTTTATGATTTTATGATTTGAATTTATATCATGACAGAATGCATTACTAATAGGCTCAGTCTTCACTGAATGAGACTTACAAAAAAAGGCTTATCTAAGACGGATTTTTTGCCAAAGAATGATTATTTGTAGCTGTCTTTACATTTTCCTTGTGGTATAATTTGATATTTAGTGGAGTAAGAAAAATAAAGTATACTACAACAACAATTAAAAAACAAACAAACAAACAAAAACCCCCAAATAAAAAACAAAACAACAAAACAAAACAGGCACCACCAATAAAAAAGCGGAAAACCATAAGAACTGATTAGATCTGTTTAATTTTTCATTTGTGAAAAAATAGTAATTTCTTTCATGGAATTCAATTTATCAAAACATCTATCTTTGTTTAAAAATCCCTTAATGGTTAATACACAGTAAATAAATACTGTTTTTGTTTTCCAAAAATATGGAAATTAAAACTGAGGGTGATTCAAAACATTCTTTACTTCCATGTACCTTCATGTAAATATAGAAATATGATTTTTTTTTTTTTTTCCTAATGAAGAACTTGGTAAAAAACTTTAGAGAACTGGTTTTCCTGAAGATAATGCCTTTTTTGTTCCTGCCTGTTCTTACTGATGAATTTAACAGACTCTTTTATCTGTAATGAACCACATTTCAAGACCTAGTCTGTCTTGTCCCTACAATAACTGTCTTACCACCAAGAGTGTAGCTAACTTTCCAAACATGTGAATGTTGATGTTTGTTTTTGCCCACAAATTGTGTATGTTGAGGAAAGCTTGAACAGAGTCTCTTTTTATTAGTATTTTGTAAACACAACATTCTTAAAAATTTGATAAATATCTATATTTGGGAATGGGCTATGGTACTACTACAAAACTGTAGTGATATATATTTCATAGGATTAGTAATGTGATTCCTTTTTTTTCTTGCTTCTGAAACTCTGATGTTTTACTTTAGACAATGCTAAGGACTGTGCTCTGCTTCTTAACTGATAATTAATTTGGTGTTTAAAGTTTTAACACTTGTCCAAATAGTCTTCAGAATCTTATTTAATTTACATCTATATGGCTATTGGTAAGATTGCAGTAGCACCACAGAATTTTCAGTTCTTCTGTTGCATTCTTCTCCCTTAATGTTTGAGTATTTATACAAAACTAGTGGAGACTGTATTCATGTATTTTGAAAATGAATTGAATTGAAATATCTATTTGCCATGCAAACTATTAGAAAAGAAATAAAAGAAAAATTCTTCTGGAGAATGATCCTGCCTCCTCTTTTTTGGTTTTGAGTGAAACATCATTGCGTAGTTTCTCTTTGTCAGCTTGTGACCTGAATATATATCAGGAAATACATAAATTTGTTCATGAACATGCATTTCTTTTCTACCTAAACTATACTATGTGAAAGGTCAGATAAAAGTTACAACATAATTCAAGAAGAATATGTCTTGCACTATGCACAGATCTAACAGACTGCTGATAGATAAGCCAGGGAATTTTGTCACGTGACAACAAAAGCAAATGGGTTATCAGTCAAATATTGGAAGTTTATAATTTGATTTTATAGATAGATAGATAGATAGATAGATAGATAAAGGTTATCAAAAAATGTTCAAAAGAGGGTAAGAAAGCTATACTGTTTAAAATTCAGAATTCTATATAGTTTATCTTCTTTCTTTCAATTTATCTTGACTGTTCTACCAGGAATACTACTGTCATCTTAAAACACAGAAATAAGCAGAAAATGCGTTTTATTTTCACACTTATTTTCATTTTGGTTTATCATCTACTTTGGCTGTTTGTTAAATTACTACATGTAGCTGGCTTTCTCTGAGAAAAGGTTTAAGAATATTAAATCCAAACAATAATGTCAGAAAGCTCTAGATATTTACAGTTATAGATTTACAGACATTAGTACAATTCTGTAACTTGTAACATGACTATATTCAGACTTATTACAGATATAAGATTTTTTTAAAAGATTTTTTAAAAAGATTAAAATTTTTTTTAAAGATATGTGTTTTGATAGTTGAGTACACATATAAAATAAACATATATATTAATGTATGTACAAATGTGCTAAAATACAGTGTACTAATAGCGCAGTTTTCAAGCCTTCTGGGTAGCTACTTCTGATTAACTTCAGGATACTTTTTTTTGTGTTTGCAGTTTTGTAACATCAATCAGTAGGCTACAGAGAGAGGATTTTCCTCTTATTTTCTTGGGACTCCTGGGAAAAAATGTGATGAACAGATCAAAATACTTAGTGCTCTAAAAAGTTTTCACGATACTTCGTATATGAGAAGTGCATATAGGACGAATGGATATGTATTTGAACATGGACAAGTTAGCCACTTTTTTTTGTGAAGCATTTCATTATATGTAAACAAATAAGGGTTTCCTTGCTTCTCTTTCTGTGGAATAATAAATATATTAGGCTCTGAGTTCCATGTTAAGGAAAGTAACTTCTGGATGTAGTGATGTCTAAGAATATCCTACATCTAGATATAAATATAAACTAATATAGATGTAAGTATGGGATATAACTTCAATATCACTACTCCCCATATATATATATTGCTGTGATGGAGAATCCAACATGTTTTTCCACTTTGTGATGCTTTGAATATAAGAATTCTACTGCATTTCCTCTTGAGAAAAATAATAACTAATAGAGATGTCTTCTACTCTTTTTTAGAAGAACAGGTTTTCAATACCTTATTGCCTGATTTTTGGTTTACAGCTTTGTTTTCATTACTGCTCAAAACTAACAGACTGGAAGAAGATAAAAAGAACTTGATTACTTTTGCATTTAAACTTTAGCTGGAATAAATACATTTGTAATTTGATATTTCAAGAAATTGATGTGCATTTTAAATACAAAACACTTCTTATATAAGTGAAATTCTATGGGACATGCTCTTCGCTTTTCATGTGCCTTAACACAGCTTCCATGAGGACATATTTCACAACATTCCTAGGCAGAGAAGTAAGTCTCACCAGCCTGTTGTTTCCCACAAATTCCTTTCTACCTTTCTTAAAAGTGGGAGTAATGTTTATCTTTTTCCAGTCACTGTGAACTTCACCTGACAGTCATGACTTTTCAGATATTCTTTCTGAAGGATCTTTGCTTTCAATGACTCCTGTAGTCAGAAATTCTTACTCCAGAAGCTAACTATTCATTATCACTTGGGGATACATGCATGTCCATATGTGGTGTCCAGATTTCACCAGTGATTATTTTGGAGTGGTCTTTATTTAGCGTAAGTACTTTTTTAAAAAAATAAAATATTTATTGACATTAATACCAAAGCAGTGGATTCTAGAAAACAAGGAACTGCCTGTGCAAACTGGTATCCCACACAAAAATTTGTTACAGTTAGTTCCACTAGCCTTGTGCAAGTTTTATCAGTATTTCTCTTGCCATGTGCTAGAGCAACATCAGGACATATAGAAGACAAGACAGTAAAAATTGACTGGAAGAAAACCCAGTACAGTAAGATGCTTAGCTGTTTTATTTTTTTGTATAGGAAGTCTTCAGAAAAAAAAAGAAAGAATCATAGAATCATAGAATTTTTTGGGTTGGAAAGGACCTTTATGATCATCTAGTTCCAACCCCCTTGCTACAGGCAGGTATACCTCCCTCTAGACCAAGTTGTTCAAAGCCCCATCCAACCTGGCCTTGAATGCTTCCAGGGAAGGGGCACCCACAACTTCACTGGGCAAACTGTACCAGTGTCTCACCGCTCTCACAGTAAAGAATTTCTTCTTAATATCTAGTCTAAATCTACACTCCTGCAGTTTAAAACTGTTTTCCCTTGTCCTGTCACTACACATCCTTTCATGTAGGCCCTCTTCAGGTACTAAAAGGCTGCTATATGGTCCCTCTGGAGCCTTCTTTTCTCCAGGCTGAAGAGCTCTAGCTCTCTCAACCTGTCCTCCTAGGGGAGGTGCTCCAACCCTCTGATCACTTTCATGAGCCTTCTCTGGACCTACTCCAACAACTCCATGTCCTTCTTGTCTTGAGGTCCCCCAGAAATGGACGCAGTACTCCAGGTGGAGTCTCACGAGAGCACAGTAGAGCAGGATCACCTCCCTTGACCTGCTGGTGATGCTTCTTTTGATGCTCCCCAGAACACAGTTATCCTTCTGGGCTGCATGTGCACACTGCTGGCTCATGTTGAATCTTCCATCAGCCAACAAGAAATTTTAAAAAGTTCCCATTGATTTTGATTCTGTTTGTTGTTGTTGTTGTTGTTGTTGTTGTTTGTTTGTTTGTTTGTTTTCTGCCCTTGTTTGCCTTGTTTCTCTTATTCCAGATCATTGATAAAGTCATGAGAATAAATCCATATATTGCTGGCTTAGGAAACTAAGCTTGTGATTTTGAGGTAGCTGATTTTCAGATTTTTGACCCTCTTTATAAAAAAAGTTTTTAAAATCACAAACTGCCTTCATCCCTCTTTTATTCAGAACCACAGCTGAGTTAAATGCAGTGGCAAAACTTTGCCTAAAATTAATTTCCATGGGGAAAAAAAAAAAAGACAAAAAAAAAAAAAAGACAAAAAAAAAAAAAAAGACAATGAATGTATGTAATAGTGAAAGAAAAAACAAACAAACAAAAAAAAATCATTGAGATGGTTTTTGCCATGTTTCTGTTATCTTTACTCTGAAATAAGTATTTAAAATTTGAGATCTATGAATACTTAGATTGTTATCCTATATTTACTTACTTGTATTATGTATGTGGAACAGAAATTGATGAAAAAGAGAAAGCACATTTAAATGAAGAAAAGTACATAGTTAAAAAGTTATGTACAAGTCCAAATAACAACTTTCCCAAAGTTCCTACCATAAATTTGTAAATAGAATTTGTGTCAAACAAACAAACAAACAAACAGAAGTTATATTAAATTCTGTGTCATGTGTGAAGGCCTTTGTTCATCACTATTTGTCCCTTAGGAAACAATTTCCTCCTCACTGTTTTCTTTTCTTTACCTTTTAATTTCCTGTCTGTCAATCTCCAGAAGAAAAAAAGAACTATCCTCCACCACAGCCCTTAATACCGCTCATCTACTGGTAGCTTTTATTAATATATTGCTTAAGTTGTTCATAAAATCAAACTTGAGTTGTGATAGTTAGATATGACAAAGCGCTTAAATTATTTAGAGACAATCAAAATATGTAAATTTAAAGATGCTATCCTAAATTCCTTATCTGTATATTCTTATTACATAAACTCAAGGAGTTTTCATTCACAATGCACAAATGCATTCATTCATTAGCACTTCATTAGCACTGAGAGAATTCAGTACTCGTGTGCTCCATCGGATAGACAACCTGGAAATGAAGTCTTCTCTTTTTTGGAAAAGAAACAAAGAGTTATAAAGATTGTACTTTAATTTAAAGTACTCACAGAGTGCTTTGATGATGTGATTGATGATTTGATGATGTAATTGCTTAGTATTGCTGTAGTAGATGTTCAAACATTTGTATGTTAGATGATCCATTTGTCTCTAGGGGAAAGAAAACAGTTCATTTTCTATGGCCTATTTATTTGTAGCTGTCTTGAAATTGCTAGCAAAAGTAATAGTTTTGATTCTAAGGACAGCTGTACATTAAGACTTGGCCTGAAATAATCCGTTTTTCATACATAGTCACTGAACATCTGATGAATATTAGTTCTGAATATATCTGACTTGATGCTTGGCAGGGGATCAAAATGTGCTTGTGGAATTATTGATGCTCTAAGTCATTCAGTTGTCAGGAAATGGATTTTGGGATCTTTCGTAATTATTTGGAGAGGGAGAAAGAATAACAATCTGAGCAGTCAGAGGTTTCATCTGCTGCTGTTGTTTGTATAGATGAGAAATCCTAGAAAAAGCTTTTTTAATCATATCCTGTAAGTTGAAATGTAGCACATTTTTACTACCTATTCTTATGGGAAAATACATGCAGTACTGTAGCACACCATCAGAAAGTACCAGTCAGAAAAACCTGCAGAAAACTGTTGTTATGGTCTAGATTTTGAGAAAATTACCTAGCAAGACATTTCCATTTTCAAGACAAACCTGATGTTATGTTCATGAATTGTTTAAATTCTTTTTCTTCTTTGTGTGCATCTCTACCTAGAGTTTACAAAGAAAATAAGACCTGCTGTGATGTGAGACCCAAAGGACAGATATGCTGCCTCAGTAATGTAATGAAATGTCAGGAAATCATTTATTGAGCTACTTGTGATTTTAGTGGCTGGTTATAATTTGCTTTGCTGTCTGACAGTGTGTATTTGTAGATCAATTACCTCAAGTGGTCTTAGGAAGCATAAGGTCATTTTTCATATTTGTCAGATACTTCTCCGCAGAGATGCCAAGTTTTAAGCTTTTCTTCCAGAACTTAATAGATATCTCAGAAGGTAAAGAGAAGGACTATATGGTGATAGTGAGTCTCTCCAAGATTCAGCTTTGCTAAAATATATTCACATAGATACATAAAATCATTAAATTGTAAAAAAGAGTTTTGTGGGGGGAAAAATAAATTAAAAACAAACAAACAAACAAAAAAAAAAACAGCCATTAGCTTCTTTCAGGTCGACCACTGGTAATTCTTATGAATAGTTTTATTCAAATATCAGTCTTTTAATTTTGATTGCATCCAAGAGGACAGGACAGTTTCAGAACTTAAGCATCTTTTATCTCAATGTCCAGGAATTAATAGTTCTTCTGGAAGGAGTTTAGTTTTCAGTTTAGTTTTCAGGACTTATGAACATCAGCACGGCTTGATTTTTTTCTCAAGAATGTAATGCTACTACATGCTTTTACTATGAACTGAGTAGCTGGAAGGGAGAAAAAGAGTTGAAATCAGAAATGTTAAGCAGATGAAATTATTTTATACATAAGATAATAATTATTATTTATCACTCAGTAGAAAAAATTAAGGTACTTTGTAAAGATTAATTGTGAAATGAAATGTAAAGGGATAGTAAAATTATATATGGTTAAGTTATACATAGCAAGATAAAATTATAAAATAATTTCCACTATATAGGAGAATTTCGACTTAGAACTGCTCTAAAATCTCCTCTAGTTAGTAGCAGTTTTACACAAATATGCTCTGGGGTTGCTCCAAAAGTAATGTCACCACTGCTGAAACACACCACCCACCACCTCTATATGCTAAAATTCAGTCTCCATAAAAGTTCAGCAAGCATCCACAAATGACATTGGGTACATGTCACAAATGGAAACCTGCTACACTATATTGCACTGGTAAGAGAGAAGCTAGAATGTATTTACTGACATTATATATATATATAATGTAGGGCTTTAATAGTGACTTTATAAGATTCAAGATGGCTTGATACACTTAGCTATCTAGTTTACTGCATAAACTGTAGGTTAAACACACTTATATGACACTGTCCTGTTGAGTCATGAGATTCAGAGAGGAACCCTGCTTCTTCTTTGATCACAGAGGTAAGGAGCATAGGTGCAGCTGAATCTTCTCCTAATCCCAGGCTTGATAAATGTTTTTTGTCTAAGGGATTATACATGAAAGACTGGGTAGGACCTTGCATTGAGTCATGAAGTTCAAAATGGATCCCCTTGCTTTACCAGAAAGGTAAGGAACAGAGATGCAGCTGAATCCACTCCTGGTCCCAGACTCAGTCAATGTTTTATGTCTCAGAGATTACATGTGCACAATCAAATATCATCTTAGCAATGTTAACAAAGATTACAATCAATCTAAGATATTATCTTAATGAAACTAACAAAGTTTATAAAAAATCTAAGATGCTATCAAATTCTAAAACTAATAAGAAGTCACTTACCTGTATCAACAAGGCATCTTGACATCAAGTTGTAAGGGATCTCTGCACAAGTGTAGCCTCTAGAGGCATCCCTGTTCAAATAGATGTTGTGCAGCCATCTCCCATGCAGGAAAGCTTGAAGGGGCTCTTGGGCTTCTCACTACTTATGGAATAAGCTGTTTGACAAATAGTCATAAGTTTATTTTTAAATGCATGCTCAGTTGATCTTCAGCTGTTGAATCAGGCATCTGCTATCAGTTCTTTCAACCCTCAAGTCTGAGACAGATTTGTGATTCTTAATATTTTTGAGTGTTATTATTACTGTTGCTCATAGTCCAACTGCACAAGGCATTGTCTTCAATGTCAGGTCGAAGAAAGGAGCTGGGGGAAGGAGGGTGATGGTGGGGAGCAGGGGGAGTGCATAGTCACAGTGAAATGCTTTCCACATGGAAGAAATCAATTACAATTTATAGGTGCTTTATATGCACTTCCGTGTAAGATGGTGTTTTGTCAGACTGCCACTTCGCTGCCATCTGTCACATGGCAACAAATCATAATAGGAACTGGTGAGGTGGTTCAGTATTTACTGCAATACCATCAACATGAAGGGCATATCTGAGCCATATCTTAGCAAGTAGGACTGGCCAAGATGGATGGGCCCAGAGCTGCTGTTGAGAAGTCAGCACTCCTAGTGTTTCCAGGACTTTTATTTTATTTTGGACTGGCTCACAGTGGACGTAATGGACCAAATAATCATTATTAGGGGACAGCTTTCACTGTAGATCAATCTGAAAGTGAATTAATTTGTGTACCATGCCACAGTGTAAGTGGGACAGTTCTTGAAAAGTGACTGATCTGAAATTCAAATGTAGACCTTCCCTAAAAGGACAACTGGAAATGCTGAAGGAAGAGGCATATCTGAAAGTTGCTTCTCTCCTTTATTATTGTACACTGTGTCTGATAACTGCATGCCAATTTAAATCCTTTCTTTAAGGTAAAGGTTTCAGTTTTTCTTTCACTGATGCAAGGAAAGGAGTAGATAAGTGTCATTAATACGAAATACTGCCAAATAGATTTATTTACAAAATTGAAAAGCCTTTCCTTTTTGCTTTTTTTCTTCTTTTCTTTTCTTTCCTTTAAAAAACAAACAAACAAACTTTCTCTTTTAATCTGATTTTTTTTTTTGTAGATTTTTTTCTTCTGAGTTTTTTTAAACGTTATTTGTAGTTACACAAAATCTAGTGTTCTGATAGTTTACATGCTCATAAAAAATAGGTACAGTCATTCTCTGAACAGCATTTTTTCTCTTATCATGATAAAATGATGTTCTGAAGTTTTGATCAAGACACTGAGGTATATTTCTGGGAAATCCTAACCAAAGAGATAACCTCCTTTTGGAGATGAGTCCAATCAAATTTCAAAATGATTTGAAGGCTAAATCCTCAAAGAACAAAATTTCTCTTCAGTTGATCAATTAATCAGTTGTTAAGTTCATAGATTATTTCTGAATTTAATCTCCTGAACTGAGAAAAAAATCCTGCAATTTGCCCAAGGCTTAGAAGATAGGTTAAAACCTAGTAAGTATTAATAACTTCCTCAACATTGAAGTATTCCCCCAAATTTCTTTCATGGCTAGAATTAACCTTTGCTAATAAAACAAGGAGATTTTGATTTATGACAACCGGATGTTTTAGTTCAAATGTTTAATGCTTATTTCACTTAATATCATCTGAAATTTGCTTCAGAGACAGTTTGTAGCTAAAATATGATATAAAAAATTTCCTCTTGAGAATGCGAATAAATGCACAAAAATGGTGACTTTCCACAAGAAGATAATATAATTTTAAAGTGGAGCATTGTACAGAAATTACACACTAAAATTTCTTTTGGATCCTATGCAAAGTGATCAGAAAGATTAGCAACTAGGACATTAGAAAGAATGGCGTCTGTGAAGATAGTGAAGAAACAACCAGAAAAGTTTAAGTATGAAAGAATGTGGTTATTTTTGTTCGTGGTTTTTTTTTACTTTATTATTATTGAATCCTTTCTTTCTTTAGTGTAGATTGATAGTGCTTATATGTACTAAAAAGGCTCAGATTTCAAGATAAACTAAAGGCCAAATAAATGAAACATTTCCTGGTGGAGACTTTTTTTGGCATAATACAAAAAATATTGCTTGTAACTTCTGCTCATGCTGAGTATAAAGTCAGTATGGACTGGCTAGGAAAGGCTACATATTTTTACTACTGATTTCTGAAGTAAGAGAGCTCAGGGCTATTTGTATTGTGCTATGAAGCTAATAAATAATGACTTGTTAGGACAGCATCCTGAAGCTCACTGCTGAGCAATCTTTTGATACAAAGGTCATATTGCTATTCTAAATGTACCCTCTATCTAACAGCTGGGAAAAGTACTGTTGAGAGATATATAAGAACAGTCCTAAACTCTGCCTTCTGCTGAGGTGGGGAGGTGGAGAAACAGGAAGCAAGCAGCATTTTCTCTCTGTCATCTCTCTCCAGGAACACTTCTCCATTTCTCCAGCAAAATGATGAGAAGCTCTATGAACAGGGTGCATATCCTGACATAGGAGAGATCATGTGTGAGGACAGGATATCCTGCCATCTTCATTAGCTAAGATCAGAGGGAGAGAGTACAAGATCATCTTCTCAATATGACTTTTGTGAAATTAACTGGAGATCACCTATCTCATTCTGATTTGGAAAGAAATACTGGTTGTACTCATCCTTAATAAAACCATGATTCAGTATTTTGTGAATAGAATTTCATTTGAGAAAGATTTTAAAAACCTCTGAGGTCATAACTTGGAAGTACTCAACAGGCAGTACAAAAAATGTTCAAGTTGGAAGAAACCTGACTGTTTTAGAGCTATATATTGTAACTTGTTTTTGAATCATCAGAGAATTTGTCAATACTGCCAGCCAATGTGGTCTTACGGAGTACTGCTCCATAGATTCATTAATTTCAGCAGTTACTATCTCCTTAAAATTCCTGAACTGTAAATACATTGGAACATTTGAGTGATGGAAAATAAATATAAAATCCTGATATTCCCAGGATGATTTCTATTAGTGAAGGTTTGTTTCTTCACACTACTGTCAGATATATAATATCGCAATGTGGTGGGACAGCACAGAGACCTGTAGGTAGAGGACAACACTATCTATGCACGTAATCAGTGTTTTATTTCATAGAATCATAGAAACTTTGAAGTTGAAAGGGGCCTTTAAAGGCCATCTATTCCAAGTCCCCTGCAATGAGCAGGGACATCCACAGCTAGATCAGGTTGCCCAGGACCTGATCCTGCCTCACTCTCCAGGGATCCACATCTCTGGGCAACCAGTTCCAGTACCCTATCACCTTCATTGTCAAGGACTTTTTCTGTATATTCAACCTAAATCTACCATCTTTAAGTTTGAAAACATTTCCCCTTGTCCTGTCACTACAGACCCTGCTGAAGATTCTGTCCACTTCTTTCCTTCAGTTTCCCTTTAGAATCATAGAATCATAGAATTTAGATACTAAAAGTCTCCTATCAGGTCACAGAATCATAGTACCATAAAATCATAGAGTCACCAAAGTTGGAAAAGACCCCTAAGATCATCCAGTCCAACCGTCCACCTATCACCAATATTTTGCCACTAAAGCGTGTCCCTCAGTACAACATCTAAATGTTTCTTGAAGACCTCCAGGGAAAGTGACCCCACCACCTCCCAGGGCAGCCTGTTCCAATGACTGACCACTCTCTCAGAGAAGCATTTCCTATTGTCCAACCTGAATCTCCCCTCGTGCAACTTGACACCATTTCCTCTCATCCTATTGCTAGTTACAAGGAGGCAGAGGCTAATTCCCACCTCACCACAACCTCCCTTCAGGTAGTTGTAGAGAGCAATAAGGTCTCCCCTGAGTCTCCTCTTATCCAGGCTGAACAATCCCAGCTCTTTCAACCTGCCCTTGTAGAAGAGGTGTTTAATTCCTTGGACAATTTTTGTGGTCCTCCTCTGGACATTATATGACAGGTCTATCTTTCTCCTCTACTGAGGACTTCACATTGTGCAGTAGTCCAGGTACTCCAGGCCTCACCAGTGCAGCCTCTGAAACTGATTTGCCTGAGAAAGCTGTTTTTGTGATGCAACTGTGATTACTGTTGAAAATGAGATGAATAGAAGGAAAATGTAGCAGCACAGTCAGTATGAATGCATCAAAGCTAATAATAAGACTGTCGCTGCTTCGGATTGTCAGATTCCTTGTTTAAATGACCATCTGATGTCTCTGATACGTGACCTATTTTAGTAAATGTATTTTCTTTGGTCAATTTCTAGCATGTAACCTGTATGCCTTGCATACTTCTAAATCTCTGCAGATCATCCTTGGTAATTAATCCTTGCTACTGCCTTCGGTGAAAAAAACTGTAGAATGAGTAACAGTGTTAATAGTACAGCATGACATTACAGAATAAGTAGACCAAAAGGAGAAAGACAGATTGACTGTAGTGCAACAATGGCCAAATATTTACATTTCTTGAAGTGAAGTACAGAACTGGGGCTGGAAGTTTGACCCTTTCCTATTAAATGTAAACGAGACTACTGCTGACATAAAATGTTGTAAGTGGTCACTGTTCTGCTTTTGTTTTATGCATAAACAAATTCTATCCATACATGCAGGTCAGCAATAATTCTTGATGCAAGCTGGCAGTCTTCAGATCATATAGAAACCTCACTGTAGGTTGGAAAGCTTATCTGAATGGAAGAAATGAATGCTTTGTGTTGCATCACAAAAGATTCAAGAACTCCAATGAAACAAATGAAATAGAAACACTGCAAAATTGTTGCATAGAATTCCAGGTGTTCACCACCCAAATGTTTGCCTTGAAGAGAACTACAAATGAAAATATGAATGTCAGTGATTCTGGCCCTGTCAAATAGTTCCATGACTAATGGGGTGGAGAAACTCACAGACCCATGCCCCAGGAAAGGGGAAGTGGGGAAGGTAGGGAGATGGACCTAAGCAAGGGGAAAAAAATAGCGGCAATGAGCAAATGAGAAAACCATTTTTCTAAATATAATCATCGAGGTTCGCTGCTTCGTGGCTGTCCCAGCCAGAAGTGCAGTGACTGATCAGGCTCTGCATCCACACCCCCTGCCTAGAAAATGCCTTGGGTAGCAGGGACAGAGAGGAGGAGTAAGGGTGTGAGAATCACTTGGCTTATTTTAAGGAGAAACTGTAAGTCACTGATTCACAGTAAGGAAGGTTTTTATCACTCTGAAGTGAGTGATAATTGCGGGCGGGGGGGCGGGGGGGGGTGGGGAATGGGGGTTAACAGCCTGATAACGAGGTGAATGAGGTGACAGCACTACCAGCAGCAGGTTGGGGCTGATCGATCACACCCCATTAAGGCTATCTAATAGTGTTAGTGAGTCTGCTGGTTTGCCATGGCTGCACACTGGTTGAAGGCTACTGCCACGAAAAGTGTGAGATCCAGACAGAGGTCCCATGCACATGTAAAAGGAAGACTGCAGCCAAGAAGAATATGGAGACCCAGAATGAGGTCCCATGCATGCATGAAAGGAAGGCTGCTGCTAAGAAAATTGTGGAGACTCAAACTGAAGTCTCAAAACAGCATGCTAGTGCACAAGTCACTGGCTGTGATGAGTGCCAGAGCCTGGCCTTTGCAGTGCCAGGCGATGGAGGCAGCACTTGTGTAAGATGTGACCAGCTAAATGACTTAGTCTTGTGGAAGGAGGTGGAGAGGCTGAGGGCCATAAGGGAATGTGAGAGGGAGATTGAATGGTGGTGCCAGTGCCTATCAGCCCCAAGAACTTGGCACACAGCTGAGGCTCCACAGGGAGGACGTTACCCCTTGTAGCATTGCAAACAGGTGGTAGAGGGGAACTGGCAGGCAGATGGTGTTCCTCAGAGAGAGGTGAGCCCTCTATCCTGTCCTACCCCTAACAACAATAGTGAAGAACTGGGTGGTGTGCAGCAGTGGCAAAAGCAGTGTAACTCTCTCCCAGAAAGGCACCAGACAGTGGTGGACACCCTGCCCTGTCATTGCCAAGCAAATCAAGGCAATTTGAGAGAGAAGGAGGAGTGAAAACAGATATGGGCTCAGCAAAGTGGGCATCCCCCATCCCGACCATCCTTGGCTCCCCAGGTGCCTCTGCAAAATAGGTTTGAGGCCCTGAATCTCGAGGGAGAGGTGAGTGAGGGTGTGCAGGGAGGTTCACCCGTGAGGTTGCCTCGGGTGAAGTGGTCGACCCCACACCTCAAAACTGCCTCCACCCAGAAAGACAGAATCGTGGTTGTGATAGGTGACTCCCTTCTGAGGACAGAAGGCCCTATAAGTCAGACCCTACCCACAGGGAGGTGTGCTGCCTTCCTGGGACACGGGTCAGGGACATTTCTAGGAAACTTCCTGAACTGATTCGCCCTTCCAATTATTACGACTTGCCCTTCTGTTTATTACACCTTATTGATAGTTCAGGCTGGCAGTGACAAAGTTGCTGAGAAAAGCCTGAGGACTGGGGCAAGTAGATGAAGGAACAGGCATACAAGTGGTGTTTTCTTCTATACCTTCTTTTTTTTTTCTTCAATACTTTCAGTGTCAGGGAAGAATACTGAGAGCATCCAAAAACCCAACTCATAAATAAATGGCTTAGAAGTTAGTGCAAACACAGGAATTTTTTTTTTTTTTTTTTTTTTGGACCACGGGGCGATTTACTCAGCACCTGGCATGATGGCTGCAGAAGGAAGTATCCTGTCTCCAAGGAATAAGAGGATCCTAGCCAAGGAACTGGTGGGACTCACTGAAAGGTCTTTAAACTAGGTATGAAGGGGGAAGGGGGCAAAATGAGGGCCACTGGGGTTGAGCGGGTCATTCGAGGGCTCATACCGAACTTGATGGGTAATGGGTAGTGAAGTACAAAGGGATGGACTGGGACAGGGGTGTGCTGGGGATGCTGTTGTTCTAGGGGAACCTAGATCCTCTATAAAGGCGGTGAGACAGAAAGCCCAGCTGAAGTGCCTTTATACTAATGCACACAGACCGGGAAATAAGCAGGACAATCCTCTAAATAAGAAAACCGTGATGCACGTGGAAAGTTATGACCTTGCTGCTATCATGGAAACATGGTGGAATAACTGCCATAATTGGAATACCACCACTGAGGGCTATCAGCTCTTTAGAAGAGATAGGTGAGGTAGGAAGGGTGGGTGAGTTTCACTCTATGTCAAAGAGTAAATAGACTGTGAGGAGCTCCCTCTAAGAAACAGTCAGGAAAAGGTTGAGAGCCTGTGGGTTAGAATTAAGGACAGGAATAAGGTTGACTGGTGATAGAGGTATACTACAGGCTACCTGATCAAGGGGAGACAAGGGCTTCCTGCTTCAGATGCAGGAAGCATCGTGCTCACAGGCTCTCATCCTGGTGGGGGACTTCAACCATCTGGATATCTGTTGGAAAGACCACATGGAGAGCTGCAAGAAATCCAGGAGACTCCTGGAATCCATTGATGATAACTGGTTCAGATATTGGATAGACTGATCAGAGCTGAAATGTTGCTGGACCTGCTGCTCACCAACGTGCAGGAGATCATTGAAGGTATTAAGGTGGAGGCAGCTTGGGTTGCAGTGACCATGCCGTGGTCAAGTTTGTGATCTCGAGTGATGTGGGCCTGGGAAAGAGTGGTGTCAGGACCCTGAACTTTGGAAGAGCAAACTTTAAGCTGTTCAAGGAATTGTTGGCCAAGAACCCCTGGGATACTGTTCTTAAAGACAAAAATGTTGAGGAGAGCTGGCTACTCTTCAAGGATGCCTTCCTGAGAGCACAAGAGCTCTTCATCCCTCAAAATAAGAAAGTGGACAGAGGAGGTAGGAAACTGGCATGGCTGAGCAAGGACCTGCTGGGTATACTGAGAGCAAAGAAAGGTGAGTACAAGCTCTGGAAACAAGGGCGTGTCACCTGGGAAGAATACAGGGATGCGGTCTGGACTTGCAGACGTGGGATCAGGAAAGCCAAGGCGCAGGTTGGACTTAACTTGGCGAAGCACGTGAAAAACAAAAGGAAGATATTCTACAGATACATTGGCCAGAAGAGACAGGCCAAAGTGAGTGTACCTCCTTTGGTAAATGTAAAAGGAGAACTGGCTTCAATGATGAAGAAAAGACTGAGGTACTGAGTGAGATATTTATCTCAGCCTTCACTGCAGCCAGAATTCTAATATTTTTCACATCCCTGAACCCTGTGTCCCTAAAGCTCTAGGTGGGGACTGGGGCGGTAAATCCTCCCCCACCATAAGGGCAGAGCAGAGAGACCGCCTCATGAGACTGAATGTGTACAAGTCTATGGGGCTGGATGGCATGCATCCCAGGGTTCTGAAGGAGCTGGCTGAGGTGGTTGCTGAGCTGCTCTCCTTCATATTTGGAAAGTCGTGACTATCAGGTGAAGTCCTGGATGACTGGAGGAAGGGTTACATCACTCCCATTTACAAGAAAGGGAGCAAGGTTGACCTGGGGAACTACAGGCTGGTGAGTCTCACTTCTGTGCCTGGGAAGATCATGGAACAGATCATCCTGGATGACATGCTTGATCACATAAGAAATGAGTGTGTGATCCGAGACAGCCAGCATGGCTTCACCAGAGGAAGGTCATGCTTAACCAATCTGGTGGCCTTCTATGATGGAGTGATGACATTGGTGGACTAGGGGAAGGTGACCGATGTCATTTACCTGGACTTGAGCAAGGCCTTTGATGTGGTTATCTCCAAATTGGAGGGATGTGAATCTGAGTGGACCACTTGATGGATAAGAAACTGATTGAAAGACCGCAGACAGAGGGTGGTGATTAATGGTTCTATGTCCAGATGGAGACCAGTAATGAGCAGCTTCCCCCAGGGGTCTGTCTTGGGACTGGTGCTCTTTAACATCTTTATCAATGACATCAACAATAGAATCGAGTGCACCCTCAGCAAGTTTGCTGATGACACCTAGCTGAGTGGTTTGGTTGACATGGTGGAAGGAAGGGATGCCATTCAGAGGGACCTCAACAGACTTGAAAGGTGGACGCGAGTGAACCTAATGAGATTCAACACAGCAAAGTGCAAGGTGTTGCACTTGGGCCAGAGGAATCCCAGGCATCTATACAGACTGGAAGGAGCAATCTTTGAGAGCAGCCCTGCAGAGAAGGACCTGGGGGTCCTGATGGATGAAAAACTTAACATGAGCCAGCAGCGTGCTCTTGCAGCTCGGAAAGTAAATGGTATTCTGGCCTCCATCAGAAGAGGGGGGGGGGCAGCAGGGATGGGGAGGTGATTGTCCCTCTCTACTCTGCTCTTGTGAGGCCCCATCTGGAGTACTGCATCCAGGTCTGGAGCTGCCAGTACAAGAAAGACAGGGAGCTGTTGGAGAGGGTCCAGAGGAGGGCCACAAAGATGATCAGAGGGTTGGAGCACCTCCCCTACCAAGACAGGCTGAAGGAGCTGGGCTTGTTCAGCCTGGAGAAAAGAAAGCTGCGGGGTGACCTCATTGCAGCCTTTCAATACCTAAAGGGAGCCTACAAACGGGGGGAGTCAACTCTTTGAAAGGGTAGATAGCGGCAGGACAAGGGGAAATGGCTTTAAGTTGAGAGAGGGAAGATTTAAGGGGAAGTTGTTTACAGAGAGAGTGGTGAGGTGCTGGAACAGGCTGCCCAGAGAGGTTGTGGATGCCCCGTCCCTGGAGGTGTTCAAGGCCAGATTGGATGGTGGCCCTGCCTGTGGTAGGGGGGTTGGCGACTCGTGAACATTGAGGTCCCTTCCAACCCTGGCCATTCTGTGATTCTGTGAGATTGACCAGCTGAGAGGGAAAACATATGCTGCTCATAGCAGCATGTGCTGTTACCTAGGAATCCAAGATTGCCAACAATGCAGAAGGACAATATGTGATTCTGTGATTCTGTAATAGCAGAATGAGAGTGCCCTGCTCCAATTTGCAGGGGGGAGATTCTCTTACTATATGTATACCTAACAGCACAATTAAGACACGGGGTCAAATGTTAGCCTGACCAGTTTTTTACAAATCCTAATCATTTCAGGAGATGGAGGAAGGGAAGGCAGGCAATAGAAAAGAGATAGGAAATAAAAGGAAGCAGTCTTTGCAGAAAGCAAGAGAGAGATAATTACCACCATGATTCCAGCGTAGTTTGTAGTTCAGGTGTTGATCTTCAGTAGTGATGGGCCATCAGGAGTTGTTGTTCAGTTTACGACAACTATGACAACAACAGTACAAACTTATTTATAAGTCCAAGTGATTGAGTCAGCTCCCTTCGGGCTGTCAGCTTCTGGCTTCAGGATCTAAGCAGAAACTCCTTGTTCCCATCTTCCGCTCCTTGTCAGCAGATAAGAGGGAACAGGGAGATGCCCACCTACATCCTATTTTTCACAGGGTACAATGATATCATTCCCCAGTTCTCCCATACCAAACTGGAGTATTTGGTCACAGGCCAGATCTTCCACCAGTAAACACTCTTGAGCACTCTCTTCCAGAGGCAAACAGTTCCAAAGAAATGCTTTCAAGTGTAAAATTGTCCACAAATTGATGTTGTTTGCAACAGGACAGCACCCACCTCTCATCTCCTACATAAGTCAGAGTCTAACCAAAAGAAATGATTCAGAAAGCAAATTTTGAGCCAAAAACAAAGAAAGTGTTTAGACAGTGAGATAATACAATATAATACAGTATAATTATAATTATAAAAAATAAAATAAATGATAGAAAGAGCACCCAAAGGCCTTACTCTAATGCACAAGATGGCTACAAAGCACATACAGCAGAGATGAGCAGAAGGAGAGCTAGTCTTGTGACTCCCAGTCATTTTTATCTTTCCCTCTGAATGGAAAATGGAAATCGAAAAATAAAGTCTTCTGGGAGCTGTAGCTCATTCTTCTGACTGAGGTACCCAGAACTACTAACAATCTACGGAACTGGAGCATTAACTCTTTAACTCCCAATTCACTACATGGTGTTATGAGGTGGAATACCAATAACAAAAATAATAAAATGAAAACAATAAATTATAAAAAGAAAGGTATCAAATTGGCTCCACAAAAATGTATTTCATATTTCTCCCCTTTCAAACTATTATATTCTAGCTGCACAATATCCTACCTTACACTTCGGCTATTATTCTTCTACGTAACTTTTTGTTAATTCCTGCCAGGTGATGCTTTCTGTTTGTTTGTTTGATTTTGTTTTGCTTTTTTACTTTTAGGCCAATGGGTTTTTAGCTTTTGTAAAGAGTTTTTTGAACTGCGTGGAATCACCCATAGGATAAGTACAGAACTTTCTATAATTTCTACTTCAATTCGTAGTTTCCCTTAAGAATAGCACTGATAATGTTCAAAGCATCACTAAAATTTATACCAGAAATCCAACATAAAATTCAAAGCTCATAAGAGCCATCAGCTTTACTTACTCTAAGCAGAGGAAGTAAGAATGCATTTAAGACACGATGTGCACTGGAAGAAATCTCACAAATCAGAAAGAAATCATCTGCTTAAATAAATTGTTTTTACGATTCACATTCACAATCTGGTAGAAAAAGTCTTGACTTCTTTTATTTGTTTGTTTGGTTTGTTACTTTGCTTTGTTTGTTTTAGAAATAAAAACTTGCCTGCCTTTTATGTAAGCATCATTATCTTTGAAGATCTGAACAAGAAAAAGAACTTCTCTCCCCATTCACTCAGTCTGCAGTGTTTTGCTTTACATATATAAGGGACTTGAAAATCTGGTAGCAATGATACAGGATTGCATATTATTGCACAAACATCTAGCTATTCTAAGCAGGACTTATTCTCAGGCTTGTCAATACTGGGAATAAGTAATGTGCTAAAGATTTGCAGACAAGTGACCATTTTGACCACAGCAGGGTAGACACTTACAGTAGGCAGATGGCCTTATGTTCTTAGGTCACCCTTATTTACTTTGATGAATATGTATTATTTCACTGAATTGAGAGGATGCTGTAGTATCTGATAAATGCAGAAAAAAAATGTGCTGTTTTGGCTTTTTTTCTTCCTCTTTTTATGCCACTAGCAGGGAAAGTAACACTCAAATGATTTGACATAGGAGACATCAGTATTGTTATATTCATTTTTTTTCTGAAGCACATCTCATTGAACTGAGTCATTCCGGTTGTGATGTTTGCAACATAGAAATGTGATTGAATGGAGTGCTTCTCCTATGATTGTTATGCTTTTATATTTATGTTTAATTTATGTTTATTAATTAAAATGTATGTTATTAATTTTGGGTTTCTGTAGCTTTTTTTTTTTTTAGATTTATTTTTTCTTATGTCATAGTTGTGGACCATTAGTGGTTTTTTTAAGATGTTCCTACTCTGGTACCAGTTTGTCTGATATTTCCTGTACTGACAGAGGTTAAATGTTGGCAGCAGGCAGTGAGAATTCAATTCTGAATGTTCTAAGTATTGTGTGTGTGAAATCATTAATTACTTTTGCAGAATGAAGTTTTATGCGTGTCTTCCTGTATTTTAAGATCTCAAGAACTCTAGAAACATGGAAGACTCTGACAACCCTAAAGCTTGTTTTGAAGGCATGAAAATATTTCCTCATACTTTCATCGGGAATGAAAATAAAATCACAGAATCACAAAGCTATTTGTGCTGGAATGCACCAATTGAGATCATTTACTCCAACCCTCCCTGCTCAATCAGGGTCATCTAAATCACATTTTCCACAACCCTGGCTAGTCCAAGTTTGAGTATCTCCACAGACTGTGACACCACAATCTCCTTGGGCAGCCTGTTTTCATGATTGACCTTACTCACTATAATTTTTTTTTATTTTTATTTTTTTTGTTCAGATGGTATTTCATGGAGACTTTTTTTTTTTTTTTTTTTTTTTTGTGCATCCATTTCCTCATCTCCTGTCAGTGAGCACTAGTGAGAAGAGTCTGTCTCCCTCTTCATACGATCTGTCCTGCAAAGGCTCTCTCCAGGAAGAATCATCCCATATCTCTCAGTATGTTTCATCTTATTAATTATCTCTTTAGCCCTGCTCAGTTCTCACACCTATAAGGCCATATTGCATACCAATAGAGTTGCACACAGTGTTCCAGTCATGGCTCACTGGTGCTGAATAAAGAAGAAAGATAATCTCCTTTTAATTGTTGTCAGTGTTTTTCTTCAACCCAGGATGCTGTTTTCTGCTTTTGATGCAAGGATGCATTGCTGGCTTATTGTCAATTTGATGTCAACAAGGACTACAGGGCCTTCTGTGTAAAGCTGCCTTCTAACAGCCAGTGTACATTGGTGCTAGAGTTATTCTTCCCCATGCAATAGGGCTTTGCATTTTCCCTTGTTTCAACATGAAGTTCCAGTCAGCCCATTTCTTCAGCCTGTCGAGGTCTGTTTGTGTGTTAACACAGCTTTTCGGTATATTCCTATCAGTTTTGCATTATCTGCAATCTTTCTGTTTCTGCCTTTGCCTCATTGCCCAGGTCACTAATGGTGATGTTAAACTGCTGGCTTCAGTATTAATTACTTCGGCATATCACTAGTGGCTGGCATGCAGAGGACTCTGTGCCTCTGATCACCACTCTGTAGGCCTATTAATTTGCCCTGTTTTCAAACCACTTTACTATTCTTTAACAAGCTTGTACTTTGTCAGCTTGTCTAAGAGGATGTAATGACAGACAGGGTAAAAGGCTTTACTTAAGTTGAGGTAAACAAGATCCACTTCTCTCTCATCATCTGTCAAGCTAGTCACTACATTGAAGAAGGCCATGCAGTTAGTTAAGCATGATTTCCTCTTTGTGAATCTATGCAAATTACATCCATCACTTGTTTTCCAGGACAATTTTCTCCATCACCTTCCCATGGACTAAGGTGACTCTGACCAGCCAATACTTTCCTGCATCTTCCTTCTTTCATTAACATGCTTATGTGCATGAGCCACGGCGAATTAAACAGAAGTGTCAGATGTCCTATATGTTGTCCCCAAAAAATAATTCCTAGAATTTGATACTGTCAACCTCAACTTTTCTATTAAATGAAAATAAGTGTTTTTAGCAACTAGTGTTCTGCCATTCAGAGTTTTGTGTGTAAACTCTTCACTACACTCAGAAAAGTCTCAAAACAAAAGTTAATATATTTATATCATCATGCTCTTTCCCTTTACATTACAGTGTTTTTAACTATTTGAACAGCTGTCCTGAGAGAGATTTGCCTGGGCACTTATTTTGGCATCCTATGTTGCAAAATGCCGTCAAGCTGCCCCAGGCAGCAGCAAATATTTCTGAAAGCCCTAAAGCAATGCAGTGCAGCAATTTTAACAATCCCTTCTAATTGAAATATGGTTAAGTGAGCTCCTGTGTCTTCTTAAATAACTATACCTCCTCTGTATCTGTGACCTAGATCTGTCACTATTTTAATAATGAACTCCATGTTAGTGGTTCCTCCTGGGCAAAAAGTGCACATAAAGAAATTCCTGTATCCAAAATAACTTTTGGATATTTTCACATTTTAATCATATATGCAGCTAACAAAACATATCTATAAGCCTAGTATTTTCTTAATTTGGAGGAGTTCTTTGAATTTTGGACAAACTTTGTGAAATTGAGACAAAAATCAGTCAGTTAATTTTTAAATGATTTTACAAATTAATGACTAAGATACTATGAACGTTTTAAAGAAATGAATAGCCTCAATGTCTTTAGGACATCATACTTCAAAGTATGCAATCTTCAGTACCTTCTCTGTATTAGATTCTTTGATTTGTCACCTAGGGGTTGACCTGACCTTGATTTACCAGATTCCTGAACACCAAAAAATCCTCTGGGGTAATAAAAGAGCATCCTTACCTACGCAGATGGAAAAATATGGTTTTAGAACCATTAAATTAATCTTCAAATATATATATATATATTTCCTGAGAGCATTTAAACGATATTTCAAAAAATATCTTTCCAATTTTGTAAATGAATGAACAAGGGAAAGAGATTTGCTTTTAGTAAACATCAAAGGGCACCTACCACATGGTCTTTTTTGTCAACATGAGGCAAAACACAGACCACTATTTTTGACCATTCTGTATTTCCATCATTAATTATAAATATAACTCATGCTATTGTCTACACAGCATGTTGTCAGCCAGATACATTTTGGATTTGGTACTTACAATCTTGATAATGTATGTGCTGGGAATAGGCTGTCATATCACTCTTCACTAACATGTGACACAAGATCTAGAATTTAATTTGGAGCATTTTATTATTCTTCTGAGAAAACAAAATGTTTCCTTGTCTTTTTTTTTTTTTTCTCATATGATATTTTAAAATAAAATATATTTCAGACATATATTATACATACAGCTATCAATGGAATACAAAACACTAATAATCCTGATTGCATTTTGTGTTGTGTGGAAAAATTCCACAGAGCCTGCCATTCTATTTTTTTTTCTGTTGAGATTGCTAAAGTATTTGAAAAGTTGACTGCATTCATCTGTGAAAAAAGAGAAAATCTCTTCCCTTTAGCCTTCTCACAAAGACAAAAGCATTAATAGCAGCAATAAATAATTAAATGAAGTACATAGCAAAGTACTGCATTAAAAATTAAAACTTTTGCCAGCCTTTTTCAAGGATTCATACTGAAAGGAGTTAATTCAGAGAAGATGAGAGAAGATCTCTTTCTTCCTATTTTTAAACTGTAAGATAATATTCACATTATCCAAGTGGAACTTTAAAGAAAGGTTTATTTTATACTTTCCTTATTATGTGATGCAGAAAACTAAAATTGATGCCTTTGTTTTAGAGCTTTTTTTTTTTTTTTTTTCAAGAAACTTGGGGAAAAAAAGGTAAATTAAACTTAAATTCCTTCCTTTGTTTCTGAACATTGCAATAACTGTAATTTTTCACAGCAGAGGGGGGTTTAATCTCTGATAAACCAGACAATGTTCTGAGGGTAATAGCCACTCTGAACAAAAATCATAGAATCACAAGGTTGCAAAAGATCTACCAGATCATCTAGTCTAACCATCCTCCTGTCACTATTACTACCCACTAAGCTACTGAACCACATCTCATAGCACCACATCCAGACTCCCCTTGAACTCCTCCAATGATGGAAAGAAATAAACTGGAGCAGGTATTTCTATTTCATGGTGACGTGTATAAATTCTCAACTTCTGATTTCCATTTTCCACTCATTTCATGTAGTCCTCAGTATAATTTAGACTATTTTAAACTACCAACACCTAAAGGGGGAAAAAATGTAAACTTCTTAAATGAGTTCACAAAGCTAATGTGCAAAACTGACTTTCATCATTGTTCCTGTTAGTACAGCGATTGCCAATAGACACACCTGGAGAGGACATACCCCTTGTGTAACCAGGAAAAAATAAGGGGGAAGCTTAGGAGAGGAAAGGACGTGTTCTTGATTTTCTTTCCGGAGATAGAGCATGGATTAAATCTGTTGTTGGTAGCCTGTGTTATAGGCAGAAGATATGAGAGCAGGGTTAACAATTATTTGGAGCTTGTTACTAGGATGGCTAAAGGTTACTAACTTTTTCCTGGCATAGAGCTGGAAGCGTATATTCCTATGTATCCTGAGAAGGATCTCTGCATTCTTTCACTCTTAAAAGGGAAATTAACAGAAAATCTTGGTCATTATTTTTGAGGAAATTTTACCAATTTACTGAGAAGTAGAGACAGTATTAATGTTTCTGTTACAACTCATGCTGGGGCGTGAATTCGGATCAAAATCTAATGTGAATCTTTAAATATGTCAGTCCCAAATCCATGCCTATTGAAGCATATTATGTGTTTGAAATCCCTCAGTTGTCTGTTCTTCCCACATCCTAATGCAGAGAGAAGATATTTGGGTAGTAGTGGCATCCTGAGGCTATCTGTGCAAAGAGTAGGCTGCTTTCTCTGCCACATACACAAAAAGTAAAGATGTGTTGCTTAAATCCATTGGCTTTATAGCTGGTCTGGCAGCAACCAATTGTTGTTATAAAAAAAATTATTAGGAAAAGGCTATGAGGAAGAGAAAATATTTTTTCTTAGTTAGCCAAGATTTGAGGAAAGTGGAAGAAGTAGTTCCAAACTTCTACTTTATTAACCTCCAGTTACTGATCATTTAATTTAGCGAGTACCCATCAATTACAACTAATATGCAATAGTAAATCACCCCTCCTTCTGGCTTCCATCTCTGGGAGAACATATCCAATGAAAAAAATTCTAGGCCAATATCTAATGCAGTTATTGATGGTCTTTATCACGTTCAAGATATGCTTTATTGATTTCATAAAATCTTATGTTCATTACCGTAGTTACTGTAGCTAAATAGGTTGCAAAGATAGAGAAGAAAGCAATATTTGAAGTAGGGAAAAAGAAAACAGGTTTTCACATTTTTCTTAGTATCAATATATTTTCTTTAATCCCAGTGTCATACTTTTGATGGCTCTTTTTTTCTGGCTTTTGATGATGTGGACCTAGCTCTGTGTCTTTTAAATTTGCTCAAATTCATTTTCTTTCTTTTTCCATCCAACTAAAAACAAAACAAACAAACAAACAAAAAGCATAAAAATGAAAGTCTTCTAAACCTTTAAATAGTATTCTGGATGAAGTCAAATTGTTTCCTGGGATAAAATCAGGTTGGATAGACTGTCACTGTGATGGTTTCACTCTGATGGCTAGCTAAGCTCCACCACACTGTTCTCTCACCACACCTCCTCAAAAGAACAGGGAAAGAAAACATGATAGAAAAGGCACACTGACTGAGATATGGAACAGTTTAATCAAAGGAAAAAGAAGAGGGAGAATAAAATAAGAAGCAAAAGGTGAAAACAATTGGTGTCTACTTCCCATCAGTAATGTTTGACCACACCTTTGAAAGAAGTGCCTCAACATGCATAGCAGTTATGCAGGTGGGCAGATATTTACATAAGAGCTTCCCCTTCATTAGCTTTTATTGCTGAATGTGATGCCATTCCATATGGAACATCCCTTGGGTGGATTTAGGCCAGCTGACCTAGCTGTGCTCCCCCTCACTTATTGCCCAGTCTCAGCCATTGAAGGTGTTGGAGGCCTTGCTCCTTTGCCAGCATTCCTTGGCAACATCCAAACATCAGCATAATATCAGTGCTGCTGTGGCTGTAAGTGCAGAGCATCGCACTGTTGTCTGGAGAGTAAATTGTGTTTCAGCCAGGCCCAGTCCTCAAATGAAAAGGCAGCAGAGGAGCTCAAACTATAAACTTGTGACTTTATCACCTGTTATAGAGAGAAATATCAAACTGGCTTTCAGTGGGAGCATTAGAGGGTCTAGAGAGCTTGTAACTTACATCTGGGAAAATTCTTTCTGTTTAATGAGTTCAGAGACTTTTGAAGGAGATATGAGGTAAACTGAGTAGTGATGCCTATGAAAGCTATGACTGCATGCTGCTCTTGTACTGATCCTGGAAATGAGAAAATCTTTCAGCTGTTAATGGTGGAAAATTCTGTATCAGCTTTCCAACAATAGTATTGTGTATCAGAATAAAGTAAATTAAACAGGATTGTGGTTTGGGTTTAGGCAGGTTTGTTTTACGTTGTTTCAGGGGAACATATGAATATGAGCCAGTAGTGTGCCTAGGTGGCCAATAGCATCCTGACTTGTATCAGGAATGATGTGATGAACAGACTAGGGAAGTAATCCTGCCCCTGTACTCAGGCCTTGTGAGGCCCCACCTTGAGTACTGCATTCAGTTTTGGGCACTTCAATTGAGAAAGGACACTGAGGTGCTGAAGCAGATCCAAAGAAGGGCAACAATGCTAGTGAAGGGCTCGGAGAATTTGTCCCAACAGTTTTAACAGTAGAAAATAAAAACAGCAGGAAACAGCATTCTCAGAATATATATATAGTCTTCCTCAGAAAACAGTATTTTCATTCTCAGTTCCAGAGAAAATAATGAAGTGGAGGGGGAAAAAATGAGAGGATGGAGAAGGAAGATGGCATTTACCTTACTTTTCTGAGGAAAGCCTTTAGACACTGATAGCATTTTTGAATCTTTTCCAGCCTCCAAGTAAAAGGAGAAATTACTGAGATTCTTTCATTGAGTTTGGTATTGTTTTTATGTAGAAACAAGAATGTTTCACAGTGGCGTTTATTTTGACAGAGTGAGTTCTGAAGTGATTTTTCTCACTTTGTATGTCTGCTCCAGTCAATCAAAATCTTAACAATCTTAACTTGAATAAATGACTAAATCTTCCT
The DNA here is from genome assembly GCF_987193195.1 of Phasianus colchicus. Taxonomy (NCBI): domain Eukaryota; kingdom Metazoa; phylum Chordata; class Aves; order Galliformes; family Phasianidae; genus Phasianus; species Phasianus colchicus. Next base: position 1,245,178 of record NC_143438.1, read on the forward strand.
TTCTGATCTGAAGAATATCTTTTCTTTTTATTTTTTTGTTTGTTTTTTCACACAACTCTGTTCATGGCTTTAATAGAGCACTATGCAATGAGACGCATTTGTTTTGTTATTCCATATTTGGTCATCTTTTCCCTCTTTTCCTGATAAGAATTACATTATGACATATCAATAGTGTTTTGTTCACAAGCATAACACGTATCAGTTATATACGACACAGCACTATCTTACAGCATTTTCCTTTTCTAGGCATGGTACTTCTAATTCATTTGATTATATGGAAGTCTTAATGTTTCCTCCCTGGTATAAATCAGTTCTGTACTCATATCACAGTACTTTCTTTCAACTAAAACATTAATAAGCTTGAAGAACAATACTTCAAGCTTTCTGAACTTTTCACGGTTTACACAATGTCCATTATGTTGAATATTATAGAGTATTAAATCAGTGCCTAAAGAGAGGTGAACCCCAATTCTTATTTCCTGCAACTGTCTAAATGGAGTAGACTATTTTCCTTCTAACCTGGGAAATCAAATTTTCATACCACAAAAAATGTTTGAAGAGATCTGTACACAATTATCTCCAAACTTAAAGATACAGTAGGAGTACACACTGAGAGCTTGGTGCTCTAACTAATTTTTTTTTTTTTTTTTTTTTTTTTTGCCTTCTTGTTCCATTATGGAAACATGGTGGGACTGCTCCCATGACTGGAGTGCTGCAATGGATGGCTACAAACTCTTCAGGAAGGATAGACAAGGAAGGAGGGGTGGCAGCATGGCTCTCTATGTTAGAGAGCGCTTTAATGTTACTGAACTTATGGATGGAGATGATAAGGTTGAATCGGGGAAGTAATTGTTCCCCTGTACTCAGCACTGGTGAGGCCATGCCTTGAGTACTGTGTCCAGTTTTTGGCCCCTCACTACAAGAAAGAGTTGAGGTCCTGGAGTGTGTTCAAAGAAGGTCAACAAAGCTGGTGAGGGGTCTGGAGCACAGGCCTTATGAGGAGTGGCTGAAGTAGCTGGGATTGTTCAGTCTGGAGAAGAGGAGGCTCAGGGGAGACCTTATTGCTCTCTATAACTACCTGAAGGGAGGCTGTAGTGAGCTGGGGGTCAACCTCTTCTCTGGTGTAACTGGTGATAGGACTAGAGGTAATGGCTTCAAGCTGCACCAGGGGAGATTCATGCTGGACGTTAGGAAATACTACTTCTCTGAAGAAGTGGTCAGGCACTGGAATGGGCTGCTCAGGGAGGTGGTGGAGTCACCAACCCTGGAAGTGTTCAAGGAACGTTTGGATTTTGTGTTGAGGGACATGGTTCAGTGAGGACTATTGGTGATAGGTGGATGGTCAGACCAGATGATCTTGGTGATTCTGTCATTTTCTTGTCATGAAAAATGACTGTTTTAGTCATTGACTATTGTCTCTAATTTTGAGGCATTTTAATTAGGTGCTCCTACTAGTTACAGTGAGGTGATGCAGCTAGGTTTAGAAGATAGTTCATTGAACAGAAGCTGCAATATTTACTTCATTTAGTGATTCATTTTATATTTAAAGTGAGCTTACTAAAGGGCATTGTAGTTAATATTTTTATCTGGTCATGTACCTTTAAGCTAGCATGTCATCCTTATTATGTTGCCACTATTATATATATATATATATATTATTGTCAAAATCTAACTTAGTTGAGTGACAAAAAGAGCAGAGGAAAACTTCTGCTATTCTCTACAAGCAATGGAAAATAGTGCTAAAATCCAATAGGTCTTTAACAGTTGCTGAGGAAATGTTGTTTATTGCATGTGGCTTTAAAGTTTGCTGCATCTCTCATTTCTGTCCCAGTTTTGCAGCTGCCTCACACATTCTATTTTTCCCTTGGAAAAAAAAAAAAAAAAAAAAAGACTGTATACTCTTCCTAATGACCATAGCATCCTGTATACCAATATAGTGTAATTTCATATATATGAAAACATAAGCTTCCAACCAGTTGCCTTGGTCTATTTGCAGAGTAGACTGATTTTTGAAAATAAGTATTTTGTGTCACATTGGCCATGTGAAGAAAGACTGTGTTCCTGTTCATTAGGAACAGATAAAAACCGCATTTGCTCTGTGTTCCTAAATCTAATAAAAGAAAAAAAGTAAAACACACCTTACTGTTATGGATTTAAATTTTCCTGCTCTAGGAAAATTTTCAAAGTCTTAAAATATACAAAAAAGCATTCTCTGTGATTGTTGCCAGAAAGACAGTGAGCTAGTCTTTGTAGCAGGCAATTGAAAAACATTGATTTGAATCTGAGCTTCAGAAAGTCAATCTATGCATGTTATTGATCTTAAGTTCTCATTCATCCACCTGGAAGGATGGCACTGTTTGGTTGATTACAACTGAAGATTTCTTTCTCGGGGATAAATATTTCTGCTATGACAATGAATGTATTTACTATATAATTAGCAGTTGAGAGAGCAGGCAATCTGGGCTGTGGAGAGACTAATGGCAGTGGAAGAATATTACTGCAGGCTGTTGTCATGTGGAGAACTGGAAATGCACCAGTATTACCTCTAAATGAGATTTCAGACACTGTTCTTCAACATTTGAAGTGTCAGAAAAAATGTTTATTTTAACACTGCATTTGAAAGTATTATTTTCCATATAGCAGTAACAAACATATCTTTTGAGAGAAAAAAAAAAAAAAGCACTTTCTTACCTAAATAAAAGAATACAGTTTGTGAGCACAATCTAATGAACAACTTAAAAGATATATCATCTTGCATGTGCAGTTTCACCCCTCATACATTTGCAGTGAACAATTGATTCAAGCTTATCTGCCTGAGAAATCTACTGTTATTCTTTTACATTTTTTTTGTTCAAATCTAGATCAGAGAAACTTGGGCACTTATACTGTCTGACTTTAACATGAGCCAAAGCATGCAAAGAACAATTTTTCAGAACTTCCTGAAATATGAAATGTAGGATAAGAGAAAGCAAAAATTCAGTGTGATATTTAATCAGTGCTGATGGACAGTTATATGCAGCCAAACTAGAACTCATCTGGACTCATATTTCATGAAGACAAGAGTTAAAGCTGCAAAAGACTCATAAAACTGAAATCAGAAACCATTTCTACCTATAGGAACTTCAAAAACATGTTTACAATCCAGTAGAACTGAAAGGGTATGGGTTCCTGGAATTAAACAGTACAGAAGATGAGAAGAGAGAGCAGTTTAGGAAATCAATTAATACTGTTTAAGTTGGATACTGCTTCTCTTCTGATAGCCCAGTGGAATGTTGTACTATTTTTTAAATATAACTCAGTTAACTTCACTAAATAAAGCCACTCCTTAGCTTCTAGAATGGAACTTCAATCACGGCTTTAATGACAGTGACAGATGAATCAATTTGGAGCATATAGCAGTATACATTTAACTTCAGGAAGTTCAACAAAGAAAAATTGTAAAGTCCTGTATATGAGAAGGAACAGCCCCAGGCACTAGAATATGCTAGGGGCCACCCAGCACAGAGTCACATCAGGCAAGAGTCAGCAATGCGCCTTTGCTGCAAAGAAGGCTAATGGTATGCTGGGCTGCATTAGGCAAAGCATTGCTAGCAAGTCAAAGAATATTATCTTTATCTCCTACTCAGACTTGGTGAAGCCGCACCTGGAATTTCACATCCAGTTTTAGGTACCCTCACAGAAAAGAAACTTGGACATACTAGAAAGAGTCCTACAAAGGGCCACCAAGATGACCAAGATATTGGACAGCCTCTCCTACAAGGAAAGGCTGAGAGAACTGGGACTGTTCAGACTTGAGAAGAGGAAGTTCAGGAAAGATCTTATCAATATCTATAAATACCTGAAAGGAGAATGAAAAGAAGAAAGACAGGCTCTTTTCAGTGGTGCTCAGTGACAAAACAAGCACTAGGTGCAAACAGAGTAGGTACTGCCTGAAGATCAGGAAACGTTTATTTGCTATGAGAGTGACTGATTATTCAGGTTATCCAGTGAAGTTGTGGAGTGTTCCCCCTTGGAGATATTCAAACAACTGGACATCTGTCTTGCTCCAATTTATCCAATTTAATGCAAAAACAAAAAATAAAACAGGACAACCAATACCTGGAGAGATCAAAATAGGTGGTGAGGAAAACAAAAAGGGGAAAAAAGTGCAAGGGAAAAGGGGGGAAGGGAAAGGGGAAGTTAATTGTTACACAATCACTACAAAAGTTTTCTTGGGCTTGGTTACAATTGTTACCCTGATCTGTCGGACTTGTCCGTCAGTAGAAGTGGTTACAAAGTACAATACACTGTGTAAGCTGAGTAAAACATGGAATCATACAAGGTAAAAAGTAAGAGCTGCAACAGCACATAGTAAATATAATAGCATAAGTTTTCCCCGTGGGCAATTTGTTTAACAACTTTATCATTATCATTCAATTTTTCGACAACAATTAGAGTCATTCAATTTGCCAAAGACACCACCCGGTGACTCTTCAGGAGTGGTGACATGAATGTTACATAATAAAAGTTACATAAAAGAAAGTGGAAAGAGACAACCAGACATTTGACAATAACCATATATTTAACAATTACCAATAATAATAAATAAATAGATAAAACAAATAGAGGCATTTGTGTCAGCTGCTTTCCCCACCCAGGAAGTCCCAGTGTTTGTGAAAGGATGCTAAACCAGTATCCAGATGGGAATTCTTCAATGGAGGTTGTGGTGTTTATGAATAACCATATAATTTTACACTTCAGTTAATTCACCAAAAGCTTATCTAGTCCACATTGACAACATGTGGACTTGCCCAGCAATGTTTTCTAAGATGATTTAGCATCTTGAGAAATTCCTACTTGAGCTATTCCAAAGCAATTCAAATGCTGAGAGATATAAATACTAGTATGACAAGTTCAAGTATACAGAACTTTCACAGGATAGTGTGTGTAGGAAATCCCACTGTATTAACCATAAGACAGGTTATCTCAGAAACATATACATCTCTTATCAAAACTTAGACACTTTCCAACAACCATGTTTTGGTTGTTGTTGTTACAACATCACTGGTATGCTTATACATTAGCAGTTCCTTAAAAAACATTTGCAACAAAACTGAATTACATTTTCCTCTTTCTATTGTTCCTCAACGTTCACTATTTGATTCTGCAGAGTTTTTACCAATTCTCATGTTACTTTAACTGATTCCTGCAATGCGTGTATAGTTTGGGTTTCTGCCGAATGCTTTTCATCTCAGAACTCCACAGCAGCTTTTAAAGTATCCCTGAGTACTGCACAAATAAATGATTTTCTTTTTATGGCTCAGATATGGGCCTCATTTTGTAGGACACTAATATGGTCTGAAACACTCTGCAAGTTATGCAAGTTTTGTCTTGCCCAATCCACCCCTGATAAAGAGGGCTGAGCACCATGCTTTTCTAAAAGGTCAAATAATACATCTTCACTTTTCATAGCGTTACTCATTTCTCAATAGGCAGAAAGATCTACACTGAGGGAGGAGGAGGTGCACATATTCAAAAGCTCAAGTGATTCCTTATCTCTCAGGGAAACAGACAATTATCAAATGCAAATGCTCAAAGCATCCTTCCCTTTCTCTGAGGGGAGCACACAAAAAGGTCCAAATTTCACACTTAAGTTATGAGATACTTAAATCACAAAATGCAGAGTGGTCTTCTGGAGGAGGCACACACATAGTCAGAACTAATTCATACGTTCCAGAGAGGTATACAGTAACGTTTCAGAATATAGAGCAGTCTTCCTGGAAAAGTGCTCATGTCTAAGTTCTCCAAAATATCACTCCTTGCAGCTCCAGGAGGTAAACACAGAAAAGTTTCAGACTATATCTGGAAGCAGGTATCCTGCTTTGACTACACCAGTAAATAAATGTCATGCTTCAATTTATAGGAGGGAGAGGAGGTTCTTTGATATCCGTATACCCGGCACGAGATTAAGAAATGGTTCAAATGTTGGTTTGGCCAGTTTATTACAAATCTTAACCAGGGAGATGGGAAATGGACTCCAGGGATCAAGTTCCAACACTCTGCCACAGGCAGGGCCACCAACCACCAGATCTGGTACTAGACCAGGTTGCCCAGGGCCCCATCCAAATTGCTCTTGAATACATCCAGGGATGAAGCATCCACAACTTCTCTGGGCAGCCTGTTCAAGTACCTCACCACCCTCTCTGTAAAGAACTTGCCTCGACATCCAATCTAAATCTTTTCTTTCCTTGAGCTTAAAACCATTCCCCTTCATCCTATCACTGTCTACCCTTGTAAAAAGTTGGTTCCCTTCCTGTTCATAATCCCCTTTTAAATACTGGAAGACTGCAATGAGGTCTCCCAGCTTCCTCTTCTCCAGCTGAACAAGCCCAGCTCCCTCAACCTGTCTTGGTAGGGGAGGTGCTCCAACCCTCTGATCATCTTTGTGGCCCTCCTCTGGACCCTCTCCAATTTCTCCTGTGGAGCTCTTTCCTGTACTGGAGGCCCCAGACCTGGATGCAGTACTCCAAATGGGGCCTCACAAGAGCAGAGTAGAGAGGGACGATCACCTCCCTGTCCCTGCTGGCTGCCCCTCTTCTGATGGAGAACAGGATACCATGGGCCTTCCAAGCTGCAAGAGCGCACTGCTGGCTTGTGTTCAGTTTTTCATCCACCAGAACTCTGTATACATATCTGCACTTTCTCCAACCCAAGTGCAAAAACTTGCACTTTGCTATGTTGAACCTCATTACTTTCACACACATCCACCTTTCAAGTTTTTCATGATCCCTCTCGTTGGCATTCCTTCCATTTAAGGTGTCAACAGCACCACTCAGCTTGGTGTCATCCACAAACTTGCTGAGAGTGTACTTGAAGCTGTCAGCAATGTCATTGATGAAGATAATGAAAAGCACCAGTACCAAAACAGACCTTGGGAGACACCCCTCATCACCGGCCTCCACCTGGGCATATTGGCATTCACCAATGGTCTACAGACATCCATCCAATTCCTTATCACCAAAAGGTCCACCCCTCAAATCCACATTTCCCCATTTTAGAGATATGGATGTGGTTGAGGACCATGTCAAAGGCCTTGCTCAAGTCCAGGTAGCCTTCTCTTTGCCCTCTGAATGTCTTCATTCCATCAGAGAAGACCACCAGATTGGTCAGGTATGACCTTCCCTTAGTAAAGCCATGCTGGTTGTCTCGGATCACCTGCTCATCAGTCATGTGCCTTAACATATCTTTTAGGAAGATCTGTTCTACAATCTTCCCAGACACAGAGGTGAGGATCACCGGCCTGTAGTTCACTGGGTCTTCCTTCTTCCCCTTCCTGTAAATGAGAGCGAGGTTTCCTTTTTTCCAGTCCCTGGGGACTTTGCTGAACAGTCACAATTTTTCAAATATGTTGGAGAGTGGCTTAATGTAGCGTCTGAGGCATGGAATCAGATGTGAATGATCCAAATCATTTATTGCAGGTTCTAAAATCCCTTATATACATACGCAAGTTTTCTCTTGTAACTTTCTCTTCTCCCTTTACATGTGAACAAAACATTCCACAAACACTCCTTAACTGTGCATGCAGGTGAATATCCAATCAGAGACATGAGTTCCTAGACACACGCTCTTCCTCCTGTCAGGGTCATTATCACGTAGACATCACGCAGTTACCTTGGGAGCTTCTCTCCCACAGATATGGAATTGTAGAATACTTAGAGTTGGGAGGGACCACCGAAGTCCATCTAGTCCAACTCCGCTGCAATGAACAGGGACACCACACGTAGATTATTAATGTTCCCTTCTAACACAAACCGTTCTACATTTACCACTACCTACTGTGTTTTGAATGATTGCACTGGCTGGACAGTGTTTTACCTGGAATAAATAAATAAATAAATAAATAAATAAAAATAGAGCTGGGGATTTCAATTTCCATCAAGATAATTCAGTCACCACTAATCAATTTCATTCTGTGCCTGAATGTGATCATGTATTGACTGAGACAGATATTTGCATTGAGACTTCAAGTCACATTTAAAGGATATAAGAGACAGCCTACCTTATGCTCCCATTTAATAAAATATTTACTCTCAACAGATACCTCAGAAAATGAATCTTTTGCTAAGTGACTACACAAGGAAAATACTCTGAGATATTTCCTAGTTGTAGAAAATCCACTTTGAGTACTGTCATCTTTCAGACTGACTTTATGAATGGATGTGTTGCACATTCAGAAATTCAGAAAAAGTTCTCTCCCTGCAGTTGTTTTGGATTTTCTGAAAGGCATACAAAGAAGAGCATCAGTTCTGGCTGTGATACCAAAGCATTATAATTGACTTCAAGAAGAGGCAGCTTTTTTTTTTTAATCTAAAAACACCTTTTTTTTATCTAAAAAAAGTGCAATGAGAGCAGAATTGAGCCTTGTCAATATTACAGTTTTCAGTTGTAAATTCATAGCAGTTAGCTCAGTATACTGCTTTTCAGTTCTGATCAGTCTTGTGATAGTAGGATATATTTGCATGTACAAAAAAAAATGATTTCCAAATGAGGGAAAATGGAAAACAAAAAACAAAAAACAAAAAACAAAAAACAAAAAACAAAAAGAAAGAAAAGAAAAGAAAAGGAAAAAAAAAAAAAGAGCAGAAAATGAAAAAAAAAAAAAAAACCCTAAACAATAAATGAACAAATATACTCAAAATACCATTAATATGAATATAGCCTGATGTTTACTAAATTTTGTGATATCAGTCCATCATTTGCAAATTACAAACATGTGGTTTCATCACAGCTAGTAACCTTCCAAGCAGTGCAAAATAGACAAGCACTGAATAAGTGAGGAATAAGTGGAATAAGTTACCAATATGCAGTTCATTCTGGGCATCCCTGGAAGTAAGCGTCTGCTGGTCTCACTTGTGCTAAAGAACCATAAAATAAAACAATACAGTACAAAAACATGCATACAAAAATTTACATACACTGTAGACTGGACCAGAGACCAGTAGGGGACACTTACAAGCAAGTTAAAATTATAAAGCAGATAACAAATTTCTTGCTCCGGATTCCCAAATTAATATTTATTCCTCAAAGAGACAATAGAATTAAGCTCTGAGTTTATTCAGCTGAACTAAGATGACCAAGGATGATCTTGGAGGCTCGTAAGACTACTGTTTGATCTCTCTTGTGATGATTTTCTGAATAGGTGAGAACTAAGTAAAGTTTTTTTTGGTTTTTTTTTTTTTTTTTTTTTTTTCAGAATCCTTTGATTTTATCATCTCCAATACATGGAAAAATTATGATTATGAATGAAGTATTATTTACTAGAAATCTACCAGAAAGAATTGGAAGAGTATCATAATGGGTAGGAGGCACAAGATTAGGACTGCAGGAGGAAAAAAAAAAAAAAAAAAAACTTTACCAAAGAACAAATAAATAAAACAATTTGTTATATTGTCTGAAACCAGGGCCAAATTTTCCCTCATGTGTTATCATCCACACATAAAAAATAAAAGACCCATAAAAATGTGGGCCATTGATAGTATATTGGTGTTATACACTTACGATTCATTATCATGAGCTGTAATGAGAAATGGTTTCCACTCATTTTGCTTTTGATTGCATGCACATATTCATGTAGAACACTCTACTGACACTGTTCAAGCCAAGGAAAAATAAAAGTCATCTTTTCTTGGAGATTTTAACTCAGCTTGGCTTTCATAAATGCCAGCTAAGCATTCAATATTTAGTGGCAAGAAATTTACTCAATGTTTAATATTGCAGTTATTCTAAATTATTCATATTTTAATATATACTCTGTTCTGGGATATCACCAGGAAACTATCTACCTCATATGGCCAACAGACGACAACCCCTTACTGCTTTTCCATTTAGAGAGAGATGAAGCATTTAGATGGGGTGGGTCAAGGGCTATCAAAAGAGACTTCAAGACCTTGGGACAACGGCTGAAGGAATTGAATGCACAGATCATTTTTTCTTCTCTGATTCCTGTATGGGGTAAAGATGTGGAAAGAAATCAAAAGGATCTTAAATACCTGGCTTTGTGGCTTTGCATTTTTGGACAGCCAATGAGCCTACACGACACCGAATTTGAGGACACCCGATAGGGGGAGAAGAGTTCTTGTGGAAAAGCTAGCTGGGCTCATTGGGAGGGTTTTAAACCAGGTCTGAAGGGGAGAGGTGGGTGGGATAGTGACTCTTCCCATGCTAAGGTGTGGGATGGCATAGCTATATAAGAGGGACAGGGTGCTAGCAGGGGCTTTGAAGAACCCGCTGCCTTGAGAGGTGCTGGCAACACTGCAGCACATACAAAAATCTATGATGATGAGCCAGCAACTGCTGGGGCAACAGGAGAAGGCCAAATCAAGGGAAATACTTAAAAGGAATTAAGGATTTTAACTTTTAAGGAAATGACAAGACTAGCTGCCCAGCTGAAAAGCCTCTACACCAATGCTCTCAGCTTGGGAAATATACAGGAGGAGCTGGAAACTATTGCAGTGTAAAAACATAGACCAGGCTGCCCAGGGCCCCATCCAATCTGGCCTTGAACACCTCCAGGGACAGAGGGGGCATCCACAACCTCTCTGGGCAGCCTGTTCCAGCACCTCAACACTCTCTCTGTAAACAACTTCCCCCTGACATCCAACCAAAATCTTCCCTCTCTCAACTTAAAAGCATTTCCCCTTGTTCTGCTGTTATCTACCCTTTCAAAGAGTTGACTTCCGTCCCGTTTGTAGCCTCCTTTAGGTACTGAAAGGCTGCAATGAGGTCACCCTTCTTTCCTCCAGGCTGAACAGCTCCCTCAGCATGTCTTGGTAGGGAAGGTGCTCCAGTCCCCTGATCATCTTTGTGGCCCTCCTCTGGACCCTCGCCAACAGCTCTCTTTCCTTCTTGTACTGGTGGCTCCAGACCTGGACGCAGTACTGCAGATGGGGCCTCACAAGAGCAGAGTGGAGAGGGACAATCACCTCCCTGTCCCTGCTGGCCACCCCTCTTCTGATGACGCTCAGGATACCATTTGCTTTCCAAGCTGCAAGAGCACACTGCTGGCTCATGTTCAGTTGACGAGAGAGTGGTCTTTCAGTATCTAAAGGGAAACTATAGGAAAAAAAGGGGACAGAGTCCTGAGCAGGGTCTGTGGTGGTAGAACAAGGGGAAATATCCTCAAGCTCAAAGAGGGTATATTGGGGTTAGATATAAGGAAAAAGTCCTTTACAGTGAGGATGGTGAGGTACTCAAACTGGTTGCCTAGAGATGAGTGGAAGCCCTGCTCCTGGAGACCTTCAAGGCGAGGCTGGATCAGGACCTGGGCAATCTGATCTAGCTGTGGATGTCCCCGTTTGTTGCAGGGGAGTTGAACTAGGGGACCTTTGAAGGTTCTTTCCAACTCAAAGGATTTTATGATTATAAATTAGGGAGATACTTCCCAGATATTGTAGCATTCTCTAGAAGAACTGCTTGTCAGAAAATTTAAGAGGTGCTCAACTGGTGTACTAGCTCAGTTATTAAAACTGTGCTACAAGTAACTTAGGACTCACTCTCCTAAAGCTTTACACAGAAAATTCTTGATACTCTGACAGCATTCAATAACATGAAGATTCACTGTAAGACTTTCCTCCATAGCTATATGAAACAGGCTTTGCATCACCTTATAGCCCCAGAGACAGGTGGGCCCCTGTCTTCTGCTGTGGGAACCCACACACCACATGTTTGGTGTGATAGCCTTCTGGGACGGAACTCTGAAATGTACCTTAATCTGTCTCTTAATGAGATGACCTACAATCCCACAGCTTGTAAAGCTCTGACAACCCTTGTTAGCTGCTGCAAGAAAAAAAAGCTGTCTCTTGTGTTAACTGAGGTTGATGAGGGTAGCTGTGCAACTTTTAACCTTTATCAGGGGAGTAAGGAGACAGAACCAGATTGCAGTCTGAAAAATGTATTTAAAAAAAAAAAAAAAAAAAAAAACAGCCCTGGGAGGATCCAAAACTGTGGAGGAGGGGAGACCCATCAGCAACATAAAACTTTTCCCAGCAAGGAGACCAAGATAAATTCTAACCTTGACCTTCTCATTCTTTTTGATGAAGGTTGGCATTATTGAACTTAGGATCTAACTGGTCACTGTTAAGGTGAGCTTACATTAGCCATATAATTTTACGTAAGCTACTATCATTCCACTCATAAATAAAACTGAAGAAGTAAGAAGTGAATGAGTTTATAACACTTTCTCTGTTAGCAGACTTTCTCTGTTAGTAAACAAAATAGGAATGAATTTGAAGAAGAGGACAGCCAATACTGTAATAAGCACATTGACCTTAGGCATGTAGTGGAATAAGTTGCTGTTTCATTCACATTTCCAGGGGTGTTTTGTTATACTTCCTATTGACATTGTTTCCTACTGGCAATTTCATTTAAATGCATAGGTTTAAACTGGTTTCTTAGCCTTACAAAATCTCATAAAATGGACATGCTTATAGAAAGAAATGTAACTCAAAAATTTTAGAACCACAGTTACAGAGCATGTTTCTACAAGGAAAGCAAGAGCTGAGTAGAGCAGCTCCTGAACTTACTTTCAGTATTCATAATGAATTACTGATAACTGACTATGCGTAAAATAAAAAGGCCAGAACAGGAAACCTAAATGTAGAAAAGGTGATATTCCTGCATATTACAGCATCAGCACTGCATGGAAAAAAGGGAAAAGGAAGGGAGGAAGGGAGAGTGCTATACTAAGTCCCCTATGAACCATAAGCATGTACATATTATTTGTGTCCTTTCAGACCTTAGAAATCATGGTATCATAGAATCATTATGGTTGGAAAAGACCTCTTAAGACTATCTAGACCTATCACCATCCCATCTCGCCCAGGCCCCCTAAATCATGTCTGTAAGTGCTGCATCTACATGTTTCTTGAACATCTGCAAGAATGGTGACTCCATCAGCTCATAGTCAGACTGTTCCAATGCTTAACCACTCTTTCTGAGAATAAATTCTTTCTAATAACCTAACTGAACTAACCGTGCTTTAACTTGAGGTTGTTACTTGTTGTCCAGGTGCTAGTTACTTGGTAAAAGAGGCCAACCTCACCACAGCTATTTTCAGGTAGTGATAAGGTCTCCCCTGGGCCTCATCTTCTTCTGACTAGTCAATCCCCGTTCCCTCAGCCACTCCTCATAAGACCTGTGCTACAGTTACATCACCAGCTTCATCGCCCTTCTTTGGACACGTGCCAGAGCCCCGGTGTCTCTCCTGTAGTGAGGGGCCCAAAACTGAACGCAGTACTTGAGATGTAGTCTCATCAGTGCCAAGTACAGGCGGATGCTCACTTCCCTACTCCTGCAGGGCACACTGTTTCTGGTACAAGCCAGGATGCCATTGGCCACCTGGGCACACTTCTGGCTTATGTTCAGACAGCTGTTGATTAAAACCTCCACATCATTTTCTGCTACACAGCTTTCCAGCCACTCTGACCTGCGGTGAAAATATTTAGTGGGTGAGTTGTTTCTTTTGTACATATTGGTGTACATTTTCTGAAATTATTGCTTGTTCCATATAGCTAATACAGACTTTTATACTTCAACACTTCTTTTTTTTTTTTTTTTTTTTTTTTTTGACAAAACAATTCGAAGAAAGGATGACTTCATAAAAAGAATTTGTGAAAAGACTATTCAGACCACTTTTTCTGGATAAAAACTAAAAAATAATGAAGTACTACTGATATTATATATGATCAATTTGTATAGAGAATTTTTTAGCTTTGATAACACATTTAAGAAATGAAAAATGTTCTTTAAGGTAAATTACTTGGAAAAGATGTTAACAAAAGAATAATAAGATTAAAATTAACCCTAAGAAAAGATAATTCAATCTATCAGGTTATATAAAGCCTCATTAGATGAAGGAGACATACAAATACATATATAATCCTTGCTTGCTGGTCCATGCTGACAGCAGGTAGCACAGAATGATTATTTGGATTGCATTTGCACCTGTAACTTTGATGTATTGTACTTGTTTACCTTTCCTTGATGACAGATGAGTTTGAAATAAAAATAAAATTGCAATTTTCATACCTGAAGCTTGTCTTTTCATTACTCTCTTTAGTAATATACTTGCATAAAAATAGAAGCTCTAAGCACTGTATATGAAAAGAAGATTTTAAAAAGAGTAAGTTTCTGACAAAGCATACAATAGAAAATTAGATAACAGAAGTTAGAGATATATGTGTTATGTCATTGAGTGTTTCCTAATTACTTTTCTTTCCCAGATATAAATCCTTGTTTCCATACTGAAGAACTAATGTGACAGAAAGTCTGCAGAGAAAGTGTTTGAGAGGATATCATTCTTTGTCCTGAACAGGATGTGTGTTTGGAACTTGGTTTCCCTTAAAGATAGCAGTGTTCTGGGTTGGATGCCCAGTGCTGGTGATCTGTTAGGTTGGTGTTGCTATTGATTGATTTGAGTCTCAATATTTGACTTAGAAATAAAGAAATCTTTTCTTAGGAAAAGGTGATAGCCCAAATATAAAACACATTTTCAATTCTTAAGGAGATTAATTATTTAACAATTAAGACCAATTATGAGGGCACTATTATATGACATTTTCTGATTTTGTGACACAGATTCTACATATAAGTAACACTGGAGGCAAAAGCCTGGTGTCTTCTCCTTGGTTATCATTGTGTATTTAAGAGAATTCACACTTTTCTATTTTCTCTATAAATCCTGTTCCTGGTCTCTGGTCCTGTGGTGACTGATTTGAAAGTACTCTTACAATAACTCTGCCTGGTTTTCTTCTTTTCACTCTGAATGCTGGGACAGCTTTACTAATCTGCCTGTGATGCTAGATGAGCCAAGAATGCAGTACAGAAAGATCATGCTTAACAGATATCTAGTCACAGAATTTATGAAAAAAAAAAAAAACCCAAAACAAAAAAAAACTTGGAGACGTGTTGAAAATATTGTTATAAATGTAATTTTACAGAGAATCTGTGTCCGTATGTCTTCAATGAAATACCAAGTGATTATTATCTTGAGAAATTCTCCTTTATTTGCTTTTCTTTTTGAAAAAAATACTGTCACAATTTCAAAGCTATTTTAGTGTTTAAATATAGTGTCCATACTTTTCATTTCTGTTTCTGTGCTCTATTAATAATGTACAATGTAGGGTTGTAGGTTTAGATTTTGTTTTGTTTTGATTTGTTTTGTTTACCTGTAAGCTCACATTTAATTATGAGAAAAACTCCTTTGAAAGATAAATTGAAACATGAACTGTTTGATAGATTTTATTTTTATTTTTATTTTTATTTTTATTTTTATTTTTATTTTTATTTTTATTTTTATTTTTATTTTTATTTTTATTTTTATTTTTATTTTTATTTTTATTTTTATTTTTATTCTTATTTTTATTTTTATTTTTATTTTTATTTTTACTTTGTGCTTGCAAAATACTAGTTTAAGACACTGCAAAGGCCTGAACCCATAGGCCTGTGAGCATCTAATTAAAGCCTAGTATTCTCTAATATAAGAAAATAGGCTTCCCTGGCCTTCAGGGATGTGGGGAAGAATTAAACTCAAATTAAACAAAGAATAAAACCAAAGTAAATGAAAATGGAAGGAGTAAACCTATATGGAAAGGTAATGTAATGTATTTACTGGCTGGTATAGTAATTAATCAGTATTCTAGCTTAACTAAAATTATACGGCTATTTCAATCTATTATTTACTTTATTACTTTATTTATTATTTTATTTTTCTTTCTTTTCCTGTGAAGCTTTTATTTAATATTTCATCATTTGTACAGATTTCAAATAGCAAAATTAGTCATAAGGCTGAAAAGTGGCATCCTCACCATCCTCCTGACATGAGCTACTTTTTTGTAGACAGCTGTTTCTCAGAGATGTAGTAGCTGTTGTAGATTGAGAGTGATGGATTCTCCTCAGATTCCCAGGTTGTCTGTCCTCGACAGACAATGGATCACTGCATATATTTAAATCTTTCACCAGATGTTGTTTGATTTTTTCTTACTCCTGCTGAAGCTAGTGATAAAGCATTTTCTTCTTACTTACATAATTCTCTTAAGACTTGAACAGATATTGTGATTTTGAGACATGAGGAGAAGATGTACTTAAACAAGTCTCTTTCATTCAATCACTCCACACAGTGAATGTCTTCTGTATTTCTTATCATTCTGAGTGCTCGATTCTAAATTGTTCTCATGATTTTCCAGCTCTTTTTTGACAAGTGATGCTCACAGTGAAGTATGGGTAGTCTTATTGAAGACTTAAACATTTTCCTCTGCATATATCCCAGTCAGATTTAATTTTTCCTCGATAGGATGATGAAGTTGATTTCTACTCAACGTTTTATAGTTCTGCCTTCTGCCCAACTGTCCTTCTCCATCTTGTATTATTGTATGTGATTGTTACTGCCTATCTGTAGAATTCTTATCCCTGTTTTTTCTTAGATGTATTTGCAGTTGAGTAGCAGTGAATTCTGTTCCTCTAGCATATATGCAAAATCCAATTTTACGTCACTTTTGGATCTTAAAGCAATATTTTTCCTTATGTTGTTCTTGTTGACAGTCATAATGATGTATATTCCTTAACACACGGGACATCCTTGAACTCAATTTTAGGATATCTGTCCATAATAACCATTTATAGAGAGGTGCATTTACACAACTCTGAAGTATTTTACTGTTTCTTTCCTTTCTTCTAGCTGTTTTCCTAGGTTACCTATAAGAATACTTCATGAGTCCTTAAAGCTGTGCTAAACTCTTCACTTAAAGAATATAGTATTACTTATTTACAGGAAGACAAAAGAAATACTGTCATAAATAGAACAATATTATTTTTATAATTTTTTCTTGACAAATAGTTTGGTTGCTATAATCTTGCTTGCTGGGAGCTTTAAAATTATTTTAATACTTGCCACAGTATTTTTCTAAGAATTGATGCTAAATTAACTGGGATAACATTATCTTCTTTCTCCTTTTTTCCTCTTCTATGTAGAAGTATCATTTTGGCTTTTTCAAGATCTCTGCTAACAACTTCTGAACAGTAACTGTTAACATCTCTAGTGTTTCATCAGTCAGAATATCAAGTAATTCAAAAATCTCTTGCATCCTTCCCTAAGACTCTTACCTACTGCTTAGGATTATACTGAGAGTATATTTTTCTTCTTAACTAGATACTACTTGACTACTTGACTTCTTTCAATAAGGACTTTTCAGAAACCAGGTATTAAGTTGTTGAACTACATTTCTGGAATCCTATATGGCACTAAATATTTGCATTTTCTCCTTGTTTCAAGCTGAGATCTATGAATAAGAAGCAACTAGACTCAGTAGAAAGCCACAGAAGAGCTATTAATTGCAATTTAATAATCATTTTATTGCAGTATTATCAATCCCTGTGGATAGAAGTAGTTTTCACTATATTCCAGTTTGCACTAGCTGCTAGTGGTCTCCTTCAAGAATTAGGTTTGTTCACACGTAGCAAGAGAAGAATGTTTTGTTTTGTTTGTTTGACTGACTGATATTGATTGGGGCGTTTTGAGCTCTTTCTGTGAATAGGAAATCTAAATGAAAATATAGGTGTTCTTCCTTTCCTAGAAATAAAAAGTTCATTTCATTTGGGGATAAAACACGCACATCTACATACAGTTGATCTGTCTGATTGCATCAGACATAGTTTTGCTCTTTGTACAGTTTCTCTATCATTGCTTCATTCAAATAGTACATTTTATATAGCATTATTTATCATCATCATCGTACAGCATTTTCAGTACATCAAAATCTAAGAATGGATATTTGTCTCAAAAGGATTAAGGTGGTCTAACCAGAAAGGTAAAATTGCAAGCATATTAAGCTCTATACAGCAGCAACATAAAAAGCTTAATATGGCATTAATGAAATATTTATTCTGTGTTTTAAAGTGTGAATAATTAATGATATACAGTATGCTTTTCAGAAGATAATAATAACCGAATTAAGAAGGGGAAGTAGGTATATTTCCAGTTAGACTGGAAATGTAATGGGTTATACTGAAAATGTAATGGATCTTTCTGGTGATCTTACAAAACTATGCATAAATCAGACAATTTTTAAAATCACTTCTGGTAAAACTTGCAAATGAAAAAAAACCAACATGTATTATACTAAATAATGGTTCTTCAAGGAAAAAAAAAAGGATATTTAAGGATATTTGTAGCCAAATGAAACATGACATCTGCAGCACGTTATACAGCATATATTAAAGCATCCCAATGCCTTTTCCTCTACCATGATGTTCCTATAGGACAAAGTATTATCCAAAAAGCAGTGGTTATGGAAAAAGACTGTGTCATGTTCTACAGTCAGTTCAGCATTAGCATTCAGTGGTTGAAGTTAAAAGCTACTGCAGTCCCTTGATACTGTAATCTGAGCAGGCAGATGTGTAGGTATAATATATTTTAAATTGAGATTTAAGACATAACTACTGACTAAAACGGGGAAAAAAAAAAAAAAAAAAAAAAAAGATGAATTCCAGTGAGAAAAAGCATGTGTTTTTCTAATGGCTATGATCTGTAATGAACTACTGAACAAATTCTGAGTAAGTCAAATATCAAAATTGGCTGCATTCTTTAAAGATAGGTTGTTTCCACAACAAAATTATTGGGAATAAATGGTGGATGAAATTTTAGATATGGATATCAGATCACCTTTTTTGGCCATATGTTTTATAATTTAAATATTTATTAGCTCATTAAAATAGTAAACAGTAAAATATTAATAATATTTGGTGTCTTGTAATGTTCTTGCTTACACTATCTGCTAAATACAAACAGTAAAAATGAAAATGACTAGAAAGAAACAGTGAAGTAATGTATGTACATCCTAAAACAGTGATGTATGTTTTTATAAATATAAAACAGCGCGTATGTATTTCTACACTGAAATTTCCAGGGGATCATATGCAAATTCCTACAGAAATGAGTCAAATCCAACTGGTGACTAGAGGTTTCCTCCAGCAATAAGTTTTGGAGCCATTTACGTTTGAGGTCAAGGAGATTCAGTGCACCTTCAGTAAGTCTGCAGGTGACAACAAGGTGGGAGGAAGTGTCAATAGCTATGAGGGTTGGAAGGCCCTATGGAGGGTCTGATTAGCTGGATGAGGCGAAGTGTATGCACTTTGGTCATAATAACCCCATGAAACATTACTGGCTTGGGTCAGAGTGGCTGGAAAGCTGTGTAGCAGAAAATGATCTGAAGATTTTAATCAACAGCTGCCTGAACATAAGCCAGAAGTGTGCCCAGGTTGCCAAAAAGATCACTGGCATCCTGGCTCGTATCAGAAAGAGTATATCCTGCAGAACTAGGGAAGTGAGCATCCCACACAGAACACTTGTAATAATAGTTTCCTTCTATTTACCCCCCCTTTCCTAATGTAAGCTCACCTTAACAGTGACCCGTTAGATCCTAAGTTCAATAATGCCAGCCTTCATCAAAAAGAATGAGAAGGTCAAGGTTAGAATTTATCTTGATCTCCTTGCTGGGAAAAGTTTTATGTTGCTGATGGGTCTCCCCTCCTCTACAGGGCCTGTTTTGTTTTTTTTTTTTTTTTTTTAAATACATTTTTCAGACTGCAATCTGGTTCTGTCTCCTTACTCCCCTGATAAAGGTTAAAAGTTGCACAGCTACCCTCATCAACCTCAGTTAATACAAGAGACAGCTTTTTTTTCTTGCAGCAGCTAACAAGGGTTGTCAGAGCTTTACAAGCTGTGGGATTGTAGGTCATCTAATTAAGAGACAGATTAAGGTACATTTCAGAGTTCCGTCCCAGAAGACTCTCACACCAAACATGTGGTGTGTGGGTTCCCACAGCAGAAGACAGGGGCCCACCTGTCTCTGGGGCTATAAGGTGATGCAAAGCCTGTCTCATATAGCTATGGAGGAAAGTCTTACAGTGAATCTTCATGTTATTGAATGCTGTCAGAGTACCAAGAATTTTCTGTGTAAAGCTTTAGGAGAGTGAGTCCTAAATTACTTGTAGCACAGTTTTAATAACTGAGCTAGTACATCACTTGAGCACCTCTTAAATTTTCTGACAAGCAGTTCTTCTAGAGAATGCTACAATATCTGGGAAGTATCTCCCTAATTTATAATCATAAAATCCTTTGAGTTGGAAAGAACCTTCAAAGGTCCCCTAGTTCAACTCCCCTGCAACAAACGGGGACATCCACAGCTAGATCAGATTGCCCAGGTCGTGATCCAGCCTCGCCTTGAAGGTCTCCAGGAGCAGGGCTTCCACTCATCTCTAGGCAACCAGTTTGAGTACCTCACCATCCTCACTGTAAAGGACTTTTTCCTTATATCTAACCCCAATATACCCTCTTTGAGCTTGAGGATATTTCCCCTTGTTCTACCACCACAGACCCTGCTCAGGAGTCTGTCCCCTTTTTTTCCTATAGTTTCCCTTTAGATACTGAAAGACCACTCTCACGTCAACTGAACATGAGCCAGCAGTGTGCTCTTGCAGCTTGGAAAGCAAATGGTATCCTGAGCGTCATCAGAAGAGGGGGGGGGGGGCAGCAGGGACAGGGAGGTGATTGTCCCTCTCCACTCTGCTCTTGTGAGGCCCCATCTGCAGTACTGCGTCCAGGTCTGGAGCCACCAGTACAAGAAGGAAAGAGAGCTGTTGGCGAGGGTCCAGAGGAGGGCCACAAAGATGATCAGGGGACTGGAGCACCTTCCCTACCAAGACATGCTGAGGGAGCTGTTCAGCCTGGAGAAAAGAAGGGTGACCTCATTGCAGCCTTTCAGTACCTAAAGGAGGCTACAAACGGGACGGAAGTCAACTCTTTGAAAGGGTAGATAACAGCAGAACAAGGGGAAATGGTTTTAAGTTGAGAGAGGAAAGATTTTGGTTGGATGTCAGGGGGAAGTTGTTTACAGAGAGAGTGTTGAGGTGCTGGAACAGGCTGCCCAGAGAGGTTGTGGTTGCCCCCTCTGTCCCTGAAGGCCAGATTGGATGGGGCCCTGGGCAGCATAAACTGAGGGAAAAGAGAGAAATGTACAGGAAGTGGAAGCAGGATTCTGCAGCCTGGGAAGAATATAAGGATGTTGTCCGGATGTGTAGAAATAAGATCAGGATTGCCAAGGCACAGATAGAACTGAACTTGGCAAGGGATGTGAAAAATAACAAGAAGGGGTTCTACAGGTACATACGAAGGAGGAGACCGATCAAGAAGAATGTTTCCCTGATGACATAAAGAAGAAGCTCTTTATAGTAAGGGTGGAGAGGCACTGGAACAGGTTGCATAGAGAGGCAGTGGGTGACCCTTCCCCGGAGATATTCAAGGTCTGGGTGAACGTATGATTCTATAATTACATGACTGTGTAACAGATTAAGAAATTGACAAATCTAGATATTATGTCACGTAATTCCAAGCATTTCAAAAGCTATCACATGACAAATTCTTTTGCTATGATAAAATGAATGGTAATTTTAATCAATATTTTAAATCATGATTTTTATTTGGAATTACAAAGTTTATATATATATATATATATATATATGTATGTAACAAAGAATTTGCATCTGGGGCAGTAAAACTTGACTACATTCTTTAAGCTTCAATAGAGCCATTTAGACATTTGCAGCAATGAAATGTCTTCTTATCTGAGATTTTTTGGGGGGATATAATAGTGGGTTAATAGCTTCTTCTGGTTTGTTAACAATAGAGAGTATCATATATATACTATTCAGATACTATCAGCTTTTTATGGTTGAAATAAGATACTATTTATGTTCAGTAGTACATGATTTCTGATTTATTGCCTTTGGGAAGTTCTGTTAGTCTTGACTGCTTTTCTCATAATCTTTTCCAGATTTTATATATTTCTTCCTGATGCAACATGTTAAGAACTCTTAAGCAAAAAACTTAATTATTTATCTTCACTTATTTCTGAGAATGTGGACCTAAAGATAGAAACTACTCCTGTGAATTTTGACAGAAGGCATGTGTTCTGATTTTATCACTATTCCATATCATGACAATGTGTGGCATCTGTTTAGTGTTGGAACATAGTCCCAGGAAGATGCAGCTCCTGGGTCAGCTCCTAGAAATCTTGGCCAGTTGAACTTCCTGGGTCTACCTGCTTGCAATCTCAGCTATTCTTTCATGAGTTCCAGCTCTCCAAGAGGAATATCCATTGAGAAAAGGCAGGCTACATCTTCAGTATGCTCTACATAATCTCTGATTCTTTGTGATGACGATGAAGTTCCATCTTCACTTCTCAGCAGCACAGTAGCAGCATGGTCAGAAAATCCTTCTCTCCCATTTGCTTGATTTACTACATGTAGCTCCTTTTTTTTTTTTTTTTTTTTTTTTACATAATTATTTTACATTATTTTACCATTTGCAGTAAATTTATTCTCTCTCCTTATCTTAATTGAGTCATTTTGTTTTTCTTCTTCCTGATAAATGGACAGGAGAATGAAAGGGTCCAGGGAGGCCTCTCTGCCCTCTTTCTTCCTCCTGTCCTGGGTGAAACCACAACAGCAAGTTTTTGAGAAACACATGAAAAATGAATTGTGAGTAACTGTAGCTCTTTTGTTAATTGGATGCTATATGTGGATATTGTATTTATCCACAATGTCAGCGAGATAAAGAAACATCAATGTTTCTTTGTTTATGTACTTGTTGTGGTTTGTTTTTTTTTTTTCCTGTTTGAAGCCACCATCTTAAAATGATCAAAAATGAGTCCTAACATTCAGTGCAAGTTTTATTTCAATATTTATTATAAACTAGAACTTAAGTATACCTGGAACAGAATGAAGGGGAAATTTGCAAACTTTTGCTGTGAAAATCATGATTGTGCTCTCCTGCCTTTGGTTCTCTTCATTTTTCTTCTCAATAATATTTGTATATACACATATGAAGTACTTCTATTTTGTATATGTACTTCCAGTGTATATCAACAACCAAACTGAAAGAAGATGATGGAAAAGCCTCATTAATTAAACAGATGTAGTTTCAGTAATTCTGAAATCTCCCTATTGAGCAAAAGCAGTAAATCAGTAAAATATCTTCTGTGGCCTTTTGTCTAAGAACAAGCATAGAATATCTTTCCATTATGATAATGGGTGTTCAGTAAAAAAATATTCCATCATTCTTCATAAGGGAGTAAAGCTGACCATTCTGGTTTAATGAGATCACCTAGTCACACATTTTATTTTCTTCTAGTCTTGTTCATTCAATTATAAGAGAAAATTAATTCTTTACACATCCTGGTAAACTACACTGAACATAACAGTTAACTTAGTCAGTGAAATTAAGAGTGACTTAATGAAATTCATACAGAGAATGACATGAACAAAAGTGAGAAGTTTTTCTTTTTTTCATAGAGATATTAATCAATACAAATTTACTGAGGAAAATCAGAGGGTCATGATGTATCAGTTTCACTTTTTTTTTTTTTTTTTCTCCCTATTGTGTTTACTTATATTATTTGTTTACACAACCTTCTGACTTCAATTTTCAGGAAAAAAAAAATCTTAATTAAACTTCCTTTATTAGATTTGTCTATATTTATAAATTTGTGAGTAGGTTGGAAAAAAGTTTGGAAGGTGCTCTTTTACATGAAGTATCATCTTAGAAGTAGTTTAAGTTTTCCTCAATCTGTCTGGATGCCATTTATTCATTTGTAATTGAATTTTTTAAAAAATAAATAATTTTCACCTCAACCTTTCTGTGGAGCTTTATCCAGAACAATTATGGTTATGTACTAGTAAAGTAATTAATCCATTTGTTAAAAGGCAAGACTTCAGAGTATTTTGCAAGTTATCTCAGGTTTGATGAAAATGTTTAAACTGCTAAAGTCTGAGACTCTTATTGCAAAGTATCACTCTTGCTGTGTTAATGGTGATTGACAATACAGTGTGTTTAATGTTCCCAGCACACTATTGAATAAGCATATTTGAATATACTTAGCAGTGCTTTGATGCAAGCAAATTGTGGGTAATAATGCATATATCTCAATGAGAATAATTTAAGTGGCTGCTTGAAATGTAGAATAAAGTGTGAACTCAGGATAGTATCCATTCTCACCTTCATACCTCTGGGTCATGTTCTGGGAGCAAATATCACTCTGAAGATAGCATTAAAACTTGATGTAGCAGTTTAACTACAGCAAATTCATTTTATGAATAAATTTAGTGTTCTGTAGATGCCCTTGAACAGACTTGAAAAGTCGTTTAATGCTTTAACATTGCATTTAGTCAGCATCATTGTTGTAATCCTGTGTGTTTTTTCAGAGAAGCAATGAAAGTCCGCTTGTTCACATCTGGTTGCTAGGTGCTTCTGGTGGGCTGATGTTACCTGGTTGCTAGCTGCCCACACTCTCTTACTGAAGGGGCATCCTCAACAGAGCATGCGCCATGCTGATGACTCAGGATAAACTCCTTACCTGCAAGGTCCTGCCACCATATGAACATCTGCATTACTACGGCTGCCAAGTCCTATAAATGCATACTTTTCTATTTACTCCTGTCATCCATCACTTAAAACCTTATAGGAACTCATAATCCAGAAAGGGTAGTAAAGTGTAGGTTTTGAAACTTTTTTAGATATCCTTAAAATTGGAAGGAATGGCCTGTGATCATCTTATTTTTCAGATATGCTGTTCTGTTTAATGAGCTTTTCTGAACAAGATTTTCTAACAAGATAAAAAAGTTAATATGAGCACTTAGGCCTTTATAGACATATCTGTTGCTATTTAAGAAAAATTAGTTGTAGTTGTTTTAACCAAAAATCAAAGTTTCAACCTCCAAAGCAAAAGACAAGGGATCAATGGTACGCTAGCCCTTATGTGGTTAAGCTCTTATAAAATCAGTTTTGATCACCATTAAGTTCAGAACTCAGTTTCCTGCTTCATGTATTTTCTGCATTTTTTTTTTATGAGAAGCTTTCCTTTCTTTGCTACACTAATGCACCAAATACAGACAAAGCATAATACATTTCACTGGGGAGGGGGTTAGTCCATTCCTTTCAAAATCAGGTGCATTATTTGTGAGGCAATGCAAGAACTGAATGAAGAGTGCTGGAGCATCTTTCCATAAGTACTGTTCAGTCTCTGCCTGCATTGCACTACAGTTAAGATCTGCATTCATAGTACTGTTCATCACAGGCAGATTCTGCGGATCTTACAACTCGCTCAGAAATGTTTTTCCAGTTAAGTGGCTCATTTTGAAATGTTTACATATTTTGTTCTATACAAGAAAACACATGGCTTTGCTTTTGGAGAACAAAAAATAATCCACAATATTTTAGTCATTTTAGTCACAATGCATTTTGTATATAGTAGATACTTGGTCTCTGGTGCATCTTCTGTGATATTCTTTGGTCAGAAAGGCATTGTTTCACATAGTAGGAGAAGTACTTCAAGGAAAGAAGTCCAACCAAAAAGTCAGAACTAAGATGAGGCTGTAGCACTCTTTGAAACCAGATATTGGGGCCTTCTATGACTGAATAATGTGCTTATCCTGACACTTTATTTATCACCATGACTTGCTCAGGTATTCTGTGGAATATCAATGGCTATTGTGACTTTTGGACTGTATCATTCCCTAATAAAAAAATAAATGAAAATTACAACCCAAAAAAACGTATTTGCCATCTTTTTTTACTTAATACCCCTTCAAAAAAATTATGTACATATATAAGATTTCTTTAACTCATTTTTCTTGCATAAAAATTTAGACTGAGTAACAATAAGAAGCAAAACATGGTTGTATGAGAACTGCTGAATCACGGCCTGAACCTCTGATTGATCACCTGAGGCGAGCAATCAGTCAGCCCTGGGAGCACAGGTGAAAGCAAGTTACCTGTGCTGCAGGAAGGGGTGGAGCCTGGCTCCACCTCTCCTAGACCCATTTAAGAGCTGACTACCAGTAGGGAAGGATCTCTCTCTCTTTGGAAGATTTACTCCACTGGTCTTTCCTGAGTGAGCCTACAACATGGGTAAGCATCCTATTTATTCTCTTTGTCTTGCTGTGCCTAGCTCTCCTGCTTTTTTTCATTATTATAGCATCTTAATATTATTTGATTATATAATATTCCTTTATATAATTTTCATTGATTATACAACAGTGTGACTTGCTTTGTAGAATTATGCCTCTAATTGAATTCCAAATTTCATTTATCAACAAGTTAGATCTGAGATAATTCAGAAGAAAATAATATAATTCTTTCTTCTTCATATGTCCTGAACTCTTATAGAATTTGGAATTGTTTTTCTGATCAAGTGCACAAGTACATCTCTGATTATCTTTGTGGTCCTCCACTGGACCCTCACCAACAGCTTCACATCTTTCTTGTACTAGGGGCCCCAGACCTAGATGGAATACTCCAGATGGGGCCCCTTGAGGGCACAGTAGAGAGGGACAGCCACCTCCCTGTCCCTGCTGGCTATCCCTCTTCTGATGGAGTCCAGGATATCACTGGCTTTCCAAGCTGCAAGAGCACACTACTGGCTCACGTTCAGTTTTTCATCCACCAGAACCCCACGGTCTTTCTCCACAGGGCATTTTCAAAGAGTTCTTCTCCCAGTCTGTATATATATCTGGGATTACTTTGACTTGCACTTTGCTATGTTGAACCTCATTAGGTTCACATGGGCCCACCTTTTGACTTTGTTGAGGTCCAATTCTTCACTGAATTCTGCTCAAATGTTTAGCATCCTGATCAATAAATGGATCACCTGTAAAGTTGTTGATATATCTTATCAAAGTGGTCTGCTTGAGAAAATGAAAAGGGCAACCTGTGGTTCATCTGTATGTTTTTGACATTAATATCTAGCAGTGTATTAGAATGCCTAAGAACAATATGTTCATAAATGTTTACAAATGTATACTGCTCCCATTTCTAATAAAAAATATCTGTTATAAGTAGTTTGAAGTTGCATCCGAAGATCTAGCAAAGAATAAAGTGTGTACAGCTTTTTCAAAACCAAAAAAATCCATTTGGATTTGTGAATTAAATCCATGAAGAACAACAGATGGCAACATATCAAGAATGCTTCTGATTAAACATTATAGGCTTTCCTATTGTCATGGTCCACAGTGCATTGAGGAACAGCCCTTTAAAAAAAAAAAACTAAACTCCACAAATTCACCCCTCCTTTAAAATCTTCAGTCTCAATTCTCTATCAAATAATAATTAGTTATTATAATGTTCCTTTAGGATGCTATCCTTAAGGCATAATTATGATGCCATATACTTAGTTATTTTCTTAAAAAATAAAAAAAAAATAAAACCTGAGAAGCTGATCAACTCTATTGCAAAAAGGTAAGTAAACACAACAACAATATTGTGCTGAGCCCAAAATAGCTATATGCAATTGCTAGTTGAATGTGAAACACGTGAGTCAGTTTGAAGTAAAATTA
Source organism: Phasianus colchicus (assembly GCF_987193195.1). Lineage (NCBI taxonomy): Eukaryota > Metazoa > Chordata > Aves > Galliformes > Phasianidae > Phasianus > Phasianus colchicus. Next base: position 1,272,598 of record NC_143438.1, read on the forward strand.
ATTAAAAAATGTCCCAGTCAAGAAATACACAAAGCTACAGTTTTCTGACTGAGAAAAGTCTTAACCACTTCTCCTTTACATAACACATTCAGTTACAAACACACACACACAAATCTTAATGAGTTGCCTTTACTAATAATAGTTAATTACATGAAAATTTCTGTCAAGTACAAGGGAAAATAGATGTTTAAAGGAACTTGTAATCCTTGTAATGCATAAGACTCCTGTTTTAAAATATTATCCCTAATATGTTAAAGTTAGGGAGCAGAGGAGATAATCAGATCTTCTGAGTTTAATCTGTGCTAATGTTAGTTACTCTAAACACATTTGACTTCTCCAGTTGGAATACAAAGAGTGATCTGCCCATAACATGCTCAGGAAAAAGAATAGACTACCAAGCACTTGTGAAAAGCAGTTATGGGGTAGCTGGAAACTCAATAAATGCATATGGGAATTAGCATACCTCTAATAACAACCAACAGAAATATTAATGCGCCTAGAATCCACAGTGTTTAATTCACTAGACTATATCTCAAACAAGAGCAGGAATCACAGAATTTAAAAGACCTCTAGAGGTCAGCTAGTCCAATCCCCTGGCTAAGGTATGTTGCCTAGAGCAGGCCTTGCAGAAATACATTTTTAATATCTCCGGAGAAGGAAAATCTATCACCACTCTGGGCAGCTTGTCCCTGTGCTGTCATCCTCAAAGCAAAGAATAGTTTTCCTCTGTTCAGATGAAGAAGCTTCCTGTGTTCCAGTTTGGGCTCGTTGCCCTTTGTTCTGGGTACCAGTGAGAAAAGCCTGGTCCTGATCTCTTGACACTTAATTACAATTAAATATTTGATAAGATCCCCTCTTGATCTTCTCTTTTCCAGACTGAATAATCCAAAGTTTCCAGGAATACATAAGCAGAAGTTGCTGGAGCATTGTCCCAACTAGGATAAGGGAAGAGCCATACCTAATTAGACTTCAATAAGGCCTCTGACATGGTTCCCCATAACATTCTTCTCTCTGAATTGGAATGATATACATTTGATGGGTAGACTCTTTGATAGAAGAGGAACTGGTTGTAAGATTGTACTCAGAGAGTAGTGGTCAATGGCTCAATGTGCAGAGGGAGATAATTGACAAGTGGTGTCCCTCAGGAGTCAGTACTGGAACGTATGCTCTTTAACATCTTCATCAATTAAATCAGCAGTGGGCTTGAATACACTTTCAGCAAGTTTGTGGATGATACCAAACTATGTGGTGCAGTCAACAAACCCAAGGGGTGGGATGCTATTCAAAGAGATCTAGACAGACTTCAGCAGTGTATCCATGTGAACCTCATGAGGTTCAACAAATCCAAGTACAAGATGTTGCATCTTGGTCATGACAACCCCCATTATCAATACAAACTGGGGAATGAAAGGATAGAGAACAGCCTTGCAAAAAAATACTTAAGGATACTGGTGAATGGCAAGATGAACGCAAGCCAGCAATGTGCCCTCGCAGGCTAGAAAGCCAACCGCATCCTGGGCTACATCTTAAAAAGCATGGTCAGCAGGTCAAGGGAGGTGATTCTGTCCCTCTACTCTGCCCTGGTGAGACCTCATCTGGGGTATTGTGTACTGATGTGGAGTTATCAGTGCAGAAGAGATGCAGACCTGTTAGAGCATGTCCAGAATAGGTCCACAAAAACAATACAAGCGATAGAAGACGTTCCCTGTAAGGACAGGCTGAGAGATCTGGGTCTGTTCATCTGAAACAGAGAAGGCTCTGGGAGACCTGATAGCAACCTTTCAGTACCTAAAAGGGGGCTTCTAGAAAGAAGGGGACAGACTCTTTAGCAGAATCTGTGGTGATAGGTCAATAGGAAATGGTTTCAAACTAAGAGAGGAGAGATTTAGATTGGATATTAAGGAAGAAGTTTTTTCACAATAAGAGCAGTGAGGCAATGGAGCAGGCTGCCCAGAGATGTGGTGGATGTCCTGTCCTTGGATGGTATTTTAAACATTGACAAAGTCAGGTATTTTTATTTGATTTTTTTTTTAGTTTATTAGTTGGTCTTCAAAGGGTGTCATAGGATGCAAATGTAGCTCTGGATAATGATGAAGGAAAGTTGTTGGCCATTTCAATTAAACTAAGACAGAGACAGCAGACAACCACATTCAATACTTCTAAAGCATACATGCAATGAATGAAACATATTAATGGCTGTAACAGTTGTGACAACAGTGACAACTGACAAATGCAGTTATAGTCCCCATGGAGTTTCATTTTTATTTTTTTGTCTATATCAAGCTTATTTATTCCATTATTTTGATCCCAGTGGGATAGATTAATGAATCAAAGAGACAAGGTAGACTGTACAGTGAATGATGATTTAAAAGCTATTACTATTTCCAAACAAGTTTACATATTTCCTTTTTTATGACTTCATTAACAGTAGTAACAATCACTGTCAAAATAAAAAGGATTTTATTTATTGTTTCTGAGATCAGTAAAAGAAGGTCTGATAAGTTCTAATAAGTTCTACCATTTCGAGAGGATTTTGTTTTGTTTGTTTGTTTCAGCTGTGTTGTTTCTTAATACATTTAAAACTCAATTTTGTTTTTCTTGCAGAAATGAAGACTACTTATGTTTTTGGGGGGATTTTTTTTTTTTTAAGGGCTTAGAATAGTACTTTTATTTCACATGTTTTTTAGATAATAGTACTAATGGCCTCCCACTACCAACTGCGTGAGTGTTTGACTTCTTCTGTATCCACAGCTTTCTATTCCAACTGTTCTTTTACTAAGTTAGAATTGTCCTCTATACCCCAACTCCCTGATATGACATTACAGAGAGGAAATTCACACAAACATATTTGATTTTAAAAATGTTATAAAACGTTCTCTCAAAAAAACAATCTTGATTTTGTGAATATATAAGGAATGCAGGTTCAGGTGCTGTATGACAAAAAGCTTTTGCAGTTGTGTTCACATCCATTCTCTGGTATTGTTACGGTGCGATAAAGTCCTTGGTCTCTTAATTTCCACAAAGCAGGTAGACTCCTAATGAGCCCTACCTGACACTGATAATGCTTTTATTACATTATATTTTATGATGTACTAAAATTCTGTACTTTTGCTCTACAGGTGTGCATAATATATATATATGTTTCAGTGTGTACACATACATATTAAGATTTCTTTTTTTTCTTTCTCCATTGTAATTGTATATTTTCATATTGTGACTGGTTTTAAAAATAGCTGGGGAGGAATAAGTGAAAAACAAGGAAAGTGAAAACAAAATGTAGAGTGTATATTTTTCATTAATATACCATTCTGTTTTTAAATCATAGAATCATAGAATGGCCTGGGTTGAAAAGGACCTTAAAGATCATCTAGATGCAACCCCCCTGCTATGGACAGTGTTTACCTAGGCATCATAATTAATGAAGAATGACTTCAAATCCTTACCTAGATAGCACTAATAAAGAAGTGGCAGTGAGAGTAATTTGCTAGAAATATTTAAGTTGAATGCCTGTTTTTATGGATGTCAAAAATGTACAATACATAAACAGTTACATTATAAAAACTTTTGTGGTTGAGCAACTCTGTCTTTCTGTGATCATGATGTTTACCACAAAATTTGTAACGATTGCTTCAATCTGCTCCTCACTTCTAATATTAAATTCTAACCTCATGCTACTTTGGCAGCCTGGCATCCAAGATGTAGGACTTTTCTCCAAGTGTTCTCCAAGTGACCTCTGCTGGGGGTGATATGTGCCCCCAGCATCCTGCTTGGATTACACGATGTGGCCACAAGGCACTGTGGCCTCTTCCACTGCAGATTTGTGACAAACATGCTGTGTGGCAGGAGTCGAAGTAGGGAAGGAAGGAGGAGTGGAATTAGTACTTCTGTTTTGTAGTATAAAAATATATATATATTTAAAATAATGTATTATCCATTGTCAAAATTTTATTATTTAATACCATGGCAATGAACTTTAAAGTCAAGAATTTTCCTTCAATTCAGTGTGAAGCAATTGCCCTTTATTCTTGCCTGTGCTTGTGTATGCTGATGTGAATTTTATTTTCTTCCATAACAATCTCATAGAAATTTAAGAGCAAAACTTCTTTATTTGTTAAATGTCAACGTAATGGTTCACAAACTAGTGTTTGTGTATATTTTTGTGCTTCATTTTCTATTGTGGCGTAACTAGTTTAATTTTTTTTTACATGAAACTTAAATCTTGGAAATCTAAATTACAAATCAATTGATTCATTCACAATTACCTTAGTTTTCATTTAAAAGCTCCTCTTTTGAAGATAGCAGTAATTCTGTTTCAATATGTGATCTAGTTTGCTGGTTCATAGTTTTATAATTGCACCAAAATCACACGCTACTGAGTATTAATTATACTGCCTACCAGGAAAGAGTAATGTTTTCCAGATGCATAAGTTGAGGATGTTTCCATTTATAGCAGAGCCTGTATTGCATTCTGCATATTTAAAAAGATTAATGAAGATGACTGGTGCAGGTTATGTTTTTTCTTGCATAATAGCTCATATTAGAAATGTAAATGAGTAAATTAACCTTGGAATTTCACACGTCTGTTGAAGTAACTCATGACTGAACGAGAATAAAGGGAAGTACTTAATTTATCTGACCTAAATATTTGAAAAATCAAAAGCCGGTTCTATCCATTCTAATTTGCATAATTTCAAACAACACAGGAAGAGATTTGGTTTAATTTTTTTCTTTATAAGAAAAACAAACATTCCCATTTTGGGTTTTTACCATCTTAGATGCAAATAATACATTAATCTTCTTTATACTAAGTAAAATATTAATGAAGTTCTCAAATGGGTTATAGAGATTACATTAAGAAAAAGATTATTTTCCTTTTTTCAGTAAATCTGTAATATGCAATAATTCATAGTCATTTATTCACATGTCCTAATTTATTTTCTCTATTAAGGTAAGCGGTTATCAGCACTTCTATTTCAGAACTGAAAGTATACTATCTACTTCTCACAAAGATTTCATTATAGTTTTCTTTAGCACTATGTTTGTATATCATCAAAAGCATTCTAGATATATAAAGGCAGGCATTATTATGTGTTTTTTGTTGTTGTTGTTGTTTATAGTAAATAAACAGATAAATAACAGACAAATAAACACCACTTACAGAGAGTGGTGGTCCATGGCAGGCATTACCATTAGATAATTTTGTCATAACTTTCTTGAACTCTTTATATTTAGTTCTTTGTTCTTGTGCTTTTTCTTAATTTCAGCTGGGATGAACTGTTTTCTTCAGAGTGTCTAGTACGATCATGTGTTTTGGTTCTAGGAGAAAAACAATGTTGATTATACACCAGTGCTTATAGTTACCTTCAAAGCTATGTTGTATAGGTTCAAGGCCTTTTGCAGCAAAGGGCCCAAAGAGTTGGAAAGAAACTGAATTAAGATAGGTGAATTAAACTGGCCAAAGGCATATTCTGTATCACATGGTATAAAGCAGAAGGGATTTTGAAAGGAGTGGGAGTTCGTCTTCCTCTCTTTTGCTGCTCAGAGGGCTAGCCGGGCATCAGTTGAGGGGGAAAGGATGTTGTGTGATAAGTAATTATTTCTGCATCACTTGTTACATACATTTATATAAATAGATTGAGAGATAGAGAGGGAGGGAGGGAGGAGGAGAGAGATAACTACATGACTGTTTCTGTTTTCCCTTTCTCTATCTTAGTAAATAGCTTAATCACAATCCATGAGTTCTACTTTTTTAATTTATTTTATTCTCTCCTATATCCCACTAGAAAAGGTGATGTGAGTGAACAACTATGTTGTGCTGAGCCACCTTCCTGGTTAAACAAGTTTTTACTGAAATGATGGGATGTATCCACATGTGTTCTGCACATACACAAGTGACACAACTGTGTTACTACACAAAATAAAAATAAAGGGTGCCTTGCCCTTTAACGTGTATGAATACTTATTAGCATAAAAAAAAAATAATAAATAAAATTTCCTGTGTTTCAGAAAAGTGTGATGAACCCCTGGTCTCAGCATTACCCCACTCTTCCTTCAGCAGTTCATCATCAATGACAAGCAGCTATGTGCCTGGGTATGCCAAGTTAAACAAGAGAGGAGGTAAGGAGCACTCACAACTTCATGTTCACAACTTTGAGAAAAAGCAATGCATGAATTTTTTAAATATGAAAAAGCTTTTCTATAAAGCATTAGTGCTACAGTGTGTTTCAACAAAATTTTAGCTGTCTTGTTTTCGTAAAGAGAATGAATATCTTTTTCATTGCATGTTACAGTAATTACACCACGGAGAGAGAGAAAAAAATACAACTAAAAAACTTGTTGCATGGGTCAAATTTATAAAGTTAGTGAAGTCACATAGTACAGTTGCATAATTGAGATCGGCTAAAAGGACAAACCAGTGTTCATAAGGTAAAGAAATATTTGTAAAGTCATGTCTTGCTTCAATTTATAGGAGTGAGTGGAGGTTCTTTGATATATGTATAGCTGATGTAAGATAAGAAACAATAGTTAAAATGTTGGTCTGATCAGTTTATTACAAATCTTAATCAGGGAAATGGGGAAGGGGAGACCGACGACTATTATGAGTTAGAGTGATGGGGAAGAGAAAGCAGGCAATAGGAAAGGTAGGAAAGAAGCAAGAATTGCATAAAGCGGGGATAGTCACCACCAAGATCCAGCAGTGTCCCGTTGCACACCATTCTGATGGTCTGAAGCAAAAGTGCAGAAAGAGAGCAGCAGCAGAGTGGCAAGCAGGTAGAACACAGAGCAAGTCCAGGAGGAAGAGGCAGGTCTCAGGTAGCAGGCCCCTGGAGAGTACATCAGCATGCAGGCGTCAGCTCTTGAGGCTTCTGATGTGAGGCACCTAACACTCATGGTTCTTGGTCCCTTTTTTATCTTTCTTCTGTATTGTGGCATTCCTGGGCACTTGGGTCAGTCATGCGCAGATGCCCTGAGATGATGCTATCTCCCTCGAGATAAGCCCACACAAAAGACTTCTTCCCAGCCATTAAGCAGCAGTTTATCTATCTCTCGTTGCCCCTGTTCTGCAAATCTTCAGACAAAAGATTTTGTCAACTTTCACCAGGACTTGCCTGGATTCGTCCATCTGTGTCCCTTAGACAAAGGATTTCTCAACCTTTGCCCAGGATGTGTCCATCAGTGTTCTTCAGCAAGCTTTGAGACAATGGTGGAAAAAATAATCTCTTACACACGGTCTTTGGAGCAAAACGACAAGAGTTCTGGTTTGCTTTGTTGATTTAACTTATTTCCCACATTTGCAATATCTTCTGATGTTCAGCTTTTTCTATTACTACAGGAACTTCACACACATTTTTTGGCAGAGAGGCAAAAAGAGAATAAAAAGTTACTGTTGTACACACTTCCATATATGTATCCCTTTCCCCAGTTGCTATTACAAGGTGACTTAAACAGAAGTCAAAGACAAACTTAGGGAGAATAGTTCCAGTCCTGTTCCTTCGCTGAATTAATGCAAAGCATGTGGCCTGTCACTAGCATCAGCAGATTCTTCAATTTTAGGTCTGCAGGCTAGTGCATGACATCTTTTATTGCTTTGGAAATTTAGAAGTCTTATGAATGAAAACAGATTAACATCTTATGATGTCTCAAGAACGGGGCAGGAGTTAGTTTACTTCAGAAGACTTCATTATGTATCTTTTAACAGATCTAATTCTTTCTCTTACAGTAAGTCTGAACAGAATTTTTGACAGATATTGCATCATTCAATTTCTGTTTTCAGTTGCTTACTGTTGAAGGAAGCTAGGGAGAAGTTTAATCTTAAAACAATGCTTATCATTTGTGTTTAATCCTGCTGTGTCATGATCATAGTTAAGCTCATCTGGTTTCTATTACTTCTCCTAAAATAGAAAAAAAAAAAAAAAAAAAGGCTACTGGAAAAACTTATATATATATATATATATATACATACACACACATATATATATAATGTCATGTGGGCAAGAGCATCACTGATTTAATGATTATTTCTCCTTTTAGTTTACTAGATTTTTACTTTTATTTACTTTTCTTGCATCTCTTTGCTTAAATACTGAATTAGACTCTTGCTATCCATCTTTTAGTATGACAAAGTTTGGCGTATATACTTCTCAAAACTGAAGTTCTATATGAATGTTTTACTTTCCTTATGTTAATACCAGTAAAATTACTACAATACTCATTACTATGTTTAACAAGGGAATTGTACCTTCACTGTGTTTATACTTCTGCTTCTATAAATGATGGAAAATAGCTCAGATTTAACGTTGAATTATTTTCTTACATCATGGAATTACAGATATTACTAATGAAACCAGTAATATATATTTTTTTTTCTCCCAAGAGTCATTATTGGCTAATAAGTTCCCAAATTGAATATGCTATTTAAACCACACTATGCTCAAGTCATTAAAAGGAAAAAGCTCTCCTCTCTTCGAGCCTCAAACTCTTAAGCTGAGGAAATATACTTTTGAAAATTCTACAATCCAATTTTAAATTTCCTTGCTATTTTCATGACATTTTACTCTAGACTGGAAAAGATACTTTAGTAGAATAGATAGCTTATTTTATTCTATTCATTGTGACACTGATTGACTGCACAGTCACATCATGTTATTAAGAAGGTTGTAGCTTTTGCCAGAAGTATTGCAAATGGAAAGATACACACCAAAGAGCTTAATATTTTCATCAGCCCTTAGGAGGTTTCAGAAACAGAAACATCCATAAAATTCCTCTTAATATCTGTTATCACTTTCTACACAAATCCTGTAACTAGTGATCTAGGCAAACGGTACTAAAATTTCGTGGAATAGTAAACATGGATCTGAAAACTTTAGGACATATGTTTAAGGTATTCTGTGTTTTGTTTTAGTATGTGAGGATGTTTCTCATATTTTCACAGCATTCTACAGTTTTCACTGTAAGTCTCCACTGATGTAATAATTATTACACATACTTGATAAAGAGAAAGTCCAGAATTGACTAACTAAATACAACGTGCTTACAAAAGGTAACTGTTCACTTAACCTGTTTAGCTTCCTATCCTCTATGTTGCCCTTTGTTCCTGCTCTAATCCTTATTTCTCACTAATGTAAGCAAAGAGAGCTTGCTTTAATTAAATGAGCTTGATTTAAAAGAAGTAAACAGACAAAAGAACAGTTAGCTTTTATTAAAGAAATTGTCAATTTGATAAATAAATTTTCAGTGATTACTTGCAGGTTTGTCAATTTCTTGCAAACTTGTATTTAAAATGTATATAAATTTGAAGCCCTAGTGTCTATGTTAGTGAATCTTTGATTTATGCAATTGTTACAGCACTGATTTTATCTCCACAACCAGGAAGTCAGAAGCCTGAGATTACAGAGTAGGTGTGACTCCCAACATCCCAACTTCCATGGGTGGCCTTGCTTATTCTACCTTCTGAATGCTTTGAATAATAGTAGCTGTGAAAAATGCTATCATTTTATTATTGTGGAAAGAAATAAAAAACAAGAAGGCCAAAGAAACTGTAGACTCTTCTGCCTTCTCTTTGTAATAAAAGGACACTGGTTTCTCTGCAATATAATTTCTTATGAACACATCACACTGGAATTATTGCAGGGTAGATTAATTCCTGCTATTCCTGCTATGTCTGCAGAAAAGGGAGAAAAAACCTTTGAAATTTGAGATGTTGCAAAACATAAGAGAAAACTAGAAAGATGTGATGAATTGTATAGTGTAAGTAGGTTTAGGAAAGAAAGAGCACTGTTAGTTTTGACTTGTTAGAGGCTTATAAGCAAAAGCTTGGAATATTAGATAAAATTATATATTTTTTTTTTAATTTTGTGCACACTTAATATAATTATTTTCTCAGTAAATATTTCCTATATCTACGCAAACTGAACTTAGAATTCTCAGTGCATTAAAAGATGAAATGTAATATTTGGAGTAACTTGAAATATGTTACCTTTGCAAAATTTTCCTTTTCAAAATGACTAACAGAAGTCATTTGCATTTATGTATGTCATTAAGTTACTGATTGCAGTAAACACATTTTAATTGAAATCTAGTTAATAAATTAAAATAGGTTTGTGTTGCTTTCATTTTTGTCCTACCTATTCTGCAAAACTATTCTGTATTGCTGTCACCTTCTCAACAAAAATGGAAACAAAGGAGAGTTTTCAATTAACTCATTCTAGAGCTTATGAAAAAGCTATCTAAAACCTGTACATGTGTAATGCCAAGATTTTAAGGTCTTACATCTTATGACCAGCCATCAGTAGAGTCAGTGAACTGTATCACATCATGAGGATTCTTAGCACAAGTTTGATATAACGCGTTATCAATCTTCCTTCTAATAATACCCAAACTATTAGACCTTAAAATTCTCACTGGTACAGGAATTAATGCTGCCCATCATCTACCTCATATCATTTTAATTTAGGGAAGAATTTCTACATTACGGCAGTATAACGTAATATTATATAATATATTTGGAAGCTCTGGAACTGAGCAATCTCAGAACTTCAACAATAATCCCAGAAGACAGTGAAAATATGAAGGTCATAATGAATCTTAAAATGTATGGAAATTACCTTTTGCACAGTGAAATACAGAAGAAATTCGGCTTCTTGGGTTCTCTTTCAAGTCCAGTATTAATCAGAAATCTGAAGCTGCCAACAAAATTGATAATATAATGTGGGGGAAACTTCTGTAAAGCAGCTGATGTTCAAAAAGCAGGACTTCTATCACCACTATGTAACTCCTGTCAGTGCTTTCATCTTGCTTCTTAATCATGGCTCTGACCTTGACCTTTTATGCAAATTATTGATGTACCTATAAAACAAGCTTCAGGAATTTTAAGTGTTGATATAGGTGCAAATGAGACAGTTTATTTTTTTTAGTGGAGTGTTTAATTTTGGTTTCTGTACAGAAAATGCAAGATGTTATTCGTAATGGCACATGATTCTTCTATTTCCCAAATCCTTCCTAGCAAGTCAATGAGATCAATTCTGCATCAACTCTGACTATGAGCATTCCGCCTTCTAAGGGCGGAAATCCCCGAGTACTTGGGCTAGGATCTTTCTAGTATAGATATTAAAACCTTCAAGACAGTATTGCTCACTGCCTTAACATCACCCAGAGAAGGATAGTAGAGAGTTAGTGTGCATTAATTAGCACACTGTAAATCCTCACCTTAAATATTGCCTCCTCATGTAGACAACCTGTTGTCTACTAGACAACCTCCTCATGTAGACAAGATGTTACATCCTGTTATGATTAATGTTATTCAATATAACTCAAATTTTGTTATAAAATTTGGTGTAGTGGTTTGTAAATGCACTGTCCAGGTTACTGAACAATGTCTATGTAGGTAAGCACTTAGGAGTAATAGATGAGGTAGCTTAACATAATGGTAATAACCATAAGTAAAAAACAGTATTGTCATCCACCTAGCATTTGTTTGTCTATAATAAAGCTTTGTTAAGAGTCTATAAATAATTGAACATTCTACTTGTAAATTTGAAAAAGATCTTTTCTGTAAATGCACGCTTTATAT